>NC_133410.1:27970000-29170000 GCF_049350105.2 Macaca mulatta | reverse complement strand
AAGTGTCTGTTCATGTCCTGTGATCATTTTTTAATGGCGTTGATTTTAGCTTGTTAATTTCTTTAAGTTCCATATAGATTCCGGGTATTAGACCTTTGTTAGATGCATAGTTGGTAAATATTTTCTCCTATTCTGTATGTTGTCTGTTTATTCTGTTGATAGTAACTTTTCCTGTGCAGAAACTTTTTAGTTTAATTAGGTCCCATATGTCAATTTTTGTTTTTATTGTGATTGTTTTGAGATACTTTGTTGTCAAATTTTTGCCTGTTCCTATGTCCAGGATGGTACTGTCTAGGTTTTCTTCTAGGGTTTTTGTAATTTTAGGACTTATATTAACTCTTTAACCCATGTAGAGGTGATTTTTGTATATGGTGAAAGGAAGGGGTCTAGTTTCAATCTTCTATATATGGTTAACCAGTTATCTCAGCACCATTTGTTGAATAGGGAGTCCTTTTCTCATTGCTTGTTATTGTCAACTTTGTTGAAGATTCGATAGTTGTAGGTTTTCGGCTCTATTTTTAAGTAGAACCCTTGCTCTTAATCAATATCTTTACTGTCTCTGAAAAAAAAAATGAATAACAAAAAATCCACTAAAAAATTACTAGTTAGAATTAAATTTAAAAAGCAGATTGGGCCAGGCGCAATGGCTCATGGTTGTAATCCCAGCACTTTGGAAGGCCTAGGCGGGTAGATTACTTGAGGTCAGGAGTTTGAGACCAGCCTGACCAACAAGGTGAAACTCTGTCTCTATTAAAAATTCAAAAATTAGCCAGGCGTGGGGGCAAGCCCCTGTAATCCCAGCTACTCAGGAGGCTGAGACAGGAGAATTGCTTGATCCTGGGAGGTGGAGGTTGCAGTGAGCTGAGATTGCGCCACTGCGCTTCAGACTGGGCGATAGAGCGAGACTCCATCTCAAAAATAAATGAATAAATAAATAACTAATAACAATAAAAATAAAAAGCAGACTGGAGTTTTAGTTAAAAAATGTATATATATTGCTGATCATTGAAAATGTTTTATATGAATATCTAGTTATGTGCAACTTAAATATCTTTAATTAGATTTTCTTATTTCACATTATTAACATTGAATAATTTACCACAACATTTGATCTTTTGTAAAATAAAAGTTAAACCAATTTAAACTACTAACAACAACTCTTGCCTTAAACTTTTCAGATTAACTTTTGTCATTACATATCCACATTTATTTGCAATAACTGTAGGAGCATCTAGTTTGCAAAGCACAAAAACTCTGCCTGCCAGTGTGCTCATGAGCATTGAGATAAGAGAATGTCTCTTTCTGCTTTGGGAAAGAGGATCTCCTTTCTCCAAAGTCTCACCCAGTGAAGAATTCACCAAAATAGTAAAGACTTTGAGATGTAAGATACTGTGAGGCCTGGCACAGTGTTCTCACGCCTGTAATCCCGGCACTTTTGGAGGCCGAGGTAGGCAGATCACTTGAGGTCAGGAGTTCGAGATCAGCCTGGCCAACATGGTGAAACCACATGTCTACTAAAAATATAAAAAGTAGCCGGGTGTGGTGGTGGGCCTGTAATCCCAGTTACTTGGGAAGCTGAGGTAGGGAGAATCACTTGAACCTGGGAAGCAGAAGTTGCAGTGAGCCGAGATCGCACCATTGCACTCCAGCCTGGGCGGCAGAGTGAGACTCCATCTTGAAAAGAAAAAAAAAAGAAGAAAGAAAGAAGAAAAATATAACACAAACAGCAAGCATACAAATAATGGCTTTTCAGTGTCACAAACTTGCTCTTGCTTTTTCACTTCCTTCTCAAGCTCTTCTTCGGAGAAGGTAGGATAGAAAAAGTTACTCCTTCAACGTTGTAATTCAATCTTCAAAATTCATTTGTGACACTCACAATTTATTGGGAGGAAAGGAGAAGCAAAGTATATAATACTTTACGCTTGGTTACAAATTCTTCAAGAATGTTTTTCTATGGGTTTTTCAAAATGTTTTAATCATCTCAACTTCCTATAGTATATTCAAGTACCTAACTCGTAGTGGTCCCCTGGTAAGTATATTTGAAGGAATAAAATACAAAATAATAAAAACGATTCTTATAATCTGACTTAAGTACTTAAATAATCTGATATTCTTTAATACATATATGGCAAGAGTCAAATCTCTTTGATTTTCTATCCCTGAGACTACCTGGTAGACCTGTAAGTACTTACTGAGCACTGAGTGTGTATTTCATATTCAAGTGACTTAAATGCAAAAAGCAATGTATAAAACACACCTTCTGCCTAATAAAACACATGATTAGCATAATTGGCAGTGAAAACAATAAAGACAGTACAAAGCGATATGTAATTAAATACTAATTTTTGTGGGTGTTGAGGCTATGAACACCATAAGACTTCAGGAAATTGATGAGGGAAAGAATAGCTTTCTTAGTCAGGTTAACTATTACCGTAATAGAACTAAGTCATGTCATGTGAGCATTTTGCTCATGAGCAGTTGCAAATTCAAATGCATGTTAGCTCTCAAATGTATACAACTAAAATTATGATATTACCTGCAATAATATGTATATTACACATTATAGATTGGGTTTGAAAGAATGATAAGACACCTTTTATATCCCTATTTTGGTTGTTTAACTTCACATCAGAGATGTCTCTTTTCTATTTACTAGAGTTACTCAGCCAAACACTAGCTCTCTTGGTAAACCAGGACGGCTGAAATAGCTAAGATCATGAATGATAGTTAGCTGAGGATACCTCCGTATGTATATTGTTAATGTAGAAACTCAATGAGTACAACATTAGTCTATGTGGAATACTGAAAAATCGTCATGGAGTCAGGATACCCTATATATGTATTTTCTGATTTTATAAATAACTGCTTATGTACCATAAATACAATTACTAATTATTTAGTTTTTTTTTTAATTTTAAAAAGAGGGGGAGGGATGGATGATGTATAATTTTCATATATTTTAAGAATGTAGGAAATTAAATACAATATTGTGTAGATACTCAAATTTTAACCAGATATTAACTGGCATTTTTGCTCAAGAATTTTTGTTGTTGATGTTGAAGGTGACAGAAACTACCCTGGCTTTTGTTAGCAGAAAAGAAAATTATTGAAAGCGTATTATGTAGTCAGTAGAACAAATATGGTAACAAACATTCCCCACTACACATTGAGGGATTTCAAACTTTCACAGAATTATACTTACCCTTATCTGTTATTCTGCAGTTCATTTATAAAATATTTGGTGCTACTTGCTAAGCTGATTTTCAATTAGCCAATGTACCACATAGACTCTGCAAAACTGAAATTTTCTTTAATGGCCTCTTTATTCTGATAAAATAAAACAACATTTGTCATTAACTTTGTTTCTTAAATTTAATTTTGAAAAAAACAATAAATGAGTAATTTACTAACATGTTAAGTAAAGATTACAAATGGACCTTCCCTGCTTCTATAGACATATTCCTCAAAATTTGAGGTAAAGTGGAAGAGAATTACAATCTGGCTATTTGTAGAAAAAGCATAATTTTTCTTTAGTAATAAAAAAACTTTCTTTGTAACATGGATAATAAGCACCATTATCTCATGTATTATCTGTTTTGAAAGCTCTTATTTTTCTAAGGTGAGACAGTCTGTTGTTTTCCCATTATATCAAGATAATGTAAGACGCTGACTAGTTTAAATAATCACAATTACAGTACATTTATCAAATCATATCTCTGCATGTAAAGCATAATATACTTCATGTAAAAAAGGATAACTCTACCATAAAAGGAATTATAATCAACGTTAGACATGCTAGGCAGGATAACAGTTGAAAAGTATTTTAAGAAATATATAAATTAACAAAATTATTCATATTAGTATGCAGTATAAGATACTACTATAGTTCATGTTTTAAAAAATATGTAGAATATGTGATCCAATTTTGTGGGTTAGATTAAGCAGATTCCATTTTTATTCATAATTTTTATTCTACCAAAGTGGAGTTAAAGAGTATATTTCATACAATACTTTAATCATGATAGATTTTATATATTTTGAAATTAAGGCCAAGACCCTAGAATATCCTATACAATGCAAAGTAAAGAATTAAGAGGACAGATTGAGGCTTTGAATTTGATCAGGCGTAAGACATAACCAAATAAGTCTGACAGTCTGCTGTGATATAAGAACCAAGGTAACCAGAAAGCATAAATGGAAATTTTTGATATACAGAGTAAGTGTGTTGGAACTCTTTTTAGAAGGAACAGGAAACTGCTAATACCTGAATAGGTGAAGGATGTTGTAGCTGAAGTGGCAAGAATAAATGGGAAGGACTAATCATGTGACGATATAGAAAGATAGGTTTGTAATAAAGTGGGAATTCTTGTTGAGTACGGGGCTAGAGTAGCACATACTTAGAAGTGAAACTATTATTCTAAAAATAAACAAATAAACCTTGAATATTTGTATTGAAATAATTTACTGACTCATTCACTATCAAAATTTACAAAATAAGTGTCTATTAGGGACTAGACATTCCAGACAGAAGAACAGGCATAAATAAATAAGTAAATAAAACAGGTTGAAGAGACTTGGAAAATGATGCTAAATACAATGTTATGGCCCTGTATCCTAGACTCAACTGGCTACTCTTTTGTTTTTGTTCTTCAGTTGTATTATTAGGCATTAGAAGTCCTCACAGAAAGCAGTGGTTTCTAACTGGGAGGTTAGGAGAGCATTTCTGAGAAAGCTGAACGAAAAAATGACTGGAGATCTTTGGGGAGAAGGAACTAGTTGACTTGGTCAAATAGGCGGCAACTCAAGTCAGAAGTCATTTCTACAGATTTAAGGGATCAAATAGTAGGAAAGAGAAATAGGCAAAGTGCCAGGGACAATAATATTCAAAAGTAAGAACAGTGATGGTCAAAATGAAGAAACAACCCTTATACCACCATGAAAGAAAAGAAGAGGAAAAGGGAAATGATATTGTTTTATTCAATCATTCCATAAATATTTGTTGAGTGTTCCAAGCATAGTGCTAGGGGCTGAAAATATATCAGTAAATAGAGGAAACTAAAATTGCTCATCATGGAGCTTTCCTTAGAGGAGTGAATAGACAATAAATAGCAAGAATAATCAAATTCACAGAAAGTAATGATAACTATGGAAAAAATAGAGTATGGAAAAGGGAGTGTCAAGATGTAGAGAAAGGTGTTGTCAATATAAACTTCAGTGAGATTGCAGAGATTTCAATAAGTGAGAGGATGAACCATGAAGATATCTGGGGAAAGAGTTCTTCTATCTCGTGTTATACTTCAGGAACCTCAATGAGTTCTTAATTCTGAGTGGAGAAACAGGGAGACTTCTGAAAATGAGGTCATAGGGGTAAGGGATGTGTGTACACTAAGAAAAACCATGTGAGATTTGGTAAGTTATTAGGGCACATGATTCCTCTAACCTCTGGGATGACAGGCCACTGGAAGGCTTTGGTTTCATAGAATCATTCTGACTTCTTTGTAGCCTATCAGTAGACAGGGTGAGAAGCAGAGAGAGACTGTAATATTCTAGGCAAGTGGTTATGGTGACTTGGACCAGGGAAGTAGCAGTGACATGTCATGCCAAGCAACATACTAGGAATCCTAACAGATGTTTTATTTAATTATTAACATAAATCCTGAAGGAAAGGGCTATTTTCCTTCTGTAGATGAGGAATATGAAATAAGAAAATTTACAAAGCATATTTAAATAGATCTAGTTAGTAGAGGGCAAGCCTGAGTATAAATGTAAGTCTGTTGGACTAGAAAAATCATACTCAATAATGAGATAATTAATTACCTAACCAACAGGAAAGCCCATAATTTTCCTTTAACACTTGTGTTTGTGGCCAAATGAAGATTTTTCATTAAACTTGTTTCTGTATATCCATATCTTAAGATGACAGAACTTGATCATTTTTATAACTAGAATTCTGATATTTGCTTTGATTTTGCTATTTCAGTAATATATCAGTGGTCCCAAAGTCATAAAAAAGAAATAGGGTTGCTGGACATGGTTGCTCATGCCTGTAATCCCAGCACTTTGGAAGGCTGAAGCAGGTGGATCACCTGAGGTCAGGAGTTCGAGACCCACCTGACCAACATGGTGAAACTCCGTCTCTACTAAAAATACAAAAGTTAGCTGGGTGTGGTAGTAGGTGCCTGCAATTCCAGATACTCGGAAGGCTGAGGTAGGAGAATCACTTGAACCAGGAGTCAGAGGTTGCAGCGAGCTGAGATTGCAGCCATTGCACTCTAGCCTGGGCAACAAGAGCAAAAACTCCGTCTCAAAAATAAATAAATAAATAAATAAATAAATAAATAAATAAATAAATAAGAAGGTTGTAGCAGTATCACAGTGGGATGATATTCAGACACATGCACAGCTTTTCTATGTTTAGTTTGCACTGGATGAACACATGTTATGGGTAAAATTGTATGATACCATTACATTTCAGTGATAAACATACACATTTAGACTTCAATTTATGAAAAATAATAGATTGTATGAGGATGTAGATCATCCTCAATTTATGGAGTCTTTTGATCACTCAACTGTCAACATTAGTTGAATGACTCCAGTGTCCCAGCAAGTGGAATCACAAAACATAGATAAAGACACACAGGTTTTAGTAGAGAAAGAGATTTATTTTTCATGATTCTTCATGAAATCTTAGCCCTCAAATAAAGGAGAAAAGAAGCATTGTGATAAAAAGTAATTTTTAAAAAATTTTCCTACCATAGGTTTTTAATACTTGCTGCATTTGGAAGCACTGCTGATATGGCTATATGAGCCAATTACCTCCATATGGTTTTAACAGGACAATTAGTATAATTTGATACTGTAAGGTTTTCTCAATACTAAAAATCTGTAAAGATTTACAACAAAGCATCACTCTAAGTGAAATATGTTAATTCATTCCTTATCTATTTGTATAAGACTATCAGAAAAGTAAGAAGTCACACTTACAAATTTCATATTTATACTTGTTCTTTCATTCTAAGTACTACTAATATGAATAAATGTTATGTCTGAAACTTATTGTTTCCTATATAAATAAATATTTTTAACCTTATCTTTAAATATATGACACTGTGGCAAAACAAAATGATAAAATGAGGTAAACTTTAAAAAGTTGTCATTAGGGAGTAAATTTAGTTTTAACATATTATACTAATGCAATTTAATTGCATTAACTATTTTGTTAATTAAATGTTATGTAAGTTAAGGTAAAAAAAAAAGGACTATAAAGGCAAAGATCTATATAGATATTTTATATTACTTGAAAAATATTTCAAATTTTTTGAATAACTGTTTAATGAATCGTCATAGTCAATACCATGTATGAAATGATCATGGTTCCTTGCAGTCTGGCAAATATTTCACGTGGGGGTAAACTATGTTTTGGTAATACTATCCATATAAATGGTTACAATAAGAAGTCAGAAAAATCGGAGAAATGAGAGGCAATATAAACTCGTGATTATGAGAATAGACTCCGGAGCTTTTATACCTGAGTAGAGTTTCAGGTGAATGATTTTCAGTCATTTACATAAATTCTGTACTTTGTTCTTATTTTCTAGTATGTGAGATGGAGTCAACATTCATTCATGTGTCATGAGCTTTTTGAATATAAAGTGAATTTATTATCTTACAACAGTTCTTATGATATGGTTTGACTGTGTCCCCACCCACAATTCATCATCAATTCCCACATGTTGTGGGAGGGATTCAGTGGGAGGTAATCAAATCCCATGCTATTCTTGTGATAGTGGATAAGTCTCATGAGATCTCACAGTTTTAAAAAGGGGAAGTTTCCCTGCACAAGTTCTATTTGCCTGGTGCCATCCACATAAGAGGTGATTTGCTTCTCTTTGCCTTCTGCCATGATTGTGAGGCCTCCCCAGCTATGTGGAACTGTAAGTCCAATAAACCTCTGTCTTTTGTAAATTGCCCAGTCTTAGGTATGTCTTTAACAGCATCGTGCAAATGGACTAACATGGTAAATTGGTACCAGGACTGGGGTGTTGATGAAAAGACACCCAAAAATGTGGAAGCGACTTTGGAACTGGGTAACAGGTAGAGGTTGGAACAGTTTGGAGGGAACACAAGAAGACAGAAAAATGTGGGAAAGGTTGGAACTTTCTAGGGACTTGTTGAATTGCTTTGACCAAAATGCTGCTGATATGAACAATGAAATCCAGTATGAGGTGGTCTCAGATGGAGATGAGGAACTTTTTGGGAACCGGAGCAAAGGTGACTCTTGTTATGTTTTAGCAAAGAGATTGTGCCTGCCCTAGAGATTTTTGGAATTTTAAACTTGAGAGAGATGATTTAGAAGATCTGGCAGAAGAATGTTCTAAGCGTCAAAGCATTCAGGAAGTGACTTGGGTGCTGTTGAAGGCATTCAGTTTTAAAAGAGAAACAGAACATGTCGTTTGGAAAATTTGCAGCCTGACGTGATAGAAAAGAAAATCCCATTTTCTGAGGAAAAATTCAAGCTGGCTGCAAAAATTTGCCTTGGTAATGAGGAGTCAAATGATGATCTCCAAGACTACAGGGAAAATGTCTCCAGGGCATGTCAGAGGTCTTCATGGCAGCCCTTCCCATTACAGACCCGAAGACCGAGGTGGATAAAGTGGTTTCATGGGCCAGGCCCAGGTTCCTCATGCTATGTGCAGCCTAGGGACTTGGTGCCCAGTGTCCCAGACACTCCAGCCATAGCTGAAAGGGGCCAACACAGAGTTCAGGTCGTGGTTTCAGAGGGTAGAAGCCCCAAGCCTTGGCAGCTGCCACATGGTGTTGAGCCTGTGACTGCACGGAAGTCAAGAATTGAGGTTTAGGAACCTTGTCCTAGATTTCAGAAAATGCATGGAAATGCCTGGATGCCCAGAGAAAAGTTTGCTGCAGGGATGGGGCTCTCATGGAGAACCTCTGCTAGGGAAGTGAGGAAAGGAAATGTGGGGTTGGGGCCCCCACACAGAGTTCTTATTGTGGCACCACCTAGTGTAGCTGTGTGAAGAGGGTCACCGTCCTCCAGATCCCAGAATGGTAGATCCGCTGACAGTTTGCACCATTAACCTGGAAAAGCTGCAGACCCTCAACACCAGCCCATGAAAGCCGTCAGGTGGGAGAGTATACACTGCAAAGCCACGGGGGTGGAGATGCCCAAGACCATGGAAACCCACCTCTTGCATCAGTATGACCTGGATGTGAGACATGGAGTCAAAGGAGATCGTTTGGACTGCCACACTGGATTTCAGACTTGCATGGGGCCCGCAGCCCCTTTGTTTTGATGAATTTTTCCCATTTGGAATGGCTGCATTTACCCAATGTCTGTACCCCATTGTATTTAGGAAGTAACTAACTTGCTTTTGATTTTATAGGTTCTTAGGCAGAAGGGACTTGCCTTGTCTTAGATGAGACTTTGGACTGTGGACTTCTGAGTTAATACTGAAAAGAGTTAAGACTTTGGGGGACTGTTAGGAATGCATGATTGATTTTGAAATGTGAAGACATGAGATTTGGCAGGGGCCAGAGGTGGAATGATATGGTTTGGCTGTGTCCCCACCCAAATCTCATCTTGAATTCCCCCAGGTTGTGGGAGTGACCTGGTGGGAGGTAATTGAATCAGGGGGGCATGTCTTTCCCATGCTATTCTTGTGATAGTGAGTAAGTCTCATGAACTCTGATGGTGAAGAAAGGGGGAGTTTCTTGGCACAAGCTCTCTTTGCCTGCTGCCATCCACGTAAGATGTGACTTGCTTCTCCTTGCCTTCTGCCTTGATTGTGAGGCCTCCCTAGCCATGTGGAACTGTAAGTCCTATAAAGTTTTTTTCTTTTATGAATTGTACAGTCTTTATCAGCAGCATCAAAATGGGTTAATATAGCTGGACCCATAGTTCCACATAAATGTTTGCTTTATTGTTATACATGAATATCTGTTACAGAAAGATTGTAATTCATAAAATGAGTGGAGAAATCGATTTCAACAGGAAATACTGTAACCAAGAGCATATGAAAGGTTCATTCCAGTAGGGGGATGTGGAGCCATCTTGGAGGCTAAAAACATGTTTGTTAAAGGAAAAAATAAAGTGAGATTTATTGAAAACTTACCATATAGTAGACACATTGCGTGCGTAATATCCTGTAATTCTCCCTATTGTACGTCAAACTTGAGATAATTTTTGTCATTTCATAAAGAACAATATTAAAGTAACATTAAATAAGTCACCAGTATTTTCCATGCCCGTAAAATGAACCCAGGATATAAAATGATAAACATATCTGGTTCTAAATAATGTATTGCTTTTATGTGTTTTTACCTAATGGTATAATTTGTGTCTCCTTGTAGAAATGCATGTAATGTCCTCTTCAAATCCTGTAATTTGGATGGTTTTAAGATTCCACATAGGTTATACCTGTCTGTGGGAGAAAACTGTTTATCATTCTGTTGTTGTTGTTGTTGAGATGGAGCATTGCTCAGTCGCCAGGCTGGAGTGCAATGGCACGATCTCGGTACTTACTGCAACCTCTGCCTCCCGGGTTCAAGTGATTCTCCTGTCTCAGCCTCCCAAGTAGCTGGGACTACAGGTATGTGCCACCACACCCAGCTAGTTTTTGTATTTTTAGTAGACATGCAGTTTCACCATGTTGGCCAGATGGTCTTGATCTCTTGACCTCATGATCCACCCACCTCGCCCTACCAAAGTGCTGGGATTACAGGCGTGAGCCACCATGCCCAGCCTGTTTATCATCTTTCTAAGGCACCCAATGCTGCTCTGTCTTATGGAAGGCAAGAATGATTGTATCCATTAATGCATAGATTAATTTAGAGGTAAAAATAAATATGAACAAGCAAATTATATAGGTGGCTCTGTGAAAAAGAAATTGAGTTTTTTCCTTTCCAACTCCTTCCTTATATGCCCCTCAATTTCAAACCCATTTCAGGTACAAGACTGCAAAGTTGTTCAGGGGCAAGCAACAGATAGAGAGTAATCAAAGGAGAACCACACTTAGATGAGAATGTCCTAATAGTAGAGGGAAAAACCTGATTCACAATTATGAGGTGATACAACTTTTTCTCAGACAAATCATCTGAGTGGTTTCTGGGCAAGGTTTCTTTCCTCTTCCTTAAGGATCCATGAGTGACTAGAGTAGACGACCAGATAATGAAAAACTAAGATTTCTTTGCATTTTAATATCAAAACATAACCTGATGATTGCTCTTACTTTGTGTTAAATGAATCATTGAACATGTTTTGGGCTTTTCAGAATATTATAGTTTTATAACCAGACTGAATGCACCGTGTTGCTACTCTTGGTTAATAGCACTGAACAGTTTTACAACACACTTTCAAAGCTTTGTGCCAGAGTATTTTAGAATGAAGAAAAAATGATTCAGGCTTATACTAAATATTTCAGTGAGTTTTGTGTGGATTAAATGATGGAGGAAAAAGTGTTTCCAACTTCTCTCTTTTTTTTCTTTTCTTAAAGAGAGTGAACTTCATTCTTAGCACTCACATATGTCAAGAGCCTCATCCTATCCCAGCGTGACCAAGACACTAGTTCTGCTTGATTAAAGTAAATACCATAATAATCTGTTCACTTGGGTCCTAATACTCTGGGATCCTACTCTTCATCTAGCTTTGATTTTGGAACAACTCTGATGATACACTCAATAAGAATGAATTGTTATTTGCATAATGTATGAGCTTCCAAAGTAGCTGCATGTTGATGGAATATTTACTCTTCACACAGTGGAAAAAAAATGAAAATGATCTTGCAATATCGGCATGTTGGGGAAGAGCAAATATTTTGTATAACTTGCTCTTTCTATTCACTTTTTCAAGGCCCTTTTTAATATAACTGTCTCTCTTTTCTTAAACAAGTCCAAATCTTCCTGCTAGTCCAGGACAATCTGGTCTGTATCATATCATATTATTGAAAGTTCTGTTATCCTTTCACTGACATGAAGTGTAAACACTCTATGGTGTTTTAACTTTAACTCTTGCCTAGTGCTGCAATAGCTAATTACCTTATGTAAGGAGCCTTGCTGATTTTACGAACTTCAGAAATGTACATGTCCTTGTTCTAATGGTTTCTTAAAAAAAAAAAAACTCTAAAATAAAAGCAATACAAAATTCACTTCAATAAAAATATAATCGGAGATTCAGAAATTTTAATGGAATATTCAACCTGCTCTGATCAACAAATGTTGTCAAATGAAACATGTAATTTAGTAGCAATATGATAGCAAAAACCAACTACCAAATTATTTTTACAGGGAAAAATTCCTTGACATTTAGGAAAATGCAACCTTTGGAAATCACTTGTCAAATAGTCACATATTCGTTTTCAAGGTAATCACTAGTAAATTACATTGACCATGTATCCCAGATACTGTTTTTTTCTAAAATTGATCACTTCTCTCATATGTGGGGAGCAGGGCACTTTTGCATGCTGTCTCTGGAAGTATAACTGTAGAAGAGAATAGTCATTATATACAGATAGATTCCAATATAAAATGGCTTTAAAATATTTATTTATTAAGACTTGGCATGAGTTCCAAAAGTATAAGGAAATAATACATTTTCCACCAGTTAGTTACAATAGTGGTGTCTGTTTTCTTGTCTGACAATAAGAGACATGATTGCTAAATGGAGTGGCACATGTCCTAATGCATTTGAAATACAGGAAGAATAATCTTTTGAAAAATAAAAATTAGATAACTAATTTTTTAAATTTTGTGTGTAACAGAGTTAGAAACAGTAAATAAGAGGAAAATAATAGGATTTATTTAAAAATAGTATTTGGAAGTAAGGATAAGCAAAGAAGATATGTTTGTGATTGTATATATATACACACAAAAATACAAAATCATGTAAACTCAGCTGAAAAATTTAAATCTCAATATAATTAATTTTACTAAAATTTATACCCAACATTTTTTGCCCCTAATTTAGGATGGCACAAGTTCCTACTAAACATAAAGATATATCAAGAAGTTTATTGTTCAGAAATATTCAGCCCTTGTTTTCTCTGCTGACACCACCAAAATGAATAATGATAAGACCTGTGATGAAGGTGTTTTTGTGATGCAAATTTCTCCATGGGGAGATGACTACAGTCATCATGAGTTTATTTCAAAATTCAGCTTATTTCTATAGCAAAGCACTATAATGAGATCAACTGTGTCCTTTCTGGTCTGGAAAGTGAAATTCCAATGGATCACAGCATGACCGATTTTAGTCCCTCAGCCATCATGGTAGTCATTGACTAAAAATGCTTGGTCCATACAGAGATTTGCATCTCTTATTAGATGGTCAAAATGAGCAGGATGACTCCACTGTTGTTTAGTCCATTCTTTAGAACACAGAAAATCTGCCAGTTTGTGTTTGCTGAAGAAAATAGAGGTCACATTTTAATATTAACTATACCTACTTTATAATAATCTATTGTTTACACCAACATAATTATTTCACGTAGCAAGTGAATTATCCTTTGGACCACTGAGCCTGGCCCTCTACTCATTCCCTTTTTAAGCCTCCCCATTAGTAATGTCTATCACATTGTATTTATTGATAAACAATCCTTTCTTCAACCAGATTGTGATCTCTTTGAGGCCCAGGGCATCAAAGAGCTTCAAGACTGGCAAATCAACCACTTCCTCAGGACAGGGCTGGGATAAATCTATCCCTCACAAAAAGTAATAAAGTACCAAATGTATCATGATTGTTAAGTAAAATTTGAGAGGCTGTAGTTTTGAACTGAGATTCTACACTAGAACCAGCAGACCAAACCAGAATGAAGTCACTCATGTTAATAATATGAAACTCATATATTCTAATTGAACTTAAGAGTTGTCCAGTTTTTCAAAAAACAGGAGATTTACAACAACCAATCAAAAAATGGCTAAGTCTCCCAGCACTTTGGGAGGCCGAGGCGGGTGGATCAAGATGTCAGGAGATCAAGACTATCCTAGCTAACATGGTGAAACCCCGTCTCTACTAAAAATACAAAAAACTAGCCGGACGTGGTGGTGGGCGCCTGTAGTCCCAGCTACTTGGGAGGCTGAGGCGGGAGAATGGTGTGAACCCGGGAGGTGGAGCTTGCAGTGAGCCGAGATCACGCCACTGCACTCCACCCTGGGAGACACAGCGAGACTCCGTCTCAAAAAAAAAAAAAAAAAAAAAATTGGCTAAGTCAGCCAGGCGCAGTGGCTTATAACTGTAATCTCAGCACTTTGGGAGGCCGAGGTGGGTGGATAACCTGAGGTCAGGAGTTCGAGACCAGCCTGACCAATATGGCGAAACCCCATCTGTACTAAAAAAATTCAAAAGTTATCCAGGTGTGGTGGCATGTACCAGTAGTCCCAGCTACTCGGGAAGCTGAGACAGGAGAATTGCTTGAACCAGGGAAGCGGAGATTGCAGTGAGCTGAGATCGCAGCACTGCACTCCAGCCTGGGTGACAGAGCAAGACTTCCTCTCAAGAAAATAATAATAATAATAATAATAATAATAATAATAATAATAGGTTAAGTCAACCTAAGCCAGCATGATAAGGAAGTCTCCTCTGCTTTAACATATATAAGGAAAGTAACCTGAAGTACCTGTTGCTAGCCAATTCTCTTTTTGCATTAAACTGTTTCCTGCTGGTACTGATGAAAGTTTCCTGCTGCCTGATAAAAGCGGATCATTCTGCCATGATCTGCTCCTTCGATTTTGTAGATGAACTACTGCCCAATTCATGAATCCCTAATAAAAGCCAACTAGATCTTTAAAATTCAATCTGCTTAAATTTGTTCATTAATATGATGCAATTCTTACAAATGATTTTTTGTATTTTTTTATGACTAAGAAATATCAGAAGAATTTAATCTTATAATCTTTGCCAATGTCTATACCAATCAGGTGAAAGTGAAATTTAAAGTAAATAACTAGCCAGTTAACTTTTAAGTACAATCAACCACAGGACGTTTCTGTGACACATTTATAAGACAAGAATTCCAAAGCATATACTTCCAGAAATGATCATTTAAACACTTATCAGTAATACTCATTTGGATTATGTTACAAAAATAATGAATTATATGTCAGTATTCATTTAACAATATCAAATCACTCTAGGAAATATATGCTTAGATTTTCTTCTCTATATGTTATGCACACACATACACACATACAGACATATTCACACAGAAAGAAAGAAATGAAAAAAAGTGATTGGCTTTGTTGAGAACATCATGCATGGTTTACACATGGCAATTTTGTGTAGAATTTTGGAACTTATCTGATTACTGTGATTATTGCTTAGAGAACTATAATATTTGCAATTATAATATTTGCACAATTTATTTCATTTCCGAAATGTGTCTATTGGCTATTCCCTAACTTGTTTTGCTTTATTTTCTCCTACACCTTCCTTTTTAAATATCTCGTGTTAAAAAAACAAAAAGAAAATAAAAGGTTATTGCAAAATGTTCTCTTCCTTTTTTCTTAATGAAAGGACATTCTGGTCTATTTGAAGGCTTTCTTCCCTTCTCCGTCTTTTCTTCTCTCTTTCTTCTTATACCTTTTCAAAATTTGGTCCTTCAACAATATCTCCAGTAAACACTTTATTAGCAGAAACAAGACTACATAATCAGAGCTACTAGTGACAAACAGAAAGCGAATGAACATAACCTTAAACTAGATTAGATCTTCAAGGAAAAATCAATAACATGGCAAAGAACAAAGTTTCAGAGGAATGAGGTTTTATTTTCCAACTTATATAAAATAATAAAAAAAACCCAAAAACAAAATTACGAATTACAAGTCCGAATTGATGTCAACACATGAAAAGTAAAGGGCAAAATGAGGACAATTACCTGGATAATTGGAACAAAAGCAAACAGTTTTGCCTCAGTGAAATCATTGCTTCACTTGAAAGTAATTTTGAACTTGAATTACCCTCAATAGTCTGATAAAAGTATTTATGAACCTGTCATAGGGGTAGGAGGTAGGAGGATTTACTTTATTTTCTCTAAGGACCTCCCCTGGGTATGAAAGGACAGATTTTTTTTTTTCAAATATGAAAGGTAACTGATGGGAAATGTTACGTATTAATGACTATATAGTTGTCATTGTTACATTATCCTGGGCCTGACTATTTCTCACATCTCTGGCAATGTATGTCCTACCTCTTAACTGTTTATCCTCTCTCCATCCTATATTAACCAGTTGGAAAATACAGAGGTCTGGGTATTCTCAACAGAGGTATACAAGCTTAAGTTCATGGTTTATTGCTATTTCCCTTCTTTCTGTCCAACAAATCTAGCCATAAGTATAATGAGGAAAAACATTATGGATTTTCTGCTCTGGATTGAATGCAATGAGCACAGCTCTAATCCATACAGAAACAATCAAGATGATAATTATTATTCTAATTTGGCAGACAATGAAATATAGGCTCTAATAACTCACATACCTTACTTAAGGTCACAGACTGCTACATAGACCTTAGGCAGAGACCAAGTCGGAATTCATTTCTAGGTTTGTCTGACTCTAAAACTTATGGTATTTCTACTAAACAATATTATTTCTTATATTAATTTTATGATGTCATTAAAAGATCTTTGCTTGTTTTGTTTCCTTAAGAGTAGGTGTAGAAAATTGTAACATTTCTGTTAAGGATCAATGGTCTTCAAACATTTCTTAATGTGTTTGCATTTTTTAAAAAGTTGGAGAGTACCTCTCCAATGCATTTTTATTTTTTTTCTAGGCAGGAGCCAGGTAAATCAGTTAAAAGGTAAATAAATCAGATTGTGCCATTACCTCACCTGTTTGAAAGTCTCCAATGGACTATCACACTTTGACTAATATCCAAATTGCTGGGACAGAAAAGTTCTTGATGATCTGGCTTTTCTCCTTCCCATTTCCTCCTCATAATTCACTCTCCCATGCACTATTTGTATGTCTTGGCATTTTTCTTTCATGACACTTACGTCATAGAGCCTTCTCTCACAGTTCACTCTTTTACTTTCTTTTGATCTCTGTTAAAAGAGTACATTTGGTCCACCCTAAATAGAATAGTATTGGCCAGACTCGGTGACTCAAGCCTATAATCCCAGCACTTTGGAGGTCGAGGTGGGTTGATCATCTGAGGTCAAGAGTTCGAGACCAGCCTGGCCAACATGTGTAACCCAGTCTTTGCTAAAAATACAAAAAAAAAAAAAAAAAAAAAATTAGCTCGGTATGCTGGTGGGTGTCTGTAATACCAGTTACTTGGGAGGATGAAGCCGGAGAGTCTCTTGAACCCAGGAGGCGCATGTTGCAGTGAGGCAAGATCCTACCACTGCACTCCAGCCTGGGCAACAAAGTGTCAAAAAAAAAGAAAGAGAAAAAAAGATAGTATTATCTCAACATGTCTAAATCATGTTCTACAGGCATCTAACTCTGCCTTAGAGTTTCTCATTATTCTTATCACTATCTTAAGTTACATATTCATGTGTTTGAGTGCTTGTTTTATAAACCATCGACATAAAGCAGATCTATTATATATTGTGTCATTGCCTCTTTCTATCATCACCGGCTCTCTAGAATCTGTATTGTGCCTGGCCTATGTAGTTGCTCATTAAATATTTCCTGTATACAAAAATGTAAAATTGTCCTTGCATAGATTAATTACTAATACAATAATGTTTATCATACTTTAGATAAAATAATATAAATTTTAATATTATTTTTATACTCCACATTGAATTATCTTGCACTCCTATGGGAAGGGAATACTTTATTTCAAGGAATATTAAATTAAAATAATGAAACATTATAAGGTTGTAATTATGTTAATATGATCTCTGTATAATCTTCTTCCTCATTCAAGTTAGAAACAATTGATAGTTAACTTGAGTCAGCAGATGATAATTCAATGATTGCCTTTTTGCCCCAGCAAAGCTGTACAGACACACCTGACTAGGATGATGCATAATATGATTTGCTAATATTGCATCCCAGAAACAGGCGTATCCAGCCTGTCACAGGCTGACCTGGACAATAGAGGTTATCTTATCCAGTTATGTAAAAACAAACAAACAAACAAACAAAACTGAGAATATCTGTAAGACAGAAGAATAGATGCTTACTCTATGCAGGAAAGCTATTATAATATCAAAGGTGAAAGAAAAAGGAAAGGCTCAAGCCAGGTACATCTAGAAATTACTCTAAAACTTTGCTGATAGCTCACCCGCTTTTCCCCAAAGTCAGTAGGGAGGCAAAAACCGTCTAATTGTATAATTATGATGAAATCCCTTCCATGTGGAATCCTGAGGCAAAGGAAAGGAAGTTCCTGTCCCGTAATATTACACTGGGTTATGTTCTCTTAATCAACTGGACTCAAGTACCAGGCCTCATCTTAACAAAAGTTGTGGATGCTACTTTTAGGGAAGGCACTAAGCTTTCTTTTAGGCCAGTTCTTTCCCTGAGGCAGCACGCCTGCTACCAAAAGTTGTCCCTTTTTCCCTGTGTTGATTCTTCTAAACATACTGTTAGGCAGTATACATTCGTGCTCCCCACAGGCCCCTAAAATGTGGTCAGAGAAACTTTAAAAATATGATACACAAATTAAATTACTTTACAAGTAGGAATGCCAAGACTTTTAATTAAATTATAGTCGAAAGGTAAAAACAACAACAACAAAATCTTCCCAACTTTATAAATTCTATCAGTGCAGAAGAGATTATGAAGTACTGGATGAAATAAAAAATCTTTCAGGGATTACCAGCTGAGTTGTATCTCACTGGAAATTGTGACTTTCTTCAGGATTTCAGAAGATGTATTGATTCAGTGCCAGGATCTGAAAAATGAAAAACTAATAGAAAAAAATAATGTTGCCCCAAACCTGGCCCTAAATTCACCAAATTTTGAAACGAAGTCAAATATCACCCTGTAAAGAAGTGACCTAACGCAAAATGTTGTACTAGTACATAGATTGCAGTGTTGCCAAAGAGGTAAATGGAAACTGAGAAGTTACATAGGTAGAAAAATTGTTAATTTTATCTTCTTTAAGGTGTCATGAAAAAAATTAATAAAAAAATTTTCAGTCTGCAGTTTTTGAATTTCAACTCAAGTAGGAGAAACATACCAAAGGACATTAAAATTATTCCTTTACTCCGTGGATAAAAAGTGGCTTTATCGGTGGCTGAGGCAGGCAAAAAACAAGTTGTGCCATTCTTCTCTCTGTATCATATGGAATTTGCTTTAAAGGTTTTGAGACACAGGTAAAGCACATGTGGCAAACTACTTTTTCATTGCTGCTTTACTTTTGGTTGCAACATATTAAGAAGTACGTGTGAGCTTGTTCCACCATCAGTAACACCAGGCTTGATCACTGAGTTCGGGTAATGAGGTCTAGTATCTGTCTTTAATAGTAAGTTATCCTTTAAAATCGGGAATCAAATATTCGTTCCAGAATTGTATTTCATTCTCGCCCCAACAATCTTATTATAACGCTCTTTTTAAAAATTTACCTCCTTTTGCTATCCCTCCCCCTTCCCCACAATAGGCCCCAGTGTGTGACGATCTCCTTCCTGTGTCCAAGTGATTTCATTGTTCAATTCCCACCTATGAGTGAGAACATGCAGTATTTGGTTTTCTGTTCTTGCGATAGTTTGCTGAGAATGATGGTTTCCAGCTGTATCCATGTCCCTACAAAGGACATGAACTCATCCTTTTTTATGGCTGCATAGTATTCCATGGTGTATATGTGCCACATTTTCTTAATCCAGTCTGTCATTGATGGACATTTGGGTTGATTCCAAGTCTTTGCCATTGTGAATAGTGCTGCAATAAACATATGTGTGCATGTGTCTTTATAGCAGCATGATTTATAATCCTTTGGGTATGTCCCCAGTAATGGGATGGCTGGGTCAAATGGTATTTCTAGTTCTACCTAATGTAAATGACGAGTTAATGGGTGCAGCACACCAACATGGCACATGTATACATATGTAACAAACATGCACATTGTGCACATGTACCCTAGAACTTAAGTATAATAATAAAAAAAGACCTCCTTTAATTATAACTCCCTTGATATTTCATACTCTATGTTTTTAAAATTTATTTTCACTTTTTAAAAAGTTTTGATGACCTCAATAGTGTATTAATTATATATTGTATGTTAACTATAAGACAAAACTTGGTGGCTTAAAACAGCAAACATTTATTACTTTAAAATTTTTCTGATCAGAAATCACTTAAGCATGGGAGCTTCTGACGGAAAGGTGTCCCATGAGGTTACAATGAGGGTACTGTAAAGGTTTATGATCTTATCAAAAGGCTTGACTATAGAAGATACAATTCTAAGCTCATCATATGGCTGTTGGCAGGATCCAGTTTTTCCCTGGATAGTGGCTGGAGATTTCCCTGTTTGTTGTCATGTGGACTTCTCCATAGGACAGCTTACAACATGACAGCTGGCTTCCTTCAGAGCAAGAGATCCAAGACAGCATGAGAGAATGTTTCCAAAATGCAAGCCACCATAATGCTCAAACTTAACTCCCAAAGTGACATCTTTTCACCTCTGCTACAGTCATTAGAAGTGAGTCACTAAATCTAGCCCACACTGAAGAGACAGGAATTTATAAATGGGTATGAGTGTCAGGAGCCGAAGACCATGGGGGTACATCTTAGAAGATGCTTACTGGAAGTGGTTTGCCAATTTTTTTCTTCAAGCATTGCTTATTTATTTATCAGTTTTTACATAATTCTGTTTTGTAATGCATACATTTATTATATCTTATTATTTATTGCTTTTTCTTTTGTATGTTCTTGCTTTATTTTTCCAACTTTTTCATTTAGATATTTAATTCACTTTCCTTCATCTTTTATTTTTATTGATATAAATAAATATTTATTTATTATAAATAAATTTTGTATTTATTATTATATATTTATAATATATAATAATTTATAATACTATTATATATTATTATATTTTTATTTATTATTATAAATTTATTTATTCTTCTTATTATTTTTTGAGATGGAGTCTCGCTCTGTCGCCAGGCTGGAGTGCAGGGGTGCGATCTTAGTTCACTGCAACCACCACCTCCCAGGTTGGAGCGATGCTCTAGCCTCAGCCTCCCAAGTAGCTGGGATTATAGGTGCCCACCACCACGCCCGGCCAATCTTTGTATTTTTAGTGGAGATGGGGTTTCACCATGTTGGCCAGGATGATCTCGATCTCTTGACCCCGTGTACAGCCTGCCTCGGCCTCCCAAAGTGCTGGGATTACAGGCGTGAGCCACCGTGCCCAGCCTAAATCTTTATTTAGATGACAATTTTCCTCTGCTTGCTACTTTACTTTATCCCCCACACACTGAATTTTTACTCTTGGTATTATCGTCATTTGATTAAAAATCTGCCTCCAATAAACCTGCCTTCTGTATGGCCTCCACCTTCTGCTTTATTGTAGGCTCAGAAAGTCTGATTTCTAGTTTCTGGCCTAGCATATTTATTCCTTAGGTACATATAAACTGAAAATTGTAGAATTATTATCTTCTTTTTAAGAGATAGTCGTGAGTATGGTAGAGTGATCACATACCCCAGTTTGCGCTAGACAGTCATGGTTCAGGATTGCTGTCCCAGCATAATTATTACTATCACTCCCTTGACTCTAGTAAATTATTTGCTTTGTGTTCTAAAGCATACAATTACACAAATAATGGGAATTAATTGCTGCCTTTTGGTGTATGTGTGCTTGTGTGTGAGTGTGTAGAGATTCTAACTTAACCAAATACCATTTTGTTAGAGGAATACGGAGCTCTGAAAATCTTTGGAATGTTTTAAAATGAGAAAACTTGCAAGAAATCAATTTCTGGGTAACATCTGATACTATTTATAAACGTGTTAGATAAAATTAATTGAGACCTGCCCCTTGATTAAATGTTCTTTATCACTAATAAGTTTTAACATGAGCGACTCAGCATAAGAGATGATTAAGGTACTCAGTTGAGATTCTGAAAATGCTTGGATTTGAAAAGAACTGTTTGTGCCATTATCCCTATCACCGGGACAAGTTACTTCAACTCTCTGAGGTTTAGTTTCCTATGGCATAAAAGGATAATAATATTGTAGGATTTCAGTGAAAGTTAAGTGCCTGATAAATAATGGATGACTAGTAATTTATTGTTATCATTAGTTTTAACTGCTAATATCATGGAGTTCAAACTCTCTTTCAGACTCTTTCTGATTTGGGAATTTTTAAATTTTGTTGAAAGTAAACAGTTTCAAATTGTTTTTGTTCTGTTTATCATGGCAGTGTTTCCTCTATTTGTTCTGAAGCAATAAGAAACAAGTCCTTAGTCATTTTCTGACATTTCCTTATTTTATTCCCATAATCTACTATAAGAGAAAAGAAGATGCAATTTTCTAGTGTATTTCTGAAACACTCAATAGTACAGCTTTTAAAACATTTATGCATTTTCACAACCAAAAGTTAATTTTCAGTTGCATCCTTTCTTCATATCTACATGAAAATTACTGCAAGAAGACCAAAGCTCTCACTAGCAATGATTCAGACACACTCTCTGTTGCCATCATCACAACAAGTGTTATTCTCATGGTTGAGCTCATAAAGGAATAATTTAATGGCTCTTAGTAATAAAATTAAAAAATATAGAAACCACTGACAAGTACTCATTTAACTCACTGTAATAATAGTAATATGAACATTTGCTTGCAAAAATAATGTATTTACAGAAAAATCACTAAAGAGGATAAATTTATGGTAAAATGGTTGAGAAAAAGTGAAGCAAAAATATTTCTTCAGACCGTATAACAAAATATGATTTTGATGAAGTTGAATTTAAAATCTAAAGAAAAGTAATAAAACAGAAACCAATACTTATCTGAAAGGCTTTCCAAGAAAAACACGAACAATCTAAAGAGAGAGACAGACTACAAAAATGTAAATGTTTATACATAAGAAGCCACAATAAAATTGACTGCTGACAGAGAAGGGATCAGTTAATGCATATGTTAAAGACAGTGAGTTAATATATTAATATAGTCAAATCTAAACATTTAATTGAGTAGTGATCCGATAGTGAAAAAGCGAGGGAGGGTTTTGTTTTCACAGAACCAAAAGTTATGCAAGAAAATTATTATATGAAATCACAAATAAATAAATATAAACATTCAAATCATAATTAAGAACGGTAAATAGAAAAAATTACTATTTTGAACCTGGTATCCCCAAGATTTACAGGTAAATCATAATAATATGTACTGTTTTTAGGATATAGAAAAAAACGAACTTATATAATAGCGAAGGTAAAAATAATTATAACTAGTTTGAGAAATAGAAATCTGTCAAAAGCTTAAATTTTTACTAATCTTGACTTCATAATTTAGTTCTAGGATTTTAATATGATAACCAGAAACTGCAACTATGATATATGTGTAAACGTTGATGTTTATTACAAAGTTAATTAAAAATAAAATCTTAAAAACCCAAATGACCAAAACCAAGAAAAATTTAAAGTACTGTTTTAGGAGAGCAATGCAGTAGAATATAACTATGTAGCCATTAAAAATTTACTATTGTGGTAAAAGAGCTTACAATATGTTTGTAAGTAAAATAGCATTATGCATCACTCTGTGTATAATATAGGCTAAATTTTTAGCAAAGTATATGCCAACATTCATATGCTTTTACACCTATAGCCAAAATAATTATAATTATAATAAAAACTAAGGGAAATACAATGGTAATAAATGTTATTCTCATTTGGACTTCTGACAGTGGTTTTTCCTTTATGGTTTTCTATGTTTCCTATTTTTCTAAGTTAACACATGTTACTTCCATAAGTAGCAAAAATTAACTAATAAATGTATGATGTTGGAAAATATAAACTATTCCATATGGAATTTTCCTTTTTAATTATGCATTTGAATCATTTTGAATTGTAGCATTGGTTAGGTGTGAGCCTACGACTCTCCAGGTACGTGCTTTCAAAACTAATTTCAAGATAACAAATAACAGTGTTAAACAAGGACTGATTCCAAACCAGTACCTCTTGTGAATTTCTATTTCCCTTTTGTTTTTGTCCTCACTTGAGTTTCTTAGATGCGATCTCACTCTGTTACCCAGGCTGAAGTGCGGTGGTGCGGTCTTGGCTCACTGCGGCCTCTGCCTCCCGGGTTCAAGCAATTCTCCCACCTCAGCCTCCCCAGTAGCAGGGATTACAGGGGCGCATCACCACGTCCGGCTAATTTGCATTTTTAGTAGAGACAGGGTTTTACCATGTTGGCAAGCAAGGCTGTTCCCGAACTCCTAACCTCAAATGATCCACCTGCCTCAGCCTCCCTAAGTGCTGGGATTATAAGCCTGAACCACTGCGCCTGGCTGAGAGTGGTTCTAATTTACTGTGCTTTTTTGTTGGTTTGTTTATGCAAATGTACTTCTTAATCCTAGTTTTGGATCATAATGTGGTTTCAATGGCCTGATAGTCCCTGTCCCTCAATTCTCTCCTCGGAACTGAAAGTATTCAATGTTAATGGCCATATCCCTACATCCAAAGCACATTTTGATCTTTTTCTCTGTTGCATTTGGCTCTGTTGTTCATTCTCTTTTTAAACCTCTCTCAAATATTTTCCCATGACTTTACAATCGTATTTCTCCTCAGGTGATTTCTTTAGTTGCTTTTTTTGTGGATATTTTCTCTTTTTCCTTCCTCTTTTGGCTCCTCTTTCACTTATAGATTTGAGCTCCTTGTTGGCAGCGTAATCTAAGGAAACATATCCAGGCTGTAAAATGATAAATGGTTGCAACCAAAGCTAATGCATAAAAGCTTTTAGTAAGTAACTTTATCACCCCCAGTTTTTAGTTTTTCTTCCATGGAACAATGGAATTGGGAGATGTAGGTGAGGAAATTCAGGTTTATGAATATTTACTTTCTTAACAGTGACTATGAACAAGCCAGAGATTATATATAATGAATCAGCAGAACCTGAGGATTTGCAAGCTTGTAGGCTCTTTGCATTACCACCTCAGTCCAAATCCTCATGATCTCATTTAATGATTACTGCAGACTGAGCACCAGAAGATTCCATAAGGTGCTGCTTTCTCAGGAATTAATGTTTTATTCATTTGCATGTAGCATGTTCTCATTACAACATCTACAAAGTAAAGTGGAAATCTTCCAAATGAGGCAGTTGGGAGTTTTGGTTGTCAGTTCATTCTTAATTCTACTAAAAATGTATTATTGATTTCCTTCATTCTTGTTATGAAACAAATATAAAAACTCTGCTATGTCTTTCTCATACTATTTTTGTTCCTCTCCTGAATTAACTGTCTTAATACATTTAATTAATTCTAGCAAAAATAGAGAAGATTTAATACTCACCTAATGTTTACTTCTTTTTAAAACTAATTTTCTTTCTGACCAAAATTACCCCAAGCTTTCTCCCACTTCTTATTTTTGTCTTTCTAATTACCTTTTAAAATATTCTACAATGAAAAATATAGCCTTTGTTTTCCTACAGATTCCTTTCTCAATCAGTGGTTTCCATTAGTTCCTTAAATATTGGTTGTTTTCCATACATTACTTCTCATCTTTATTTTCTTGTCATTGTATAATCTATTTTAGATAATATTGTGCACTCAGCATTTTAAGTAACACCAACACACTAATGGCTGCAGTGCTAATATTATTATTATTATTATTATTATTAGGAGATGGAGTCTTGCTCTGTTGCCCAGGCTGGAGTGCAGTGGCGTGATCTTGTCTCACTGCCACCTCCACCTCCCGGGTTCCAGTGATTCTCCTGCCTCAGCATCCTGAGTAACTGGTACTACAGGCGTGTGCCACCATGTCTGGCTAATTTTTGTATTTTCAGTAGAGACGGGGTTTCACTGTGTTAGCCAGACTGGTCTGGAACTCCTGACCTCAGTCAATCTAGCCGCCTCGGGCTTCCAAAGTGCTGGGATTACAAGTGCAAGCCACCGTGCCTGGACTCCAGTGCTATTATTTTTACGTTCTTCTGTCTTGTGTACATATCTAACTGAACATGTTACAACATTGGGTGTAAATCAATCATTTGTTCATTCTGTGGGACTGTCTGAGAATTATAGTTCCTGATTTTAGGAATTAAAATAATGGGATGAAGTTATTGGCAGGATAATATCCAAGAGTTCTACTTGACCTCCACATCAACCCCTCATACTAAATTAAGCTAGAAGATGTGTTTATCATGGAAATTCCATACTCAGAGAGTTCAGTTACATGTAAAATCTAACTTCCATGGACTCTTCCACTACCTGTTGAGTATTATAGGTGTTCTTCTGCCACTTTTCCTTTGATTATGTATATTCACATTTTATGTCATTTTAGATACATAGAGATACATAGTTTAGAACTCACTAAATAAGCACTCATAGATTTCCTCATTATTTTTTAAATGTAATATCTATGCCATATTTAGGAGGAGAAAGGTGTAGTGAAATTACACTCTCCCAAGGGAAGAAAGACCAGCTGGCTTGGGTTCCAAACACAGCTTCCCCACTAACGCCTATATGTGCTTAACCACTTTGGCTACAACTTCTTTATTAATATTCGATGATCCCTGTGACAGTTAATTTTACATGTCAACTTGGCTGGGCCACAATACGCAGATATTTGGCCCAACATCATTCTGGATAATTCCGTTAAGGTGTTTTGGGGATGAGGCTGATATTTATATTGGTGGACTTTTAGAAAAGCAGTGTTGGTACTCTCTTCTGTGAGGAAGCCTCATCTAATCAGTTGAAGTTTCTAATAGTACAAAGACTGACCTTCCCTGAACAAGAAGGAATTCTCTCAACAGACTTCGTTTGGCTGAAAACTGGAACTTTTCTCTGAGTTTTCTCCATCTCCAAGTCTCCTTACTTGATCTGCAGATTTTGAACTCACCAAGTCACCACAATCATGTAAGCCAACTCCACTCTTATCTTTCTTCACCTCTCTTTTACTCTTTCCCTGTCTTTCTACCTCTCTTAACACTAATTAATACACTAATACATATTTTGGTACTGATAATGGACTTTTCACCTATTTCACCTTCAGGAAAACCATGATAAATTAACAAGACTAAATTTGTGCTAAATTTCTAAAGAAGATTGGTAATCCATTACTTATTGTTTAAATCTTCTTTATATTTTTAAAATACTTTATTGCATGAATATATAAATGATCGCAAAAGGAAGGCATAGTAAAATGTTCAAGAAGAAAACTATTATCTGGAAATATACATAGAGCACTTTGGGGTGGGGATTGGGTTATAAATGTGTAATGTATTGTTTTACAAACAAACCTGGTTTCTAAAGGAATTAATTACTACCTAAATCTCTTTGCTCCATTTAATCATTTTGCAACATAATTATGGTGTTCTCAATTTTCCTAAGAAAGGAGTTTTATTTAAAATTGAACTATATTTTCTAAATGAAAATGCCATACCTGGCTTTAATTTCTTTTGTGTATTGTCAATAGATTTCAAAGACTTAACATTGTTAAACAATGCATTAATTATTTAAGTAATTATGTTTTATTAAAAAAC
The DNA here is from genome assembly GCF_049350105.2 of Macaca mulatta. Classification (NCBI taxonomy): domain Eukaryota; kingdom Metazoa; phylum Chordata; class Mammalia; order Primates; family Cercopithecidae; genus Macaca; species Macaca mulatta. The sequence goes on along the minus strand of NC_133410.1, from coordinate 29,142,403 downwards.
ATACACATCTTTTATTCCATTTCATAAATGCAAAATAGTTAATATAATTATGAATATGGAGAAATCAATGAAATGATTGAGTTATATTCTACAAACTAATTAGCAAAGCTGTTTTAAGAGGATAACTATCATCATTTTGTTAAATTGTCTTATTTCTCATTTTATCAGTTGTCTAAAATTTCTTGTTGATTGCTAAAAAAGGACATACATTTTTCCGTTTCTTAAACATTGGTTTTAGTATTGTAAAAATCTCAACATTGCTTTTTGAAAAAGTAAGCACAGTCTTCAACTATGTGGGAAAAAAAATAGAAATGTGTTTTAATTCTAATACATGACATAATAAAACAACAGCAAGAATGCATGTTTATTACACCTTGTTATGTGCCAGAAACTTTTCTGCACTTGAGGTACCAAGCAATTAAACAAACAAGCCATTTTCTCTCAATAGGAAATACAGGACATAAACAAATACATATAAAACAAATTATATATCATGTAAGCGGTATATATTTTTTAAAAGTTAGAAATGTAGAATTGAGTTCATGATGCTATTAATATTACAAGATCAAGAACAATATTTCTTATAAGATGGAAATTGATCATATACTAGAATAAAGTGAGGGAGTAACCCATGTGGATATTTTGGGAAAGAAGAAGTTAAAAAAAAACAAGTACAAACACAACATCAGAAAAAAATAATAAAGTTACTAATATTCAGCTTCTGACATCAAAAATAAGATCAGGCAACAAGATTATAGATTGGAAAAACAGCCATTCTTAAGAGAGGAAAATATATTTCCTAAATTCTTTTTTTTTTTTTTTTTTTTTTTGCTGTTGACCCAGATTTATTGAAAATAATATAGCACTGCAGAAAAAATTCAAAGAAGTCCCCGAGCGTTTTGAAATTCATCCTAACTGTAGGCTGAGTGACCTGCAGGTTGGACAGACTGCCGAAGTCCAAAAGCGTTAGCATTTCCTTAGTGTCAGGATCTACTTCGATTATCTCTTGATCCAGGGCTGAGACCTCAGGAACTTAATTGTCTCTCCTTTCTCTCTCCTCCTCCTGCAGCTTGATGGAGATACCTCTTACAGGGCCTCTCTGAATCCGCTTCATCAGATGCGTGACATAGCCTGATACCTTGTTGCGGAGCTTCTTGCTGGGGATAATGGCAATCTCCTCGCACACGCGCTTGTTCGTGTGGAAGTCGCTGCCCAGGCGCTTGTAGTACTTCTCTATGATGACCCGGGCCTCCTTTTTCACGGTTTTGGTGCGAATGCGGCCCATGTTGGCGGGTCTTTGGTAAAATAGCTATTTCCTAAATTCTTTTAACTTTTGTTTTGACATATTAAAGGTCATGATGATTGACTGTTAGAGTACAATTCTATAATAACTCTCAGTTACCATTGTCTCTTGAGTGTGGCTAAGAACTATACGTAATGGCATAGTCAGTCCTTTGATTACGTTATTTTAACACGGTTGACTTAAAGAATGAAGGTTCTCTTGAGTGGACCTGACCTAATCAGGTGTGTCCTTAAAATTGACTGAGTTCTGCTTAGCAAAGAGATTTGAAGCATGAAAGAAGATCAACATGAAGGGTATTTTCCTAGGCTGGTTCTGAACATGAAAAAGGTCATGTGATAAGGAACATATGCGACTTCAGGAAGATCAGAACATCCTCTGACTGACAGTTAAAAACAGTCTTACACCTGCAGAAACTTCAATCTTACAATTGCAAAGAACTGAAACTTACCAAATTCTGTGAACTTGGAAGTAGACCCCAAGCTGCAGATGAGAACATAGGCCCTCTGCCACTTTGATTCTAGGCTTTTGAAACTGATGAAAGAAATGAGCCATGCCATGCCTGGACCTACAGCACTGTGAGATAATAGATGGGTATTATGTTACGGTTCTAAGTTGCAGTAATTTGTTACAGAACATTAGAAAATGAGTACAACTGTAATAATAGAATTTTCTCCCTAGTGTAGACTATGACTACTGTTGCTTTATGTCACGAGGCATTGCATTATAGGGACAGTTCTAAAAGTTTCACACATTACATTATCTGGAAAGTTTAATGTACATTCTATTATATATTTAATGATTCGAAATAGAGAGGGGTATTATGAAAGTTTAAAATAGTACAATTATCAAATTCTAAATTTAATTATTACAATTATTAAATTATCAAATCAGAGTAAATGGATAATATATGGCAATAAAAATTCTTGCAAAAAATAGTATTTTAGATTATGTATTATTATTATTACTATTTTTTTGAGATGGAATCTTGCTGTATTGCCCAGGCTGGAGTGCAGTGGCAAGATCTCAGCTCACTACAAGCTCCACCTCCCAGGTTCAAGCAATTCTCTGCCTCAGCCTCCTGAGTAGCAGGGACTACAGGCACCCGCCACCAAGCCCAACTAATTTTTTTGTATTTTTAGTAGAGATGGGGTTTCACTGTGTTAGCCAGGATGGTCTCAATCTCCTGACCTCGTGATCCGTCTGCCTTGGCCTCCCAACGTGCTGGGATTACAGGTGTGAGCCACTGCGCCCATCCAGTATTTTAATTATTAAAAATTGAGGTATTATGAAAGCTAAAAGGATATTAGAAGTGAATTGATAGACAAGAGTAGAGTAAATCAGACACTCAGGTTTATCAAGATTTGAGGATTAAAATAATTTAAAATATCATATAATTGAGGAGTCTTAAATATAATTCTTTTTTTAAAATTTTTAAATTTTTTTTCAGACTCTCCCTCTGTTGCCAAGCTGGAGTGCAGTGGTGCAGTCTCAGCTCACTGCAACTTTCACCTCCCAGGTTCAAGTGATTCTCCTGCCTTAACCTCCTAAATAGCTGGGACTACAGGCATGTGCTTCCACACCCAGCTAATTTTTATATTTTTAGTAGAGATGAGATTTCACCATGTTAGCCAGGATGGTCTCGATCTCTTGACCTTGAGATCCACCCACCTTGGCCTCCCAAAAGTGCTGGAATTACAGGCATGAGCCACTGTGCTCGCTCAATAGAATTTATCTTGATAAAAATGTGCAGCTGTGGGATGAACGTTTCTCTGGATGGACCAGTATAAGGTCATTCCAAATAAGCTAGAACGTTCAGCATGGTCACAGAGATAATTAGTTTTCCTGGGCTACCTTCGGCACCAATGTGAGTCACTAGCAGATATAATAGAGTCCCTGAAGCCAACTACCTCATAAATGAGAGTGGGTGAATTAGAAACCATGGGCTCTGACAAACCTAAACAAGACATGATCGTATCACCTCCTAACTAAATCCCCAAGTGCTAGAAAAACATATAGTGAGCTACTGAATAAGGAATGTTACCTTTAAGATTAGTGGAACAAGAAAACGTCACAGAGGATCTAAGGACTCTTCTCAAACACCACCAAGTTACAGAACCTCACCCAAACCCTAGATGTGAAGGAACTATCTTAGAGAGGTGCAGGACATGAGGAGAACTATTGAAAATCAAGCATGTTTACTTAGAGAGGCTGAACATTACTTAAAGTGACTATTTATGTTATCATAGCCAGGCTAATGTTAGTTGATGAGATTGTGAGATTATTCTTTCTATATATGGAAGGTAAGGACGTCTATAATAGTTATAGACAAAATAAAAAAGCTACATTGTTGCTGGGTATCCAAGTCATAGTGTGAATAAATGTGTGATATCAATACATAAACACATTTATATACATGCAGACAGACATATATAGACATACACGTTTACCTCAAAATCAATAATTATTGCACTCAGCTGTTTGGGCTGCTGTAACAAACAAATACAATATGCTATGTTTGACTTCACAAAGATTTATTTCCTACATCATTGGCAGCTGGGAAGTTCAAGATCAAAGTGCTGGCAGATTCAATGTCAGGTGAGGGCTCTGTTCTTTCTTCACAGATACTCATTGTATCTTCACAGGATGGAGAGAAGAAATCATAAACAAGACTCCCTTACTTGCTCTAATAGTTTTCTTATAAGGGCACTAATCCCATTGTAAAGGCTCCACCCTCATGACCTAGTTACCTCCCAAAAGGTCTCTGTCCTAATTCCATTCCACTGAGGGTTAGGATTTCAACATATGAATTGTGGAAGGACACATACATGCAATCTGTAACAATTCTCTCTAGTCACATGTAAATAATCTACATTCAATTTATGTTTTCACATACTTTTTTTTTCACATAGAAAATGTAGTGAACGAGCAGTGTGCTAGTTCTTCAAATTCTTACAGTTTATTATCTTTAAGTTTAGAAATCTTTCATATGTTGTTTACTTTGATAATTTATATGGCAATGAAAATTCATGCAAAAATGTAAATAATATAATCAATTCAGAAAATGCTAACCTGAGCAAGCCCTATCTCAAAATCATTATTGCATTACCTAGTTATGTGTAAATGATCCTTTCTCTGTTTATGAAAGAGAAGGTTGAAAGTAAAGCATATTTAGTTGTAGTCAGTCTTCAGATTTTTTTTTTTTTTTTTAAACAGAGGTATAAGCAATGTCTAGTTTCTAATTCTGGTGGTATCTGAAGTCAGCATGGAGTTCTGCAGCTCATTAGAGCACTATACCAGTATGAGAGTTTATTTTTATCCATTTATTTATTTTTACTTTTTCCTTGTTTCTAAGTCCAAGTGTTCTTATTTTCTACCTTGTCAGTACTGGACATAATAAGTGCTCCCAAATTTGGGGTTTTGGAAGGCAACCAGGGTAGCATTCCATTTCTTTAGCAATAAAACACTCACATATTATTACTGAATAAGATGTCATTCCATCCATTTGTTAACCTGAGAGAAAAACTTAACATTTTTTAAACATATGCATGAAAAGATCAAGAATTTCAAGTTGGGAGGCAAAGCTCATATTTGTTCCCTACCTAATCATTCTTTATGAGGAATAAGATTTAAATATGTATTTAGGGTAGAATATAAAATCAAACACTAATTTTCTAAGATTAATTACATTTGAAAACAACTTTTGTTACAAATACAAATCAACATTTGTCGATTCATAACAAATAACCATTCACCATTGTATTTTCACATCTTAGTCCCACCTGGAATTCATTTCATCCCTGGAGAATAGAATTTGGGAAAGTGTTATTCCACTTTCAGGAGTTTTTTTTTTTTTTTTTTTTTTTTTTTTTTTGAGACAGAGTCTCACTCTGTCACCCAGGCTGGAGTGCAGTGGCGCGATCTCAACTCACTGTAAGCTCCGCCTTCCGGGTTCACTTCATTCTCCTGCCTCAGCCTCCTGAGTTGCTGGGACTACAGACACTGCCACCACGCCCAGCTAATTTTTTTTTTTTTGTATTTTCAGTAGAGATGGGGTTTCACCGTGTTAGCCAGGATAGTCTTGATCTCCTGACCTCATGATCCACCCGCCTCGGCCTCCCAAAGTGCTGGGATTACAGGCGTGAGGCACCGCGCCCGGCCAGGAAGATTTTTATACTGAGAAAGATGTTTTATACATCTATTAAAAATTATTTTTCCTCTATGTGTTTCTATTTCTGCTTCCTTAGTATCCCTATAGTGGTATCCTAAAATGCAATAATTTAAGTAGATAGAAGACATCTTTTAAATTTTAATTTATATTTGTACAACAAGATAAGGTCCTCCTTATTTCAATATCAATAGGTCTCAATATTTGATTCCAAATAACAGTTTCATACCCAAATCAATAAGTGGCTATTTTGTATATTCGGAATTCACCCCAACAATATAAATTTATTCTCAAATGTATATATTGAAAATGATAGAGAACAGTAGGAGATTTTTCTATCACATGAAATGTCCTAGTTCATTAATATGATCAATATGTTGTCTCAGTGGATATTTTCTTCCTATTACAATGTACACTGAAAATAGCCTATAACATTAATTTATCAAAATATATTCAAAGGTTGATTAGATATAATTGTGGCCTAGAGGTGCATGTTGGAGGGCAGACTTACATGTAAAATAAATAAATGGTGGAATGCATTTATACATTCATGTCAAATAAACCTAGAGAATAAACAGAATACTGGGCAATAGGAAACAGAGAGAGTTAAAGAAAGGGACAAGAAATATTAACCATGTAAAGTATAACAAATTGGTTGTTCTAGGTTGTTTTCCTACTCTCACAACCTATATCAGATTAAACAATCAATTTTTATTGATTTCTCTTCCTAAACATTTTCAAATCAGTCTCTACCTTTCCCATATACCATTTGCCAAATATAAGTTTTCCTGAACTTGCCACTTCTTATCATGATAAAGTGTCAGGGACCAAGTTCACTCTTCTACCTTAACGAATTAAAAAAAAAATAGATAAAATACCTGAAGTCAATGTTCTTAGATTTTGGATCACATGCAAGGCATGGCACTGAGAACTGAGAGAAAAATTACACACAAGTGGAACCATATGATCGCTCCATCTTACTGACCAAAGGCAGTTTCTAGGAAAAAAGCACAAGAAACTCAAATAGAGGCTGGCTGTATTTCTTGGTTGAGGAACTTCAGAGTTCAGGGAAATCAAGAGGGCTAGAATTCACGGGCCAGAGACCAGACAGAGGGAGGAAGAGAGAGAACTGTGGAGACATGCAGTGTTTCCCTGAAGTCTACAGCTGAGTACTGAGTTCAGGAAAACACTACCAGACATAGAAAAATCCCTGGAATTTATATAATATCAAGTAGAATAATCCCTGTAAATTATACAGGGTCAAAGATCATTCACATTCCCACCAGCCAAAATGAAAAGAGCTCTTAATACACAAGGTTGAGTCTACAAAATATTAAAGACTCTCTCATGGGGCCATGTGAGTCCTAGATGAAAAGCTATCCTGAACTCCCGTAAACAAGGTTAAAAATGTGTCTTGACTGGTACAAGATGGTATCGTATTGTGGTTTTGATTTGCATGTCTCCAATGATGAGTGATAATGAGCATTTTTTTTCTCACATATTTGTTGGCTGCTTGTATGTCTTCTTTTGAGAAGTGTCTGTTCATGTCCTTTGCAAATTCACGTCCTTCATAGCAACATGGATGCAGCTGGAGGCCATAATTTTAAATGGAATAAGGTAGAAACGGAAAACCAAATACTCTGTGTTCTCACTTATAAGTGAGAACTAAACATTGAGTACACATGAACATAAATATGGGAGCAGTAGATGCTACGGACTACTAGAGCGGGGAGGAAAGGAGGAGGACATGAGCTGAAAAACTGTCTATTAGGCACTATGCCCACCACCTATGTGACTAGAATCATGCCCCAAACCTCAGCATCACACAATATACCCATGTAACAAATCTGCACATGTACCCACTGAACCTACAATAAAAGTTGAAATTATTTAAAAAATAAGCCTTGAAAGGTTCAAATTGCTTTTAAGTAACTCAACTCCATTCCAGAACAAAGCCCAGAAATATTTGAAGGAATACAAATAATTTAAATACAAGACTCAGATAAGTTACAAGTAAAAGATTAGGCAAAATATTCCATGCAGATATTAATAATAAGAAAGCCGGAGTTAACAGATGAGTATCAAGTTTATTTCTTTTTTCTGAATCTTTGGAAGAATATTGTAATTAAGCTCAAATCCTCCTGTTTTGTAGAGCTAAAATTCTTCTTGCAGAAACATGTTTTTCTAAAGTAAATTTATTATTAGCTTCCCTGGATATATGGGTAACATATATATTATACCTGCAGAAATTCTGAGTAAATTGATATTTTTAATACTTTCCTGGCAATGCCAATCAACAACTACCAGCAGTGTGAGCATGTCATTATTTTGGTTAAAAACGTTTAATAGCTTTCCACCTCTTACAGAACAAAATATAACCAATTTTATGCTACATATAATTCTTTATGGCACAATCCATGCTTATCTCTGTGGTACTTTCTTCTTACAATATTTCTCTTAATACCATCAATATCGAAATATATATAATTCCTGATTCATAGGACTAACTGACAGAGTAGATTAGTTGTTTTTTAAATTGTTTATTAAATTATTGAAAAGCAAATAAAATAAGTTGATGTTATGATTAGACATAAGGCAGAAAGTTGAGAATGTGCTCAATTAATAGTTATAACATGTCCACTATTTACAATTACTCTGGGGACTGAGTGTACAGTGGTGATAAAACAATCCAATTCCCTTCACTTATAAAACTTACATGTTAGAGGACCAGATTAAAAATGGCAAACTGGAAAGCTCCAAGCCCTTTCCCCTCAACAGGGAAATCAAACAGCAAGCAAAAGCTGGCTAATAGATGAGCCAGCTGGCTTGTGGGAGCTCCCTTATGGGAGTTCTGGAAGACAGTACAAGATCCATAGCAAAGCCACCTAGTGGGAGCTCTGGAAAACAGTCAGAGATACACAGCAACCAAGGGAATGGCCAATCAAGAGAAAGCCACATTGAAAATAGGAGGAAAATGTATGGTATTTTCACTCATTTTTGCCCTACCCCTTCCTCTATACAGCGTGGTCTTTGTCTGAAAGACACAGAAGCCCAGTTGCCAGTTCCCATCCTTGAACTGGAGGCAGCACAGGGGACATTATTGGCAAAGTTCTCATTTGTCTTGGTGCTGCTTAAAGGACTGGTGTATGTTTTGCCTCTCTCAGAGGTCAGGTAACAGAAAGTGGTTGAATGCAATGGGATTTGTTCGTAAAAACTTCAGGGAAAAGAAGATCCACAGATATGCGAGAAAAGATATAGTTGGTGGAGATATACATTAGACTATCTAAAGTCACAAGGAGTGAGTGGCACCAATGGGGCTCTTTGGGAGTTCCGAGATAATTAAAAGCAACCATATGTACAAGGTATTAGAAAAGCCACATGTATGTCCAGACAAGACAAATGTTCAGAAAAGACCTGAGAAGACCTTAAGCTTTTCTTATTAGCTGCTCCAAAGTTTCAGAAAATGTCCTATTACTTATTAAAGAAGTTCCCTAGCATGGAACATGTCTGCAAAGACCGAGACAGGTGGCATGTTTTTTTTTTCCTTTTTTTAAAAAAGTCAACCTTTCCGTGCTTCTAGGTTTTTATATCTGGCTTGAAATATTTGAATATTTGGTTTATTCTTTAACTCTGATGATCCTTTTTACCTTTAACACATATGTATATTATCATTTATTTTGATAAGTGATAAATGTTGACCATCTTATTTCTATTCTAAGTAGTTTTGTGATTGTTTTGCTTTATTTCATGATGATGATGATGATTTGGTATTTTCCCCTTTACTCTAGTGTCCTCTTTTGTGTTATTTAGATTTTTCCTCTTTTTGTTTGATTTACTATTATTAACTATGTTTTCTAGATGAGAGAGCCTCAAGGTGACTGACTAACTGTATCTGGTACTCGCTTCTTCTGCAAAGAACCAAAATAATGAGTAGATAATTGTACTTTGAATAGACCATTTATCATAGAACGTTAGAATTTAACATAAAAGTGACAGGAAACACCAAAAGCAAAGAAGGAGAGGGAAGCAAGGCACCCTGCAAGGCCGGCATTGGCTGAGAACCTGGAGAATTTAGCTTCTCCAGGTTCAGAGGTTCTCTGCATTAGAGAATGCAGAAAAATGGTAAGGGAGAGGCCCCCGTGGTCCAAATTCTCACTGTGGACTCCTGAAATTCTAGCCATGAGAGAGGTCCTGTACCCTCAAGAGACCTGAGATTAACACAGGGAGTTGCCTGGAGACCATAAATGACGTTGCCCCAGAGAGAGCTCACAACAGGTCCAACAACCCCTAAGCCTTAAGAAGCTACAGCATGAGCTGGGCATGGTGGCTCATGACTATAATCCTAGAACTTTGGGAAGTTGAGGCAGGCAGATCACAAGGTCAGGAGCTCAAGACCAGCCTGTTCAGCCTGGTGAAACCCCGTCTCTACCAAAAACAATACAAAGTTAGCTGAGCACGGCAGTGCTCACCTGTAATCCCAGCTACTCAGGAGGCTGAGGCAGGAGAATTGTTTGAACCCGGAAGGTAGCGGTTGCAGTGATTCAAGATGGTGCCACTGTACTCCAGTCTGGGTGACAGAGCAAGACTCTGTCTCAAAAACAAAGAAAAAAAAAGAAACTACAGCATGATGCCATCTTGAGAGCTCAGTCACCATCAGACTGCATCCTACCCTGGGGCCCAAGAGTCTCTGAACTTCACATTTCTGGAGCCTCACTGACATTTCCTGCCCACAGCTGCAACTGCAAGGGATGAGGTGGGAACCACTGGCAGCAACCCTGCCTCTCCCAACAGAGAGGCAGCCAAAGATTTTCATATGCCCTAGGACAAATTCTACTGCCTACAGCTTCTGCCACCCCTGTGGTCTACTGAGAGCTCAAGTATAAGCAAAGAATATGCCCTTCCCCCACACCAAACCAATGCCTATAGGTGCTCTGCTTAAAGCAACCCTGTATTTCCCAGTGGCAGAGTTTCAGTGTTGCTACTGCTGCCCACATCTGAACATTCTGCCAAAGGGCCTGGAGATTTCTCTGCCCTGCCTACCACAGCCAGCTCCTGCATACACCATTAGGAAGTAGGGAGGAATGGGTAAGGAGAGATCCACTCAGTCTAGCTGTCTAGCTCCTCCCTCACAATACCTGAGCAAGACATCTGGGGGCCTAGAGACAACCAGCCTAGTCCACTCTTGGCACCTGAATACTCCTTCCAGTGACTAGAGTTGGGTTTACCCAAATAGTTGCTATCACCACATCTGGTACTCACCTGCATGGACCACCAGTAGGTGTAAGGACTGGCCCTCCCAGCCTGTCACAGCCATCACCAACACCAGCATGGACAATTTGGGTCCCAGAGGGTTGTCCCAATACTGCTATTGCCATTGCCCACACCACACCTGCTTCCCAGGGACCCAAGAACCCTTTCAGGTGCTTGGCCCACCACTGTTATTTCTGGCAATTGAGCAAGCCACCTTGGTGCCCTAGAATTGACCTCTCTGGACCTGCTAACACAAGTGCCAGCATATACCACCCTGACACCCAATGACAGGCACGCACATGGCTGCCACCACTGGGGTCCCAAAACTGGCCCACCTGGCATCCTAGTTCCCAACAACTTCACCATAGCCTCTACTAACAAACAAACAACCCTAAACCACCAAGTAACTCACAAAGACATCATATGATGCTGTTTACAGCCAAATAAATCATATAGAGACTGCACTACAAAGTACACCCATAATCAAAGCCAACATGTTCTACTCAACCAACACCATAGACTCATCTTCAGGAAAATGTCCTCCCATACAAAAGCCAATTCAGAAAAAAATATTGGAACAAAAGACTGATAAACCGAATGCACAGATATCAATGTGAATACACATGAATGACAAAAAAAACAAGGAAGTATGTCAATTTCTAGAGGAATACAATAATTCTCCACCAATATATCCCGATCCAAAAGAAATGTGTAAAATCCTGGAAAAAGAATCAGACATATTGGTGTTAAAGAAGCAGAGTGAGATACAAAAGAATGCTGAAAAACAATACAAATAAACTAAAAAAAAATTAGGATATGAATAAGATATTTACCAAAGAGATAGATATCTTTTAAAAATATGGAACTGGAGAATTCATTAAACAAAATACAAAAATGCATTCAAAAGCATCAACAATAGACTAAGCAGAATAAATAATCATAGAGAATGTGAAAACAGTTCTTTTGAAACAACCCACTCAGGTGAAAGTAAAGACAGAAGAATAAAAAAGAATGAGCAAAGAGTATTTACATGTAGGACACCATAAAGCAGCAAAATATTCAAATATTCAGTGTCCCAGAAGGTGAAGAATAAACAAAAGGGTTAGAAAACCAATTTAATGAAATAATAGATAAAAACTTCCCAAGTCTAGCAAGATAATTAGACATTCAGATATAGCAGGCTAAATGATAGCCAAATAGATAAAATTCATAAAGGTCTTCTCCATTGCACATTATAGTCAAACTGTCAAACATGAAAGACAAAGAGAGAATTCTACAAACAGCAAGAGGAAAGCATCTAGTCACTTATGAAGAAACCCCCATCAGACTAATAGCAGATTTCTCAGCAGAAATTTTACAGACTAGGAGAGAATGACATGATATAAGTTATGTAAGAAACAAAAAAAAACCTGTCAGCCAAGGATATTATACCTAGCAAAGTTATCCTTCATAAATGAAGGAGAAATAACATCATTCCTGTAAAAGCAAAAGTGCAGAGAATTCATCACCACTACATCAGCACTACAAGTACTTAATGGAGTCCTATACCTGGAAGCGAAACATTGACACCTATCATCATGAAAACACACACAAATGTAAAATCAACTGGTAGAGAAAACACAAATAAGAGAAAAGACTCAAATATTGCCACTACAGAAAACCAGTAAACCACAATGCTAAACAATAAGGGAGAAAGAGAAGAAAAAATATATACAAAACAATCAGAAATTAATTAATACAATGTCAGAAATACACTACCCTGGCACCCAATGCCAATCACATATTAACAACAATCTTGAATATAAATGAATGAAACTTCTGATTAACAGATATAGACTGACTGAATGGATAAAAAATGACTGTATTTGTCCATTTTCACACTGCTGTATAGAACTTCCCTGAGACTGGTTAATTTATAAAGGAAAGAATCCTGCATGGCTGGAAAAGCCTCAGGAAACTTGGAATCATAGAGGAAGGGGAAGCAGGCACCTTCTTCACAAAGTAGTGGGGGAGAGAGGGCATGTGAAGGAGGAACTGCCCAACACATAAAACCATCAGATCTTGTGAGAACTCACTCACTATCATGAGAACAGCATGCGGAAAACTGCCTCCATCATTTAATCACCTACCACCAGGTTCCTCCCTTGACATGTGGGGATTAAAATTCAAGATGAAATTTGGGTGGGGACACAGAGTCACACCATATCAATGACAGGATTATATGCTGCCTATAAGGAACTCATCACTTTTAAAGATACACAAACTAAAAATAAAGGGATATTTAAAAAATTCCATATTAATGGAAACGCAAAGTGAGCCAGAGTAGATACACTTACATCAAATAAAACAAACTTGACATCAAAAACAGTAAAATGAGACAAAAAAGATGATATTATGTGATGATAAAAGGATCAATTCAGCAAGAGGCTATGACTATTCTGAAAATCTATGCACCCAGCAAAGGAGCACCCAGATAAATAAAGGAAACATTATTAGATCTAAAGGGAGTCATTGACTCCAATACAGTAATAGTTGGGGACTTCAACACCCCATTTTCAGCATTAGACAGATAATCTAGAGAGAAAATTAACAAAGAAATTTTAGAATTACACTACACACTAAACCAAATGGACCTAAAAGACATTTACAGAACATTTTATTCAATAGCTACAGAATACACATTCTTATCATCAGCACACGGAGCACTCTCCAAGATAGATCATATGTTAGGACACAAAATAGTTCTTCATTTTTAATTCTTATTTTTAAAAATTGAAATCATATCAAGTGTCCTCTCAAACTACTATGGAATAAAACTACAAATCAATAAAAATAACTTGGGAAATTGTACAAATGCATGGAAATTGAACAACGTGCTCCTGAATGGCAATTTGATCAAGGAAGAAATTAAGAAAAATATGAAAAAAAAAGTCTTGAAACAAATGAAAATCAAAACACAAAATACAAAACCTATAAAATACAGCAAAAACAGGGCTAAGAAGGAAGTTTATAGCAATACATGCCTACACCAAAAAATAGAAACATTTGAAATAAACAATCTAACAATGTACCCGAAGAAACTAGAGAAGCAAGAACAAATCAAAGCCACACTTAGTACAAAAAATATAACAAAAATCAGAGTGAAACTAAACAAAATAGTGACTAAAATACAAAGAATTTGTAAAATGAAAAATTGTTTCTTTTGAAAATATAAAGAAAATTGATAAACCAGTTGCTAGATTAACCAAGAAAAAAGAAGAGAGAAGGCCAAAATAAACAAAAGCAAAATGTAAAAGAAGACATTACAACTGATGACACAGAAATATAAAAGTGAATCAAAGACTACTGTGAACAAGTCTACATAAACAAACTTTCAAAAAAGAAGTAACACCAATTACCCTCAAACTATTCCAGGAAATTGAATGAGTGAATTCTTTCTAACTCATCCTGTGAAGCAAACATTGCCCCAATACTAAAGCCAGACAAGGACACAATAAAAATAAAGAAAAAAAAACCCTACAGGCAAGAAAATATCCTGAAAAACTTAGATGCAAAAATGTTCAACAAAATACTAGGAAACAGAATCCAATAGTACATGAAAACAATAATATACCATCATAATGTGGGATTTATCCCAGGGAGGCAAAGATGATTGAACTTACCTCAATCAATAAATGCGATATGTCACATTAACAGAATGAAGAACAAAAGACATATAAAAATCTCAATAGATGCAGAGAAAGCACTTGATAAAGTCCACCCTCCTTTTATGATAAAAATCCTCAACAAACTAGGTATTAAAGGTACATACCTCAATCCAATAAAGACTGTGTATGACAAAACCACAGCTGACATCAAACTGAATGCGTGAAAGCTGAAAGCCTTTTCTCAAAGAGATGAAATAAGACAAGAATGCCTGCTTTCATCACTCCTATTCAACATAAGAGTGGAAGTCCTAGCCAGAGCAACCAGGCGGGAGGAAAATAGACACACACACACACACACACACACACACACACGGCATCCAAATTGGAAAAGACGAAGTCAAATTGTCCCTCTTTGCTGATGATATGATCCTCCATCTAGAAAAAAATAAAAATTCCACCAAAAAACTATTAGATCTGGTTAATAAATGCATTAAAATTACAGGATACAAAATCAATGTAAAAAATTAGTAGCATTTCTATGAACCCATAATAAACTAGCTGAGAAATAAGTTAAAAATGCAAGAGTAGAGAATGGACGATCAGATGGGGCATATGGAGAAGGAGGACACGCCCTGCCCCTGGACTTCTGCACTGACTGAGGAAGTTAACAGGCTTGTGCCAGGAGAAGGATTATAGCCCATGCCCCACATTCCTCTACCTGACCTAACAGAGACCCCCACACCCACTAAAAAGCAAACGCTGTTGGGTTCAAAGGAAGACCTAGCACCTTTTGGTGTGCTGGAAAAACTGATCTCACAGTACCTTCTGTCAGAGGAGAATGTAGCTGAGGTACATTCATCTTGATGAATCTATGAACTCAGAAAAGTTGATCCAGGATCCATCTTCAGACTTAAGGCAGCTCTTGACCTCCCTCTGCTGCCTGCTGGTGCTGGCCAGTGCAGGAAGCAGACCCTATTTCTACCCCTTGTCTGAACAGCTAGTCAACTATATCAACAAACCAAACACCATACAGCAGGCCAGGCACAACTTCCGTAAAATGGAATGAGCTACCTGAGGAGGCCGTGTAGTACCTTCCTGGGCAGATCCAAGCTGCCCCAGAGAGTTAAGTTTTCTAGGACATAAATCTGCCTGAAAGCTTTGATCCACAGGAACAGTGGCCAGACTGACTTCGGAGAGATCAGAGACCAGGGCTCCTATGGCTTTTGCTGGGCTTTGGGGGCTTTGGAAGCCATCTCTGACTGGATCTGCATCCACCCCAACAGGGGGCAGGGGAGGGAGTCATATGGAGGTGTCCACGGAGGACAAGCTCACCTGTTTGTGTGGGGACGGCTGCAACGGTGGTTATACCAATGAAGCTTGGAACTTCTGGACAAGAAAAGGCCTGGTTTCTGGTGGCGTCTATGACTCTCATGTAGGTTGAAGACTTTTCCCATCTCTCCGTCCCTGTGAGCACCACATCCATGGCTCCATATGTGGGGAAAGGAGACTCCCCCAAGTGCAGCAAGACCTGCAAACCTGGCCAGATCTACAAAGAGGGCAGGCACTATGGATGCAGTTCTTACCGTATCTCTAACAGCACAAAGGACATCATGACCAAGATCTGCAAAAATTACCCAGTGGAGGAAGCCTTCTCTGTGTATTCGGATTTCCTGCTGTACAAGTTCAAAGAACACCAAGATGATGGAGGCCATGCCATCTGCATCCTGGGCTGCAAGGTGGAGGACAGCATGTCCTACTGACTGGTTGCAAATCCTGGAACAGGGACTGGGTAATAATGGCTTCCTTATTTTTTAAGTTTTATTTTAAGTTCAGGGGTACATGTGCAGGTTTGTAACGTAGGTACACTTGTGTCATGGGGTTTTGTTGTGCCGATTATTTCAACACTCAGATATTAAGCCTAGTACCCATTAGTTATTTTTCCTGATCTCCTCCCTTCTCCCACTCTCCTCCCCGCAACAGTCCCCCATGAGTGTTTTCCCCTCTATGTGTCCATGTGTTCTCATCATTTAACTTCCACTTATATGTCTATCAACGATAGACTGGATAAAGAAAATGTGGTACATATACACCATGGAATACCATAAGGCCATAAAAGTGAACAAGATAATGTTCTTTACAGGGACATGGATGGGGCTGAAGGCCATTATCTGTGAAAATAACTTCTTCAAAATCCTCAGAGGACAAGATCACTATGGAATTGAAT
Organism: Macaca mulatta; assembly: GCF_049350105.2. NCBI lineage: Eukaryota > Metazoa > Chordata > Mammalia > Primates > Cercopithecidae > Macaca > Macaca mulatta. Next base: position 29,125,814 of record NC_133410.1, on the reverse strand, counting down.
CTGAAGTGGTGACTGAAATTCCACACACTGAGCAGTACTGGGGAAAGATCTAATCTGCTGTAGGCCTGGCTGGCCATTCCTGGGGCAGTCTTTCCCTGAATATAATCAGGGATGGGGGTGAGATGGAGATAGAAGTGTGTTTTATTTTTTGAGTTCACATAAGATACAAGTCTGAGACAGGGCCTGAACTGGATTGGCTCTAACCTATCCATGACCCATCAGAGCTATCTTCCAATAACACACACCAAATCCCAGATACCTCCCAGCCCATTCAGTGGACTGACAGCCATAGTGCAGACAGTTAGACCACATAAGCCACTGATGCAAGCACCATGTGTTTTTTTCCCAAAGACCAGTGCTGTAGGTAGTGCCTGTTGCCCTGGCTCTGGCTGCATTCCCCCACTCCCCCACCTCCTCCCCTACTTATGCATCTTCAGAGAGCAAGACAGATACCCAGTAATGAAAAGTGGAGATTTTAATGAGATGACAAATTCTCCGCTGTGAGCAGTACCTCTAAGCAAGCAGCTTTCCACATTTGTGACAAGTTCAGAGGAGGTATGATGGTATGGTAACCTTTTGGAGAAAGTCACGTTCTCCTAGGGTTCCGGTACCTATCGAGCTTTGCAATGTCAGAAACTATCTCTGGTCTTGTCCCTGGCATGATTCTTTTTTAGTAGGAGTTTTATTTTTGTGCACCTCAGCCAATCATGTGAATGAACAAGTTTAATAGTTGAAGAAACTATACTAGTTTTACAGATTGCTTCCTAATGTGGCTTAAAGCGAAACTGAGTGGTTACAATCTGCTTCTGACCTGCTGACCCCAATGAAACTAGTTTTAGAGAAACCAGCTTTTACTTTTTTTTTTTTTTAAATTACTGCTTAATTCTGTCAAGTTAATAAGACATGTCTGTGCCAATAAAATCTTTCTCCTTCAGAAAAAAATTAAAGAATGCAATCTCGTTTTTCAGTAGCTAAAAAAAAAAAAAAAAAAAAAAAAAAAAAATCACTCAGGAATAAATTTTACCAAGGAGGTGAAGATCTCTATAAGAAAAACTATACAAACCTACTGAAAGATGTTGAAGATGACACAGACAAATGGAGATACACCCCATGTTCATGGATCAGAATAATTAATATTATTAAAGTGACCATACTGCTCAATGCAATCTGCAGATTCGGTGCAATCCCTATCAAACTACCAACGCTATTTTTCACAGAAATATTTTTAAAAATCCCAAAATTTGTTTGAAACCATAAAGGAGCCCGGATAGACAAAGCTATTCTGAGAAAAAAAGAAGAAAGTTGGAGGCTTCACACTGTCTGACTTCAAAATGAATGACAAAGCTATAGTAACCAAAACAGCATGATATTAGTATAAAAAAAGACATATACACTAGTGGAACAGAATTGAGAACCCCAAAAGTAAAGCCACATATTTACACCCAGCTAATTTTTGACAAATGTACCAAAGACACACACTGGGGAAAAATGCTCTTTTCAATAAATGGTGCTGGGAAAATTGAATATCCATATCCAGAAGAATGAAACTGGACCCCTATATCTCACCATATGCAGCATTCAACCCAAGTTTGATTAAAGGCTTAAATGTAAGACCTGAAACTATAAAACTACTAGAAGGAAACCTAGGAAAAATGTTTCAAGGCATTGGTCTAGGCAAATGCTTTATGACTAAGACCTCAGAAGTACAGATAATAGAAACAAAAATAGATAAATGAGATTATATTAAATTTAAAGCTTTCTGCACAGCAAAAAAAAAAAAAAAAAAAAAAAAGGCAGAGTGAAGAGATAAACTGTTCAATGGGAGAAAATATTTGCAAAATAGATATTCAACAAGGGACTAATATCCAGAATACGTAAGAAACTCAAACAACTCAATAGTAAAATACCAAATAATTCCATTACAAAATGGACAGAGGACATGAATAAACATTTCTCAAAAGAAGACATACAAATGCTTAATAGGTATGTCAAAAAATACTCTACTTCACTAATTATCAGGGAAATGCAAGTCAGAACTACAATTAGATATCATCTTATGCCAGCTCTAATATATATTATTAAAAAGATGAAAAAAACAGATGCTGGCAAAGATGCAGAGAAAGGGGACTTTTATACACTGTTGGAGAAATTGTAAATTTGTGCAACCACTATGGAAAACAGTACAGACATTTTTCACAAAGAAAAAGAAAAACCTAAAAATATAACTACCGCGTGATCCAGCAATTCCAAGGCTGGGTAATTATCAAAAGAAAAAGAAATCAGTATATCAAAGAGACACCTTGCACTTGCATGCTTATTGCAGCACTATTCCCAATAGCCAAGATATGGAACCAATGTAAGTGTCCATTAATAGATGAATGACTAAAAATATGTTATATATACCTAATAAAAAACTATTCATGCATAAAAATGAATGAAATCATGTTATTTGCAGCAACATGGATGGAACTAGAGGTCACTATGCTAAGTAAAATAAGTTAGTCACACAAATACAAATATCACATGTTCTCACTCTTATGTGAGAGCTAAAACCATGGATTTCATGGAAGTAGAGAGTAGAATTATAGATACCAGAGGCTAGTCAGTGCAAGTGAGAGGGAGAGGTAGATGAAGAGAGGTGAGTTAATGGGTGCAAATATACAGTTGGATAGAAGGTATGAGTTCTAATATTTGCTGGCATAGTAGGGTGACTAAAATTAGCAGTAATACATTGTATATTTCAAAGTAGCAAGAAGAAATGATTTGAACTGTTTCCAACACATACATATGAGAAATACTCAAGGTAATGAATATCCCAAATACTCTGACTTGATGATTACATATTCTATGCATGTAACAAAATATAACATGTACCCAACGAATAAGTAAAATGCTATGTGTCAATTAAATAACCATGTTTCAAAAATCATATCCATAAATAGTTTAAATCGGTTAAACCAATCCAAACTTGGCTATGTACAGTATTTCTTAGGTAACAGATTCTTTTTTTTAAAAAATGACTCTCAAGAAGGGCTCAATCCAATGAGCAAGCATATAAAAATTTAAACAATGATATTAGGCAATATAAAGCTACTGTGAATTTATAGTAGTAATCAATGGTAGAGCTGGGGTAAATTAAAAGAAAACTTGGGGAAATAATAATAAAACTTTTGTTAAAATGATAATTTGGTATGTTATTGATGCCACACAGATATTTGTCTGGAGGTGGATGCGTAGAAGGAGTTAGTTTAAAATATAGAACCTATGAAAAAAACTGCAGGGAACCTTGAGTAACCTGTTTTGGTTGAAGAGTGTGTGTGTGTGTGTGTGTGTGTGTGTGTGTGTGTGTGTGTGTGTGTGTGTGTATGTGTGTTTGCAGTAGTCCTAATCAGAATAGTAAATAGTGGTAACAGTAATAGTAGTAGCACTGTTTAATACTTCTATTACTAGTAGATTTTAAAGTTGATGGGAAAAGAAAAAGGATTTTTTTTTGGCATATTGATAAACATTTACTTTTATATTCAATGGGTAACCAATAAAATATTTGAACCCGGGAGTACAAATTACAGTAGAGTAATTCATGACTCTATTATGTGGGAAAAATTAGAAGAGCTAAAATTAAATGGGAGAAAAATAATTTAAGAGATCTTTGAGACAGTCCAGGACAGAAAGAGTCTCTATCAGTTTGGAACACAGATATGGGGACTCAAAAACTAGGACAAAAAGTTTTCAAGACATATGATGAAGGTAGAAATCTATGGAAATTGTCATCTGTTTTGATACTGAGAGAGTTTTGTCTTGAGGATAGAAGAAATGAAAACTGACTAGCCTGAGATATGGAACTCATGATAGATTAACTATATCACCAACTTACCAGACTTTAGAGAAACAGAAAACACACACAGACACTTGCATACCCAGGCTCTGTCCTTGTGCATTTCATTGGTAGAATGTCAAATAGGCATCCAAACAAATATATAAATTGCATTTTAACTCTATAGTTTCTTAAAGGGAATTCTCTTATTGAACATTACCAATTCTCAAACTCTTTTTTAGGAGAAGAGCTTGTTATATTATAAAAAAAAAAAAAAAAGTGTTGAATTGGGATAGTGATACAGAATTAAATATTATATAAGTAAATCAGCACATTTGTTTATTTTAGGTATAAGGCAAGGTGATGAGGTAGTCTTGAGCGGCTTGAGTTTGAAATGCCTATAAGCATGGTATTTCTACAATCATTTTTTTCTTTTGGTAGATCATGATTTGTCAAGAAATGTCAAGAAAGAGACAGAAATATAAATTTTTATTTTTCTGTGTTGAGGGGTAGCTGATGCTAGAGGATGGGAGGGAGTTTGAAATGTTAACACAGGCAGTGTCTATTCCATTTAATATTGATCAAATTGCCTTCTCTGACTAAAGACTGAGTTATGTTTTCCCCTATTCCTGTGAAACCAAAGTCATAATCAAGAATTACATGAATCAGAGCTTCCTCTTTCTCTGCTAACTTACACTGCTGTTAAACAAGCCTATGGCTAAAGATAGAGGGATTCAAATTTGGAAACACAAACTTTATCAGAAGAGGTGAATCACCACTTTTAATTTCTCCTACTTTGTGCTTTGGGTTTGCACATTTTTTTTAGTAAAAAATAAATAATTCACAGCTTTGGCCAATCAGTACAGTTTCTTAAAATTCAATTATATTAAAAAAAAAACCTATAGGACAACTGGAGGGTTGTGAAATATCTTCTGTTTTACATTTAGATTTTAATATATGGATATTTTATAGAATTTTTAACTTTTAGCACTCCTTTGTAACTATTATTACATTTGGTAATAAATATCTGTGTACTATATGAATTAAAAAGTCAAAATTTAAGTTAAAACTCAGGTTTTATCCCAAAATCGTTGCAACCACAATGTAGAAAATGTTCAGATTGTTGTTTCCTTAAGAAAATAACAAAAATATCTTAAACTAATAGCTGATTTAGGCTTAAAATTCAATATAAAATGAACCTTAGTCTTTTAATGCTTTATTAAAATTTTATGTACATAAGCTGTTTGTTCATGAATTTCACATCTGTCTCTCCTGGATACTCTTTTAATTTTATGGTACAGAAATAATCTTTATTCCCAGTTGGAAAGTGTGTTTCTTTACTACTAATAAAGAAATTATCAATTAAATTTGAGAAATTAATTCAATTAAATAAATTATTAATAACGAAGAAATGCACATACACATTAATGCACATTAATAATAATAAAGATTATTAATAAAGAATTTTATTCCCAATTGTTATGTGCAATTCTATTTTGAGATACATTGTGATCTTTTTCCAATTTATACATGTTCTTAACAAGATCATATGATTTCTGACACAAGTTGGTTAAGAAGGCTGAAGCTTAGGAATGATTGAACATATTCATTGTATCTCAGAAAACAGAAATGCATAAATTACTTTCTTGTCTCTTTAAATTAAATTATATGCAGCAAAGAATTCTCTGTTGAGATTTGGGCAGTCCACAGGATCTCATTTCTCTAATTAGTTACCTTGGTCCTGCTACTGCAGCCCTGGCATCCATCCATAAGCAATCATCGCAATCCAAAAATGAGTTTATTTTTGAATGGCAGGCATATTAGCCAAGACGTTTCACTAACAGTATAGAAGAAATATTGGAAAAATAGAAGAAATGTAAAATTTATATAAACAAAAGTATCTGATATAGATTTATTTTAGGCAATTTACTCTTCTTAAATATCTTCTAACGCATTTTAAGGTGACCTCAATAATTTATATTTAAATTAAGAACATGTCTACATATGAAAAACAGAGAGAGAGAAAATATTTGCCTTTATTTAAATTTTGGTATCATTGCCAAATTAAATTTTTTCCCCTTACTGCTTATGTCTATCTACATTTACATATCCATTTCTATATATCTTTATCATGCCTACAAAATTATCTATTTACTTCTATATTTACATATAGTTTTGTGGGGGTAGGCATTTACAAACTGTTACAAGTTTTAATTAAGATTTTAATTTGCATGTTGCATTCAGCTAAAAATCTTCTCTGTTGCAAGAGTCACTGTATGATTTCCCTCAATATTTATATTCTTAATAATATAATCACTGGTGTTTAGCTAAATACTTTACTTGCAGAAAATAGTAATAGGTTTTTTAGCCCTTCGTCCAGGTTTGTCAAGAGCTATGAAGTTTGAGAAGTAGGAGCAGACTTCTTGCCAATTATATTAAAAGAGAAATGGTAGAAAAACTGTTTTTAAAAATCTATGTGTGCTGGTTTCTTCTTATGACCTTTAGCTGAGTTCCACAGAAAGATATTCTTGGCCTTGGACCAGCCTATATTTAAGCAAATATGGAAAAGTATGGATTTTGGCTAAGTTAGAAGCAGTCTGCCCATGACCTGTAATCAGAGTTGACAGTGCATCACCATACGAAGCACTTTAATATATCCACTAATTTCGTACCCCAAATTGAAGCAATTAAAAGTATTGTTGTGACGCTGCAGATTTAGCAGGATGTTACTGGTGTTCCACTTAATAAAGGCTGTGAGCCTCCTATTCAAAATAGGATTAAGGAACTTGCTATCTTAGCTAAACTCTGTAAGATGGCCCAAAGGTAGCTGCTATTAAATTGCGATGCAGTGTTCAAGGCCAAGAGTGAAGCAGGGGCCAATAACTTAAAATAAGTAAATAAATAAATAGAAATACACATAAAAATCTACAGGATTAAAGAGAGTATCTAGGTAAGTTTACCTGTGATAACACACATGTGAGATACTGTGTCTTTGTTTTCTAAAGTGTCTGCATTTAGAGTCATTTGTTATCCTTCCATAGATAACTAATGTACCATGTGAGTTTAATAAGATACCAACTGGTACCCTGATTTGTTTAATTCCAGCACAAAAGTATAGTCCATTATTGTCTATATTCACATTGCAAAGAAAGACCAGAAAATCTTTTTGTCTCATAATATGGGCAGTTTAAATTACAGGCTATATAATGAGAAAGAGCAAAGTTCTGCTACTCATGAACTAGTTCATTTCTTCAAGGCTGTTTACAAATCTTTTTTTTAATCCAAAGATACTATCGAGCAATATTTTTGCAATCTGTTTTCCATTGGTTTAGGTTTGATTTTTTACGTGAAGGGTTTTGCACACTAAGAGCTTATCATTAAAGGAATTTATCTATCAATTTTCTAGTGTACTGATGATAAACTGGATTTCTATGATTCTAAATCTCCTTCAAATTTTAAAAATCCTAATGAATCATACAGTTTATGTAGATGTCAGATGTAACTTAATATTTTCGAAATGCTAGTATTGAGGAAAAGTAGTAAGTGATTTACTTCAGTCTAGAAATCAGATTATTTAGTTACTTTTTCCTATTACTCTACCCTAAGTAAAAATTCATGCATAAAGAAAGGAAAAATTGATTGTGAGACTAAAATTGCAGAAGGATTAGAAGCATACTTAAGAAGTATAAGTAAAATAAACCACAAACCAGAAGTGTGCTTTGCATGTGGAAGGAAAAAATACATTTATTGTTAATTTTAATAATGATGGTAACTGATAACGACTAACTAAGTTAGAATATCAGGTTGAAAATGTAGCAGATATAAAATTAACAGTAAAATAATATTTAAAAGTAATTAAGAATTATAGAAGTACTTTAATGTGAAAACATTTAATTAAGCAGTTTAAAATAACATTGGGGCAAATATTTGTAAATAGGTTGTTTAAGAAAGACCATAAAACCACAAGATGGGGCATGAAAGTTGGGTAATTAATCACCTGTGCCCAAAGTCATGTTACTTAATATGTTTTAATCTCTGATTTTCTTGTATAAAGTCATAGTATTGGTCTCTTGAATTTAAATGTGAAAGAAGGATGGAAGATTATTTCTCTCTACAATTGTTTGCAAATAAAATATCAGTACAGTGAGACTGAAAGCAAAACAAATATATTGTTAACAGATCATGGATGAATCTTAAACTAACTTGTAAATCAAAATAACATTATAAAATAAAAGAAGACAAATAAGATATATATCAGCTAATTCCATTAAATTTTATTGTTAGGTGTAGTGTGTAAGATACCTAGAATAAAAACCTCATTTTGTTCTTAAGTTAATAGTCCAGTCAGAGATATAGATAGTAAACAAGCATTTACAAAAGTGTGATGACAAATACGAGCCATCTCCTAAGTTCTCTTAGGAGAAGAGTTTTGGCTTGAAAAGTGAATAGGAACTATATTTGGAAAGGGTGGAAGATGAGATTGGTCATGGGAAAGAAGAGGTGGAGAAAAGTATTCTTGGTATAGTAAAGAATGAAAACCAACATTGGAAGATAATGGAGAAATACTACTTTGCAAGAAAATTCAGTGATGCTGCAGGGCAGAAACATGTAGTCCTTGATGGGAACTGGTGAGACATGAGGCAAGAGAGAAAAGCAGTGGCAGATTATAAACAATCAATGTAATATTTAGAGGAAATTTAAAACAGGTAAGTGAATAACAAAACTTAAGTTCACACAGGAAGCATTTTAGATAGAGTAGAATGTACAGGCATGGAATTGAATTATTATTGATAATAATTATCAAGATAATGGATTTGTGTTAAATTTTGTAGATTTCATCTTAACAAAACCCCATTATTAATTCAAATATCTTACTTATACAGTGTTTACTTCCAGAGACAAAAATTTATTCCAGATATTTAGGCTTATAGCATCTATCATTATGTCTTAGGTTCAGTACAGGAAAACCAAGTGAGCAAGTGTTGTTGGAGTTCACAAAAGACCAGAGACTAGAAAGCCATCTGAAACCTAGGCAGATTCTCTTTCTCTGTTTCTGTCTGTCTCTCTCTGTCTCACCAGCAAACCATTCTTGACCCCAGCACACATACAGATACATAGACACACACACACGGTTTCTATTCAGCTTTGTTCTGGATATCTTCTCCCTTCTACTACCAGTCTCTAGCAATATACTTCTACAATACATAGTCCAAGATAGCAGATTTAGCCCCAGAGTCAGAATTTCAATATTAGAAAGGCAGTGTCACAATCAGAATGGGAAATCTGCTATTGAGTCGGCATAACATTTTATGTAAGTTTGAGAGAATGTGCATGGGAGGATCTGCTGACTAGAACTCAGGGTAAATCGCTAATCACCACCACCAATTACTCCCAAACAGTTAATCACTCCTTACCAATTAATCACATCACGATGAATCCATATATGTGTGCAGGGTTCTCCTTCACTGAATCAGGCAGGGCTTATGGCTTATTAAAATGGATAAAATGTAGTGGAACTGATATTTTGCACATTCCATACTTGGACCTTAAGGGGTTTTGCATTTTCTGTGTTTACTCTTTGAACCCTGAGTCACCAAGTAAAGATGTGCTAACTATCCTGTTACTGTAGATAGATGGAGAGAAAGACTCTGGAGGTATAAACATTACAAGCCTGGAGAATGAAAGACCATGAAAAGAAAGGCCCTAATTTTCCAGCCATTGCAACTAGGGAAAGGGGGCTAATTGCATATGGGTGATGCCATCTTGGATTTTCAAATTGAATCTTAGCCCAATGAGCAAATTCAGTCTATACCAGATGCATCAGAAATCAGCTCAATCCAGCTGAGCTCTGCACAGCCGAACTACAAAGTTTTGAGCAAATACAATGATTGTTTTTATAAGCTAATATGTTTCAGAGTTTTTTTACATGGCACTATAATTTATACAGCATTCTATGGCTAACCTCAAAGAGTTACCTAATTCTCTCTGCAAGCCAATCTCACATTTCTGGTGGAGACTTTAGTTGGGTCAGCCTACACTGGACCCTTAGTCTAAAGATCTGTGCTCACAGAGTTGGCTAGACACCCAACGGATACAGATAAAAGCATCAGTATTGGGCTAATATATTTTAAGTATGCTAGATAAGTAAAGTTTATTTATGGAATCTAGGAGTATAGTCTCTGGAGGTAGGACTACAAAAATAAATGCAACTTGATCCTTGCTCCTCAAGAGCTCAATCTTTCAGCAGAGGTGAAGAAATAAATGCAGGGAACCAAAAAGTACTATCATGAACATTCAGTTTGCGAATATTGGCAATGTGACCTGAGTGTGTTAAACTACTGTGTACATTAATACATGTGTAAATACTGGAACTGACTATGGTGAAAAAAAGATAAAAATAATGAAGAAGGTGATGTGAATGTATGTTAAGAAAATAAAATACAATAAATGTGAGATATGTTTCTACCTCTTGCTTATGAAGCTGGCTTATCGTTTATATAAGGTGAAAGACTTAGAATGAAAATTCCAGGAAAAATCAGGTGACTGTCAGTAACTATTTCATTATTCCAAGAAACACAAATGAAAAAATGCAATTAGAGCACCCAACCAATCTTCATAAAATTTGAAGGAGATCTTCTGCACCATTGAGAAAATCTCTAGGTGAGGTCTCCTCATACTCTCCCCATACTTTCTGGCATTACAAATCAATAAATGACAGCCAGTGGATTAGGAATTTGTTTCAGAGGATATCATTTTCAGGTTTATATGTTAACCAGCTAAATAAATTGGTAATATATGACCACATCGGTAATTTTTGTTGTTTTTAGACAGGGTCTGGCTTCATTTCCCAGGCTGGAATGCAGTGACGTGATCTTGGCTCACCGAAACCTCTACCTCCTGAGCTCAAATGATCCCCCCACCTCATCCTCCTGAGTAGATGAGACTACAGGTGAATGCCACCATGCCTGGATAACTTGTATTTTTGTTAGAGATGGAGTTTCACCCTGATGCCCAGGCTGGTCTCGAACTCCTAAGCTCAAGTGATCCTCCCACCTCGTCCTCCCAAAGTGGCAGGATTACAGGCATGTGCCACCACACCTGGTCTGCATGGTAATAATTCAATGATAATATAAATCTATGACCCTAATACTAGCATAATGTCATATTTTTATATTAACAAGAAAATTTGGTGTATGACATGAAAACATTTTGCAAAAAATTATAAGATACATATAAATTAATAACATTATTAATAACTGATGTTGACTGAAGAAGCATTATGCTAGGCAATGTGAAAATCATATTATTATTATATTCTTACAACAATATTCTGTAGATGAGAAAATTAAGAGAGATTTGTTAAACTGTCCAAGTAACTCAGCTGCTAGATAACAAAGCTAGGATTACATCCTTGGTCAGTTTGGTTCCAGAGCCCATATTCTTAAACATTATGAAATATTATATCATTATTTAAGTGTGCATTGACATGGATATTGTAATGTTATTTCAAAATGGCATAAAATCATTATATTTTTATGGATAAAGTCCTAGGAAAAAATATGGAACAATGAAATTGTTGGGAATGCGGCTTAAGAAAGGTTTCAAAAAGGCATTTTTTATAGTTGCAACTGATGAAAGTTCCAACTTTATTTGATAACAAAGGAGGGGAAGTTAGTTGAGAACTATAATTCAATCATGAATTCATTTTGGCTGGGGCATTATAATTGTGGGTGTAAAGGGAGAAGTCAAGCTATATTTAGATTGAAAAAAGTCACCTGAGGCTAATTGTTTACTACCAGTGTTTATTTCTAACCTCTCAGCTTTTCTCACTCAAATATCCTACCCACTCAACAAGATAAATGGTTTATCTGATTATCAATACAGCCTTCAGCTGTCCCAGAGCTGAACACACTTTCTCTTCTGGCCTAAAGCATCTATCTGAACAAATCAAAGCCTTAGAATGAATACTATGTCAGGTTCTTTCAGAGAAATATCCATATAAAATAATCCACATTCTTGAACCTATATAATGAGGCAGTTGATTATTTCTAATGTAATCATATGAAACAAGATTAGTTGAATAATAAATTTTATTTTGAGATAGCGGGATATTGTTTAATAACTTGAGTACGTTTAAAAATATATGACAGCTTGCCTACTCATAGCAATTAGCAAGTATCTAGATCACAATTATTCATTTAGGCAGTGTAAGCCACATTTTTCAAGGAACTTGAATTTCTACTGCTACATGACCAAATAAACTCAACTGTTAGTAAGATGTTATGAATTTACTATTGGAATATAAGGAGGACTTAGATATGATACTGAATACCTGAAACAAATAACAGTTTGTTCAGCTATAGCAAACTAAAAAGACTTGCTAACTAAGCTGACTAGAGACTAGGATTGATATTATGTTATAAAGGTAGTCAGTTCCCCAAGGAGCAAAACTTGGACTACTTCAATAATCATCAACTTAGTGTAACACAGCACACTCATTAGAAACTATGACTTTCTAAAGTGTCAACTTCACTAGGATAAATTACCTTTCCAGAATTCCCTTGTTAGGGTGGGCTACAAGAGACATTTTTGCATGTGATTTGTGAAGCAATGGCATAATTGTTTTTTTGTGCTCTAAAGGTTGAGGCAAGGTCCACAGAAGATTTGGAGTTCACATATGTTATTTGTGTGCTGAATCACCTTGTTTATATGGGCAGAAGCTGGGTCCACAACTTTGCCACCTTCTCTTCCTTTAGCTTTTTCAACTTCCAGGCCGAATGTGGAATTAGCTCCCTAAAATGGGCAACTGCTTTTCACGAAAGGCACTACATCAGCAAGGTTGGCGGTAGTAAGAACTGGCACATTGTGGGTGGGTAGAATATTGCCCCCCACTAAGGTATCCACGTCCTAATCCCCAAACCTGTGCAAATATTACCTTAAATATTGAAGAAACTTTGCAGATATGATTAAGTTAAAGATCTTAAAATGGAAAATTCATCTTGGGTTATCAGAATAGGCTCAATGTAATCACTTAAGAACTTAGAAGAGAGAGAGACAGGAAGGTCAGAATCCAACAAAGTAATGTGGCAATAAAAGCAGTAAAAGCAAATATCATGATGAAGATACTATGCTGCCGGCTTTTAAAGTGGAGGAAGGAACCATAAGCCCAGGAATGTAGGCAGCCTCTAGATGCTGGGAAAAGCAAGGAAACAGATTCTCCTCCAGAGCTTCCAAAAGGAACAAATCCCTGTAAACAACTCAATATTATTTCATCAAGCCCTATTTCAGATTACTGACTCCAGAACTGTATGATAATACATTTGGGTTTTTCAAGTCAATGCATTTGTGGTAGTGTCTTAGAGCAGCAATAGAAGATTAATATTCATAGGTTCCAGTTCATTTTTGTGTGTATGAGCCCACGATTATGGACTCCACTTTGTTTTTGATCTTTCTCACTTTACATATATCTTCCTTTCCCAACTGTCTACCTTGAGGACTTAAATCTGCAGTAATAGGCATGAAGAAATTTGCCTTAGAGAGAGTTTTCAGCCAGCTCTCACAATTACATAAGCTAGAATCTCTATAACAAATTGTATATAACATTTACAGTGCGCTTGCATCTCTGCACCCTGATTACACCAAAGGTTCTGTCCTTATCTGGACATTGTTCTTCAAAGTGCTTAGAACTTTGTGGTTAAAGCATAGCATCTTAAAAGATGTTTCCCCATTTTTGTCATGATAATTTCTTGTTCAGAAATGTATCAGCCACTGTTAGGAATAGTTTGGGGTCACTAAAACACTCTTCTACCAACTTTTTCTTCTTAATTGACCATGGGAAACATTACCCCAGAGTTAGCTTGACGCAGAGAATCTCAACTAAACAATGATAAAATTATTTAGGGATGAAACAAAAATATTAGCTGCATATGCACAAAATGAATTTCGATCATTCAAGAGATGGTACTTTTGTACAAATTTTGCATTCAAATTATATCTAGTATATGACATTTTAGGTATATATTGTTTAGAGGATGATGGATTTTTTGATATTCCAGATAAACATGACTTTTGAAATGCTGTTTTAAAAATTTGGAATCCTTAGGGAAATCTCTATATGGAACTTCATAAAGTTCCATTTCACGTCTTTTTCTTTTCATGGGGTTTGCAAAGTATACTATTTTCTATTTATTTTAATCTAGTTCATCCAAGGTGTATGGCTTTCTTATAAGAAAGTAAGTTGTCTATTTATAACGAAAAAGGAGACATGTAACACTTTCAAAATACCTGCAAGGCATCTGTCTTTGTATAGAAGTAGTATTTCTTTGCTTCCTAGTTTATAAAGAGAAATTTGTCTATTAGATTCTGAAGTAAGGTAAAGTGGAATTGTGCTTATATATGTCTCTTCCTGTAATTTCCTCCTACATAAATGATATAGCTTCATTTTATCTCCTGGAGGCGGTGAGCCTTTTTTCTTGAAACAGTTTTGCAATAAGCTCTGAAAAATCCTTTCAGCTGCCTCAAACCCAAGACAAAGGAAGTTCATACTACACAATTTCTGGGGCATTGAAAATGTTCAGGCTGTTGGTAAATATCATCTCATCCATGCATTTCTCTCATATATATTCCTATATATATGTAGACATAAAATTATATATATATATAATTATCTATCTATCTATCTATCTATCTATCTATCTATCTATCTATCTATTTATCTTTATTTTTAGGCAGAGTCTCACTCTGTCACCCAGGCTGGAGTGCAGTGACACGATCTTGGCTCACTGCAACCACCACCTCCCGGGTTCGAGTGATTCTTCTGCCTCAGTCTCCCAAGTAGTTACGCACCACCACCAAGCCTGGATAATTTTTTATATTTTTAGTAGAAAAGGGTTTTCACCGTGTTGGCCAGACTGGTCTCGAATGCCTGACCTCAAGTGATCTGCCTACTTCAACCTTCCAAAGTGCTGGGAATATAGGCATGAGCCACCGTTCTGGGCCTGTTCCAGAATATTTGACTAGCATTCTCATGAAGTGATTGAGGCAGCTATGGAGGACTCCAATTATAGCAAGAAATATCAATTTTTAAAAACTTTAGTTTATAAATGGTGCTTGAAGGTGAAGGTATAACCTTTAGATGCCTCTCTTCTTTTCCTGAACAGATAAGAAAATCAAGAATAAAATCTAACATTTAAATGGTGTATACAAAAGTGCTGCAAAAGAATGAAAAACATTTTCAAAATGGAAAGACAAAAAGTAGAAATCACAGAAAGTGGTGTCCTTTAGGCCAAAGGAAAAGAAAGACCTAATATAAGAATCAAATGGTTTTGGAGGTTTCATTCACCACTTTAGAGCAGGGTCAACCTCAAATGATCAGACTCCTTTTTCTCTTTTTATATTAATTGTTTTAGTTATATGAATGATATACTCTCTTTCTGAAGAAGAAGTAGAGATAATCATCATTCATATTTCTTGGAATTATGATCATGTCATAAACAAACACACAGAAACACACATATCTAAAACACACACACACATCCATTCCTCTATCCACTTAACTACTTATGTATTTACATGTTTGTTTTATATCAAAGCATTACATTATACTACATAGGTATGCTATGATTTAGCTACTTCTCTATTAAACATTTGTAGTTTTTCCCCCAAATTACTCTCTATTCTTCTGTCAGATAGCGATATAATTTAGAAAGTTAATATGAGATTTTTAAATTGATATTTATTTTAGACTTAATACATGAAATATCTGTGCAATTCAGACGGAAACATTTAAAATGCTAAGAAATGTTTGAAATATTTTCAAAATTTTAAGTTTTCATAATTTGAAGGACATCAAAATCAGTGTTAACATATGGGTAAAACTGGGAGAAATACTTGGAAAAACTAACACAAGAATAGAAGGAAGAATACATAAGAATGAATATAAATCAAGGATTAAAATCCAATCACGTGGGATAATGGTAAAACTTTTATAGTTGGTAATTCAAGGCAAAGAACTACAGGTGGTATTGAATACGAACATCATTAGTCTCACTATTGAGGAAAAGTCAAACCGACCCATTGATTGAAGTGTCTACATGATATCATCTTGGGCCCGGAATCATTCTACTCCTCCAAAGTGCTCTGGCCACTTGGGTTAATAGCAGATTCCATAATTCCAGAGACTTCACCACACCGAAGAATGGCAATTCTGTTGTGGTCACTTGTCCCAAGAGTCACGGGCAGAGGCACAATGTTTAACCTCACTGGTTGCTTTAAGTGCTGTTTTCCCAAGTAAACAACTTTTTGTTTGATCTAGAACCCACTTATGCTTTTATTATCCACCACCTGTGGGCATGGGGTTCCCACACTGATCACATTTTGAAGCTCATTTAGCCTACAGTTTTCTCACTTTGGATTGTTTAGATATTATATTCATCTTCTACTTTATCAAGAATTCCTGTTATAAATATTTGGTTAGTAATACATTTTACCCTATATCTTTTTTATAATTTCCATGATTAAGGGAGAAGATGGCAGTGCATATATCCAGTGGGCTATTTTGAATTGAAAATTTTTCAATTATTTATCAAATATTTACCCTTAGTAAGTCTTTTAAAGATAATACCATGCTAGAAAGTAGTGTCCAGTTTTCCTCTATGAGATACTCTCCCAATTTTCCATTCCCTGAAATTTTCCCTCACTCTCACTTTCACATCCCTATTCTTATCTGTCTTAAATATCCTATTTCTCCCACAGAACACTAAATTTCTTGTCAATTGTCTTATATTTTCCTAAATTTGAAGCAATGCTGGTGAATTTATCTGCTTCCATTTTCTTCTTTGTGACAATCTCTGAAATGAAAGAGCTGGGGTCCATTCTAATTATGAAGGGAAAGAAAAATATGGAAAATTTTAATGAGTATGTGTTCCTGTTAGAAAAAATAAGAAAATCTGTTGGCTATAAAGGGAAGTGGAAAACCAAGATAATATTACAATGGTTTTACTGGCCACTTAACAATCTTTATGCATCAAGAGAAATTTGAATTTTATTTAAGGTTAGAGAAATCCAAGGGAATAAAGAAGATATGTAGAATTTTGAGACTAATGCACTGTATCTTTATATAAATCAATGAAATATTTTCAAATGGTAATTGAGTCTAGTTAGCGTTATTTAATTCATAAGTAAGAAAATAATTAAATTTAGGTTATATGAAGATAATTGCATAATTATCATCAAACTAAAAATATAGTACAATGTATAGCAAATCATTTAAATGTAATTGCAAAGCAGTATAAAAAGTTTCCCCAGAAATCTGTGTAGACGTTACACAAAAAGAATCTAAAATTTGAACAAATTATGATTTAAGGAAACAGAGAAAAGCAATGTAAGATATGTAATTTTTATATAAAGATGATAGCTACTTTAACAAAATTTTTAATGCAATAAAATTCATATTAAAAGAATTTCAATAAAGAACTGACTGTCCTTAAAAAGTTAAGATTAGATTACCTTAGGCCAAAATAATCAGTACCCATTTTATAAATCTATTCATGAATAGTTGGCTTGCTAGAAAGTCTGGAAATCCTCCTTATAAATTCAGGTTGTTAACTTTTGGTATGTTCATTTCTTCCTACGTTTTGCATTAAATATCTAGTGCCTACTTAGTCCCACTGCAGAGATGCCAAAGCTCTTAGTCTAATCCACCGTTAGGTATCACCTATGCCTCAGAAGGTGCTGCTTTTTCTCTGAACTTTATCAGGACTACACAATATAGAGCTATAATTGTGATGTCCTCATTTTGAATAGAGATTAAATAAAACAGTGACTTAGTGTTATCTCTCTTGCTGATCTGAAGGGGTCAAATTTTGACAAGTGTGCGTAATGTTTAAATACAAAAATCAGGTAAACAATCCAATACTTGTGCAACCCTTGTTTTTATCTCCTCACTCCTAAAGACAAAGGACACCCTGCAGGAAGGAATTCATTGGCTCATAAGATTTGTGATGCAAATACAAAGTCTTGCATAAAATACAATT
Source organism: Macaca mulatta (assembly GCF_049350105.2). Lineage (NCBI taxonomy): Eukaryota > Metazoa > Chordata > Mammalia > Primates > Cercopithecidae > Macaca > Macaca mulatta. The sequence continues at coordinate 29,107,967 of NC_133410.1, read as the reverse complement.
TGCATTTGATCTCTAAGTGATAGAGATCTTAGTTTCCATGTTACTGCTTGACTTGACTACCTTTTACCAAGATAGCCAGTAAAATGCAAAGTCAAATCGAAGTTGAAGCGAGACCAGGTCAGAGAATATTAAGCTCAGCAGTTCTATGGACTCTACTAGAGATATGTTTTTCATATACTTGGGCTTAAAAATTCTTCTTTTCCTCTTCCTCTTTTTTCTTTGTCTCATGTTTAATCATTCCCATTATTATTTTTTGAAATTGCAAAAAAAGCAATTTCAAAAAAAAGCGCCAAAATTGACAAATAGGATCTAATTAAACTAAAGAGCTTCTGCACAGCATAAGAAACTAGCTTCAGAGTGAACCAGCAACCTACAGAATGGGAGAAAATTTTTGCGATCTATCCATCTAACAAAGACCTAGTAGCCAGACTCTACAAGGAACTTAAACAAATTTACAAGAAAAAAACAAACAACCCCATCAAAAAGTGGGCAAAGGATATGGACAGACACTTCTCAAAAGAAGACATTTATGTAGCCAAAAAAGATATGAAAAAAAGCTCATCATCACTGGTCATTAGAGAAATGCAAATCAAAACCACAATAAGAGACAATGGCAATCATTAAAAAGTCAGGAAACAACAGATGCTAGAGAGAATGTGGAGAAACAGGAACGCGTTTACACTGATGGTGGAAGTGTAAATTAGTTCAGTCATTGTGGAAGACTGGGTGACCATTCCTCAAGCATCTGGAACCAGAAATATCATTTGACCCAGCAATCTCATTACTGAGTATATACCCAAAGGATTATACATCATTCTACTATAAAGAAACATGCACACGTATATTTATTGCAGCACTATTCACAATAGCAAAGACTTGGAACCAACTCAAATGCCCATCAGTGATAGACTGGATAAAGAAAATGTGGCACATATACACCATGGAATTCTATGCAGCCATTAAAAAGAATGAATTCATGTCCTTTGCAGGGACGGGGATGAAGCTGGAAACCATTACTCTCAGCAAACTAACACAGGAACAGAAAACCAAACACTACATGTTCTCACTCATAAGTGGGAGTTGAACAATGAAAATATATGGGCACAGGGAGGGGAACATCACACACTGGGACCTGTCAGGGTGCAGGGGCAAAGGGATGGATACTATTAGGAGAAATACCTGATGTAGATGATGGATTGATAGGTGCAGCAAATCATCAAGGCACATGTATATCTATGTAACAAACCTGCATGTTCTGCACAGGTATCCCAGGACTTAAAGTATAATAAAAATAAAATAATAATAATATTTGCTTTATATATGTGGGTGCTCCAGTGTTGGGTTTATATATGTTTAAAATGGTTATATCTTTTTGCTGAATCCTTGTCTAATGAATGTCATTCTTTGTCTCCTTTTATACTTTTTGTCTTGAAATCTGTTTTGTCTGATAGAAGTATTACTACTCTGGTATTTTCCAGTTTCCTTTGGCATGGGGTATCTTTTTTCATCCTTTTATTTTCAGCCTATATTTAAATTTATCTTTATAGGTGACATATGTTCATTGTATGAGACATACCATTAGGTCTTTTTTTTTTTTTTCATTCGTTCAGCCACTCTCTGTCTTTTGATTTAAAAGTTTAGTCCATTTACATTCAATGTTATTACTGATAAATAGGGAACTGCTCCTGCCATATTGTTATTTTTTTGGAGGGCCGTTTTGCAGTCTTCTTGCCTTTCTTTCCTTTTTTTCTATCTTCCTTTTAGTCAAAGTGATTTTCTCTGGTGGTATGCTTTGATTTCTTGCTTTTAGCTTTTGTGTATTCATTGTATGTTTTTTGCTTTGTGGTTACCATGAGGCCTGTAAATACAATCTCATAATCCATAATTTCAAATTGATGGCAATTTAGCCTTGATTGCATAAACAGACTAATATAACAAAAGAAAACTGAAAAACCTCTACACTTAACTTTATCCCTCCACTTTTTAATTTTTCGCTATTGCTCTTTATATCATATTGTAATGTTTATGTCTCAAAAATTGTTGTAGTTTTTTATTGTTTTATCATTTAGTCTTTCTACTTAAAAGAAGTTTATACACCATGATTGAAGTGTTATAATATTCTGTGGTTTTCTGTGTGCTTATTATTGCCAGTCAGTTTTGTACCTGTAAATAATTTTTGCTTGCTCACTGACATCCTTTTCTGTCAGGTTGAAGAATTTCTTTGAGCATTTCTTATAGGACAGGTCTGGTGTTCATGAAATCTCTCAGCTTTTGTTTGCGGGATGTTCTTTATTTGCCCTTCATGCTTAAAGGAGGTTTTTGTGAATGTACTATTCTAGGGTAAAAGTTTCTTTTGTTTTTTGTTTTCCCTTCAGCATCTATGCTATGACACTCTCTTGTGGCGCCTGAAAAGTTTCCACTGAAAAGTCTTCTGTAAGAAGTATTGGAACTCTATTATATGTTAGGTGTTTCTTTTCTGAAGCTGCTTTTAGGATCCTTTCTTTATCATTGACCTTTGGGAGTTTGATCATTAAATGCCTTGCAGTAGTCTTTTTTGGGTTAAATCTGGTGTTTTAAAACATTCTTGTACTTGAATGTTGATATCTTTTTCTAGGTTTGGGAAGTTCTCTGTTGTTATCCCTTCAAATAAACTCTCTATCCCCATCTTTTCCTCTACACCATCTTTAGGGCTAATAACTCTTAAAACTATTTTCTAGATCTTGTAGGTGTGTTGCATTGTCTTATATTGATTTTTTCTTTTGTCTCCTCTGACTGTGTATTTTCAAAGAGCCTGCCTTCAACCTCATTAATCTTTCTTTTGCTTGATCACTTCTGCTAGTAAGTGACCCTAATCCATTCTTCAGTTTGTCAATTGCATTTTTCAACTCCATAATTCTGCTTGATTCTTTTTTATTATTTCCTTTAATTTGTTAAATTTATCTGATAAAATTCTGAATTCATTTTCTGTATTATCTTGAATTTCTTTGAGTTTCCTCAAAACAACTATTTTGAATTCTCTGTCTGAAAGGTCGTATACCTCTGTGTCTCCAGGATTGATACCTAGTGCCTTATTGAGTTCATTTGTTAAGGTCATCTTTTTCTGGATGAGGTTGATGCTTGTAGGTCTTCATTGGTATCTGAGCATTGAAGAGTTGGGTATTTATTGTATTCTTCACAGTTGGTCTGTTTGTGCCTGTCTTTTTTGGGAAGGTTTCCCAGGTATTCGAAGGGACTTGGGTCCCAAGCCCAATAACGCTGTGTGTTTTGTAGACTTGGAGAGACATACCACTTTGTGGTCTTGGATAAGATCCAGAAGAATTCTCTGTATTACCTGGCAGAGACTTTTTTTTTTTCCTTACTTTCTCCCAGAGTTTCTCTCTCTGTGCTGAGCCACTTGGAACTAGGGATTGGTGATGCAAGTACCCCTGTAGTCACCACCACTAGGACTGTGCTGGTTCAGATCTGAGGACAGCACAATGCCTTGCCTACGGACCTTCCCTTTAGGGCGACAAGTTCTCCCGGGCCCAGTGCATGTCCAGAAATATGTGGGAGCTGGGGGTTAGAGTGAAAAACATTAGCAATTTACCTTATGTTCTATATTCTACTACAGGTAAGCTGGAACTCAAGCCATAATACAAAGTCCTTCCCATTCTTTCCTCCCCTCGTTGCTCTACCCCACTGTGGCTTAGCTGGTATTTTGGGTGCAAAACAAGTCCCCTTTACTTTTTTCTCTATTTTTCTCACACAGAAGGAATCTCTCACCACAGGCACCACAGTTGGGATTATGCTGGGTCACTCCTGAAACCAGCAGGTCTCAGAGTTCTAGGCCCAAGGTATACTCCCTAGGCATTGTTGATGGTTACTCAGGGCCAAAGGCACTTCAGACACCAGGTGATGAGTCCTGTCAGGACTGTGTTCTTTGCTTTAAGGCAGGGAGCTCTCTTTCAGCCCAAGGTGTATCTAGAAATGTCTGGGAGCTGGGGCCTGCAATGGGGCCTCACAGCTCTGCCTGGTGATGCCCTATCCTACTGTGGTGGAACTGCTATCCAAGCTGCAACGCAAACCCCTCTTTACCCTTCCCTCTCCTCTCCTTAAGCAGAAGAAAGGAGTAACTTCGATTTTTATGAGCTACACTGCCTAATGCTGGGGGAGGGATGGCACAAGCAATCCCTTAGCTGCACCAGGTGGTGTCTGTCTAGATCATGTGCCACCCTAGTTCACTGGCTCTATGCCCAGGCTAGCACTAGGAATTGCCTAGGAATTGTATTCTTTTTTTTTTTTTCATGATATAGTGTCATTACTATTATTATTATTATTATACTTCTCATAGGTGGGAATTGAACAATGAGAACACTTGGACACGGGGCGGGAACATCACACAATGGGAATTGTATTCTTTATTTCCTAATCTGCCTATCAAGTTTACCCAGAACCTCAGAACACTTAAGTTCATGGTAAGGAGGCATGCTGAGAAACTCAAGTCCTAATTGCAGGACTGAGTGATTCCCCTCTGGCTAGGGCTGGTCCAAATTCTCCGTTCATGAGTACATGAGCACTGGCCGAGCTTAGCATGGCTTTATTCTCCATTGTGACAAAGCAGCAATGAGTTCAATGTAAAGTTCTTCAGTCACTTCACTCCAAAGATTTCCTGTCCATGCCTCACAGCCACTGCCAAGGGTGGTGTTGGCGATTTACGACTGTCTCTCCTGCCCTCCTCAATTCCTCTTACCATGATATAAAGTTAAAACCAGGTACTGTGACTGCTCGCCTGATTTTTGGTTCTTGTGACAGTGCTTTTCTGTGTGTGGACAGGGGTTAAAATTTGGTGTTTCAGTGGAAGGGGAAGCAATGGCATAGGTTTCTATTCTGACATCTTGCTCTGTTGCTGGAAGACTTTTTGTCTGGCACATTTTGCCTTTAGTGAGTCCAAAACTGAAGTTGGGCCGGGCGCGGTGGCTCAAGCCTGTAATCCCAGCACTTCGGGAGGCCGAGACGGGCGAATCACGACGTCAGGAGATCGAGACCATCCTGGCTAACACGGTGAGAACCCGTTTCTACTAAAAAAATACAAAAAACTAGCCGGGCGAGGTGGCGGGCGCCTGTAGTCCCAGCTACTCTGGAGGCTGAGGCAGGAGAATGGCGTAAACCCGGGAGGCAGAGCTTGCAGTGAGCTGAGATCCGGCCACTGCACTCCAGGCTGGGCGACAGAGTGAGACTCCGTCTCAAAAAAAAAAAAAACAAAAAAAACCCGAAGTTGTCTCTTTTTAATGTATAAATTAATAAACATATGTTATTCTATGTCCAAAGTCCTAAAATTCAAATATTTTATGTTAAATAGTAAGAAAATATGCTTGGTTATATGACTAACTTAAAATAAAAAATATTTAATTTGACCCATAGCTAGATTTTTAATATAATGTATTTTATATAAAGAGAGAGAAAAAGAGAGAGAGTTAGTTTTAAGGCCTGTGATAGAAGGTTTTTACATACATTAAATACTATTGAAATGTATTACCTAAATACCAGCAAACCTGGGTTGTCTTGAAAATTAGTTTTCTCATATCAATGTGAAATAGAGCGTAATAAGAAACTGGCAGAATCATCCAGACATCACTAAAGTAAGCCAATATTAAATAAAGCTTTCCTCTATAAGCAAGCTTGCTCCTATCAATATTATTTCAAAAGAGAAAGCAACAAAGGTAATAAATAAATAGAACTATTTAGGAAAAAAGTTTCTTAAATAATTTTTTCCATTTACAGTAAACTCGGTTTACACATTGATGAAACCAACAAATATAGTGTTGTAAATAACAAACACATTTGCTTGAGGACACCACAGACTAACAGTTCACCATTTCTAACACTGAAGATTTTCACGTTTCAAATCGGCCTTCTTCTCATTTTCCTGCTCTGTCATTCATTCTCCTTGCATTTCCCTCCAACCACCTAATTCTTATCCCATCATATTTCGTTTCTGGTTGTTCCTTCACATAGTTCTTCAAAACATTAATATCCCCAAACTTTATTGCCCACGATGTTCTCATTTATCCACATTGTTGTTTGTATTGAAAATCATCAATTAAGTGGACTGAGAATGGCTTAGTGTGAAATAGCATCTTAAACAATGTTTCTAAAAAGAATGCTGGGCACTACTTTTTGAAAAAGTGCCTCTTTTTAAAATCAGTTCTGCTTAGGACAGTCCATTGGTTCTTTGACTTGCTTTGTCAGGATTTTAGCTGCTGCATCACTTAGCTCTGGGTATAGTTGGAAGCAGGTCAACCTGTGACTTATGCCTTAATAAAATGTTCTTATTATTAGCTTACCTTGGCCTTATGTGTTCACTGCTGACTCAATGGTAGTTCTAATTAAAATTCTTAATTCTTGGCTATTTCAGTACCTGAATATTGTATTGCAGCTGCTGTTGTAATCGAATGAATCAGTAGAAAACAAGTTATAAAAAATTAGTTCACTTATTGTCATACTTATATTCTGCAGTGTTGGGTAGATTTCTTTTTTTTCTCTTCTTTATCTGGTCACCAAATTTGGTTAGATTGTCATGTTCCCTTAGATAACAAATCCTGAAAATTGCTTTCAAAGCATGGCTCTATATTATTTCTAAGTGAGAACATCTTCTTCTCATGGCGTAATAGGCAATTCAGACATCCCTGGGCGTTCTAAGTGAGATATAAGACAGGTCATCCTCTGAGTTTGAAGGAGACGAATGTGGTAAAACACCATCTTGATGATGCTTTAGATTGCTGACCTTGGTGTGGGAATGAAAAGTGATTTTAAATTCAAAGCAAAGTTAGTAGAGCTTCACTGCAACCTATTAAGCTGATATCCTATGCTTGCATTTTTTCCACTTTTTGTGCCTGACCCTATCAGCCTCTGGAATTCATCACTACAGTCTAAATGCCCTCTTCCTTTGTCAGTATCTAAACACGTCCCCAAGCTTTTTGCAAGCTAGCACAGCAGATTCTCAAATAACCTGTACAACCAGTCTACTTCCCCTTAGAATGGTATCTCGTGCATATCCACTCTTGTTTTAGGAACAGTGCATGCTTTTTTTTTTTTTTTATGAAGCATTTTCTGAAAGTTTTAGACATCTGCCCAATACTCCTCCTCAAAGTGCTTTTAATACAATAGCGCGTTTCACACTATCTTGTATTCCTTGCTAACATGCATACTTTCCTTGTCAAACTGCAACATTGATAAAGAAAACTCTGTGCCCTATTAAAATTTGTACTTTTTGCATCTGGTATAATGTCTCAAATATACTACGTCTTCAATAAATGTTTATAGAATGAATGAATGAATGAATGACTGTTCTATGTCATCAACTGGACCGTCAAAGCATGGTGGGTAAGTGTGGCAGCTCTTACCCCCCTAAAATTGAGTTCATGTCTTGACTCTGCCTCTGACTAGCACTGCAAGTTTGTTCACATCACTTCTTTCACTCTCAATGTGTGCTTATTTATAAAACGTGATGATAGCAGACCGAGCTTCATAAATTTATCATAAGAAGTAATGAGTACAAGGTTTATCAAAATGCCTTGCCTAATGACTGTGGGTGTGTTCATGCCTTTTTAGGTAATATATTTTTAATTATTCATAAATATTGAATAATATACAAGGTATCCCATATAAGTTGGTTCTACATAACGTAATAAAGAGAAATATAAAGACATACACCTGTATATTCGTCTATATTGTTGGTATTGGGGAATATGGAAGTTATTCCCCTTCACTCAAATAGATGAATTTTTATTTTTGTCATTCAGTTTTGTTTTCTCTCAGAAATACAGTAATAAACAAATGAGCTCCTCTGATGTCTTCTCTTTTTCCAGGAAAAATCACCTGTTTTATGATTATGTGGAAACAACATCTCCTTTAATGAATTACAATAATGCAAATTATTTTTCCCTCTTTCAACACTATTGTATTTTTCTTAAAAATAGTTAAGAATTCTGAGTCTCATATCTCTCAGTTGTAAAATGTATGTGTTGAAATAGATGATTTCTAATTACTACTCATATCAAGGAATCAGCTAATTTTTTCTGAGCGAGTGTTTACATCCAGGGCACCATGGCAAATGTCCAACAAAAGTATAACAATAATTTCATCCAGAAAATAAATGAAAACTTGAAGAGGAGTTTAGGGTATAGAATGAGCAAAATCAGAATTGATCATTAATTAATTCACATGTGCTTTATTCAATAAATGTGTTGTTGACCTTTTACTATGGACCAAAGGACTACTCTGTGCTGAGTGTTTAAGATTTTCTAAATATTCTTTACATAAATAATATTATTGAAATATTTTCAATTTTCTGATGAATTTTACTGTTTCCTTTGTTCTACAGATAAGGGAATTGAGATACAAAGCTATTAAAGAACTTGCTTAATAGCTCTGTATCTCAGTTCATTTATCTGTAGAACAAAGGAACAGCAACAGAGAACAAAGATGTTAAGATCATAGTAGGTACTTGGGAGATATGAGAATCAAACTCATGTCTTTCTCAGTTTAAATCTCTTCACTAGCCTTGGTTGAGAGGATAGCATTTTCTCTGACTGGAGAGATTGATGTGTACTCTAAAGAGAGAGAAATGATGCTCCAGGCTCTAAGAAGGAAGCCCATGTTATATAATGATGAATTCCAAGGTGTCATGAGGTTCAAGGGCATCTAAGTCCAAAGTTCTCATTCTTTCATTATTATCACCATTACATCTAAAGAGAAATTTATCTTGCAGCCCTTAATATAAAGGATGCTTAGTGCAAAAACCAGAGCATCCATTCATTCCAGTATTTATTTATTTAGTCTTGAAGATATTGATTGAGTTCCTACTTGTGTAAACACAGCGCGAAACACTACAGACACAATCATGAATGAAGCTTTGGCTCTGCTCTCAATAACTAAAGAATGTATTGATTATTTATTTGCCTGTTTCCCTACTCCTGAAGGGTCTTTCTTAATCCTCTCCTATTCTTCAAAGTCCTCCTCATTGTATTGCAAGGTCTTTCTTGATCTGACACAATTTTTAAAAAAAGTTTTCCTCCTGACGTTTATTTCATTAAAATCTACTTGTCTATCTTTTCCATTGCTGGTGTTTCTTTCTCGGCTTCTTTACCTCCTCTGCACTCATTTACTCTGATTCACTTGTTCTTTTTAGCACTTTTCATTGCCTCCAAAATGACATGTAAGTTCTGGAATGTGCTGTGCTAAAGCTGGCTTGTCCTATTTGATACCTAAAGGGGTATCAATAGTTAATTGTGCTCATCTCTTCTTAATTCTGTTTAGTAACTTTATGGTGAAATCTTGAAATCAGCTTTGTGGCAGTTTGTACACCAAGAAAGTTGGAAAATATTACTAATCAGGGCTTTAAAAATTATCCAGCATGCTACTTTTGATAAGTATATCTCCTCAACTAGCCTAAGAGGACATTTTTGTCTAGTGCTCTAAGTCAGAGGGCCCGAAAAGTATCTGAAACAGTGGGCAATGCTAAATTATTATTACATGAATAATATTGAATAATCCTTTATAAAAAGTTAAATAAATTGTGACTCGATAATTTCCTAAGCAAACATTTTAAATAGTGTGTTATACCTTAAGTAGTGTGTTTTACCTTTAAGTAGTGTGTTATACCTTGGAAATAATTAAACACGTATTTTCTTAGAAATATAATAAGTGAAGTGAGTAAATGAAGCTCCCTTATGCATTTACTGAAGATAACTTGAATACAATGATTTCTGTAATTATGCCAAATTATTCTTCGAGGAAAAAAATACTGAAAACATACCTTGGGGAGCACAGTCCCAACTCTGCCAGGCAATTAGTTTCTTAGAATATAACTGAGCAGCCCTTTTACCTGCTGGGAAATCATTGCAAAGCAAACATGGTACAAAAGTGAGTACAAGATGAAAACAGACTCAACTTTTGGTCACTTGTAAAATTAAACTATATGGAGTTTAAATGTTACTCACAACTCCATTTGTATCTATGTAGTTTCTCTTTCTTCCCGAAAGAAAGCAAAGAAACGCTTGTTTCTAGAAGAGCAATATTGAAAACTAAAACTTGTATTTTTCCACGTTCTTTTGCAAGCCTTAAGTTGGAATAGTGAGCAGGATAGAACAGTTAAAAAGCACTGATTCTAGATTCTAATGTCTAATGGCTTGCATTTTTATCCAGCTTCCACTAATTAGTAGCTATCTCATTAGAAGAAAATAATTAACTTCTCTGTACCTGTGTTTCCTCAGAAGCAAAAATGTTCATAATAATAACATTACTTTTACTCAGAGTATGATTGTAAAGAATAAATATGGTAAAATCTGCATAACACTTAGAACAATGTCCGGAATACTTAGTAAGTCACAGCTATTTAAATACCATATTTGCTGTACGGTCAATGCTTTATTCATATATGCAAATTCCACAGTATTTATTTTCAGTTTAGCAAGCTAATTTATTTGAAACTAGCAATTGTGTTGTGTGCTATGAGTTTTGGAAGACTAGGAAAACACATTCATTCAGAAATTCAGCATTTTCTCAGTACTCACAATGTTCTAGCACTATAGCAGCGAGCAAAATGGGTTAAAATAATCCTTACTTTTGTGGTGCTTAGACTCTATTGTTCCTTTCTTTTGAAATTTCATGATAAGTAGAGACAGTATATAAGCCACATATTATATAACAAATACCTTAATAAAGTTAATAAACCCTAGATAGTAGGTTAATTCCCAACTGGAGAAATAATGGCAAAAACTGTTGAACAGCATCTTTTTCCAAAGGAAGTTCATCTGGCTGTACACGGAGCACAGCATCAGGATCTACCGCTGGTGGGGACCTCAGGAAATTTCCAATCATGGTGGAAGGCAAAGGGGAGCCGCTGCATCTCATGGGGAAAGAGGGAACAAGAGAAAGGGAAGGGTGTCTGGTGTCTGGCTCATTTAAACATCTTGCTCCTGTGTGAATTAATAGAGTGAGAACTCACTCATTACACAGAGGAGAGCACCAAGCCATTCACAAGGGATCCACCCCTATGACCTCTCACCAGGCCTCACCTCCCACACTGGGAGTCAAATTCAATACAAGCTTTGAAGGGGACAAATTTCCAAAACATGTCAAACTGCAACTTTAAAGATGAATGATAGTGTATGCTCCCCTCCCCCCAAAGAAAGAAAGAAAGAAAAAAAAGAAAGAAACAGAGAAAGAGAAATAATTCACATTCAGTATGCTTTACTCAGCATACTTTACTAGATATAATCTAGTGTTAGTTTATAATTGAGTGGTTATTTTACAACAGAAAGAGACTATTTTTCTAACTTGTTGACATCCATCAAGGGTTTCTTGTTGTGTATTATTTCCATATATTAGAGGTTGAAATTGTGTAATGCTGACATGCATATGCTGATTCCCCACTCCCAACTACCCCAGAATATGACTGTATTTGGAGATGGAGTATTTAAAGAGGTCATGAATATTAAATATTATGAGTATTTAAAGAGGTCATAAATATTTAAAGAGGTCATGAATATTTAAAGAGGTAATGAATAAGGTCATCGAGTTATGCCCTAATCTGGTATGACTGGTGTCCTTATAAAAAGAAGAGATTAGGACACAGACAAAAGAGACAGATGAAAGATCACATGAGAACATGGCAAAAAGGTGGTTACCTGTGAGTCAAAGAGAAAGGCCGTTTGAGCAAAACAAACCTTCTGACACCTTGGTCTTGAACTTCTACCTTCTAGAACTATGAGGAAATGAATTTCTCTTGATGAAAACATCCAGTCTGTGGTGTTTCTATGGAGGACCTAGAACATGAATACACTATACTCTTAATTTTCTTAGCAGAAATTCTCTGGAAGAAAGCAGTGGTCTAATATTGATGAGATGCAGACATGAGTAAGTCACAATTTAATTTCAATATTGTATTGGAAATGGCAATAGTCAAAATCCAAATATCTATTTTTTAGATTGGATGTTAATTTTTCTGATAAGAGAAATCCAAAAGCATTGGAGCAGGGTTCTGTAAAGACAGAGATGGATTATCAATCAGTTTTACAAATATTGATTCGTTAATGCTTCCTGCTGTAGGTGGAATTAAACTAGATCTTGAAAGATATGAGGATGTTAACAGATCTGGAGTCCAAGGAAAAGGAACTGCACGGACAAAACAATGAGGCAGTACTTTTTGTTTATTTTCTCCAGAAAACCAATTTTCCCTTTTGTGTTGTAGATTCAGGTATGTTTAGGAAGGCCTACTGATGACTATATTTTCAGACTCTGGAGATAGTAGTTTCAGCACCAAAGCATGTATCTATCTTGGGAAAACACTTAATTTCTGAGGCTTGATTTCTTCAGCTGACAAGTGTAATAATAATAGCAACTACTTTTTAAGACTATTGAGAATGTCAAAAAATAAAGTGTATAAAATAACATAACAATAGTGACTTGCAGAGTGTAATCACTCAAAAATGTTAGCTGTTTTTGTTATTTGGAAAAAGTTGCACCTGTAGCATTTATTTAAACGGCTATTTGTTGATAAACTTGAAAACATATGTCAATGTCAAAATATGGATGATAATGAAATAATTTTCTTTAATGAAGGGCACATATAAAACTGGAACCTGTTAAATAGAAGACTAACATGATGAGGAGTTGGAATTTATTGTGTTGATGCTATGATTACTTAGTAAGGCATCATCTCCTTAAGTGTTTCTGTGATAAACGTTTACAGATTTCAGAGGACAAAATGATAAAACAAAAAAATTATCTGAAAGGACAAGTTGCTCCAAGATTACTTTGTGACATAGTACTTATTTTTGGTTCTCAATTTTCAAATTTCTTGTATGTTCTTTTGCTTTCTTCATCTTTTCCAACTGATGACCTCCTTTTAAACCTTTCTCTGAGGTTTAGAAGATGTGAACTACTCACTGACAATGAGTTACGAGACAGGTGTGTCTCATTCTTGTCTGGGTGGTACATCTAATTTTCAACTTTATAGGGCATGAGACATTAAAACAAAGGGTAATTTTTGTGATGGAACCTTAAATAATTTGTTGGTAGAGCAAATTTTGGGGGATTAAAGAAATTTTCATTGTTATCATTAGAGGAAATTTACATCAAAAGCTTTTTAATTAAAATTATAGTTTGTCTCTCTCCACTGAAGTTTCACAGTACACAATTGGTACTTACCTTATTTTTTTTGCATATTTTCTTGGTAAATGTAAAAAAAGGTTGTGATACTAACCATTGTTTTCCAACATATAATAATTCTAAGTAATTATAGTTGCTATTTATTTTTAAAAACCACTTTTTATTAATTATATCATGCAGTTATGAGCTTAATAAAATTTATCTCAGGAAGTTATTATTCTTATTAATATTTTATTCCTAATCTTTTTTATGTAGAGAAAAATAGTTAATTGGAGAAATTTGTGGACTGATTACTATTTGTACATCACAATTACAAATGACTCAATTGTTGAAATCTTAATTCTTTTTAGTAATGATTAAATTATAATGACATGCTTTCTCTCCCATTCTAAATTCATGTAAAAACAAGTTAGCCATGTGTTATTTCATGATTATGTAAATAATCATATAAAATTCTTAAAACTATGGTATGTTAAGCGAAAAATATTATATGGAAAAAGATCACAATGTATTATCACCAAAATAATGTGAGTAAACTTACTAAATGATAAAGCTGATATTTGAAAATCCTGGCTCTGTCTAAGATATACTAAATCTTAATATATACTAAACTTATGCAAATTCTCCAAAAAGCTATGTTTACTAAGTGCTATGTTTACTATAATTAAAGTAAAAAAAAAAAAAAAAAAACTTTAATTAAGTGTATGGCAGATTCACAAGAGATCAATAAAAGCCTGGCATGTTTAGTGTATATATTTAATCCTTTTTATTCCCAGAAACCCAGAACAATACGAAACAAAATATTTCCCTTCTCTCACATCCCTATACTGTCATTAAACATGACATGGAATGGAAATTTTTGTCCTACTAAGTCAACCTTTATAATCTTAAATAGGCACATTTATAGAATGTAAAGAGTATAAAATTTATATATAGCAACAGAAATGTTTTTGCAAATATCTAGAACTTGTTTTTAGATAGTGTTTTGTGTTTTTGTTAACGTGATATAATCAACACATAAATAGATGAAATATTACATAAATTTTTAAATATATTCATTTTATTCTCACCCTTTCCTATAGTCAAAACAGCAAGTTCATGACTTCAAATAATAATGATTTATATATCTGCTTGTTATTACATAAAAATAGTTGTACATAACATTTTTTCCTGAAATATTTTTAAAGAATTTTATTGCAGAGCCTGGGAAAGTTGGCAGTAAGTCTAATTTTTTTTTTTTTTAATTTCAGCACTGATAAACCTTTAGTGTGAAGCCTTTCATGGATAATCAAATTCCCATTTTCATAATACTGCAATTTATCAAATTATTTGCCTTTGCACTCTACAGCCAAATCCGTTGTAATTAACAATACTTTCTTGGCCAAAGAGGATGCCATTGGAAACCTCAGATTACACTTTTTGGAGATGAAGACACAGTGTAAGAAAGGGGAGAAAAAGTAACAAAAACATTAAAAGACCACCACAATTACTCATACACATACAATGATACATTTGTTAAAACATTAAGTTTTTCTAATCTTACTATCTTCAGGTATATGTCAAAATGCTCCCCTCTATTCCAATATTTAAATTGTAATGAAATATAGTAAGACATATATACACCTTATAAAAACTATTATACAATTGGAATGTGACATATAAAGATTTAAAATGTCTGTTTACTGACCTGAAATTGAATATGAGCCACATCACGTCACAGGCAACATTAAGAACAGTAGTCATTATGGAATCATTAAATGAGTAATCTTAATTTAAAAAATGCAAGCAGGGACTTTATTATTCTTTCAAATTAAACTCTCCTCCTAACAGAGACCTAGCAGAGGCAGTAAAAAAAAAAATTAATTGAGGTATTTCTCTTAAGAAAATACATTTATTAGCAATGATTTATGTGAACTGATTTTCTTAGTATATGTTATGTCTAATATGTATTTTACATGTGTTCATTATATTAATCATACACACACAGAGGAGTCTTATACTTGGAATTATAAAAATAGGTAGAGTAGTGTGATTTTGATTATATAACAAGTTATGTAATAGGTTAATGTTTTTGTTTTAAAGTCATGATATTTGCTTCTCTTTTGTATATTCTAGAGATACATGCAAAAACAAAGAAAAGTAAAGTAAGCAAATCTGGTGTTCATGAAAGCCATCTTCCTTGATCTCAAACTTTTTGACAGATGAAGTATACATTTTGGCCACAGGAAAAAATAATATATTTGGTAATTTGTCTAGAAGTGCCAAGAGAAGAAAAACTGCCAAAATGGAATCTTTTTTTTTTTTTTTTTCTGAATGAATAGTTAATTATACAACAGGAAATAAATGAAGACAGATCTTTACCACACTGAAACATTCATATACCAATGAAGATGGAAATTTTAATGATAGAGTTAGTATATGAGTTCTTCAGGTAAAAATAAATGTTAAAACATTTATAAATTGACGATAGCCATATTTATACCTATTTTCTCCGTATGTTTTTGTCAGCCCTGTGGTACTAGATTATAAATTGCTGAAACTATTTTTATTCGGTTAGGTCAACTGTTCTAATAATGTTCTTGGAAAGGCAGACTATAAAATGATGTCTGAAAATATACTTTTCTACTTGCTGCTAATTCTTTTCAATGTTTTGTGTTTTGTTTTCCCTTTACAGACTAGTGTATTAGCTCCTCATGGACAGGGTTTAAAGTCCTCTATGATGTGATCCCAGCTCATTTTTACTGTTGGTCATCATACATAAGTGCTCCAGCCAAACAGAAATATTAGCAACTTACACGTTTCATATTTTCACACATTATTTAGTATATGCTAAACCTGCACTTGGGTCGGAATGACGTATTTCCCCATGATTCAATATTTTTAAAAGTTTGTTACTACAGTTTAAGACCTCTGTCCTGGAAATTCCCAGAGCACTTTGTCTGTATGACACGTCGTAGAACTTAAATATTTTAGTCACCTCAGCTGTGAGCATCCCTGACAATGGCACTGAGTGCTATTCATCTTTGAACTTTTTTCATGCTATCCAGGATATAACATATACCTTAAAAATTAAATATTGTTTCTTGAAGAAAATACAGATGGCCCTCCTTTAAATAATACCATGGAGGAGAAAACATAAATATATTTTAGTAGGTGCTGTTGCAAAGTCAGTGTTGTGTGTTGCTAGAAGGTTAGAATTTTATAAAATCATTTTCAATATGCAATCATGAGACTTACTGGTTATGAGTTGTTTCTATTACTTATTAAAAAATTATTTGAGGTATTTCTCTTAAGAAAATACATTTATTAGAAATGATTTATGTGAATTGATTTTCATAGTATATGTTATGTCTAATATGTATTTTACATGTGTTCATTATATTAATTAATCATACACCCACACAGAGGAGAGGGAGAGAGAGAAAGAGAGAAAGAGAGAGCATTTCTACTGAACCCTGCTTTTTTCTAGGGAAAAGTATTATTCATTTGCGAAAACTAAAACAGTAAAATACAATACTTAAAGCTACCGTTGAATTAGAATTAAAATTTATAAGCATTTTTTTGGTTACAAAAACAAATGATAGTGTAAAAAAAAAAGAGTCTCATATATAAAACTTTAATAAATTGTATTTAAGTCTATTGTCGAACACATTTTCTACTTACCTTTTTGTTTTGTCTTTTAGTACTCCACACTAAACTTCAGCTCCAAATTATAACTTTTTTTAGTCTATAATTTTGTTACAATGTATTTTTTAATTTTTATTTTTATTTATAAATAAATTATAAATATTTATTTTATTTGTATTTTTTATTAAAATAACAAAAACAATAAAACGTAAAGACAAGAAGCCACATTAGGGTTTATAATAAAATCCAGCAGTCCTTTAATTAAGGTCCTAAATTAGTTAATTTTACTCATGAGGTGAGCTGTTTGGTTTTTTTGTTGCTTTTATTTTATTTATTTATGTATTTATTTAGTGGCAGGGTCTCGCTGTGTCGCCCAGGCTGGAGTGCAGTGGCATAATCATAGGTCACTGCAGTGTCCATCCCAAGTGCTCAAGTGATCCTCCTGCCTCAGCTTCCCGAGTAACTGGGACCACCGGCACACAACACTATGCCTGGCTGATTTGTTTATTGCTTTGGTAGAGACAAGGTCTCACTATGTTGTCCAGGGTGGTCTCCAACTCCTGGACTCCCCTCACCTCGGCCTCCCAAAGTGCTGAGATTACAGGCTTGAACCACCTCACTTGGCCCAAAGTGAGTTCCTTATAAAGAGAGTTTGGAGGTCAGAGAGAGAGAAGATTTTCTGTTAGCCTTGAAGAAATAAGTTTCCATGCTGTGAGAGAGGCTACAAGAATGTCACATGGCAAGAAACTGCAGTGGCCTCTAGAGGACAAAAGCAGACCAGGGTTGACAACCAGCAAGGAAACGGATGTTTGATCATACCTCAGTTAGGAAATTAATTCTGCCAACAACCTGATTAAGCTTAGAAAAGCAGAATCTTCCCCAGAGTCTCCAGATGACGCACCCTAAATTTGTCCTTGTGAGATCCTGAGCAGAGGACCCCACCTGGACCTATGACCTTCAGAAACGTGAGATAATAAATGGGTGTTGTTTTCAGCTGCTCAATTTTCAGTCATTTGTTATGCAGTAATACCAAACTAATACACGGTGAATAGGAGTAAATGTTGAAACCTTGGATTAAGACATGAAAATATTTTAGTCTCACACACTTAAAATGATTAATATTCTTGTCTGCTAGTTTCTTTATGTTATTTCTGATGTGTTTCTATTGATTATTATAGGTTGAAAATAAAATCCTTCACAATTTACAAAACATTATTTGAATATCTCCTAGATTTCAACGCTGTTCTTGAAGAGTCAGCTTCTAGTCTATGTATTTGTCTTGACTCTATTGTTTTGTGGTTACTATGTGGTTTAGAGTATACATCTTATTTTATCTCAGTTCACAAAGATAATTATAATACACCACACATAGTCTATTTTACTTCCATATTCTTCCATTTCTCCTTTTCCACACATCGTGCTATTGGTGTCATACATTCTAGGTCTAAATATATTACAAAACCCACAATATACTATTACTGGTTTTGAATTATATAATCATATTTTAAAGAGTTCAAAAAGTGATTTTAAAGTCTCATACTCACTTGCTTATTTTGCATTTCAGGATTCTTAATTCCTTTACACAGATCCAGATTGCTATCTGGTATTATTTTCCTCTGCTTGAAATTTGTATTTAAAATTTATTGTGCTGCAGGTATGTTGACAATAAATTATCTCAGCTTCTGTTTGTATGGAAAATACCCTATTTTGCTCTCCTTTCCAGAATACATTAACCTAGGTAAAAAATTTAAGGTTGAGAGTTTTTCCTTCAATATTTTAAGGATGCCATTCCATTATCTTTTAGGTTGCATTGCTTCTCGTAAGAAGCTGGCTATCATCCTTAACATTGTTTCCTTCTGCATACTGTGCTCTTTATAAATATTTTGATAATTTGTTGATTGCTTGTTTAAAAATATTGATTATGATAGGCCTTATGTTGGTTCTGCTGGGGATTTCTTGATAGTGGAACTGTGGGTTCCATGCTTTCATTCAATTAGGATATGTTTTGGAAATCTTTCCTTCAACTATTCTTTTTCCACTTTCCATTATCTTTTGTAAGTATTTGGAACTACAATTACGCATATGACACATTACCGAATTATATCAAATAACGTCTTGATACTATAATTTCTTTCAATCCTTTATTCTCTGTGTATGTTTTTAGTTAGGGTTTTTGCTCTGTCTTTAACTTCACTTTTATTTTGTTATGCAGTGTCTAATCAGTGGTTAATTCCAATCAATGTACTTTATTTCAAAGACTGCATTTTTCTAGAAGTTTTATATAAGAATTCTTTTCTCTCTTCCAGTACATTTCTTATTATTTCCTCTACCTTCATTAGCATGTGAAACATATTTTTGATACCTATTTTAATATTCTTGTCATCTAGTTTCTTTACGTTATTTCTTATCTATTTTCTCCTGGTTATGAGTTATACTTTGGCTACTTGGGTCGTATTTAACTGAGTGATATATTTAATTAAATATCGTTTGCTGGATGTAGTTTTATTTTTAATGTACTAATGAATTTTACTCTACTATAAGTTTAAGAGAGTAGAATCAGTTGCATTTCTTCAAGTCATAATTTTAGGTTTGATGTAGAGTACTGATCAGTGATCAGAAGAATTTTTGGCAGCGTTTATTCACGGGATTATTTATTGCCATTAGTAAGGCAGTACATTTTATACCCAATAGTCTACCTGATAAAAATAAATTATTTCAACCTTTGTGAACTTTGTGAATTGTGCAGAATACTGGTTAGAGATGATATTGTTCTCGTCATTAGATAGTTGCTATTCACACACGGACAACTCAGTACTCAACTAATGACTTACAATGACTGTTCTTCTAATCATTAGAGCTCCCGTCCAGGACATCTCCACCTCCCTTCACAAATTCTGGCCATGTTGGCCTCCTCAAACTACAACTCAATCTCTTTAATTTAGGAAGCTTGTTATACTTTCTATTGGTTCTCTCACTTGTGTTGTGAAAGTGCCTCCAGGCAATATATTGATGCAATCCTAGTTCACCTTGTTTATCATTCTTCTTTCAGGGATGACAATTATTCACTTCCTGCTGTCCAGTGAATGTAAATCATTACTGTTTTCTAAGTTATTTAAGAAAAAAGGTTTAATCCTACCCATTATTCCATCTTTGTAAGTATTAAGATTCCCTTAAATTAAAACAGTGTAGTAGAAAAAATAAGTTCCACTATTATGAAAAATGCGTTTTAAAGGGGTAATGACATCTCATGTCAGTAATAAATCTATTTTACAAGTTTTAGATAAAAATTAATTTTAATCTTCAATGTATGCCCACTAATTCATTAATTACATTTTAAAACATTTATAACAATATCAATAGAAAAGACTTCTAAATAATTGTAATAGGCCACTTCACACCATACTAATTTTTTCTCTTTGTGTACATACAAAAAGTTAATTATGTATATGTTTTGTCAAATAATATTTTTATTTCTAGATATTTGGGAAAATAGTTAAATGACATTTTTTCTCAGAACATTTTAATACTTAGTAATATTCACTTTAAATCTTTCAGATATGATTCCAAATTTTCAGCCACTTTTCCTTAATTTCTAGTTATTCCATCATTCCTTTAGAGACTTTTTTTTTCACATGTTATATTTCAGTCATATTACATTAAGGCTGCTTGGGCTTGATTTAAAATAAACTCATTCTGCAAAATGACAGTAAAAATCAACAAAATAAAATGTCATTGCAAACTGCCAAACTGTCTTATGTTTTGTGGCCAAAGATGATAAACATTGACTATATGATCTTTAACGATCAGGTTGACAGATCATTGGCCAAATTTCTGTCAATTCCTAGTTTCAAATTACTGGAGCAATAAATATAAGACAATAAGATAAAATGAATCAATAAATTCTGTTAGGTATTTTAAAGTGGAAAAAATATATAATAAAAACAGAAAATGTATAACAGTTATTAAATAAATGAATATACTATGTCTTGTATTATTTTTGAAAGACAAATATGTAAACATTTGTACTTCTCTTTATACCAAAAGTAAGTGGGTAAGCAAAGACAGGAACTCTTACCTAACTCAAAATTAATCTATGTGAGGCTTAAACTTGATTGCACTTCAGTCTAGTATCCATTTTCATGTGTTGCACTTATGTTAGGGAAGTTAATAGAATAAATATAGTGTTAGATACAAAACAGGTGCTTAATAAACCCATGTTAAATTGAATTTAGAACCTTTATTCCAAAATATCTTCCCTGGAGTCAGAGATCTATCAACAATAGATTGAGTAAGCAGCATCCACCAAGCTAAAAGACTTGTATTCACATAACAACACCTTAATAAAGATTACTATAGTGGTATAGATGTATAGATATTTTGGGAAAGAACATAGACACAGTTAAATGCTGAAGTAACATAATATGCAAACGGAGTAGTGTACTGTTTGACTCTTCTAGTGTGAAGTTTGCTTCTGTGGAAAATTAGACCCAGTGGGCTCTGTTTATAAATGCAGAAAGGTTTATAGGGTCTGGGTTAAGGAGTAACCAGTGCAGTTTTAAAATGACTTTCCCAAAATAACATACAGAAAGCCCTTAATTAGTGATTGCCATTCCATTTGAAAGATGAGCTGGTTAATGATGCAAATAGCTTCATTATCTATTTTGAAAATTTAGGTTCTGTCTCAGTCAAATAAACTAGTGCCCCCAAGGTTAGTGCTATCAAGTTAACATACATTTGGCTTTTTCTGTTGATCCTAAATTTCACACATTTTGCACCCCAAGCAAATATTATGTTAATATTAAATTAATATGTTCCAGATAGCTACATGTGATGCTGAAAGCCTCAACTAGCTTGGCTTTAGAATTTGTGACAGACTGAAATCGTTATCCCCCTCTACCTCAAAGATATTCATTGAAATGAGGAGATAATTCCAGATTATCCAGAGAGGCTTGATGTAATTACAAGGGTCCTTGTGTCAGGGAAGCAGGAGATTCAGAATAAAGAGAATGCAATGTGAGAATGGAAGACGATTGGAAGGATTCAGCTAGGAGCTAAGGAATGCCTGTAACCTTCTTGAAGTTGGAAGAAACAAGAAATGTAGGCTCTCCTGAATCTTCTAGAAGAAACCAGCCTTGTGAACATCCAAATTTTAGCATAAGAATCATGTCACTCTTCTGAGCTCCAGACTTGAAAGAGAAATTTATATTTCTTACAACACTTAGTTTGAAGTAATCTGTACAGTAATGATAGGAATCTAATAAAGAGAAGGAGACAATGTTTAAAAAATTGGCATTTTCCTTGGTTGTCTACACACGGTCATCTTCTTTACCCTTATTGTGATTTATGAAATTTATCATTCTTTGGCTTTAATTTCCAAGTTTCCTTATTTATTTTTATATCTTATCTCACTGTCAGTAGAATATAATGTCCACAAGAGCCTGTACGTTGTTTTGTTCTCTGCTGTAATGTAACAAGACCTGGCATATGATGGGCACTCAGTGAATTTCTATCAAACAATGAGTAAAAACATGAATGGACACTATTACCATATTCGGGTTTAGAACTCTGTAATAAGAATAATGTTTACTCAGCAATGGAGTAAAAAGTCCTTTAGAAAATTAGTAAAGATTTAAAATAATAATACATTACATTGAATATTGCTTTATGATTGATATACATTATCATGTATGTTTTTGAATTATAATGTAAAGTTTGAGAAACTAAAGGTCATTTTTCTTTTATCTTTCTAGTGACAATGTGTAATACAGTTTAATTATAAACAAATAACATTAACTATGACATACTTATGATCTGTCATATACACTGCTAAGAATTTCTCTTTCATCATTTTTTCATGCTAGGGATAAGGGGAAAAATTGAATTTCAGTTGTTTATCCAACATTTCATAGATGTTAAGTGGCAATTAACTGTGATTCAGCACCATTTAATGTTGACCTTATGGCCCAGGATCTCAATATGAAAAAAGCAAGAAGCCAAGTTGTCAGGTATTAAGGGGACTATATTTGAACAAAATTTAAGTCTTGATGAGTGTGTGCATATAGGTAAGAAGGAGAGATATCAGTAAAGATGAATTCAAATGCATCCATAGAAAAAGTAATATACATTGAACAGTAACCATAGGTATGGCATTAAACACAGAGTTTCTTTCCTTAAGATCATAATAATCTATTTTTGTAGACAATCATTAGAAAAATACTACGAATGATGATGTGTGGCTGTGATAGCAACATGTGCATGGACTTCTCTTACCTCCCTTCCACAGACTTCTACATCCCTCTAAATTAAGGCAGACTGGTCTTTTCAAATGCAACCACTTGCTGAAAACATTCTATAACCTTTCATGTTACTCTTGGAAAAATTATTATTCAGCAATATTAATAACCTAATCCTTGTTGCCATCTCAAGCTTTTTTCCATGACCATTTGCTAGGAGTCCCACTTTCTTTTTAATATATATGTTTGCCCATAGGAATAACTACTGCAGAAGACCATAACTCTTTCTAGAATGTTCTATGCAAACAATATGAATTTCATCACTTGGCAAATATTATGTTTTTGTAAAGACTTCCTTAATGCCCCATACATAGTCACCATTTTACAATTGACAGCCCCATGTTTAACAACTGATGAGATAAACTCTCAGAAAAATATTGTCATGGAAGAAATAAAAATTATAACCAAATTTTTACTATAATTTTTAAAACTGAATAGCAAGTGATTTTACTTTCTAAAGGAAAACCACAAAGTAGAAATGCAATGATTAAAATTCAAATAGGATAAAACAGATAAAATAAACCTATTGCCAAGGAAATATTAAAAAATAACTGGATGAAAAAGATTGTGAAAACCAAAATGGGAAAGAGGACAAGCAAGAATAGGTACACCAGAATCTAAAAGTAAAAAAAATAATAAATAGTCAACAAAAAATGGCCACTGATAGTTTTGTAAAAAATTAGAAAAAGAATGATAGATACAGAAAATAGACAATGAAGACCATTACCGACCTACTATTAAACTCCAAATAAAAAACAAAATTATAGAAGACAATATTATTTGAAGATGTAGTTGAGAAGACTTTTCTAAATACAAGAAGAGTTTACATCTACAAGTACAATGTAGTGATTAAAAGTGCATAGATTTATACCAGGCTTTCTATGTTCAAATCATGACTTCAATGATTATCTGGTTATTTAGCCTTTTGTTGCCCTACTTTAGCCTTCTAAAAAATGGTGACTTTTGCTCTTACTCCATAGAGTAAGAAGCTAATTGAATTAAATAATTTAGTCTATGTGAAGTGTTTAAACAATATCTACACAATGTACATGCTCAGTATGTGTTAGTCTTAAAGTTAAATATTTTGAGGGCACACCAGGTTCAGGGGGAATTGAGCCAAAATGGAAAGTCTCAAATATTTTGTAGTAAATGAATGTCATAGAAATGAAAAATCCACTGGGCAATTATAAAAACACATCATGTCACATATAATGATAAGAACAACTCAGACAAACTTACATTTTTCCAGTGCAACACTGAACTACAAATAGAAAAATGCCTAAAAGATCTTGCAAACATATTGTAATGTAAAATTGTATATCTATCAAAGTTACAACTTTCACTTAAAGTCTATAGAAAAACAATTTTAAAAGTCAAGATTTTCAGAAATAATTTTAACATGAATCTTACAAAAAATAAATACTTTCCTTATGGCTCTCAGAACAGCAAGCACTATGGCAATTGGCAAGAACAAGTGCCTTACAAAAGGCAGCAAAAAGGAAGCCACGAATAAAATGGTTGATTCATTTTCTAAGAAATATTGGTATGATATGAAGGCACCAGCCATATTCAATATTAGATATATTAGAAAAACACTCATTACAATAACTAAAGAGCCAAAATTATACTTGGTAGCTTCAAGAACTGTGTTTTTTGAAGTAAGCTTTGTATAACGATAAAATTGCTTTTAGAAATTTCAGGTTAATTATTAAGGAAGTTCATGGCAAAAGCTGTCTCAGTAGGATATGTACCTTACCCCGACCAAATGGGATCATGCTCAAAAAATGGCAGACTATGATTGAAACTCACGTTGGTGTCACCACTATTGACATTTGGGTGGTTCACATGTTTTGTGATATTTTTACTATAAAAGGAAACAGATGTGGAAGACTTCTGATGGTCAATACCAATAGGTCCTTCATATCCAGAAGAAAATGTTGGAAATCATAACCCAAAAGGTGCAAAAAAATGCCTTGGAAGAAGTGGCCAACAAATTGACTGCAGACAACATTGGGAAATATATGAAAAGCTTGAAAATCTAGTCATCTTCTCCGTGGTATTCCCTTAGAAGATTAAACATGCTATGAAGCGCATATTTGAATTGGAAAGCTCATGGAACTTTATGATGAAGGTAGGAGTTCTGGCAAAGACTGTGGGGAAGGCCCCAGCGCGGTGGCTCACACCTGTAATCCCAGCACTTGGGAGGTGGATCACAAGGTGAGGAGTTTGAGACCAGCCTGACCAAAGAGACCAGCCTGGACAACATGGTGAAATCCTGTCTCTACTGAAAATATAAAAATTAGCCAGGCGTGGTGGCAGATGCCTGTAATCCCAGCTACTTGGGAGGCTGAGGCAGGAGAATTACTTGAACCTTGGAGGGGGAGGTTGCAGTGAGCCGAGATTGCACCATTGCACTCCAGCCTGGGCAACAGGGTGAGACTCCATCTCCAAAAAAAAAAGAAAAAAAGAAAAAAAAAAAAGAGTGTGGGGATGATACAGGTATGACAATTGAAAGAGCTTATAGATGTAATCCACTAGTTCAATAATCTGTTTACAATACAAACTTTTGTTTTTTTTTTGATACGGAGTCTCGCTCTGTCGCCCAGGCTGGAGTGCAGTGGCGCTATCTCGGCTCACTGCAAGCTCCGCCGCCGGGTTCTCACCATTCTCCTGCCTCAGCCTCCCGAGTAGCTGGGACTACATTGAATATTCACCACAAACAATAACAGACTGCAGCTATAGAGTAAGAAAATGCAATTAATATAGCCAAACCCATAATTTTGTATGTAAAAACAAAATGAAGCAAAAGCAACCGATTAGAAGAGATAATTGGAGTGAAGACCTTATTTATAGTAACAACCAAAAAAGCTGAAATGCTTTAAACTACTGAAATATGTTGCATCCATGTATAAAATACATACATAGACTCTGGAAAAAAACAAGGAAATAGATGTACACAATGAAACAAAGATTATGTTTCTGTATAGTACCATTGAACATCATCAATGTATCTTGAATTAATATGCATATCTATAATCTCATTAATATAATACCTTTAAAATATTTCCATTTTAACTGGACAAGTCATAATACAGTTTTTACTATGGATTAAATGATAGTTATATAAGCTATTATTTATTTGAGTGATATTTGCTAGATATTATTTAAACCCCTTAAATGTATACATAATAATCCTCTCATGTAAGTAATATTAATATTTCCAAAGATGGAACTGATTAAGGACCTTGCTGAAGATCTCAAGACTATAGAAACAGGACTTTGAATTCATATGGTGTGTGTACAGAGTCAGCACCTTAAAAAATATGCTACATAAACAATCAGGAAATGCTGAACAACAAGAACAATGAATGGTGACTTGCTCTGCCAAGTGCAAAACATATTTTAAATCTTTAATAATTAAAATAATTAAATATTCATATATGCCAGGTAAATGGACAAGTGACATCCAGATATAGAAAGAACTATAAACAAATATTAAGTAATATATATGCTAATAATCCCATCTTAATTTAGTGAGAGAAACATGACCCTTCAATATTTTGGGTTTTTAACAGTTGGATACTATTCTGATATTAAATGTTAATTGAATTAATAATCAGACATCTTATTAATGAATTTTTTTTTTTCCAATTATATAGATTGAGGAAGTCCCAGTGCAGGTTTGTTTTAAGGGTCTAATGTATGGGGTATGGTTGAACCTTTCACTGAGGTAGTGAGTACAGTACCCAATAAGTAGTTTTCAACACTTGTCCTCATTTCTCCCCCCTACTTCTTGTAGTTGCCAGTGTCTATTATTCCCATCTTCATGTCCAGATGTACTCAATATTTAGCTTCTACTTATAAGTTAGAATATGTAGTATTTGATTTTTCTGTTTCCATGATAGTTCTCTTAGGATAATGTCTCACAGCTGCATCCATATTGTTGCAAAGAATGTGATTTCTTTGGGTTTTTTTATGGCTGTATAGTATTCAATGTTATTAATGTATATTTACCATATTTTCTTTATTTACCCCATCTTTATTTAATCCACCATTGATGGACACCTAGGTTGACTCCATGTCTTTACTATTGTGAATAGTGCTGCAATGAACACATGAGTGCATTTGGCTTTTTGGTAGAATGATTTATATTCCTTTGGGTAAATATCCAGTAATGGGATTGCTGGACAGAATGGTAATTCTACATTTAGTTCTTGGAGAAATCTCCAAAATGCTTTCCACAGTGGCTGAACTACTTTGCATTGCCACCAACAGTGTATAAGCATTATTTTTTTCTCCACAGCCATGCCAACATCTATTATTTTCCGACTTTTAAATAATGGCTATTCTGACTGCTGTAAGATTTGGTACAAACTCAAATTCTAAAATAATAGCTACAAAAATTTCCTAAAATAATACAAATTGTTATTATTTTAAAATTTTAGAACGTTGAAGTTTTTTCTAACTTTGTTTCAAAATCTCTAAAATGATTGGGAAGCTCAGTATATTCAACTACTCACAATGTAAGGAAAATGGGTGTGGCATAAAAAAACTACAAGCAAAATGTAAAGGTAAAATGACAAACTGA
This sequence comes from Macaca mulatta, assembly GCF_049350105.2. NCBI lineage: Eukaryota > Metazoa > Chordata > Mammalia > Primates > Cercopithecidae > Macaca > Macaca mulatta. The sequence goes on along the minus strand of NC_133410.1, from coordinate 29,080,307 downwards.
GAAACATTTTACAATTCATATCATAGACAAAAAGGTAACTCTTCAGGTATATAAACAGTTTCTACAAATTAGGTTAAAGCACAATTCAGTTGAAAAATTATCAAAAGCTATGAATGTTCACAGAAACTCTCAAATATATAAATAATGCTTACCATTTCTTGTAAATAAAGGAAATTAAAACGACATTATTTTTAAATTCCTGAATTGTTAAAAGATAAACATTGGATTAAATTATGTTTTAACAGATATATTCATTCATTATTGATGAGGTTGCACATTGTTAAACACTATATGGAGATCAACTTGGCCATATCTATTGAAATAAAATTACATACACCCATGTGTGTCTAGCATTTCAAATGCTGAACAATTTATAATACATATAAACATGTTAAAAATAACGTATATGTCATTTTTGAATGCATTACTGTCTGTAATATCTGAAAATGCTTGGAAGCAAGACAGTTTTCCATCAATTAAAATATGAATATTATAAAATGTAAGATGCTCCTCTGTGCCAATATGGAAAGTTTGACAAGATGAATTGCTAAATGCAAAATCAGGGTTTAGAACAATGTGTATAGCATCCTATTGCTGTTAAAAGCAAGGAGTTGGAAGAGAAACATATGTTTGTATTTGATTGTGTACACTTTAAAACATCTTTTGAAGGATCACTAAAATTTAATAAAAATTGTAAGCCATTATTTTTTAAAGTGTTTATTATTTTCTGCTGCAAGGCAAAAGGTGAATTGGTTGGATGGGATCAGCTATGGGAGACAAGTAATTTTTGCAAATAAACTGGTTATATAGGATAGAGTGAAAATGTTCTATCTTCATACCAGTTTATGTAACTGAAAGTAAATGTGGGTATAATTATGATCTTTAACCTTTCGTGAAAGAAGAGTACAACGTCTGATGAAAAGTAGAATTATAAATTATTGAACAGGAGAAAATAACATATTTTCTAGGACTACTTGGCTGCACAATCTTTTTAAAATCTTACCTATGATAAATAAAGCAGATCTTCATTCCTTTTGGCTAGCTTTCATCAGCATATAGTTTCTTCCTCTTAATGAGATAAAGCAACGATGATAATATTGTAGCATATTTACCCTGTAAACTGGTGTTTTGTTAAGGACAAATTTTTCATTGTATAGTTTAGGAAAACAGAAAAGGGGGTGAAAAGAAATCAACTTGCACGCCATATCAAAATAAGATGAGTAAAAAGCCAAAGGAGAAGGTAGAACTTGAAATCACAATAAATGTAGATTTCTTTTTCCTTTTCATCTGGCAAGAAGACTAAAATAGATAGTAAAATAAAGAAGACACATTGTAAACTGTATACTGAGAGCTAGTGTTGGACTAACTAAATTAGGCACAGTGAAATTCAGATGAATTCTGTTTTCTGAAATGTAAAATAATGAGGTAGTTAAATAAGTATCAAGATTTGTTGACTCTTCAAGAAAGTATTTAATTTTCTGTTTTCAAGTGACAGTGCATGTCAAAATAAGAGGCATAAGGAAAGTATACTTTAAAGGTTTTGAAAAGGAGTATGTTTATTTACAAGCAGTATACATTATATTACAAGTTGTGTGGACTAAATAGGCAAATGTTTCCACATGATTTATATGGCAAATTTACAATCTGTTCTCTTATCACAGTCTCAGTTTTAAACATTCTCTTGCAATGTCCCCAGAAATCACCAAATGTTCCAAAAATATTGGCTTTCAAGATTCTTTTTTTTTTGTCAGAATAATTGTCTCAAATTTCATTTGGTTTTAGGATGTTTTAAAAAAGTAGTTGTGTCTATGTGTTATGTTCATCTGAAAAATAAAGTGGCTTCAATTATTTTATTAATGATTTATAAATGCATAAGAATTGTCAATTAATGGTATTACATAAAACCTTAAGTGTGTATGTGTATGTATATGCATATGTATATATACATATATACATGTAAACATATAAATATATAATTCTCATATATATAAATAATATGTATATGTATATAGAGACATAGAATTTTTAGAGAAATGAAGTCTTGCTATATTGTTTCTGGGCTCAAGTGATCCTCACTTTAACCTCAGGCATCTTTTAAAAAGGAGCTAAAGTTTAAATGAGAAGATTGTGGGGCAAACAGTCAATGATTTTTTTTTTTTTCTCTCTCATCCAAGGTGTCACAGGACTTTGGCAAGTGTCAACCTGTTCCCCACAGTTAGGTATCAAGAGAGGCTGGAAACTAGTTCCATTTCAGGAACTAGGAATCAGTAGTAGGAGTATCACATGCAGGACTAAGAGCCAAGTGGTTTTAATAGTGACTTTATTCCTACAACAGCATTGCAGGAAGCAGCGTACATACATTACAATAAATTTTTCGCAAAGAGCCTACATGAAGAAGCTGTGAGCAATACTCACCATGTTCAACAGTAGGTGTGAAATTGCCAGAAAACAAAACCGAAGCCAAGGAAAACAGAGCTGAAGGAGGGAGGAAGATGGGCCCCCGATGACATGTTTAAGCACCTGAATCCTGCTGTACCTGAAGCCATGCCATCTCAGAACATCCTGCTAACAACAAGCTTCCTTTTATCTTTTTCTTTTTTCTTTTCTTTTCTTTTTTTTTTTTTTTTGGTAGGCTTTCACTCTGTTGCCCAGGCTGGAGTGTAGTGGCCGAGTCACTACTCACTGCAGTCCCAACCTCATGGGCACAGGTGATTCTCCCACTTCAGTTTCTTCAGTAGCTGGGACTACAGGTGCATGCCACAATGCCTGGCTAAATTTTTGTACAGATGAGGTTTCTCCATGTTGCCATGGCTAGTCTTGAACTCTTAGAGTCAATGCTGTATAGATACATAACCAAGCACAAAAAAAGAAATATATGATATATAATAATGTAATTTTATTGTTAGAATTAAATATCTGTACATTAAATAGTGAGATTTTGAAAAAATGTATATGAAATTGAAATACTCTCAGGTTTAAGAAGGAGTCTGGCAAATGCCATGTTGGAAAAGTCAGATATGGAATCAGGGTGACAATAGATTGGAGGTCAGATTTGAAAAAATGAATTACCCCAAACTTTCTTATCTGAAGCCTTCAGCCTAGCATTTCTAAAAGAAAGGTGCCCAGTATTACTTATATGGATTTATTTGCTAATACAAGCACACCTCATTTTACTGTTTCACTTTGTTGCTCTTCACAGAGGCTGTTTTTTCACAAATTGGAAATTTGTGACAACCCTGCCTGAAAGAAGTCTGTAGCACCATTTTCCCAACATGTGCTCCCTTCCTGTGTCTGTCAGCATTTTTAGCAATAAATTATTTTTAATTTAGATATGTACCTTGTTCTTTAAGGCATAATTATATTGCACACTTATTTATAACTGTTGTATGCAGTGGGAAACCAAAAAATTTGTTTTGCTCACTTCATCATGATAATTTTATTGCACAGGCCTGGAACTGAACCTGCACTATTTCCTAGGGATGCCTGTATCCCCAAAACTTATATTTGATTAAGGCAATTTTTAGTAAATTAAATATGGTTCACTTTCAGAAAAGCCATTTTTAATTTTCAACTATTATTTTATTTGCTAATTCATTAGATATTTTTTAGAATACTAAAAAGTTAAAAGCACAGTGTTTTGCATTAGAACATGCAAGAATGAATAAGAAATCGTACATGCTTTTAAGTAGCCCATCCACAATTTTTTTAATGAGTTCTAGAATTCAAACAACTTTCCTACCTGTTGTTAGGTTGTAGTATTTGAACTGATTTACAGATTTAATAGGCCAGGTAAAATTATCATGTACTGTCTGAATTCTATGTTACAGCATTTCAAGATAAAATAGGAGTGCATCTTTAATCAATTTTCAGAACTGGAATGTGCATTATGGCAAACATTCCTCTAATACTCTTAAGGAAGTAGGACATTTTAACTCATATAGTGGCTCTAGCCTAACGCCTGGGATAAATAAGAAGTAATAAAATGAACAAATAATTAATATTCATTTTATTTTGATTAATTTTATTGTTTTTAAAATTATAATAGTATTTATACTACATGCTATAACTAATTTGTAAAAATAAATGTAATGCCAATTGTATGCAGTATGTTATTCTGACACTCTACAGATACAATTTTTTAAAGTAAAATATAGGTAGTGACTTTAGGAACTTTGCTATGTTAGATGAGATGAAACAGAGTTCTTCTGACAGGGCCACATGTGAGTTCTCAAACAAGGTTCCTTAGCTGGACTTGAGTAGTATCCATTTTCTTTAGATAACTTTCCAGTTTGACACTGTGACCATCACTACCCAAAGCTGGCTTTACTATTTATGTCAGTTTTTTCTTCTCTGTGGGCATTGAGATTGTAATACCTGAAAGAAAATATGTTTGTAACCATAGAAAATGCAAGGGAGAATGATGTTCACTAAGAGAAGTCTATGCAAAAGATGGTGAGAGTTTTCAAAAGAAGATTACTTCTGGTTGAAATATCAGGATAGGTTTCATTGAGAAAGTGCTACATGAGCAGAGTGAATTGCCTTGCAATTGCATTAAAAATACAGCCTTCACATCTTCACACTTTCTGAGAGGCCTTTCTCAAATTCTCAAGTAAGTACTGCCCAATTTTTGAGCAATAGCTCTGTCAGTCACTGTAAGAACTAAGAAGTAAGAGCAAACAAATATTTTCCTGCCTTCATGGAGTTTACATGTTTGTCTTAGAAGCTGTGTATTAAATGAATAATTCAATGTAGGGGAGATATAACAGAGGAGAAACACAGGGTGCTATAATATTGTCATGCTACCTTTGAAAATGGTATTTCCTCAATATTTCATTTACATTTTATAGTAACTGGAAATAGGGAATTCAAGAATATGCTCAAAAGGGTTGAAAACATGATCTCAAATGCATCATGGCACAGCTAGAATAAGCATCTTGAGAAAATATCCTTCTCAATTGTTCAAAAACTTAGAGTCTCATGAATGTATTATAATGAGATAATTGAGCATATAGTAATGATTTTTCCTAGACCTTTTCTCAGAAAATGAGACACTTTAAGGTCATTATTTCTATGTTCCTTTTTGGTTATGGTGTTTATCTCTATAGGATCTCTCACTTCTAATCTATTACTGCTTAGCTTTCCTCTTCTAAGCAGATACTCCTCAAGTTAGCTACAAGTTTACTGCTGTTCAGACACTGTGCCCCTCTTGCAGCAATCTTCCAAGACATGAAATTTCTAGCAAGAAAGCCTCAGTAACCACGAATGTTTCACAGGCTGATGTATGAGGTTCTAGAAAACAGTTGAAAATATGATTAAACTGATGAGGAGTATGTATGAAGAGAAATATAGTTTACTATATCATCATTCTGAAAATAACAAATTCTTTATTCCTAGTATTTTAACAATGATAGATTTTATTAATTTTCATTTATCATCTCTTTAGATTTGGGCTCTAAGGATAACATAAAGAGGCCAGGATAAATTTGTTTAGCATCAGGCAATATGTGCAAATGATTGTAAATTAGATAAGCATTAATAACAGTCATGATTTCTTGTCGACATATTTGTGTCTCAAAAATATATATCTGCTTCTAATGAGTATATATGAAACATAAGCCATAATTCTGCCCCTTCCTGAGGTTACAGGCATTGTATGGTTCTTCCATGGCTTTGATTACAGTTGTACAGTGAAATATGTTGTTCATCCCTCTCTTCTCTCTCTCACACACACATGCATCTGCAAACAAACACATATACTCATATCCATAACATCAACTATCACAAAATATATTAATCTGAATACTGTTCAAATATCCATCTAGAAACTCCATGCATTTCAAAAATATTAAGTAAGATACTTGAATGCCCACACTTGAAGGAGGTTGCTACGTAACATCCAGTGACCTCCCAAACTCATCTCACATTCTCATCCTGATGATCAAACTTCAAATCAGGCATTCCCATTTATAAGGGTCTCATATTTAGCAGCATTCAGGTAAGCTAGGTTTCTATCATAAAACATAAAAGAGGCCGGGTGCCGTGGCTCATGCCTGCAATCCCAGCACTTTGGGAGGCCGAGATGGGTGGATTACCTGAGGTCAGAAGTTCGAGACCAGCCTAGCCAACATGGTGAAACCCTGTCTGTACTAAAAATACAAAAATTAGCCAGGTGTAGTGGCACATGCCTGTAATCCCAGCTACTTGGGAGGCTGAGGCAGGAGAATCGCTTCAACCTGGCAGGTGGAGGTTGCGGTGAGTCGAGATTGTTCCGTTGCACTCCAGCCTAGCTGACAGAGCAAGACTCTGTCTCCAAAAAAAAAAAAAAAAAAAAAAGACAGTCAAAAAGATTAAGCAAGAGTTAAAACTCATTAAAATATCAGAAACATCACCTCTGTTCAATAAACTAAATATTACTGCTACCACATTCTCATCCATGATGTTCAGATGAGCATTACTAATATTTGCATTGACATTTCTTTGCTCTTTATTTATTTTTTTAATTTTCAGCCCAAACTCTTCCTACTGACCTCATCTTTCCTCAGCATTTTCCTTACTTATAAAGGTTACAAGCAATTCCACTGTTCTGGTAATCATTTGGTCTTTTTGAGGTGACTTTGCACATTTGGTCTCACATCCATGATTAGTTATTTCATGTAACACTTATATGACAATCTTACTTATCTCATTTTATAAATCCACATAATGAGCTGACTTTTCCTAGTGAATAACCTACAGTCATTATATTGTTTGAAGTTGAGTCTTTTCTTTTTGCCAATAGGGATTACTTGCCTTTATCTTATAGCATGCTTTAGCCGTATGTTGAGATAAAATTTCAACAAGGTTTTAAATAAACTGATTAATAAATAATCATCAAAACAGCCATACCCAGTAGTTTATATTGTGGGTATTAACATTTTTAAAAGCCACATTAATAAAAGTAAATTATATTTCGACAATATATATTTGATAAAATATTTCATTGAACCAATATTTCTAAAAGTGTACCATTTCAATATCTAATCAATACAACATTATTAATGATATATTTTAACTTTTTCATACAAGTATTGAAAATCCAGTGTGTATTTTATACTTAAAGCACATATCAATTTAAACCAGCCACATTTCAAGTGTTCAGTATCCACAGATGGCTAGTGGCTACATTAGTGAGAATAGCCTCAGAAATACAAAAATGACCCCAATTTGCAAACTTGAAAATTTTCATAAATGATTACCTTAGTTCTTTTGTAATGATTTGTATATTCTTTTTTATATTTGAAGATTAAGTAGCTTTGACATATGATAATTGATGTTGTGACAGCCTCTCCATAAAATATCACCTTCAAATATATGGGAAATAATTTGGTTTTATTTATCACTATTATCTCTCTATTAAAGTATTTTAATATTATAGTAGCTGCTCTAATGTATCAAAAATATACATTTATTTGATTGAATACACGCAGGCATTGTCTATTTTTCACATCTTATTTAATGTAGTGTTTAAACATTTGTAATAGCATTACCTGGTCCAAATTTTTCACTTGTAGATTTTAAAGTATTTCAAAAGGATTCCAAATGAAAAATTTTGAGTGTTCATTTCAGTATTCAATCTTTTTAAAAATTAAGTGATTATATGAACAAAAGACTTTTTTTTTTTGTATCATGAAATAACAACTTAATGTCATTTTTGAAATTAGAATTGTAGGAAGCCTGTATTGCTTGAATTTATATTCAAGACACTGTATAATTTTTGTGAAGACCTTTAAGCTGTCCTCAGATAACAGGAATAGATATTTAAATTACTTTCTTTTATTTTAGGTAATAATCAACATCATACAATTCTGAGAGACTGGTATGTGGCATGCAGGCAAAGATTTTCAATTCAAATACCTGGTGTGTTTTGGTGGAATTACACTTAATTGGAACAGTAGATTTATGAAAGATATTCAATATCTCATATCAGAAGACACATTTTATTCACTATGAACAAATTCCAAAGGTAATAAAAAACTCTTTTGCTAAACCTTGATGTAATATTATTTGTCTGATATTTTATCATGATTAGCACTCTTTGAACATTTTTAGTTTAAGGACCCATGATTTATGTATCTTTAAATTACTTGTAAATATACTTAATAAAGTGTTTTTACATAACATACTGTCTTTAAATATGGATAAATGAAACATGATATATTAGGTAACTAAATTATTAACTTTTAAAACAATCACTTCATAAGGGAATGACCCACATGAACAACATCCTTGACCAGTAACTCAACACTCAACTTTCTCTTCTGTAAATTGACCTATAAGGAAACAGTATTTTCTATGATAACTTTTTACCAGGACATCTTCTGTTCTTAAAATATTTCTGTTTGTATGTTTTAATAAAATGCTCTTCAAATGATTAATAAAGTATTCATTTTAATTATAACCATTATTATATCATCAGACAACCTTTCTTCTCATTATATTTTACTTTAGTTGAAAAATAATGTACTTACTGAAAATGTACATTATACTTTTAGAAACATTAATACAAAACAATGAAATGTATATAAAGAATAGTTTTTAAAGTAATTTTTATTTCTAATTTTTATAGGTATACAGTAAGTGTATATAATTATGAGTTACACGAGATATTTTGATACAGGTATCCAATGTGTAATAATCACATCAGAGTAAATGTGGTATCCATCACCTCAAGCACTTATCCTTTGTGTCACAAACACTCCAATTAAACTCTTTTCATTATTTTAAAATGTACAATTAATTTGTTTTTCACTGTAGTCACGCTGTTGTGTTAGCAAATAGTAGGTCTCATTTATTCGTATTTTTTTGTACTAAAAATACTTGTAATTACAGAATGATTTTAGAAATCATGTGGATAGAATGAATAAAATGTTGCCTTTCATTGGCTTGACTGTAATCCTTACACATGTAACTACCACATTTGACAATACTTAATTCCCAAGAAAGCAAACATTCATATTAAATTAAATTAATGTTTTATAGTGCAAAATTTATTTTGTTTCAATAATATGGTGCGCATACAGTGTAGTTTCTATAAAGTTATTTATTTTTATTTATTTATTTGTTTAATAAACAGAGACCAGGTCTCATTTGGTTGCCCAGGCTCGTCTCAAACTTCTGGGCTCAAGACATGCTCCTGGCTTGTCCTCCTAAAGTGCTAAGATTGCAGGTGTGAGTCACCACACCCAGGCTATAAAGTTTGAATACCTTTATATACTAAATAAGTATCAGACACAAAAAAAGAAAACATGAATCACTATGGCTTTTTTAGAGCGGAGAGTAAATAAGGTGTTTATTGAATGAATGTATAATTAACATAAGTAAATGTCTTTATGATATTAATCAGTTGATTTTAAATACCCAAACGAATAACAAGGTTGTTTTTTATCTCTAAGTGAATGTGGGGCTTTGCAGACATGATGGTATATTTGTTATCATGGGCCTAGTGGAAAGGTGAAGAACAAAATCTTGTTAATGTGTATCTACATAACCTCATTTTGGGTGTTTTAACAATCTATCTTCAGAAGAAGACATGGCATTTGTTTGTAGATGTCTAGGAGATTGTGACAAGCTAGGATGAGGATTTGTAAAGCAGGGAAAAAAAGAGTAACTGCAGTCTTAGAAAGGTAGAGTTTACAGAGTTGAGTGTGAACATGTGAGAAACGCCACAGTAATGGGGCAAAACAGCTATTATCTTATATCAGTTGCTTTCTCAAGAGGAAAGTAAGAGAACAAAATTCACCCACTGAACGGTCAATTCTCAACCAGTAAATACGGCACTATGCAATTTGCAAAATATCTAGGTTTTTGTGTTATTAGTCTGCTCTCACACTGCTATAAAGACACTAACTTATAAAGAGAAGAGGTTTAATTGGTTCACAGTTATGCATGGCTGGAGAGGCTTTAGGAAACTTATAATCATGGTGGAAGGTGAAAGGGAAGCAAGGTACATCTTACAAGGCTACGGGCAAGAGAGAGAAAACATATGGGGAACTGCCACTTTTAAACCATCAGAACTCCCTCACTATCAGGAGAACACCATGGAAGAAACTGTCACCATGATCCAATTACCTCCCACTAGGTTTGACCCTCCACACATGAGGATTACAATTTTGGATGAGATTTGGGTGGGGACATGGAGCCAAATCATATCAGCTTTCAATCACATTTTGTAACCTTTGGTCATATGCTATTTTAATGATATTTTAGCTGATCTGTGATTGCTAAAGGAATTATATGATTACTGAAAAGAGAAGATAAATAAGACATATTTGCCATATAGATTTAAATAATTACTTTTCAGCTACTTTTAAACTGGCTATGTATTTTTGTATTTTAGTGCCATGTATGGCATTTAGAATTCATGATTTCTAAATCAATCCAGGTAAATCTTAATTATATCCTATGATAATTGACAGCCACTATAAAACAGTCATCAGCAGTAAATAATACAATTCTAGTGCTCAGTTAACACAATTAATAAGATTACATAAAATGTACTGACAAAATTAATGAACACTGTTAGCTGTTACATAAACTGTGATATATTTATGTCATTTTATTCTAATTATGACATGAGCAATGTGAATGTATTAGAATTATGAAATGGTAGACCTAGGATATAAAAACTATTTTTAAAAACCTTGAAAAGTATGAGAGATAGGTATATAATGTCTGTTTTTACTTTTTACTTTTCATTTTAATTTTTTTTTTTTTTTTTTTTTTTTTTTGAGACGGAGTCTCGCTCTGTCGCCCAGGCTGGAGTGCAGTGGCGCGATCTCGGCTCACTGCAAGCTCCGCCTCCCGGGTTCACACCATTCTCCTGCCTCAGCCTCCCGAGTAGCTGGGACTACAGGCGCCCACAACCGCGCCCGGCTAATTTTTTGTATTTTTAGTAGAGACGGGGTTTCACCGTGGTCTCGATCTCCTGACCTTGTGATCCGCCCGCCTCGGCCTCCCAAAGTGCTGGGATTACAGGCGTGAGCCACCGCGCCCGGCTTCATTTTAATTTTTAATATATGTCTATTAATATATGGAATTAACTGAGAAAACAAGCACACTCATATACACACACGAAGTCAAATGTTAAACATGTCTAGTTCTACACTATGGCATATGAAGACATTATTATTTTAAATATCTTTCTGTTAAATGCTGTGACTGTGATGCAGTTTAAGGGATAGAGTTTTACTATTGAAAGTGTTTTAATACTTTCAATATTTTTGAAATATTTTGAAATATGCTTTAAAAAATTTCTATATATATATATATAGAGAGAGAGAGAGAGAGAGAGAGAGATAAGACCTCTGTCTGTTGTTCAGGGTGGAGTACAGTGCAGTAAACATCACAGCTCATTGCAGCCTCAAACTCCTGGGCTCAAGCTGTCCTCGCACCTCAGCTTCCCAAGTAGTGAGTAGCTAGAAATAAAGTCATGCACCACCATGCCTGGCAAATTTTAAATTTTCTTTTGTAGACACAGGATCTTGCTATGTAGCTCAGGCTGGTCTCAACTCCCAGTCTCAAGTCATCCTCTGGTCTTAGCCTCCCAAAGTCCTGGGATTACAGGTGTGAGTGACCAGGCCTGGCTAATATTATTATTTTTTTCACATGTGCCAAAGATAATTGGCTGTATAAACATTTTATTGATTGAATGTGTCATTAACTAGTAAAGTATTATGTTGATTATTTTAAAATATTGAGGATTCATGGAAAAATAAATTGGAAATAATATAGTTAAAGCAAAAGAAAAAAGACAATTTATTATCTGCTTGTACAGATGAAATCACAGAAATTTACTAAATGGTGTATTTTCTTTAAAATTATTTTCTTTTAATTTTAAAATTCTGTGCATGTTAATGTTATGTAACTAAAATGAAGATAAAAAATAAACAGTGTTCTCATTCACTGCATGAAAACCCTTAAGGGTTAAAATAACTTTTATTTCGCTCCCTGGCCTGTTTTCAGAAATTAGGTCTTCGTGTATTTTCATGTGTGTGTGTTTAAAAATTATGCTCAATTACTTATAACAATTTGACAATTGATATCCCAGGGCATCAGTTTATACTTATATAATTAAAATACAGTTTATATCATAACCTCTAATATTATAAACTTGACAGAAAATTAACTACTCCAAGTTTTGTTCAAGCAAAAATATAACGAAGAAAAAAAAGAAAAAGAAAAAGTAATATGTAAATGTTAAAGCATGAAAGCATATTATTATTCAAATGAAAATTTCATAGAATATTAAAAGGGTTTTAAAAAAATTTTCTAGTACGAATTACTTGTATTACTATATGTTATATAACCTTTAACTATTGCTGTCTGACAAACCACCTTCAATTCTGGTAACTTAAGGAAAATAATTACTATATCTCAGCAATCACAGGGCTGTGACTTTGCGTGTCTCACCTGGGATCACTCAGGTTTCTGTGCATGGTCTGGCTTATGCATCTAGAGGTAGGCTGAAGGCCTCATTCAAGGTTGGCTTTGCTAAATGAAGATGCTTAACTGGGGCAGCCTTGCTTCACGTAGCTTTTATCCTTTTTCAGCTCTGGAGGCCAGCCTGGGCATATTTCTAATGAAGATGATGAAGGTATAAAAGGCAAGCAAAACACACTGGATATCCTGAGATTTAGACATAGAACTGTCAGCATTACTGCTACTCGCACTCAGTTAGCCAATGTGTGGTCTAACTCACTGTTTGGACCTGCTTTTCACCCACAATGGAAGTAAACTGCAAATGGCATACATTCAGAGTGACCATTTATGCAAAGTTACTATAAAATAATCAATTTTCAATAAGATGTATATACATAATAAAAATATTCTTGTGGATATTTAGTCTCATAAGTAAATAGAGAAGAGAAAATTAATAAGATACCATTTCTTCAATCAGATTTCAAAAAATGATATTAACTTTATGGAGGCATACCCTTTCAAAAAGTAATGCAAATAAATAAAGCCAATCTGGAAAATTGTCAATATTTGCTAATATTGAAAACTTCGAGAAGCTGTAACTGAGAAATTTGCTTTCTAGATACTTAAACATTTTGCATTCATACGTTTGTGAGAATTTGATAATGCATGGGTACTCATTTCTCAGACAAGTTCACATGAAGCATACACAAGATTTATGTATTTTCAGGTGTTTCATTTGCAGTCTACAGCCTATACAATATTTCCTAAGGGCTTATGAACCCCATTCAGAGGCACATGGGAATTATAGAGAAACATATTCACAGCAACACTGTCTGCAATTGCAAAATTTGGAATTATGCTACAGGTCTAGACATGAAGGTCTAGAGAGTAAAAATGTGGTACTCTTAAGAAGTATATCATGAAGCCATCCAAACAGATGTCAATATCGATGAGTCTCAATTGCATGATAATTACTTAAAAAACACATAAAATTCAAAATTAAACTTTGAGTGCTAACGATTTCTCAGCTAAGAAACTCAGAAAATGCCAGTATATTATTCTGAGTTCACTTGAATGGGAATTAGAAGACTCACGTTAAGTATCTTAGCAAGTATTGACTATGAAAGTAGAATTCAGATTTTAATTGAAATAAGGCTAGAAGTGGGGAAAGGGAGATACATGTCTGAATAGAGGATTATAATATACCTTTAACTAATGTTATTATATAATTAACTAGTAATTATATTAAGGAGTATAGTTTATGGAATAGGTCAAAATTTATGCCCCTGAGGTCATACATAAATTTTATTTTATTTTTCTAAAAGAAAATCAATAACTACATATATATGCAATTGCACAAGTTTTTTTTACTCTCCTAGACTCAGATTCCTCACATAGTAAGAACATGCACAATGCCAGTCACTATCAGATAAGTCTGTAATGAAGATTAATTGAGATAATGTATGCAAAGTAATAATAAGCGACTGACTTATTGAAGAGTTGTTTAACATTTATTTGTTGAATAGTGTGATGGCTAATTTGAGGTGTTAACTTGATTGGGCTATGGGATTTCCAGATACTTTGGCAAACATTATTCTGCTTATTTTCTGTTGGATGTTTCTTTTATGAAATTCAACATTTAAATTGGTGGCTTAAATAAAGTAAATTGTCCTCATAATATGAGTGGGCCTCATTTAATCATTTGAAGACTGGAATAGAACAAAGAGTCTGATTCTACCCCTAATTAAGATAATTCTTCCTGTTTGGTAACCTCTGATTTAGGACATCAGCTTTTGTTCTGTTTCCAGACTCAAAATGGAACACAGGCCCTTCCGGGTTAGGAGCTTGCTGGCCTTTAGACTGGAATTCTACCACGTGCTCTTCTGGTTCTGAGGTCTACAGATCCGACTGGCGCTACCCCATTCGCTTTCCTAGGCCCCCAGATTACTGATTCACCCTGCAGATCTTGGGATTTGGCATAATAATATGAGACAATTCCTTCACATCTCTCTCTCTCTCTCTCTCTCTATATATATATACACACACACACACACACACACACACACACATATATGTGTATATAAATATATGTATAATTTTGAAAATTCATTTTCTTTCTCTGAACCCAGACTAATACAAACACCAGATACAAACATAAGCCAGGGTAATAACAACAATGAAGTGATCAATGGAGTTTCTTTATTCATTGAGCTTGAATTTTAGATGGGTGATGATAATAAAAGGAATGAATCAATGAATGGAAATATACAGATGTGTGAATCAATGTATGCATCGATGACTTGATGGATCCACAAAGAAAAAATCAAAGAGTAATAACTTAAATGTAATAATTAATATTTAGTGATATCAAAGTGTGTGTTTGAGAGGCCAACTTTAGATTTGATGACCAAGGACACACTTTTTAAGAGGGCTACATTTAAATTATAATATAAATAATAAGAAAAAAAACAACCTTTTAGTTTCAGAACTAAAGTGGGGGAGATAATTTTAGAAAGTGGGGGAGATAATTGCAGGAAGAAGGAAGTCAACCAGGTAGAACAAAGTGTTCAACTAGTTCTTTTTAATTCAAAGAATGAAAAAGGCCTGGGTGGTAGGACTATTATAGGGCTGGCTGGAGAAGAATGGTAAGCCTAGTCACAGAAAGCTATAGGAACCATATTTGTTTGTTTTTTTCCCCGTTTATTTGTTTATTCATTTATTTTTATTATACTTTAAATTCTAGGGTACAAGTGCACAACATGCAGGTTTGTTACATAGGTATACATGTGCCATGTTGGTTTGCTGCACCCATTAACTTGTAATTTACATTAGATATTTCTAATGCTAAAAACCAAGAAAAGAGTCATCATTTGATTCCAAATGCAATATGAAAACATACATGGTCTTAAGAAAGTGAGTTATATGATATGATTTATGTTTTAAAATGATTGTTTTGACTATCATGAGGATAAGGGATTATTGGGGAATAAAAATTTGAGAGGACATTTTAGGAAACTCTTTAAGTATTCCAGATATAGATAATAGTGCTTTAATTAGGGCAATAATAATGAGAATGAAAAAACAGCAGACATGTTCAAGAGAAGCTTTTCCCATAGATTCTACAAGACTCCTTGAAAAATTGGATGTAATGACTGAAAGAAAGAAAAAAGCCAGAACATTTTCTAGCAATTCATTATTGCAAGATAATTCATAGGAATTTTCATACTGGGTATTGTCTTTCCTTTGATGACCTTAATTAAGATCTAAACAAAATGGTATATGGAAAGACCTTAAGATCCAAACAAAATAGTATATGCAAATAAATATCTATACTGTATATAGGCATATCTATAGGTTTATTTACAAACTACCTATCCTCTTACAAATATTAGCAGTGGCATATTAAGAAAACATATTTTATGTATTCTAATACTTAAAAATTTCTCATAAAGGCAGCAAAATAATTAGCTACAATGTAAAGGTAATTCTTAAACAGTAAGGCAAGAAAAAAGACTTGGCTTTAGATAGTTCTGGT
Source organism: Macaca mulatta (assembly GCF_049350105.2). Taxonomy (NCBI): domain Eukaryota; kingdom Metazoa; phylum Chordata; class Mammalia; order Primates; family Cercopithecidae; genus Macaca; species Macaca mulatta. Next base: position 29,064,316 of record NC_133410.1, on the reverse strand, counting down.
ATTTAAATCCAAAATTTATTTCTAAGACTTCATAAGTCAAAGTCAAATAAGAAATTCAATGGATTAACAAAGTATTAGTTTTCTGCTAGCAGGATTCATCTGAGAACATCAATGGACATCTCAGACTTTTAATGACTCTGAATTGAGAGAAATTGTGATATGATCATTTAAACAATATAAAGAACAGTATATTCTCTGAATTCCTTATATTTTTGGCTTAGTCATGGTGAAAGGATAACTTAATATCACTTTACAGATGACACTGCTCCTGCATTCCTTTGGCCATGCCTTACACTCTGAGGAATCCAACCAAATATCTCTTTTATTATTGACACCATATTTCAGGAGATGATTTATATCTCATGGATAGGAACATTGTTATGTTCAATCCTTCTGGATTCCATGTAGCCAAATCTCGCCTGCCTACCACCCCAGCCCAAGAACAGTGAGAAAAAAAATTCTCTTATTTTGCTATTCCACCCAATAACCTCTCAGGTCTCTTTCTTGGGACTCAGGCCCCCTTAAAAAAAAGAAAACAGAAAAAAATCAAAAAACAGTATTTTGCATTATACCACGTATAATCTGGAGCAGTAGAGCTCTTTACTTCAGAATAATATTTGAGCTTTACATCTGCATAGGCAAGTGGCCTGTTGAAGCAGAGCCAAATTCAATCTCTTGCTGCGCAGAAAGAAAATGTTGGCAGCGTTTAAAGAGCAATTTGTCCCCAGTGAATAGACAATATCGTTTATGAAATAGCCTCGAGTTCCTTAAGAGCCCAGCATGCAATTAATTACATTATTCATTTATTTAACAAATATTTGCTATTTATTATTTGTGTTAGTATGATTTCACTACAACCGTTATTTATAATAACTGAAAAGAATGTAAATAAAGATCAAGTAGGTTCTTTGTGCTTCGTGGAAAGGCATGCATACGGGCAGCAAAATATAACCTAAGCGTTAAGTGATAATTGAACTGAGCCATTTGTGGATAAAGACCTGGGAGCGGGATATATATGAGAGAGATTTGCTTGTTGGTATGTTTGCTTTCCTAAATGGAGCACCTGTTTGGAAAGACCTTAGAAAAGGTGTTCTATTTAAATAGAACTTCAGAAACATAACGTTTTCAGACAAAAGAAAATGGTGGAAAAGCACATCACTGGGAAAAAGTAAACACACATTGCAAAAAAAAAAAAAGGGGGGGGATATAAAGAGAAAAAGAAATGATGAATAGTTGACCTTGGCTTGAGGCTTTGTGTTTTAAAGATGAGTGCTAGAGATAAAGTTCAAAATATAGGTTAAAAATGAACTGCAGGAGCTTTGTTCTTTCCTTCCAAGAAAATAGAAATATATTCATCATAAAACATATATTAAAATGGTGCTCAGGAAAATTAATATGGCAACAAAGAGGAGAAGTAAGATGAAATCCTCCTGGATCTAATCTGGTTCCTTTCAGTCATCATCTGATACTGACACTTTTAACAATTGCCTTGCCTTAGTCCAGTGCACGACTTAAAACTTTGCAAATAAATAGTACGAAAGACTAAAGGTAATAGAAATCTCTAGCATTTCAGAGGCAGCGTTGTTAATAAAGGAAAGATGGATGGCTAAATTCTCACATTTATTCATGAAAGGGGGATGGGTAGAGAAAAACATTTTAAAGAGAAGAAATGAGTGTGCCTCTCCATGATAAAAACGAGGAAACTTTCACTAGTCATGTACTTCTGTATACATTTATACTTTTAAGGAATAAGAAGTACTGCTGCATTATTTTCCATGAAAAATTCCAGTGAAAAATAGAACATAAAGTAACACTACTAATAAAAACCGCAGTATCACCAGAAATTAATAAACACAACAGCAGCAGGAATAAAATAGAAACATTTTTCATCTTGAGATTTGTTTTAAAGAATGGGAATTGTATCCTGTGACAAATTTTTAAGGATTTCATATAACTACATATCAATTTGTATATTCCTAAAAGAATGTTATTTTAAACTATTTTAAATATATCTTCTGCAAGTTGAAAAATAAAATATAGTTTGTATGACAAAGTATGTATAATAAATTACAAACATAATGGAATAAATGTAATATAGTACTACATGTGAATGCATAAACTTCTGTAGTTTGTAATATTATATTGTTGTAATATACAATAGTTTTGCACTTCTAGAATTTCCATATAAAACATGCATTTTTAATTTTCAATTTAATCATGATCTATTGTTCAATTTGATCATGATTTTCTGTATAAAATGTTGTCTTTAAGTACATACTATGGGCCCGGTGCAGTGGCTCACACCTGTAATCCCAGCACTTTGGGAGGCCGAGGCAGGCGGATCACGAGGTCGGGAGATCGATACCATCCTGGCTAACACGGTGAAACCCCGTCTCTACTAAAAATATAAAAAAACTTAGCCGGGCGTGGTGGCGAGTGCCTGTAGTCCCAGCTACTTGGGAGGCTGAGGCAGGAGAATGGCGTGAACCTGGGAGGTGGAGCTTGCAGTGAGCCGAGATTGCTCCACTGCATTCCAGCCTGGGCGACAGTGTGAGACTCCATCTCAAATAAATACATACATACATATATACATACATACATACTATGAACAAAATATTTTTTATCATTATTAGATGTTAATATTTATATATTAATACATTATTTTTGCTATGTTACTTACATATTTCTTGTTTTCCTAGCATATATTTTATGATTATTTTAATTCTTAAAGTCAATTATTTCATTCATATTTACTTTTTGATTTATGACAAATTATTTTTAAGAAATAATTTTTTTCTCTGATGACAGTTGTGTCTCTCTCCTAAATGTTGTTTCTTCTTCTTTTTTTTTTTTTTTTTTTTTTTTTTTTTTTTACCAAATATCATCTAAATGCATTGCCAGTTTTTATTAGGTTTTCAAAATACAAAATTTATGAAGGTACTTTTATTACTATTTGCTAATATTCTTGAATTATGGTGAAATAATTTAAATACTTTTATTCACTCTTGACATTTCTTTGAACCTACTATAAACTAAATTTTGTGAATATCATCAGGGCTTTGGAAAAGTTTTATTTTCCATATTTTGGTACTAATTTTACATTTTTCCATTATGTTAGACCTGTTAAACTATTAAAACCTTCTATGCATTTGTTTTATTAACTTCTTTTATATTTTTTCAAAGACTGAGGTATTTGTATTAGTGTCAATAATCGTTAAACAAGCATCATTTTGTTGCTATTTCTCCCTTGTAATTAACTTTTCACTGACCCAACTGTATTCAAATAAAACAACATAGGTAGATTCCTTTTCAGCCTGTATTCTGCTATCCTATGTAACTAGCAAATCCTCATCCTAAGAAAGAAAAAAGTAATGGTCCCTTTGACTATAAATTCACAATCATTTTCTTCTTTACTTTTCCAGATTGATACTCTCTCTGACACCCTCTTATGCAACCAAAACCCTCACATCTCCAACATTCCTAGGAAATACTGTCAAGATGTACAGGGAGAGTTTAGATTAAGGAATAAACTAATATTCCATTTCTTAAAATATAATATCCTTGAGATACAGGAGCATATTTTAGCTTGATATAGGCTTAGAATGCCTTAAATAAGAGTAGATAAAGTGGCTCTCAGAATGTTCATTTTTCTCTCTATTTCAGTATTTAAAACTTGGTATGCAATGAGACAAATCTGAGATAGGTTTCCTTCATTCTCACTCCACTTGCCTCGAGGTTAGGGGGAATTTCTTCCGAAATTTGGTCTTACGTCACCAATGATATTGCAAAGTTTTCTGTCTGCATGTGAGTCCTTCTGAATACTTTGGTGAGGTGGCTCATGCCTGTAAAGACAGGTGAATCACTTGAGGCCAGGCATTTGGGACCAGCCTAGTCAATATGGTGAAACCTCATGTCTACTAATAATACAAAATTAGCTAGGTAGAGTGGTGCACACGTGTAGTCCCAGCTACTTGGGAGGTTGAGGCATAAGAATCACTTGAACCGGGAGGCAGAGGTTGCAGTGAGCCGAGATTGCACCACTGCACTCCAGCCTGGGTGACAGAGTAATACTGTGTCTCTTATAAATAAATAAATAAATAAATAAATAAATAAATAAATAAATAAAATGAAAAGTTTGGTGATAATGCATTGGAGTCAAACAGCACATTCAACTTAAAGTCATGTGACTCTCATATTTAACAAAGAGACAAAAAAGCAGTTAGCCATTTTTCTAATCCTAACTCCCTGTCCCCCCAAAGTCAGAAATCTTTTACTTGTACTTCTAGATCCACTCTTACCTTTATGTAGTCTACTCTGTGCCAGGATATAGGGTCATCAACAGATACTGTTACTCTCTAGCTTCTGGTTGGGTTACAGGATAAAAAGTATGCTAGGTTAGTGGAAGATGCGGGAGAAGGAGGTGAAGTAATTGATTTCCCTGTTTCTCTACTCCAGGGATATGCCCTGCTGGTTGACTCTATCATAGGTATGGCCAGCTGAGCTTTCCACTCAATAGGTCTATCTTCAGGTTCCAAAAACAATGTTTTTTTCTGATCTTTTCAGGCTTAGGTGTAATTCAGAATGCTCCTTCACTATGACCCTAACTTTGCAAATCTCCCTTTTATTAAAATAGCTTCATAGTACCCAACAATGTACTATCTCATTTATCTTTGGACACTGACTGATACACCATCATTGATTATATTATATCCTTTGCTACATTCGATTACTTACGTGTATCACCCTGCAGTCATCTCTCTAATCCCCATATTGACAATATTGACAAATCCTGATCAATGACCAAAACTGAAGCCTATAACTGTTACATTAAAGACACATGAATCGCAGGCTGCAGTCAGAGAGCAACTTAATTTTATCTACCACTGACATTTCATATGTACTCTGAATGACTAGATCTTCCACTGCTGCAGAGTAAAATTGAGAAAAATTCAATTAAAATTAGCTTTGACTTTGACACACACATATATGCACACTCACACCAACTGAATTTAAATAATTAATATGCAAGGCTTATGTAATGGTTGAGATTGCTTTCATTTGAAATGAAACCTGTTCTCTATCATTGTCCCTAGAGGGGGCCATTCAGTTATAATCACTTAAGAACAGTGGAAAAACTTGGGCCCATCTGAATGTACATTACTTTCATTTTGCCATTCTCCAACACTGCACAGTTCCCATTTTCTCCATTCCTTTTGGTTAATTCAGTGACATCAAGAGACTTAAGTAGAAACAATGATAACCGACAATGTTGATCTTTACCTCAGTCCTGTGCTCCTGGAAAACAGAAACAGTTAAGAAATCATTTCACCGTTTTGTGTCTGGAAACAGCTTTTTGCAAAGAGATATTTTTCCCCATACGACTTAGATAAGACTCTGAGATGATCCCCTGGGTAGCCTGTGATAGGGACAGACACAACACCCCCCCAGCAATGTCATTATTTTTCTCATCAACGATTAGCTAAACAGTTTGTCCCACTGAGCCATCTGGACAAAATGCTCTCTAACTTGTCTTGACCAAAATTTAGTCAGATGTCCTCTTTTCCCATAGGCCCCTAACCTTGACCCACCTTGGGCAGGCATTGGAATGTGGCATCATCTCTCCTTAATGGCCCCTCCTGAGAATCATCTGAGCTCAGGGAAAAACATTCCCTCAATTGTCTGATCTCACCATCTGCTCAGCCAGCACCCCCACACCTGGTTCTGTCTAGTCTTATTTCCTACTCCCCGTAAAAGAAAAGTCCCTATGCCTGACTTGAAGGTGTTTGCAGATCTTATGGTCAGATTTTGTCCTTACTGCAACTGTTCCTCTTCTCTTACTGTAATAGTATTTTCAAATGAAGTGTTTCTGTCTAGATTTGTTTTCTACCTGATATAACTATATCCTCAGTTCTAAGGTGATGTACAGGTTACTCAATAAAAAGTAACTTTTTAATTCAAATTTAAATTATTTATTATTTATTAAACAGTAGATCTTCAAAACATAGCCAATTTTACAAATTTCCGACCCTGCCTTATTGTCCGTTCATAGTCTCAACACATGTTCTCTTCCCCTTTACTGAAAATGATGCCTGCACGTGAAATACTATGTACCTCCATTAAATCTATGATTTTTTTTGTTTTATTTGCTGAAAGTAACCCTTCATGTGTGCTCTATATCCTGTTTTTCCAAATCCTAGAGATCTTGCTCAATTATTCCTTTAAATGTGCTCCATCTATAATCTATCTCCTTCTCCATCTATATTAGTAATTCCTATAGACTAAGAATATATACCGATATATTCTCTGGTCTTTAAAACAATGGCAACAACACACACACACACAACGTTGTTTTAATATCCTACAGACTTGTTTAAATCTTTCTTTTCTTGCCTTTTTGTGTTAGATGTCCTGAAATAGTAATCTTTGTGACCTCTCCCTGAACCTGCTCTTGTTACTCGGCCACCTTAATGATCTTCACATATCATCTGACTGAAACTAATCTTTCTTTTTTTTTTTTTGCCTCAGATTCTCGCTCTGTCACCCAGGCTGGAGTGCAGTGGTGCAATCTTGGCTCACTGCAAGCTCTGCCTCCCAGGTTCACGCCATTCTCCTGCCTCAGCCTCCTGAGAAGCTGGGACTACAGGTACCCACCACCACGCCCGTCTAATTTTTTGTATTTTTAGTAGAGACGGGATTTCACTGTGTTAGCCAGGATGGTCTCGATCTCCTGACCTCGTGATCCACCCGTCTCGGCCTCCCAAAGTGCTGGGATTACAGGCTTGAGCCACTGTGCCCGGTCGAACTAATCTTTTAAAAACTAAATCCATCGCCGCTTTTAAAGGTTACTCTATCTTTATCATATGCTTTTAACAGTACAGAGAACCTCTCTCCAACTTAAAAACATTCAAGTAACTCCATACTAAGTAGTCTAGAGGTTCTAGATGTTGTTCCCATGTGGCAATGATGGTTTCTGTCTTTCAGTTTTTCCTATCTGTCCTACTTGGACTGAATTGAAGTGGTAAGTGTTAGATTAAAGTTTAGTTCTGCGTTGGGGCACCTTTCCTTTTCCTATCTGTTTTTTGTTTGTTTGTTTTGTTATTTATTTTTTTAATCCCTGGACCAATTTATGCTCTCATGATTTCATGTGTCATTTCAAAAGGAATAACCAATTTCATATATTCAACTCTAATATCTTACCCATGTTGTGTGCTTCCTTGAAGCACCATAAACCTGATATATCCCAAATCAAATAATTACTTTTCCCTTATTAGCTAGTTTTTTCTCCTAAATTCTATAATTTGTTTTTTCATAATTTTCTCAATTATGTTGTTTTTCATTTGGTTTCCAACATTTTTTCATCTTCTGTCTTATTTCTATTTTTATTATTATACTTTAAGTTCTCGGATACATGTGTAGAACGTGCAGGTTTGTTACATAGGTATACATGTGCCATGGTGGTTTCCCACATCCATCAGCCCATCATCTACATTGGTTATTTCTCCTAATGCTATCCCTTCACTAGTCCCCCATCCCCCAACATGCCCAGTGTGTGATGCTCCTCTTCCTGTGTCCATGTGTTCTCATTGTTCAACTCTCACTTATGAATGAGAAAATGCAGTGTTTGGTTTTCTGTTCCTGTGTTAGTTTCCTGGGAATTATGGTTTCCAGCTTCATCCATGTCCCTACAAAGGATATGAACTCATCCTTTTTTTATGGCTGCATCGTATTCTGTGGTGTATATGTGCCACACTTTCTTTATCCAATCTATCATTGATGGGCATTTGGGTTGCTTCCAAGTCTTTGCTCTTGTGAATAGTGCTGCAATAAACATGCGTGTGCATGTTTCTTTATGGTAGAATGATTTATAATCCTTGGGATATATACCCAGTAATGAGATTGCTGAATCAAATGGTATTTTGGGTTCTAGATCCTTGAGGAATGGCCATAGTGTCTTCCACAATAGTTGAACTAATTTACACTCCCACCAACAGTGTAAACGTGTTCCTATTTCTCCACATCCTCTCCAGCATCTGTTGGTTCCTGACTTTTTAATGATCTCCATTCTAACTGGTGTGAGATGATATCTCACTGTGATTTTGATTTGCATTTCTCTAATAACCAGTGAGGATGAGCTTTTTAAAAATGTGTTTGTTGGTCACATAAATGTCTTCTTTTGAGAAGCGTCTGTTCATACCCTTCACCCACTTTTTAATGGGGTTGTTTTTTTTCTTGTAAATTTGTTTAAGTTCCTTGTAGGTTCTGGATCTTAGCCCTTTGTCAGATAGATGGCAAAATTTTTCTCCCATTCTGTAGATTGCCTGCTCAATCTGATGCTAGTTTCTTTTGCTGTGCAGAAACTCTTTAGTTTAATTAGATCCCATTTGTCAATTTTGGTTTCTGTTGTTATTGCTTTTGGTATTTTAATCATGAAGTATTTGCCAGTGCTTATGTCCTGAATGGTATTGCCTAGGATTTCTTATAGGGTTTTTATGGTTTTATGTCTTATGTTTAATTCTTTAATGCATCTTGAGTTAATTTTTTATAAGGTGTAAGAAAGGGGTCCAGTTTCAGTTTTCTGCACAGGGCTAGCCAGTTCGCCCAACACCATTTATTAAATAGGGAATCCTGTCCCCATTTCTTGTTTTTGTCAGGTTTGTCAAAAATCAGATGGTTGTAGATGTGTGGCATTATTTCTTAGGCCTCTGTTCTGTTCCATTTGTCTATATATCTGTTTTTGTATCAGTATCATGATGTTTTGGTTACTGTAGCCTTGTAGTACAGTTTGAGGTCAGGTAGCATGATACCTCCAGCTTTGGTCTTTTTGCATAAGTTTGTCTTGGTTATACAGGCTCTTTTTTGTATCCATATGAAATTTAAAGTAGTTTTCTCTAATTCTGTGAAGAAAGTCAATGATAGCTTGATGAGGATAGCATTGAATCTATAAATCACTTTGGGAATTATGGCATTTTCACAATATTGATTCTTCCTATCCATGAACATGGAATGCTTTTCCATTTGTTTTTGTCCTCTTTAATTTCCCTGAGCAGAGGTTTGTAGTTCTCCTTGAAGAGGTCCTTCACATCCCTTATAAGTTGTATTCCTAGGTATTTTATTCTCTTTGTATTATTGTAAATGCGAGTTCACTCATGATTTGGCTCTCTGTTTGTCTGTTACTGGTGTATAGGAGTGCATGTTATTTTTGCACATTGAATTTGTATCCTGAGACTTTGCTGAAGTTGCTTATCAGCTTAAGGAGATTTGGGGGTGAGACAATGGGGTTTTCTAAATATACACTCATGTCATCTGCAAACAGAGACAATTTAACTTCCTCTCTTCCTATTTGAATAACCTTTATTTATTTCTCTTGCCTGATTGCCCTGACAAAACTTCCAATACCATACTGAATAGGAATAGTGAGAGAGGGCATGCTTGTCTTGTGCCGGTTTTCAAAGGTAATTCTTCCAGCTTTTACCGATTCATTGTGATATTTGTTCTGGGTTTGTCATAAATAGCTCTTATTATTTTCAGATACATCAATACCTAGTTTATTGAGAGTTTTTAGTATGAAGAGGTGTTGAATTTTATTGAAGGCCTTTTCTGCATCTGTTGAAATCATCTTGTGGTTTTTTGTCATTGGTTCTGTTTATGTGAAGGATTATGTGTATTGATTTGCGTATGTTGAACCAGGCTTGCATCCCAGGAATGAAGTCGACTTGATCTTGCTGGATAAGCTTTTTGATGTGCTGCTGGATTCAGTTTCCCAGTATTTTTATTGAGGATATTTGCATCAATGTTCATCAGGGGTATTGGCCTGAAATTTTCTTTTTTGGTTGTATCTCTATCAGAATGATACTGGCTTCATAGAATGAGTTAGGGAGGAGTCTCTCTTTTTCTGTGGTTTGGAATAGTTTCAAAAGGAAATGGTACCAGCTACTCTTTGTAACTCTGCTAGAATTTGGTTGTGAATCCATCTGGTTCTGGGCCTTTTTTGGTTGATAAGCAAATAATTACTGCCTCAATTTTAGAACTTGTTATTGGTCTATTCAGGGATTCAATTTCTTCCTGGTTTATTCTTTAGGAGGGTGTGCGTGTCCAAGAATTTATCCATTTCTTCTAGATTTTCTAGTTTATTTGTGTAGAGGTGTTTATAGTATTCTCTGTTGGTAGTTTGCATTTCTGTTGGATCAATGGTGATATCCCCTTTATCATTTTTTATTGTGCCTATTTGATTCTTCTCTCTTTTCTTATTAGTCTAGCTAATAGCCAATCTATTCTGTTAATCTTTTCAAAAAAAAACAGCTTCTGGTTTCACTGATTTTTTGAAGGTTTTTTTGTGTCTCTGTCTCCTTCAGTTATGCTCTGATCTTAGTTATTTCTTGTCTTCTGCTAGCTTTTGAATTTACTTGCCCTTGTTTCTCTAGTTCTTTTAATTGTGATGTTAGGGTGTCAATTTCAGATCTTTCCCGCTTTCTCCTGTAGACATTTAGAGCTCTTAATTTCCCTGCAAACACTGCTTTAGCTGTGTCCCAGAGAAATTTAGCTGGTACATTATGTCTTTGTTCTCATTGGTTTCAAAGAACTTATTTATTTCTGTCTTAATTTCATTCTTCACATAGTAGTCATTCAGGAGCAGGTTGTTCAGTTTCCGGGTAGTTGTGTGGTTTTGAGTGAGTTTCTTAATCCTGAATTCTAATTTGATTGCACTGTGGTCTGAGAGACTGTTTGTTATGATTTGATTTCCATTGTTTTGCATTTGCTTAGGAATGTTTTACTTCCAATTATGTGGCCAATTTTAGAATAAGTGTGAAGTAGTGCTGAGAAAAATGTATATTCTGATGATTTGAGGTGGAGAGTTCTGTAGATGTCCATTAGAACAACTTGGCCCAGAGCTGAGTTCAAGTCCTGAATATCCTTGTTAATTTTCTGTCTCTTTGATCTAATATTGACGGTGGGATATCAATGTCTCCCACTATTACTGTGTGGGAATCTAAGTCTCTTTGTAGGTATCTAAGAACTTGCTTTATGAATCTGGGTGCTCCTGTTTTAGGTGCATATATATTTAGGATAGTTAGCTCTTCTCATTGCATTGATCCCTTTACCATTATGTAATGCCCTTCTTTGTCTTTTGTGATCTTTGTTGGTTTAAAGTCTGCTGTATCGGAAACTAGGATTGCAACCCCTGCTTTTTCTTGCTTCCATTTGCTTGGTAAATATTCCTCCATCCCTTTATTTTGAGCCTATGCATGTCTTTGCACCTGAGATGCATCTCCTGAATACAACACATGGATGGGTCTTGATTCTTTATTCAATTTGCTAGTCTGTGTCTTTTAATTGGGGCATTTAGGCCATTTACATTTAAGGTTAATATTGTTATGTATGAATATGATCCTGTCATTATGATACTAGCTGGTTATTTTGCCTATTAGTTGATGCAGTTTCTTCATAGTGTCGATAGTCTTTACAACTTGGTATGTTTTTGCAGTGGATGGTACTGGTTTTTCCTTTCCATATTTAGTGCTTCCTTCAGGAGCTCTTGTAAGGCAGGCCTAGTGGTGACAAAATCTCTCAGCATTCGCTTGTCTGTAAAGGATTTCATTTCTCCTTTGCTTATGAAGTTTAGTTTGGTTGGATATGAAATTCTAGATTGAAAAATATTTTCTTTAAGAACGTTGAATATTGGCCCCCACTCTATTATGGCTTGTAGGGTTTCTGCAGAGAGATCTGCTATTCGTCTGAGAGGCTTCCCTTTGTGGGTAACCTGACCTTTCTTTCTGACTGCCCTTAACATTTTTTCCTTTATTTCAACCTTGGTGAATCTGAAAATTTTGTGTCTGGGGGTTGCTCTTCTCGATGAGTATCTTTGTGGCATTCTCTTTATTTACTGAATTTGAATATTGGCCTGTCTTACTAGGTTGGGGAAGTTCTCCTTGATAATATTCTGAAGAGTGTTTTTCAACTTGGTTCCATTCATCTGATCACTTTCACGTACACCAATCAAACGTAGGTTTGGTCTTTTCATATAGTCCCGTATTTCTTGGAGGTCTTCTCATAAGTCCTATAACGTCTTTTCAGGCCAAAATCAAATTCTGTATTTTCAGGACTTCTTTAATGTTTTCTGTCTGTGTATGTTATCTTATGTTACTATTTCAGACAAGACTATTCTCCTCAATTTGTTTCTAAAGAAAACTTGTAAACATCTGCTAATTTACACTCAATTTACACAATCTCTTTAAAGCATTCCTTTTCATTCTTTTTTCTCTATTCTTGTCTTCATTCTTTATTTCATTAAGTTGATCTTCAATCACTGATATCCTTTTTTCCACTTGATCAATTCAGCTATTGATACTTGTGTATGCTTCATGAAGTTCTCTTGCTGTGTTTTTCAGCTGTATTAGGTCATTTATGTTGTTCTCTAAACTGGTTATTCTAGTTAGTAATTCTTCTAACATTTTTTTCAAGGTTCTTAGCTTCCTCACATTGGTTTAGAGCATGCTCCTTTAGCTCAGTGGAGTTTGTTATTACCCAGCTTCTGAAGCCTACTTCTGTCAATTCGTCAAACTCATTCTCCATCCAGTTTGGTTCATTTGCTAGGGAGGAGTTGTGTCCTTTGGAGAAGAGGCATGTTGGTTTTTGGAATTTTCAGTCTTTTTGTACTGTTTTTTCCTCATCTTCATGGATTTATCTACCTTTGTTTTTGATGCTGGTGACCTTTGGTTGTGGTTTCTGTTTAGAAGTTCTTTTTGTTGATGTTGATGTTGATGTTACTTCTTTCTAGTTTTCTTTTAACAGTCAGGCCCTTCTGCTGCAGGTCTGTTGGAGTTTCTTAGAGATCCACTCCAGACCCTGTTTGACTGGGTGTCACCAGTGGAGGCTGCAGATCATCAAAGATTGCTGCCTGTTCCTTCCTCAGGAAGCTTTGTCCCAGATGGGCACCTGCCAGATGCCAGCCAGATCTCCCCTGTATGAGGTGTCTGTTGACCCCTGTTTGGAAGTATCTCCCAGTCAGGAGACACAGGGGTCAAGGACCCACTTGAGGAGGCAATCTGCCCCTTAGGAGAGCTTGAGCACTATGCTGGGAGATACACTGCTTTCTTCAAAGCCAGCAGGCAGGAACATTTAAGTGTGTTAAAGCTGTGCCCACAGCTGCACCTTCCCCAAGGTGCTCTATCCCAGGGAAATTCAAGTTTTATCTATAAGCCCCTGATTGGGGCTGCTGCCTTTCTTTCAGAGATGGCCTGCCTAGAGAGGAGGAATCTAGACAGGCAGTCTGGCTACAGCGTCTTTGTTGAGCTGCCCTGGGCTCTCCCTGGGTCAAACTTCCCAGTGAATTTCCCGAACTTTGCTTATACTGTGAGAGAAAAACTGCCTACTCAAGCCTCAGTAATGGTGGATGCCCCTTCCCCCACCAAGCTCCAGTGTCCCAGGTCGACTTCAGACTGCTGTGCTGGCAGCGAGAATTTCAAGTCAGTAGATCTTAGCCTGCTGGGCTCCATGAGGGTGGGATCCGCTAAGTTAGACCACTTGACTCCCTGACTTCAGCCCCCTTTTCAGGGGAGTGAATGGTTCCGTCTTGCTGGTGTTCCAAGTGCCATTCAGGTATGGAAAAAAACAAAACAAAACAAAACAAACAAACAAAAAAAACAACTCCTGCAGCTAGTTCGGTGTCTGCTCAAATTTCTCTCCAGTTTTGTGCTTGAAACCCAGGGCCCTTGTGGTGTAGGCACCTGAGGGAATCTCCTGGTCTGCAGGTTGCAAACACTCTGGGAAAAGTGTAGTATCTGGGTTGGATAACACTGTCCCTCACGGCACAGTCCCTCATAGTTTTTCTTGCTTAGGGGAGGGAGTTCCCCAAACCCCTTTGCTTCCTGGGTGAGGTGACACCCCACCCTGCTTTGGCTCACACTCTGTGGGCTGCATCCGCTGTATAACCATTCCCAATGAGATGAGCTGGGTACTTCAGTTGGAAATGCAGAAATCACCTGCCTTCTGCTTGATCTTGCTGGGAGCTGCAGACCAGAGCTGTTCCTGTTTGGTCAACTTACCTGCCACTGTTTTATTCTTCTTCATGTAATAAATTCCCAAATTCTTATACAATACTAATGTGCAGTGTAAATATTATTCACATGTATGTATGTGTGTATGTGTATCAGAGAGCTGTTATTTTTCCAAGTAGATCTTTACTCTTATAATTTTGAAGAAGATTTTAACAAGAGTATGTAAAATATAAACCAGGAATTATATTTGAGAATCCCAGAAGATGGATGATAAAGAAGTTGATTCTAGTTGAAAGGGGATAACAGCCTGAAGGCTGATTGATTTGTCTTTATCTTACCCTTCTCAGTAGATGGTAGAGCAACCTCATGAAAGTAATTCAGAATTGCTAGTAGAAATTATTTCCCGAATATCTCTTGAATCTGTACTTTTTCTTCTATTCTCGCCAATCCATTTCTGCTTTTCTTTCCATTCTGCCTTACTTTTGTCGATATTGTTAGAAATGATATCTGTTACATTAATTTATCTAGATTTCAACCCTCCTTACATCCTAGGGCCAAATTATCTCCGTAAGTAATGTGGTCATAAGGAAACTCCTGATCCCAATTGCTTTTAATGACTCCCTACAGCCTTACAAATACATTTTGATTTATTTTTGTAAGACCTAGGGGCTTTCTGCAATTTAGAGTCAACTTACACTTTTAGCCATACTTCTCATAAGTCTTGTAACTTCTTCTCAGGTCAAAATCAAATTCTGTATTTTCAGGACATGTCTAATGTTTTCTGTCTGTGTATGTTATCTTATGTTACTATTTCAGACTAGACTATTGTCCTCAATTTGTTTCTAAAGAAAACTTGTAAACATCTGCTAATTCATACTCAATTTATACCATCTATTTAAAGGATTTTCCTCATAAGAAAATCATCTGACATAAACTCTTTCTTCTCAGAACTCATATACACTGTGTGAAATTTTTTACATCATTCATCACCTGGACTTATGGTCCGATGGTATTCACTGGGATGACGGGGCTAATCTGTGTAATTTTATTCTATATTGGTTGGCAAATTATAACTGTATGGGCCTCCTGAGGTTCCTCTGTTCAGTTATCCTGTCCTAGTGTGTGAGGGGTTAAGAGATTGATACTTAACTGGTGGCACCCAGGTTGAGAAGGTTTGCAACCACAGGTACCTCTTTCAGGTAGGCTTGGAGACTTTGAGGTTGATTCCATGCCTAGTGGTAATGCTAATAATAACACTCAAAACACTCAAGAGGGCAAAAGACTCAGTGTCCCTCTGAACTCATAGAGCCTATGAGCACCATCTCCTGGCCTAAATCGGAGTTACCTACATGCCTGCAGAAACTGCAGCTTCTTCCATGAACCATAGAGATTATTAAATATTTTGAATATCACTATAAACTATAACATTCTCCTACATAGTTATTTGAGTTAATGCATGTAAAGCACTTAGAACTGTCACATGTTAATTGCTCTGTAAGTGGGAGATCTATTATTTTTGTCATCATTGCTATCAATATTCACCTAAGTACCTTTCAGGTACAGATTTGCTTACTTGAACTGGCATATACTAGAGGATGTAGCCTACCTTCTTGTATATTATCTGTTTAATAATATTTTTCTTAAATATTAGTTGGAAAAATATATAAAATATTTCTCTGAATTTATTCTAAAGTATTTATGTGATGACTTCTGTGTTGGACTACAAAAAAACACAAAATACTATCTAAAAACTATCAAATTATGTCTAATTTCCAGGATTTATGACTTAAAATCAAACGTTCTACTTGAATTAAATTAAAGTCACGCTGTAACAAACTTTCAATAGATTTCCAGTTTCTATTCTTTGGTAATGACAGATTTTCTAGGAAATGCGTACTATTGAATAAATAAACAGATGAAAAAATAAAACTATTTTGGTTAACAAAATGGAAATAAGAGAAGATTTGACAAGTGATAGATAGAACTGTTATTGCAGTATAGAGAACTTTCACCTCCTTGGTTAAATTTGGTTCTAAGTGTCTTTTATTTTGTAGTTGTAACAAATGGGATTGTTTTCTTGATTTCTTTTTCAGACAGTTTGCTATTAGTGCATAGAAATGCTACCAATTTTTGTTTGTTGATTTTGTATCCTACACTTTTACTGAATTTGTTTATTAGATCTAACCACATTTGTTGGTGTCTTTAGGGGTTTTCTATATATATAAGATCATGCCACCTGCCAACAGGGACAATTTTATTTATTCCTTTCCAACTTGAATGCTTTTTACTTCCCCATCTTTCCTAATTGCTGTAGCTAGGACTTCCAGTAACATGTTGAACAGAAGTGATGAAAGAGGGTATCATTGTTTTGTTCCATATCTTAGAGGAAAGGCTTTCAACTTTTCCCTGTTAAAATATGTTGGTTGTGGGCTTGTTATATACAACCTTGATTGTGTTGAGGTACATTCCTTCTATTCCAAATATGTTGAAACCTTTATCATGAAGGGCTGTTGAATTGTATTAAATGCTTTTTCTACATCAATTATATTGTTGCTTAGGATGACTCATATATAATATCATCAGATTGATTTCTGGCAGTCAATCTGCTAAGACAAACAAGTGAAAAAAAAAAAAAAAGATGGTGTCTAGAATTTATTCATCTTGCACGACCGAAACAAGACAGCTCAATATTGTATACTTAAAAATTTGTTAAAAGGGTACATCTCATTTTAAGTGTTATTACCACCAAAACAAAAAATAAACCAAGGAACCAAACAAACAGAAAAACCCTAAAAGGAAAGATAACGCTATTGAAGCTGACAAATCTGTTCATCACCCTGATTTTAGTGATAGTTTCACAGGTGTAGTCCCATTTCCAAAGTCATTAAATTGTACAAATTAGATATGTTCAGTTTTTTGCTGTATTAAGTTTAACTCAATAAAACATTTAAAAAAGTTATCTATCCTGCTAAAATAATGCTGTTCATTATAATTTTACTGATTTGGTAATTTAAAAAATCCCTGTTTAAACTCTGAGATGTTCTTAGTTACAACATCATTCAGTGCAGAATTAGTTGTGGTTTTTCCTATTGAAAGTAAAAGCAAAACCTGCAATTAATTTTGCACCGACCTAATAATATTCTACATTTGTACGTTACTACAAATAAATTGTCATCTTTCATGGAGTTGAAAAAGTATGTTTCTTTTAAATTATGTATGTATTATTCAGATATGAGGAAACATTTAATGGAAAGATAATTATTAGAAATACAAAAAAGTAGAAAGAAAACAGCTGTGATATTTTAAAAAAGGATATCTTCCAATTTTCTAAACTTTGAACATAAAGGCAAAAATGCATGCATGTAGCATGAAAGGACCTAGGCATAGCTGATTCTTTCATTCCACTCATCCAATAAATGAATTTAGAAATAATGCAAATTTTGATTATGTAAATGATGAACTATCGATCAGACATAGCACAGTCATATTAGAATGTAAGCACAGTTTAAAACTCACATTTCCAGGTGCGGTGGCTCATGCCTGTAATCCCAGCACTTTGGGAGGCTGAGGCAGGTGGATCACCTGAGGTCAGGAGTTCAAGACCAGGCTGGCCAACATGGCAAAACCCCATCTCTACTAAAAATGCAAAAAAATTAGCTGAGCATGGTGGCAGGCACCTGTTAATCCCAGCAACTTGGGAGGCTGAGGCAGGAGAGTCATTAGAACCCTGGGGGAGCGGGTTGCAGTGAGCTGAGAAGGCACTACTGCACTCCAGCCTGGGCGACAGAGTGAGACTCCGTCTGAAACAAACAAACAAAAAACTCACATATGAGCCATTCAAAATAAAGTATTGTAACATAATGAGACAGGCTTTACTCACCCCTGTAGCGCTGACACAATTTTGTCGGCCTATGACTCTTAACAATATTTCTCCCATTGTAAAAGTTATTTAAATCTAAGATTGAAAATTTTACCTGACAGCAGAGTGTGACCACTAGTTTCTTGCCTACCACTCTCTACATGAAGTATTCATTTCAGTGATGTTAGGAACTGAATTATGATTGACACAGCCTCATTTTAGGATGCCTTGAAAAACTTTTTTAATTTTTTTGATTACAGAATTATCTTAATAACTATCATTTAACATATTTTCACAACAAATGTATCTGAAATATTACAAGATGACCTCAAATTTCTTCTTTTTATGCATGTGATATGAAATCAAAATTAGAGTGTATGTACATCTTTAAGACAATTGCAATTATTTTTTCTGCTTGTTTTTTCAATGATTGATCAATCATTTCTTTGCACTCTTCTACTTAGTAATTGCATTCTGTGATACATAGCTCACTGAGGTTTCAAATGTGTTATTTTTATCTCTCTGAAGAGTTTACTGTTTTCCTCAAAACAATAATAAGGCATAGTAAATCCCTGGACACAGTAAGTATTCACTACAGAACTGGTTTACTGACAGTTTTCTGAAGCAGTTTTTATTTGGTTGAAAGAACTAGGACAAGTATTCTCAAAATTTAATTTCCATAATAGTTCTATTTTATTACTTTTTATTTTCAAAGAAAGTAGTGTAAAATCATTATGTCACATGATTGATAAATGCAAACACAAAAGGTAGGGATGATTAAAATTTAATAAAAATTACTAATAAATCCATAAGCTTCTGATCAAATCTCATAGAAAAACAAAAACAAGACACAGTGTCACTTAATAGCTGTTTGATTTATAAATTCTTTATTACTTTAATATCTAAGAAATATTTACTGAGTATCCATTTTCTGCAACCACTGTGCTAGGAGCTATGGAAAAATCTAGAGATGAATAAAATAAAATACCACAAACTAGTGTCTATAATCTATCAGGGTAATTAAGACAGCTGTATGAAATCTATTCAAATTATAATTTAAGAACTAAAAATATTTTAAATTAATTAATTTATTTATTTATTATTTATTTTCAGGCCCAGTCTCAGACTGTAGCCCAGGTTGGAGTGCAGTGGCAAGATCTCGGCTCACTGCAAGCTCCGCCTCCCGGGTTCACGTCATTCTCTTGCCTCAGCCTCTCGAGTAGCTGGAACTACAGGCGCCCACCACCACGCCCAGCTAATTTTTTTTTTTTTTTTGGAGTTTTAGTAGAGATGGGGTTTCACCGAGGACTAAAAATATTTTTAAATGTTGTGGTTCTATAATGGTAAGCAAAGAAAAGTTTTAAAAGAAATACACAAAATGATGAGTTAATATTTAAATAAAAACCCTTTATTATATAATATATGTAAAATACATTATGTTGTATAGGTATAATAAAAGAGCTACATATGTTCGTGGAATAATGTACCTTGATCTCTAAAAATTATGATGTTGGACTGCACTGAATGAATTTGGGAGGCATTTATGTTTCCCTGCTAAATCAAGGAGCAATTTAGAAAGCAGTAGAGGAAAACTCTAATCTAACAGCAAACATATAGGATCTGTGTGTGTGTGTGTGTGTGTGTGTGTGTGTGTGTGTGTGTGTGTGTGACAACTGGAAGCTTCTCAGCTGCTCCTCAGGAAGCCTAAGCTTATAAGGGTCACACTGGCTTTTACGGTTTAGTTGAAATCGGTTGTCACTCCCACCCTATCCTCTCATGTGCTTTAGAAGAAACAAGCATTCTTCCTAACAAGTCTGGAGAAATGTGTACGTGCTCGCATCTTACCTGGTCATTGCTGCTCTTGCTAATTCCCTTGCTTCTCTGTATTTCTATCTCTGCACGTGCAGCCACCTGTTGAACCAGTTTTCACCTCTCTCATTCCCAGATATTTCTCGTTTTTCTTCATCATCCCCAAAGAACCCATAAATAAATTTGCATGAGCTGAATTCTATGAAAAATATGACACAATGGGGAGATGCTGCTCCACAACAGAACACAGCAGAGAGCTTACAATTCAATATTATTCCCCTCCATCTTTCAAAGTCACTTAGGAAATGAGTGGGACACTGTCTGTATCTCCCTAGTATGCCTTCATTTGAAGCTCCATCTTCACGCCCTCTTCTGCCATCTCACAGGGCTTCTCTTGCCCCTTTTCTTTGACTAACAATCTGTAAAAAAAATCCTTCACTGTCTTCTATGCAGAAAAATTCAGCTTTTTCAGATCCTCCCCTATAAACTATAGTGCTTATATTTGTAAGTCTTTGAGTGCAGTAATGCTTCTCACATTCTCCAGGATTTGGCAGCACAAAGAAATGTTGATATCCCATTTATGTGCCCATATATACCATGGGCAATTCAAATTTTAAGGTAGAACTTTTTCACCTTAAAGGAAATAAGACCACCTTCATTCCCTGTAGCATTGTTGGAAGAGAAGAATCGATTAAAATTATACACACACACACACACACACACACATATATATGTGTGTGTATATATATCTGTGTGTGTGCATTAATTTTACTTCCTACTATACATAATATGTATAGAAAAATAAAAACTTTGAAAATGCACAAAAAAGTCAGCCTTAATGGTGTGATTCAGTATAATTTTTCTCAACTGAACTTTTTTTTTAAATTTTCTAAAATATGCGTGATGATTATTGTAGCTGAAAATCAGTAATAAGAAAAAGAAGAAGGGTGAGACTACAGACATAAGAGCAGAAAATCCTTCATTCAACTTTTAAAAACTAGCTTTCACAGCTTCTTCAATAAATTAAAATTAGAGCTCAATTTTTCATTACTCAAAAAAAATCTGGTTTTCACTGTTAGGTATTATCACATTTTTCTACATTCTGCCCATTAACAGAAACACAACAAAATGTGTTCTAAGGAATACAATACATAATGAAATACCAAATACATAACTAATATTATGTATTTAAAATGGAGAACCAGCAAGAAACATCAAGACGGTATCTCTTACTTGTGTCATCAATGATAGTCAGTTGAAAACACAATTAGGCTTTGAAAACAAAATATTACTAATCTTAGTGCTTGAAACTTTTGACTTAGGTAAAATTTTCAAATCTTTCAAAATATAGAGTACTGTCTAAAATAATTATTAACATTTGTTTTTTCCCTTTCTTTCTTTCTCTTTCTTTCTTTCTTTCTTTCTTTCTTTCTTTCTTTCTTTCTTTCTTTCTTTCTTTCTTTCTTTCCTTCCTTCTTTCCTTCTTTCCTTCCTTCCTTCCTTCCTTCCTTCCTTCCTTCCTTCCTTCCTTCCTTCCTTCCTTCCTTCCTTCCTTCCTTCCTTCCTCTCTCTCTCTCTCTCTCTCTTTCTCTTTCTTTCTGTCTTTCTGACAGAGGTTCACTCTGTCGCCCAGGCTGAAGTGCAGTGGTACGATTTCAGCTCACTGCAACCTCTGCCTTCAGCTTTCAAGTGATTCTTCTGCCTCAGCCTCCTGAGTAACTGGGACTACAGACATGTGCCACCAATGGGGCTAATTTTTGTATTTTTAGTAGAGACAGGGTTTCACCATATTGGCCAGGCTGGTCTCAAACTCCTGACCTCTTGATCCACCTGCCTCAGCCTCCCAAAGTGCTGGAATTACAGGTGTGAGCCACCACACCTGGCCTTATTAACATATTTTTAAGTTAAAAATACATTCAAGCTTGCTCTGAAATTTAAGGTAATTAGTTATTTCTTATTTTTGAACCACTAAGTTAGTTTTCACTGTTTTAAGATTTTTCTTACTATTTCAGTTTGTCTACTGGACAGTTTGTTACTTGAGGGCAGAAGCTATGCCTAGGTAATTTTTGTTTCTGTTTTCTATCACATTGTCTGAACCAGGATAAAGGCTGCATATACCCTCATTGAATAGACATGTGAGTGGAAGATGCCATACATTCTCTGTTACTGTAATGTCCTATTTTCCTTAATGTTGATTGATAATGGTCTCATAGTTGTGGAATTTCCTCAATCTGCTTTCTTAATTTTCAAGTTTCTCATGTTGTGCTCTGAGAAATAAATAGTACAGTGATTACCTTTTAAATTTGATGAATAATCTTGATTATTGAAAGCAAAAAAATGAACCTATGCCAGATTTTTCCTGAATTATTATATCAATTCTTGATTAATTTTATAAATATTCATTAACTTTACAGAAAAAAATATACATTTTTGATATTTCAGTTCTGTTGAGCTTTGAATAATAAACATAGCTCACAAATATCTTTCCAGAAGCGCCTTCTATAGGAGCTAAATATAACTGAATGAAAAATAGAGACATTGGTTTGTAATCTCAACTTTGAGTTAGCAGTCGTTGTGCTAAAACCTAAATTCAAATACTCTCAAATATTATTTATCTATGTATCCCTTTCTCCATAAAATAAGCAGGTGAAATTATGTTAAATAATAATTATACATAATGGTTCAAATGTTTAAATTAATGTTAGATGACATTACTTACTGAGTGTTTTGCAAAATTGCTACTGATCACAAGATGAAATCACGGCCTGAATAAGGTCAAGAGTGCAATCCTTGAAGAACTTCTCCTGTTCAGAGGTCTCCTAATGCAGTCCAAAATCCAGTCAGCACTAAAGCACAAACAAAATTCATTGACTACATGAGGCACTATGAGAGAATGGCTTTGAATCGATTACCAGTCCAAGAACAGTAAGTACATACAGTTTGCCTTATTGATATTATGCCATTTCCATGAATGAATGATAGATTTTATTTAAAAATCCACTAGGACAACCATTTCTTGCACTGTATTTTAAAGAGGAAAAGCATTGTGTAATTGTTGCCTTGGATTTTGTCAGTAAGCCTTCTAGGTACAGATAAGTACATGTTACATATATTACTACAATAGTTATGATCAATTATACCATTTTATTTGTACATAAGTATACATTTACATTTAATGTGTAGTAGCACATTAAAAATGTTTGTATAATATTCATTTATAGAATTCTGTATTAGTTGGGGGTTCTCCAGAGAAACAGAGCCAGTAGTATATATATACATATATATATGTGTATGTGTGTATATATATGTGTATGTGTGTGTGTGTATATATATATGTATATATAACTCCTGAGATTTATTATGAAACTTCAGCTCATGCAATTATAGAAGCTGAGAGTTCCACAATTTGCTGTCTACAAGCTGCAGACCCAGAAAAGCAGGTGATATAGTCTGAAGGCTGAAGAGTAAGGAAGTTGATGAAATAGATTTTACTTCAGATCTAAGGGCAGGAGATGATCGATGTCCTAGCTCAAGCAGTCAGGCCAAGAGAAGGGAAAACCAAACTTTCTCTACTTTTTGTTGTACCTAGGCTCTCAATGGGCGGGATGCTGCCCACCTACACTGCCAAGGGCCAGCTACTTCAATCAGTCCATCTGTTCCAATAATAATCTATTACAGAAACAGACTTACAGGCACACCAAGAAAAATGTTTAATAAGAGGTTTAGGTATCCCATGGCACAATTAAGTTGACACATAAAATTAACCATCACAAAGTCTTTATAGTTTACAAGAAAAAATGGCCATTGTTCAATATCTTTTCACATAAATATTATCATCACCATTTCCTAAATGAGAAAGTCAAAATATGGAAATTCAACAAATTTACTCCAGATTACCTTGTTGGTAGTAAAGAGAGATGGGCATTGTAACCAGTTCTGCTTTCAAACCAAGTCAAAGTGTGTTTGGGGTGTGTGTGTGTGTTTCATAAAACTGTGAATTGATGTATTTATTCAGCTAAATAAATACATACACAAACCAACAGTAAAGCTCTCTCCTAAGGGCTTCAAGATAATTCCTTATTTTAGTTGATCTTACTTTTTACCTCATAATTTTCTAGTGTGCTAATAAATATCAACCCTATAATGCATACTATGATGGATGTGTTTGTGTATACATTGAAAGTTTGGCTATGTTTTGTAGTTGGTTTATTTTTTGTGAGACTACTCATCAACTTCTGAAGAGTCCTTACCTTATGAGAATTGGACTAAGATGGGAGAAAAAAGGCAGAGGAAGTTTTTTTTTTTAAGAAATAAAAATAAAATTTCATATACTTTCATACTATTTAAATTATCTTATTACAGAACATTATTTTTTAATGTAGAAAAATGTACATGCAAAATAACACTTACATAAGTAAAAGGAGAGTTAGTGGTACTTAGAGAAGCCAAGAAATATGTCATCAAAGAAGAATAGAATTTTAAACATGGCTTAGTGGAACTGAGTGTGGTAAATAATGAAGAACGCATTCTAAGATAGTTGAATAACATGTACTAGAAGAGCATCCTTTCAGCACAAGGACTAGGGATTATTAATTTTGTTTTATCAGCATTATGAATATTGTCTTTTATCTAATGTCATTTTTTATACAAATGAATACTTTGTTCAAGCTTTGTTGATTTTGAGAAATATATATATTTCTCAAATATATATATATTTTTGATTTTGAGAAATATATATATATTTCTCAATTATATATATATATGGAGAGAGTGTTGTTTCCCAAATTAAAACCAGAGATAAGCATATAAAAATAAATTATTTGACATTAGAGAATAATAAAATAAACACAGTAATATGAGGCCACACCCATTACTGAGAAAGACGAGTTTATGAATGATTTCCAAACATTCAAGGCAAACATAGTTTACAGTGCACTTTCTAGTGGGGTGGAAAGTTCATAGACTAGAGAGCCACATAGTTGTGCATGTATCTCGGCTATTTCTCCATTAGCTATAAAAGTTGGGGCAATTTAACCTCTGTGCCTCAATTTCAACTTTCTCATAAGTAAACTTGGTTTAATAAAAATAGTGCGAACTCATAGGGCTTTTGTTAGGCTTAAACATGTTTATACACATAAAGCATCAGCAACTACATCTTGTATATAGTAAGCCCCAAATAATTATTTGCTATTATTATTACCAAAAGCAATAAATTTATTACTGTTTTTGATGGAACTAGATTCAGAACTTCAACCCGTGTTATTTCAACTCTGGTTTAATATATAGTATTTGTATGTTTGTAAATGTTAACATATACCCATAATTGTTCCATTGTTAGTCTTTATAAAATAAAGCAGATGCCTCTAATACAGAGCCATCTGAGTTGGAAAAATAGTCTGTGGATCGCTTTGTTTCCATTAAAAAATATATTCAAAAATGATTTTCTGTTTTCAGGAAAAAAATCAAAATTAACTATAGTTATTATTTCTGGTACCTTTTTTTTTTTTTGAGACGAACTCTCGCTCTCGCTCAGTCGCCCAGGCTGGAGTGCGGTGGCGCGATCTCTGCTCACTGCAAGCTCCGCCTCCCGGGTTTACGTCATTCTCCTGCCTCAGCCTCCCGAGTAGCTGGGACTACAGGCGCCCGCCCGCCACCACGCCCGGCTAGTTTTTTTGTATTTTTAGTAGAGATGGGGTTTCACCGTGTTAACCAGGATGGTCTGGATACCCTGACTTCGTGATCCGCCCAACTTGGCCTCCCACAGTGCTGGGATTACAGGCGTGAGCCACCGTGCCCGGCTTTCTGGTACCTTTTTAAAAGACATTTAATGACTTATTTTTCTCAGTGTCTGTCTTTAAATTGCTTAAAACATCCCATGATATCTTTCTAAAATATTTCAAAGAACATAGTTTGTTTTTCTTGTGAGTCTGTAGCATAGGAAAGAAAAATAATTTTTTAAAGGGAAATTTTCTCTTTTGAAGTGGTCGCTATTAGAAACATGGTAAAAACGATGTTGCCATGTGGTGTTTTATAATGACATGGATAGTGTTTACGCTATTTCTCAAAAATTTTGATTTTTACTAGGTTGAGAAATATGCAACCCCCTAAATATAGTAGATATGCCATTTATGTGCACAAGTATTATAAAATTTTAATATTTATGACAGAATACCAAATAGCACAACATTCAAATTAGTGTTCATTATTTAAATATTCTATATGATAACTTGAATTGTATTTAGCTTCTTTAACTAAGCTATATTTTTACATAAATATTTTATTTGGTTCCTGCTGCATCACACAGAGAAGAGAATTGATAACTCCAGGAATTATGGCCTGTACTACTTTTACATTTACATTGCAGAATAATTATGGCCACTTTTCTTCCTTCAGGTTTAAAATAAAAAAGAAGACTTACTTAAAAATAATTACCTACAATTTTGATTTGACAAAGATGTCAAAGCTTATTTCCTTACAGCATTTTTTTGTGGTGGTCTGCATTAAAAGTAAAATGTTTTGATATGATATGTACTGTCATCGCATTTCATGTCTTGGATGATACAATTATGAAAAATAAAGCATAACATAGAGAAGCAACAACAACAACAACAAAAAACACCCTTAGTTTAAGATTCCCTCTTTTAGGAGAAAAATAGGAAAAGATAACAATGTATTTTTCCGTTCATTGGTTAAAATAAGCTGTTCTTTAATAATGCAGATTTCTCAGTCAGGTTCCCCAGAGTCATCAAACACTTTTTCAATGTAGTTATAAACATTATTCAAACTTCTGCTTTGATGTTGCATATGTTATGGTAAGTAATTATATATAATTTTTTTAAATATGTAAATAACTTCCTTGATATTTAGGATTGTGGAATAATAAGCAAATTAACTCATGGATTCTTGACAAATGTAATTGGCAAAAGTCAACATCTAGCCATTTTAGCCAATATGTGAGCAATATCGTACATCCTGTGTTTGCAATTAAAATGAAATATGTAGGATAACTTTCTAGAAACTTTTCAGATCCCAAAGTCCTAGAATACACACACCAAGGAACTTAAATTTTTAAATTTCTGTGTCCACTTCAAACTGAGCTTAATCTAGGTAATGTTACCAGAAGGAGGGCCTTGAGTGTAAATTGTTCAGGTTCTTGGGTTTTGAACAAAAAATTGGACAAAACCCACCAACACGGTAACAAAGGAATGATACACAGGCCTGAAGTAGCAAAAGTAGGAATTTACTGAAGTGAGAAAGCACACCACGGGGTCGGAGTGGACCCCAGCGGCAGCTCAAGGGCCCAGTCACAATGTTTTCTTGGTTTTAAGTACCTTTATTTTGAGGTTCCTATCGGTTACCCCTTATCTGGATGATGGATTTGGTATGTGGCTAACTAAAGGCTGAAGTTAATTGGCACTCTGTGCAGATGAAGGAATAGTCCCTACTTGGCCCCCGGCCAATCTAAGGCACTCTCCCTTTCCATCTGAGACGTGGTGAAAGGGGGAGGGTTGTAGGAAAGTAGTCTATGGTCTTTTGTTACTTAGCATGGGGAGATGGGGTTTACCTTTAGGAAGTTTGCGTGAATTGGCCTCAGATTCTCTGTCCCCAGACCTTGGTGTTCGTCCTTGATTCAGCATGAATTGGCCTTAAGTTCCCTGCCTCCAGACCCTATTCTTCTGGCTCAGTAATATACATAAGGAATAAAGATACATGAAAGGATAACAGATTACATTTAAATAATTCTAAGACATTTTGAAGTTGTGTCTACTTTTATTATTTGTTATGCTTGAATCATTTTATCTAGCTATTACTCTAGAATTTACTTTTTGACTAAAATGAATATATAATTATCTTTTTTCTTCAGTTGTCCAATTTTCCAACCACTAGTGAGAAGTCAGTTTTTATGTTCTTAGTATGAAATGTCACATTTATTACATAATAGATTTTTATAGAATTTGGAGTCTATTTCTGAGTTTTATCAACAATATCAGTCTTTTGCTTAAGGTTCCAATAATGTCACCAAATAAATTTATATATTTTCATTTTCTTCGTATATAATTTGTTATCTCAAAGAGCAAGTCTTCTCTCAATCCTCTTATCAATGGTTTCATGCCCATAATTTTTCACTTATTAGTTTTATTATAAAATGAGTTTATCAAGTTTCTAATTAAACTGGGATTTTAATTTGAAGTAAAAATGTGTTAAAATTAATTTTGTGATTAAAACATGTTTATACAATAAGTGATTGCATATCAGTATAATTTTGGTTCCATTTAATAAAATAGTATAGTTTTATCAGTACGTTTCCTTTACGTTTCTTTTCAAAATAATATGGCTGTTTATCTTTTTAACTTTTCTATAAATAGTGTCTTCACAACAGTTTCTGTGGAGAGATCTACTATCTGTCTAACTCCTTGATTATTTGCCTTTTTCTAAGTATTGTTCTTCAATTCTCACATATCCCAGAATTATAACAAAGGTAAGAATTCATCATGTTGTAATGGTTAGTCAAATTGTTAAAGTTTAGTATAGACAGTTTAAAGAAAAAAAGGAATTTTAAGATATTGTACATTTTTATTAACACAAATTTGGGATGGTTGTTCTGGGACAGAACCGGAGGGAAGGAAAAACATTTAGATTAGTTTAAATTTAATAATAATATTAGGGTTGGCTTACCTGAGATTCTAGATTGAACCTGATAGTAGTTGGGTTTGGTTCTAATTTTGTACTAAGGTGTTGACGGAGAGCTATACTTACTGTAAGCCTATGCCTACTATAATTGAGGTGAATATTATTGAAAACAAAAAGTCTGTAGGACAGACATAGGAATTATGTGGTAGACACATTTTCCCAGGTAGATATAATTTCATTCCTTTGAGTAGATTCAGTTTTCCATATGGTATAATATTCTTTATGTTTCAAGAATTTCTTTTAACATTGTTTGTAGTTTAAGAGTTCTAGTAATAAATTATTTCAGATTTTGTCTATGTAATACTTTTAATTTTAGCATTGATTTTTTAAAAAATATTTTAATTTGTATACAATTCTAGATTTGAAGCTTTTTGTTTAGTTTTTCTTGCAATGCTTGAGAGATGTTGCTCCACCATTTCTGGTTTGAATTGTTTCTGAAAAATGTACTGTTATGTTTATTTCTCTGCAAATATCTTTTTTTCTAGGTGCTTTTAAGATTGTCTCTTTTTTTGGGGGGGGATTTGATTAATCTATGCCTTTGTTCAATTTTTGTAATATTTCTTGTGGGTTGAGTTTTTGAGGTTTTTGTATCAGTCGCTTTATAGTTTATATCAAATTAAAATAAACAATTTTAGTCATCAATGCTACACATATGTTGCCATCTCCCCTTTCTTGGGATATATATCTGCACAAAACTGTGCCACAGTTCCCCAATCTTGTATCCTTTTTATAACAATTTTGTATATTTCTATGTTTGATGTATTTCAGAGAGTTTCGGTTGTTATGCCTTCAAGCCTACTAACTTTTTTCTGCATGTCTAACATGCTGTTAATCCCATTTGGTATATTTTTCATCACTGAACTTTTAGATTTTCTTTCTAGAATTTTGATTTTAGTGTCTTTAAACATGTCCTTAATGTCTTTCCTTGACATAATAAAACTTTTCTGTAGCTTCTCCAACATATGAAATACAGTTATAACACCCTTATATACCAATTTCATCATTTGTGTCATTTGTGAATCATTTAAAATGATTTTTTTATCTTATTGTTGTTGTAGTTTCATACCTCTGTATGCCTTATAATTTTTTATTGGATGCTAAACATGACAATTTCATCTTGTTAGGTGCAGGAAGTTTTTTATATACTTTAAATATTCTTAAGCTTTTTTTCTTCGACTTTTGTTTTAGGTTCAGGGTGTTACATGTGCAGGTTTGTTATATGGGTAAATTGCATGAAACAGGGGTTTGGTGCAAAGATTATTTTGTCACCCAGGTAATAAAGCAAAGTACCAAATAGAGAGTTTGTTTATCCTCGCCATCCTCCACCCTCAAGTATGCCCCAGTGTCTGTTGATCTTATCTTTGTGTCCATGTGTATTCAATATTTAGTTCCCACTTATAAGTGAGAACAAATTTTTGTTTTCGTTACAATTGCTTTTGGAGACCTCATCATTAAACCTTTGACAGGGCCTATGTCTAGAATATTCTTTTCTAGATTTTCTTCTAGGGTTTTTATAGTTTTAGGTTTTATGTTTAATTCTTTAAAAGATCTTGAGTTGATTTTTGTATATGGTGAAAGGAGAAGGTTCAGTTTCAATCTTCTGCAAATGGCCAGCCAGTTATCCCAGGACTATTTATTGAATAGGGAGTTCTTCCTCATTTTTTCTTTTTGTTCACTTCATCAAAGATCAGATCATTGTAGATGTGCGGCTTTATTTCTGGGTTCTTTAACCTATTCCATTGGTCTATGTGTCTGTTTTTGGACCATTACTATGCTGTTTTGGTTACTGTAGACTTGTATTATCGTTTGAAGTAGGGTAGTGTGATTTCTCCAACTTTGTTCTTTTTGTTTAGGATTGCTTTGACAATATGGGCTCTTTTTTGGTTCCGTATGAATTTCAGAATAGTTTTTTTTTTTTTAATTCTGTGAAAAATGTCATTGGTAGTTTGATAGGAATAAAATTGAATCTGTAAATTGTTTTTTTTTTTTTTTTTTTTTTTTTTTTTTTTTTTTTTAGTAGAGACGGGGTTTCACCATGTTAGCCAGGATGGTCTCGATCTCCTGACCTTGTGATCCGCCCGCCTCGGCCTCCCAAAGTGCTGAGATTACAGGCTTGAGCCACCGCACCCTGCCTGAATCTGTAAATTGTTTTGGGCAGTATGACCATTTTAAAACTATGAATTCTTCCTATCCATGAGCATCGAATGGTTTTCCATTTGTTTGTTCAGTCCCTGTTTCCCTCCAGCAGTGTTTTGTAATTATCTTTGTAGAGATTCCTAGTAAGCTGTATCTCTGTGTGTGTGTGTGTGTGTTTGTGTGTGTGTATGTGTGTGTGTGTGTCTATTGCAAATGTTATTGTGTTCTTGATTTGGCTCTCAGCTTGTATATTGTTGGTGTATAGAAATGTCACTGATTTTTGTACATTGATTTTGTACCCTGAAACTTTGCTGAAGTTGTTTTCAGATCTGCAGTTTTAGGGCAGAGACTGTGGAATTGGCTAGGTATAAAATCATGTTGTCTGTAAAAACAGAAAGTTAAGTAACTTAGAAACAGTTTTATTCCCTTGGGATTTTTATTTTGAGCTTAGTGTTTCCCCACTATAGAGGCAAGACTTCTCTGAGTCTAATGGATTGTCCATGAATTGTAAGTTTTTCCCCTTTGGCTAATGAGAACTAATTCTTTCTCTGGACCTTTGTAAGCTAGGGGCATTACTCTCTCTACATCTTTTATTCCTGGCCAGGGATAATGTGCTTATGCATGCGCTGATTTGTGTTCAACTGAATACTTGAGAGGAACACTGCGTAGGCCTCTAAAGTTTCCTTTCTATACAGATCTCTTTCCTCTTTGTTCTGCGAACTAGAGCTGTCTTGGCTTTTTCAGACACTCATATCTGTACCTTCAACTAAAAAAGACTACCAGTCTCTGCCTGAGTTCACCTCTTCCTGCATAATGGCCTGAAAGTTTTAGGCTAAAAAAGGAAAAATTGCAAGCTTATTTTGTTTTTGCTTTTTTGTTGTTATTGTTTTTCCTTTTTCAGATATAACTGTCCCTTGTCACCTGATGTCCAATGCCTTAAGATATGCTATTTATATATTTTCATTCAGCTTTTAACTTGTTTCAGTCAAGAGAGTAAATCTGGTCCCTGTTACTACATCTTGATTAAAAGCAGTAGTGATGTGAATGTATCATCTGTAACATTTCTACCCACTGTGATGTCCTAAGATAATCCCTGAGATATTCCTTTATCCATGTCTTAAGAAATCTTTAGTGGAACCCCAAGGTCTTTTCAACACTATAGGCCAGTCTTCATTTCCTGCTCTATGAAAGTCTGGTGATGGTATGTTGGAGCCAGTTGGTACTAGCTCACAAATGCTTACTTTTAGTTTCTCAAGAATGTTATAAATAAGTTGTTAAACATAGTCATCATTAAAAAATTATACCAATTTACAATTAGACATAATACTTAAATGTAATAAATACTCAATGCTCACTACTTGTTAATTATTTTGTTACTATAAAATTGTACTGTAGTCAATGGTCTTGAGGTTATTGGAGTCTGGTTTATCTGTATGGTAGAAACGCTAATAGTGTGCCACCAGGCATTTCCTCTCAATTTTGAGTTCAGTGATACCATATTGGTAGCTTAAAATCAGTTATGATGTGAGTACTTACACCACAGAAATTAGCACACACTACAAACAGGGTTCAATTTGTTGTTTAGTTTAAATTGCCTAGACTTCAGAAAGGGATAAAAAATGTCAATAATGAAGCTTCAACTTAAAAATGTGTCATATACAGCCAATAATAGGGAATAGTATGCAAAAACTTAAAGGCAATGATTGAAAAGTGTGAGGTTTGATTTTACTCATATTTATACTTACTCGTGTTAGAGCAGGGGCTTTTAATTTATAGTTTCAAGAATACGTTATACCGAAGTATATTTGAAATGTATAACTATTGTTTCTATGTATCAAATTTTTTGCAGCTTTTTCATTCTTTGTATAATTATATAGTCGTTCAATAGCTTGTTTTGATTTTGGAGATATTATAATATCCATCTGAGCATATATTTATACTCCCAACATTTTACTCTATAGTCACTTTTATTTGGTCTTCAAATTCCATTTTATGAAACATAAAACATGTTCTCAATTATTTGGCTTAAAACACATACGTACTATTTATCAAATTTATTTACTTGTATTAAGTGTTTAATTTTCAGTTAATCTTTAATGTGATATTAAAACTCTCTAAGTAAAAACTTCTGAAATTCATTTACTCTTGTTTAATAATCAGGTAAGCATCTGGATAATTCATTCAGCAATTTAATAGAATAGGGTTTATTTTCAACTTCAGAAAGGATTTAGAAAAGATGAATTGTTTATTTTGCATTTCTTTGAAAATCTAATAAATGAGTTGTTTTAGATATTGCAAGACAAAATATGATCATTTCAGACACTATCTTTTGGGATTTGATTTTTCTTGAGTTTTTCTCTAAACTAATATGTGATTAAATTTTTCATAAATTTTAAGATTAGAAATCCATACCTTGAATCTTTTCATAATTAAAAGTGTTCATTAATTCTCATGTTGATCAGGTATAATGTGCAAAGTCTTTCGTGTTGTGGAAGATATGAATGTGACAGATAGATCTTCTTTCAAAGTTCTTATATTCTTATAAAAGGAGATAATTCAATGCAATTGAACAAAGATTAAAATTATATTAGACCAGTGAAATTTGCAATAGGAACACAGAAAAGAGAACATCAATATTTACCTAAGAAAGTTACAAGAGAATCCACAATATATTTGACAGTTTCTTCCTTAATATTATCTAGTTAACATAGCTAGAGCAAACCTCAGAATCCTCATCTGTGAAGACTTGGGAAAAAATCAGAAAAGATGTGGAATTTTTCTTACATTACATAGTTGTAGTGACTTACTGCATCCCTCTCACCACAGCAGCTCAAAAAGATTCATTGCACAGAGATCTACTTCCTAGAGAGAGAATGCAGTTGGTAAAACAACACAGACAAAGAATGCTCTGCTGAATGAGAAAGACAGAATTTTCACCCAGTTCATTGTTGTAGGCAGTGGAGATGAATATAATAATGGCAGTCCCTAATATATGTTAGAAAGCTACATTTAAGAACTCAATCTATAATAAAATAAAGTCCATGTTCTCTAAGATTCCTGGGAAT
The DNA here is from genome assembly GCF_049350105.2 of Macaca mulatta. NCBI lineage: Eukaryota > Metazoa > Chordata > Mammalia > Primates > Cercopithecidae > Macaca > Macaca mulatta. Next base: position 29,030,762 of record NC_133410.1, on the reverse strand, counting down.
CACAAAGACACTAGATGCAGTAAGAAGAGCGTATCAAGAAAAATGGGACCTTGTGCAGTGGCTCATTTCTTTAACCCCAGCATTTTGGGAGGCTGAAGTGGGAGGATTGTTTAGCTCAGGAGTTCAGGACGAACTAGGGCAACATGGCAAAACCCCCTCTTGACAAACAATACAAAAAGTAGCTGGGTGTGGTGGTGCATGCCTGTGTCCCAGCTACTCCGAGGCTGAGGTGGGAGAATCACTTGAGCCCAGGAGATCAAGGTGCCACAGTGCTCCAGCATAGGTGCCAGAGCCATGACCCTGTCTCAAAATAAAATAAAATAGAAAATTTTTAAACCCAGAAATTGCAAACAAAGTCAAAACTGCACTGAAAAGCTTGATTCCTACATTGGAAAAATCCAAAACCACCAGCAACGGAAAAGAAACTCTACGTGAAAAACAGAGCACATAGGTGGAAAGAGTTAAGAGCAAGGTGGAATCATTTGTTCTGCTCTCTGTTCTGTTTCCCAATGCAGAAAAGAAGGGCTAGGGTCCACTGTACTGGTAACTGGGGTGCTCTGTATATGCATTTCTTCTTTGTATACGAATGTATTTATATAAATTGTTTTCAAAAATGAAAAAATTTTTTAAAAAGTTTACTTCAGCCAAGTTTTTCTTTCTTAAAAATTTCATAATATATAGCAAACTAAAAGTAATAGATGATGTTTTGGACACAGATCTTGGAATCTAAAAGTGTTCAGATTTTATACATTGATTAGACATAACGCATAGTCCTTGACAATTTTGTAAAACCATGTAAAGGGTGCTTGATACGGTTTGGCTGTGTCCCCACCCAAATCTCATTTTGAATTGCAGTTCCCATAGTCCCCATGTGTTCTGGGAGGGACCTTGTGGTAGGTAACTGAATCATGAGGACGGTTACCCCCATGCTGCTGCTCCCATGATAGTGAGTGAATTCTCATGAGATCTGATGATTTTATAAGGGGCTCTTTCTTCTTTTGCATGGCACCTCTCCTATTGCCAACATGTAAAGAAGGACGAGTTTGCTTCCCCTTCCTCCATGATTGTAAGTTTCCTGAGGCCTCACCAGCCTTGCTGAACTGTGAGTCAGTTAAACCTCTTTCCTTTATCAATTACCCAGTCATGGCAGTCTTCTATAGCAGCTTGAGAATAGACTTATCCAGTGCTTCTAACTAGTTCATCCAGTATGGGTCAATACGGAGAATAAAGATTCACACTGAATCTTGTAGCTCTCCTGAAAAACTTTGCTGAGTAAAGGACACAGTAAAACTGGTGTGATGAGAAGGCATAATTTTAGACTTGGACAGGACTTGATTGATTTCTCATTTCATCACTTCTTTTTTTTTTTTTTTTTTTGAGACGGAGTCTTGCTCTGTCACCCAGGCTGGAGTGCAGTGGCCGGATCTCAGCTCACTGCAAGCTCCGCCTCCCGGGTTTACGCCATTCTCCTGCCTCAGCCTCCCGAGTAGCTGGGACTACAGGCGCCCGCCACCGCGCCGGGCTAGTTTTTTGTATTTTTAGTAGAGACGGGGTTTCACCGTGTTAGCCAGGATGGTCTCATCTCCTGACCTCGTGATCCGCCCGCCTTGGCCTCCCAAAGTGCTGGGATTACAGGCTTGAGCCACCGCGCCCAGCCTCATTTCATCACTTCTAAATGTAAGACTTTATTCATGTGATCCTCACTTGAAAAATGGCTACAGCAGCTAATATTCACAAGTGTTTTGAGGATTAAATTATATAGGATTGTGAACAAAGTATTAGCACAATTAATGACTAGTACTAGAACATAATAAAAGCTAATTAAACGACACTTGTATTTTGTTATCTGCATTATCTATTGATCTTCATTTTAGTTAAGATTTTTTTTTTATTTCTACCATATTTCACCTCAAAAAATAAGTGACTGAAAGTCTAGAAATAGTCGATAATTTGATACTACTTTAAAGGTGTTGCTAAATTAGGATCTACACTTTTATTATAACCCACATCCTTTTCTGATAACTCCACTGTTGCTCGTAACACTTACATGTCTCTAGTATTTTATTTGTAGAAAAGAGTAAGATATTCATTAATTATCATAAGCGTTAGCCCTATGCATAATAAGCAATCATTATTTAATAATATTGCATTGAAGTTCTACTCTGTGTCAGACACTGTGATGAGTGATTTGGGATTTACAATAATTAGGATAAAAATATTATATATCATCTCAAGTTACTGACATAGTAACCAGAGAGCTGTACACACATCATTGCTAGTGTGATATAAGGGTTCTAACAGTTGTAAAGTATAGAAATGAAACAGAAAAAAAAAAAAAAAAACTTAATCACTAAGAGTGTGGGAGGAAAGATAAAATCATAAAACCAAGAATAAAGATACTAAAATCTTATTTGTTGTGATTTGATGGAATTAAATACAAATCAGGGACAGTGTTTTGGTATCCAAAGAAATAAAAGAAAGATACAGGTGGAGAGATAAAACCTTCTTCTAAGGTGTCACAAATAACATTTAAACATTTAGAAATGAGAGTTAAATATATTGTTTTCTTTTCAAAAATGTGCTACCTGTGTTCATAAGACCTCAAAAGGTTAAATTCAGTAAACTTTTGCTTATCTTAAGCAAATTATTTTATCAGTACTGTTTCAATGTATGCAGTACTGATTCTATCAGTACTAATTAGATTTATTTTTATTTTTTCCATTGATCCATTTATATACTGTTTATATATATGCTTTATTTCTTAATTTTTGCTTGGTTACTCCTTTCTTCTCTTTTTGTAGCTTTTGTTTTATGTTATTTATTTTCAATAAAATGTGTAGTTTTCTTCACTCTTGAGGAGCAGCACCTTGGCAGATCATTTAACTTTCCTTTTTATCAAATGACACATTTGGAAATTGGACTGGTTTAAAAAAAATGGGTTCTGGAGAAATGTCAAAGGACATAGTTACATTTTAAAATAACCTATAGTTCCTAGGGTAATACATTTGAGTGGGGTATTTGCACTCACACTTCTATCATTTCTATAAATTCTTTTTTTAACTTAAAAATTATTACTTTCGTACTTGTGGATCTTTAATTTTTCAGTTGGAATATAATTTTATATATTTATGTATATATATATTTTTAAAAAGTTGTCTCCTAATGTATGACATACAAATCTTTTTTTTTTTTTTTTTACTCAATAAATCTTAAGCCAGTGTGGGTCAAGTTTAATAATATCATAAACACTTAACAATTTTTTTTTTCTATACAAGTAGGTCATAACAAATACTTTTAAAAAAATTTGGCAAAATTACAAAAAACCTAATTTTTTTGTTTTTCCATTAGAGTTGAAAGCTACTATAACTTTCTCTTAATTAAATAAAAATAAAACTTGTAAATCTGATTTTTCTTTCTTCTTTTATTTTGAATTGTTTTTATTAATTTCTTTAACAGACAGAAAAATGGCCCCCAAGATGTTCATATCATAATCCTGAAAAGCTAAAATTATATTTCTTAACAAGCCAAAAAGGAACTTTGCTGATGTGTTTATGTTAAGGACCTTGAAATGGGACAAATATCCTGGATATCCAAGTAACTACAAAGGTCTTCATAAAAGGAGGCTAAAAGGTCAAAAGCAGATGAAATTGCACCTGTGGTTTGTGCACAATGAATTGTATAACTTCATTTTTGTATTGTTATAAAGAAATACCAAAGACTCGGTAATTTATAAAGAAAAGAGGTTTAATTGACTCCTAGTTCTACAGGTTGTACAGGAAGCATGGCACAAGCATCAACTCAGCCTCCAGTGAGGCCTCAGTGAGCTTACAGTCATGGCTAAAGGCAAAGTGGGAGCAGACATGTCACATGGTGAGAGGAAGTAAGAGAGAGGGGAGAGGTTCCATGCTCTTTTAAAAAAAACAGATTTCACATGAACCATGAGGGAGAACTCACTCTTTACTATGAAGAAAATACTAAGTCATTCATGGGAGATTGACCCTCCCATGACTCAATACCTCCTACTAGGCCCCGCCTCCAACATTGGTGAACACATTTCAACATAAGATTTGGAAGGGTCACACACCCACGTCATATCAATAATATATAACTAATACTTGTTGAAGATGAAGGAAGTATTCTCTTTTAAATGCTTTTCATGAATCCACTCATTTAGTCTTCACAAATACTGTAACAGGGAAGTAATAATATTATTTTTCTATTATTGCTGAGGAAATGAAGGGATTAAAAGGGTATTTTGGCCCTTCTCTATATTTATTCAGCTAGGAAATTATTATAGATCATATGAATACAGAACCTGAAATTTTTAAAAAATATATACCATATTGATTTCCAGGAGAGATTAAATGGCTTACCTAAGATCATATAGCAATTACGGGTTAAAGCTGTGATCTGAACCCGGGATTCCTATAATTATTTTCCATGTCACATTTTTAGTTTTCTTCATGAAGTAAATTATGTATACTAATGATTCAAAGATAAACAGGCAACAATTAATTTATTCATCATTTATTCATTACTCTAGTCATGTACTCAATTAATATTAAATGAGAAATCTCCTGTACAATGTAATTAGCTCAACCCTGACAGACAAAAGATACTTTATAACTGTTTGGTTAACGGAAATACGAATTAATCAATAAACTGATATTTTAAAAATCCTGGTAGTTTTCCCAATCTTGGTTTGTATTATTTAATATTAATTATTTATTTTACTATATTAAATATTATAGATACTTTAAATCAGTATTTGAAAATGTAGGCTTTATGATAGCTAATAAATTATCAGAGTATTATTAAAATATACTTACCAAACACAGAGCTATTGACTTTAAAATGTTGTCTTTGTTTCCATCTGTCTTTGAGGTAAAAATAAAAAATACAAACAACGTTGTTTTGAAGAGTGATTAGGAATTATTTAGTTAAGTAAGATAACTAAAATGATAAAATTATGATCCATACCCCTAAGAAAATATAAGCCATAGAGTATCTATGGTCTGTCTTGTGCGGATGTGAATGTCAGTGAAACTTGTTTTATTTTTTTCATGTGTTATTTAAATAACATTCTTAACCAAGAAAGCTACTTTTGTGACGTTAAAAAAAAGTGACAGAAAATATTCTTATCAATCTTAAACAGATCAAAATTATTTAAGTAAAATCTGAGCTTTTTGGTTATTTGTGTGTGTATGTCCTCAGGAACATGTATAAATCCTTAGTAATTTTCTATACACACATCCATGCAGAAAAGATTGGCATTTGTTGTTATTAAACTCTAGAATGGCTTAAATAAATGCTCTTTTCCTTGATGTTAATAACCATGGAAATAGCTCCAGTTCTCTCCAAAGTTATATATAGTTAGGCATAGCTTAATCAAAAGCTAAAGAAGATTTTTTTTTAAAAAAAATCCCTTCCTTTTGGTTTTCATAATTTGGTCTTGTTTCCTATTCCTGTTTATGATCCCAATCATTAATACATTAGTAATGACCAATTCCAAACTTCCTGATGATTGACATTAAGTCAAAATTTGTTTCTAATTTTATTAAATATTTGTACTAGCCAGTGAATGTGTGGTCTGATATTTTATACTAACCAATAATGTGTGGTCTGATATTTTATTTTATTTATTTTAAGAGACAAGGTCTAGCTGTGTTGCCTAGGGTTGGGTGCCATGGCTATTCACAGGTGCAATCGTGGTGCATTATAGCCTTGAACTAACAGGCTTTATTGATCCTCCTGCCTCAGCTTCCTCAGTAGCTGGTACTATAGGCACTCACCACCAGGCCCAGTGTGGGGGCTAACATTTTAAGTTTCGATACTTCAGTTCTGTAGTTACAGTCCTGTAGAATAAGGAAAGGTATAGCTTGGTCAGAGGACTACAGAGCCACGTGCCAGCCCACAATCAGACCACAATCCTCTGTGTTGATGTAGGAGTTACAGTTGGCCCCCTATTCATATTCCTTTTTCTAGGAGTGTACTCCATTTTCTACCTACCTTGAATTTTGGGTAGCGACGTTCACAGCTGTACCTCTCTCTGCATCCTTCTCCACAAACAGGAAACATCTAGCCTATTACAGGGAGGTTGATTTATCAGGTGTGAACCTCTTACTTACCAGCCCACCCCTCCAGTTACCCACGGCTTCACAGATGTAGATCATCCTCTGGGCATTGGCCGTCTTCCCCTGGTTAGAGTTGTGTACTCGAGGAAAGAGTCAGGAATTGCCTGGTTCAAATTCCTCTTTCTTGATCAAGCAATGGTGCATTGGTCAGATGGATAGTGAGAGGGGTTTTTAGTAGTTGATGGGTGTCACATATATGTCAAGTGATGGACCATAGCCACGAGGCACCATTTACCCAGCACCTAGAGAATATCTGTTTTCAATAGTATGACATTAAATATTAAATGAAAAAAAAGTCACGTTGAGATACCATGGAACAATAGTATAACATTGGTTATGTTATGGTTTAACACTTTTCCTACTGCTTTGAACAAGGGCTCTGTCTTCCTTATAGTTGACATCTCCTCTGTTTCTTTTCCATATCTTGATGCAAAGTATGGATATTATTAAATAACTGTTCTATGGATTACATTTTTCTATTCCTCTTAATTATGTTGTTTTGTTTTCCTTTCTTTTTAACTTCTGTTTCCTGCTGATATTTTACTTTCTTGTGGTTTAAAATATCACCTCTGCGTGAATGACTACTGTATTAATTTTCTGTGACTACTGTAACAAATTATCACAAACTTGGTTCTCCAAAACAATGCAAATTAACTACTTTAAGGCCTGGTAACAGTAATCTGAAATGAAACCGACTAGATGAAAATCCAGATGCCAGCAGTGCTATGTTCCTTTTTACAGGTACTAGCAGAGAATCTGTTTGCCTGCCCTTTACAGCTTCTAGAAGTTGCCTGCATTCCTTTCTTTGCTTGTGGCCCCCTCCACCATCTGCAAAGCCAATAACAGCCAGTTCTACTCCTTCTAACATTATGTCACTTTGATAGAAATGAAGCAGCATAGAAGCTCATATATATTTTGGCACATTGCCCAGAAAATTGCACATCATGTCTATTTTACATTTATTTTTTACATAGTCATGCCTAGATTCAAGGGGACTGGAAACATATTCCTTGGCCTCACCGTTACTTCCCAGGGAAAAGCAATTGAACACCTGGGCCAAAGTCTGAATGTAAGGCCACAAATATTTCTGCATGCTCTTCCTCCCATGAAGACAAGGGCCCACATCTGAAGAAGATGCCACTTCATCAGATCTGAATATACACATTTCTTTATCACATCTGCATATGCATACCATGTCTTAAAAACATATGAACTGGCTGGGCGCCGTGGCTCACGCCTGCATTCCCAGCACTTTGGGAGGCCGAGGCAGGCGGATCATGAGGTCAGGAGATCGAGACCATCCTGGCTACCATGGTGAAACCTCGTCTCTACTAAACATACAAAAAGAAAAATTAGTCAGGTGTGGTGGCGGGCGCCTGTAGTCCCAGCTACTCAAGAGGCTGAGACAGGAGAATGGCCTGAACCCAGGAGGCGGAGCTTGCAGTGAGCTGAGATCATGCCATTGCACTCCAGCTTGGGTGACGGAGCGAGACTCCATCAAAGAAAAAACGAAACAACAACAACAAAAAACACATATGAACTAAAGCACATATGAACTAAAAATAATTTAGCTAAATCACTCAATATACAACAGTTGTATATGCCACAAAAACTCCCCTTTGGAAACGAAAAGAATGGGAGACACATCTAAATATCTGAAATGTCACACCGCTTGCAAACTAACAGTTTAGCCTGGGTAGTTTTGTGGTTGAGGGTAGGGTATATAAAATTTCTGGATCACAGATGAAGGCGAAAGACAGTTAATATTTACAGCACTAGTTGTCAGAATATTAGTATTTTGTGTATGTGTGCCTGTACTCTGGGTCAGTTCTCCCAGGGAAACATAAACACTCTTTGTATCGCCTTCACATGCAATGAGTTGTGTTACAGGAGAGGAAACATGAGCTGAGGGAATCTGGATCTTCTACAATGTGAAGTAAATGGACCTGCCATTAATTCTATCTCTCAAGGCTGTGTGTGATACAAATGTGTGATATATACAAAGTTTTCTATGCTAACACTTTTGACAGACAGTTTGGAAGAAAGGAAAATGACTATCTCACTCATAAGATGTGCAGAAATATGAGAGACTTATGAAGAAGTGTCTCCCAAATTACCTTTTTTTCTGATGATGGCTAAATATATTGATTAGATGCTTATTCAGGTTTCTGGGATAAATTCTTTTATAAGTAATTGTGGTCTATTACTGCCTTCTGGGTGATTATTCTATAATTATTATCTTTTTAAATAAACTTTTTATTTTAGAATAGTTTTAAATTTATAGAAAATGTTTGAAGATAGGAGAGAGAATTCCTGTATACCCCACATCAAGTTTCTCATATTATTAATATCTTAATTATTATGAGGTATACTTGCCAAAATAAGTGAGTCAATATTGATACAACGTTATTAAATTAGCTACATAATTTAGTCAGATTTCATTAATTTTTAGCTAATGTCCCTTTTTTGTTCCAAGATTCCATCCAAGATACCACATTACATGTAGTTGTCATATTTCATCATGTCACATCGTACTTCTTGGTTGTGATGGTTTATCAAGCTTTTCTTATTTTTGATGACCTTGAGAGTTTTGAGAAATAATAGTGAAGTATTTTGTATAATAACCTTCAATTGACATTTGCTTGATTTCTTTTTTTTTTTTTTTTTTTTTTTTGCATTATTAGACTGAGAACATGGGTTTCTAGGAAAATTACTAAAATAAAGTACCATTTCATGACTTCATATCAAGAGTATATATTATCATATTTACTTACCACTGTTGATGTTGATATTATTCTTAATCACCTGGCTAAGATAGTGTTTGTCAGTGTATTAGTGTGTTTTCACACTGCTTATAAAGACACACCCTAGTCTGGGTAATTTATAAAGGAAAGATATTTAATTGACTCAAAGTTCCACATGACTAGGGAGGCCTCACCATCATGGCAGAAGGCAAGAAGGTGCAAAGTCATGTCTTACATGATGAAGGCAAGACAGCATGTGCAGGGGAACTCTCCTTTATAAAACCATCAGATTTTGTGAAACTTATTCACTATCATGAGAATAGCATGGGAAATACCTGCCCCCGTGATTCAATTACCTCTCACTGGGTCCCTCCCACGACGTGTGGAAATTATGGAAACTACAATTCAAGATGAGATTTGGGTGGGGACACAGCCAAGCCATATCAGTTAGATTTCTTCACCATAAAGTTACTCTTTTTTCTGCCTCTTTTTTTCTTTTTTCTTTTTTCTTTTTTTTTGAGACAGAGCCTCGCTCTGTCATCCAGGCTGGAGTGCAGTGGGGTGATCTCGGCTCACTGCAAGCTCCGCCTCCCGGGTTCACGCCATTCTCCTGCCTCAGCCTCCTGAGTAGTTGGGACTGCAGGCACCCTCCACCTCGCCCGGCTAGTTTTTTGTATTTTTTAGTAGAGACGGGGGGTTTCACCGTGTCAGCCAGGATGGTCTTGATCTCCTGGCCTCGTGATCCACCCGTCTCGGTCTCCCAAAGTGCTGGGATTACAGGCTTGAGCCACCGCGCCCGGCCCTGCCTTTCTATACTATACTTTTTGGAGGTAAGCCATTATCCACACACTTAAAAAGTGGACATTTATGCTCCAGGTTTTTGAGGATGAAGCATCTACATACACCATTTGGAATTCTTCTGCATTTTTATCCATTTGCTTATTTATTTATATTAATATGGGTACACGGATATTTTTTTTTTTTAACTTTTGGTTATAATCTAATACTTTTAAATGTATTTTGTTGCTCAGTGTATTCCAGATTGGACTTTTGGGAGTTCTTTCAGTTGGCTTCCGTGTTCCTTTGAGATATTCCCTCCGTGTGTGTGTGAATGGCTATGCTGAGTACTTGCTTACTCTCTGACACTAGAAGATGCTCCAGATTCATCTTGTAGATATTCTGCCTCATACCTAGCATCAGCATTTTTCTAAGGAGCCCTGATTCATTTTACAAGATAATAGAAAATAATGCTTCTTGCCTATTGCTTAAACACAAAAATAATAAAATATATGTAGGGTGTTGCAGGTGGTATCAATGTTGGTAAACAGGGCAAGGTTAGTTGCAAAAACCCCAAACCTTAGAGAGAGAGAGACCTTGGTAACATAACACTTCATTCTTTTTGCAGGTTTTCAGGAGTTACACTTCATGTGGGAAGTTAGGAAACAGGGCTTCTCCCATCTTTAATTTCCAACATCCCTAGCACTCTGAGTTCCTATACTTACAGGAAAAGAAGTTGGAGACGGTAAATTTGCTTCTTTCTCACCTGTCCTAATAATTTCACTATCGTGTCCCCTTGCATGTTTTTAGCTATCCTTAAACTTTTAGCTATCCCTTACAGAAAAGAGATTTAAAACCTACAGTCCCTGCTAGACAATTTCTTCTTAGCTAAAATTTTAAGCTATGGAAAGTGAAACAAACATTTTTGTAAAGAGAAGATGTTCATATCTAAGCCCCATAATGTTTAAGTCCAAAGTATTTCTCTCTCCCAGGCCATTACATTAAACGACTCCTACCCCTCTTTTCTATTTCGTGGACCTTTCATTAGTACTTTTAATTATTTCCAGTAAATTTGTTCTCAAATTCCTTTTATACATAACTGCCAGATTAATAATCCTAAACCTAAGATATTTTATTAAATTTCCCTGCTCAGAAATTTTTGATAGCTCTGTATTATGGCCAATAATGTCTTATAATTAATGATCTGATTATTCAAATTTCTCCACAAGCTGTATATGAGTATATATATAGCTATATATATATATATACACACATGTATATGTGTATATATACACATATATACACACATATATATATACACATACACATATACGTGTGTGTGTGTGTGTGTATATATATATATATATGTGTCAGTCTTTTCTCACACTGTTTCTCAATATATGTTAAATGATGCGGCCAATCTGACCCACTCATCATTCCTAGAACATACCATGTGGTTTCCCCTCCTCACTGTTTTAATACCTCTCATTGTGCTCCATTTTTACTTACTTTTAAAACCTGACTTAAATGCCATCTTCCTCCAAGTTGATAGAAGTCTATTTTCTTTCTTTTGAAGCCATTTCCCTGTATTCTTATTTGTGTTATCTGGTTATTATGAACACTAGAGTATATGGGCCTGGATAACAGATATTAAAGTCTACTCATCCTTATATTACCTGTAGTAAATGATAAATTATCTTTCATAAATGTTTCATTTAGTAAATATTTGTTAAGGAAACATGCACAAATAAAATTTAAATTAAAAAACAACTTATAATGCATAAGTTGTGTAGACAAAATGTTCTTTTATGTTAAATTAAAACCGGTTACATATATAATTTAAATGTTTAAAATGCAAAATTAATATTTCTCTGATATGATTTTAAAATTTTTATACCATCATAGTACAAATTAGTAAAGACAAATTAAAAGAGCAGGCAGTTAAATATGTAAATTGCCAATTATAATAATGAAAACTCATTTATTAGAGTTTTGGAATTTAAACATGTTTTCTCACATTACGTAAAGATACGGTAATATGAATACCATACATGCATTAAGAAGTATTCATGTGTTCAAGAAGTATATATTGAGAAATCATGCACATTTAAATATATATTTTTTTCACATGACTGCAATGTCCTTTTAAACAAGGATTCCACTTTTTTTGCAACTAGCATCTCAAATGTCCTGGGAGGAAAAGATAACCAAATAATATTTATTTATAAAATCTTTGAAAAGTTTAAGTTAGTACATTTTAATTTGATTAAGAGTCAGGAAAAAAGAAGATATTTGAAAGGTCAACAATTAAATATCTAATCAACTAAGTATCTATAATTCAAAAAGTGTTTATAAAATGCATTCACTGAAAATATACTTAGAAAACCAACATGGTATAGAGAACTAAAGCTAGTCTTCCTAAGAAACTAGAAACTACTATCTTCCTTAAAGTGAGGTGAATTGAAAAAAATTCTGAAGCAGCACATTCACTTAAGATACTCCATATCAAACATTTAAATATGAATTATAAATTAATAATTGTGTTATGATCATTGTATTACATTAAAATGAATACATTTATCAATATTCAACAATAAATTATTCATTATAAATGTATGTTCTCAACAAATATGTGGTTAACAGGAAAGCTTTTAAGTGATTTTCATTTACTCGATTAAACCTTGTCATATAAACTACACTGATGCTCAGCATTTGAAGAAAATGGTTCTGTCCTCTGGCTTGAGGGTCCATGAACATTTGGCTTGGTCACTTCTTGCAACACATAACTGAAGACATTGTTACTTGTTTATCTAACAACTTGAAACTCTGATGAGGCCAGTTGTACCAGACGAAGCACTAGGACTTGCTTTGGACAGTTTATTAAGTAATTAGAGCAACATGTTGATGCGTTTCTGGTGAGTCTGAAGAATGGTGTTGGTCATGCATTTCTGAAGAGCTTAGAATTTTCTGAATTAAGGTTTTCCTCAAATTTCCAGCCTTGTCCTTTGAGTCTATGCAAGTTCCAAGGGCAGAATTACTCAGACATAAAATACTATACTTAAAATGTTGTGCACATTACACGGTTTCTTGTTCCATATTTTTTTGCTTCGTGTTTTCAAAGCTAAGTAGTCTTTATTACTTATGAACTGAGGAAGCCTATTGTATTTGATGAGTTTGATTCTCATTCTCAGTCAAGACATTGATGCTAGTCAGAGCAAAGTAGGCATTGTCATACTGCACCCACTCTCCAAAATTTCCCAAGCATCATATATATGCGATATATTAAGTATATGAGAGAGAGCTTTTCTTCTCGTGTAGCTTTGTTTTTTTATATCATATTGTGTTTCACAAGGTTTTGGTCAATGTTGGTTACCTTCAATTGTATTTTTTAACTGTTAGCATTCAAAGAAGAGCCAAAAAGTTAAGACATATAAATTCAGAGATTTATTTATAAATGGTCAACCTGTTAAATTAGTCAAAAATTGAGTCACTAACTCAAATATTGAACTTAGATTGATGATAAAACCAGCAGGTATTCTACAATTTTGGGAAGTTGGTATATTAAAATTTGTGATATAGCCATTTGAGTTGAGAAGCTGAGAATAAAGATGATTCGTGGTTCAAAATCTACATGGAGACATTCATTCTATTTTATTTAACTCCTATAATTTTGTGATCAGGAAATCTAGACTTTTCAGAATATCTCTAATAGCTTTGAAGTAATAAAGGGTAAATGTTGAATCAAATGTTGCAGTTATCGTATATACCCAACAGCCAGTGGAGGTGGTCGAGGATTGAGATGCTTGGCTTTAGCAAGGAATTTCGTAAGTCACCGCTTGATGACAGCTTATCATCAAGGTTATCTACAGTAATTTTTCTCATAAATTGTGTTTTCTAAATGCGTATTATGTTTATACATTTTGGATAAACGTCTGCAAACCAAGTCACTTAAAATAATGATCCACACTTATAACCTAACATTTTCATTTGAAATATCTCAATTTTTTTTTTTTTTTTTTTTTTTTTGAGACAGAGTCTTGCTCTTTTGCCCAGGCTGGAGTGCAGTGGCCGGATCTCAGCTCAGTGCAAGCTCCGACTCCCGGGTTTACGCCATTCTCCTGCCTCAGCCTCCCCAGTAGCTGGGACTACAGGCGCCCGCTATCTCGCCCGGCTGGTTTTTTTGTATTTTTTAGTAGAGACGGGGTTTCACCGTGTTAGCCAGGATGGTCTCAATCTCCTGACCTCGTGATCCGCCCGTCTCGGCCTCCCAAAGTGCTGGGATTACAGGCTTGAGCCACCGTGCCCGGCCTCAATTGTTATTACTAAAAATTAACTCTAGTCGGGCACGGTAGCTCACGCCTGTAATCCCAGCACTTTGGGAGACTGAGGCTGGTGGATCACGAAGTCAAGAGATCGAGACCATCCTGGCCAACATGGTGAAGTCCTGTCTGTACTAAAAATACAAAAATTAGCTGGATGTGGTGGCGGGCGCCTGTAGTCCCAGCTTTACTCAGGAGGCTGAGGCAGGACAATCACTTGAACCTGGGAGGCGGAGGTTGCAGTGAGCCGAGATCGCGCCACTGCACTCCAGCCTGGTGAATGAGCCAGACTTCGTCTGGAAAAAAAAAAAAAAAAAAAAAAAACCAATACTTTTCTATCTTCTATATTTTCTTTCTGGGGAAACATTTCAAAAGCAAAACCAAAGGTATCTGTGATAGATACCTATCCAACAATATATTCCCTAAGAGTCATTTTTTGATGACTATACCAATGCTCAAACTTGCAATCTTTTTATTTAACTACTAAATTCAAAATGAATTAGTTTTGTGTCTATGTGCCAGGCACTCTTTTTTGGGATGATTTTTAAAGTGGCCTGGAACATTCATAAATTTTTATCGCACCTTCAGTCTAGTCCTGTGTCTTAATTATTATTATCACTATTATTTTAAATTATTTGAGACAGAGTCTCACTCTGTCTCCCTGGCTGCAGTGCTGTGGCAGGATCTCGGCTCACTGTAACTTCTGCCTCCCGGGTTCAAGACATTCTCCTGCTTCAGCCTCCAGAGTAACTGGAATAACAGGTGTGTGCCGCCACACCCTGCTAATTTCTGTATTTTTAGTAGAGACGGGATTTCACCATGTTGGCAAGGTTGGTCTCGAACTCCTGATCTCAAGAGATCCACCGCCTTGGCCTCCCAAAGTTCTAGGATTTACAGGCATGTGCCACTGTGCCTGGCCTGTGTCTTAATTCTACACAAGGCCTAACTGGGCCCAAAATAACTGCACAAATGTAGCATAACTTCTTTTCCGTTGATTATATTACTGCTGTAATAAAATGGTTCCTTTAATTATAACTCTTGAGTTATGCGTACTTGTTTAAAGACACATTTTAGCTGAATAATTACTATACTGTAAAAATCAAAAATATTGCATGTATTTTAATGGAAAAGCAAAGTTTCTTAACAGTAATTAGTGCCTGACTTGAGTTAATTTAATACAACATTTTAAAACAACTTTATGTCAGAAACTGTGCTAGGAATCGAAGATGTACAGATAATGCCATATAGCAGAAATAATAGAATGAATACCATGTAAACTTTTGGATGCTTAAATCCACACTGGCAATCTATTAGATATGTTCTAGCAACTGATTTGTTTCCAAATGTATTTTTCTGTGTTGTGTCAGATTGTGGGTTTTAAATTTTAACTGGTAACAATTGTCTTTTCAGGTTTTGCTATTAGTTTTCTCTCTAATGCTCAAAAAGAAAAAGTGTCTTCAAAAACTAAAAGCATATATTAACTATTGTTCAGTTTTCAAAAACATTTTTCAAATATATGTATTTTTAGCAGGGTAAAAAACGAACTATTTTGGTTGGTCCGACTGGATTGTCTGTAGCTTGTGTGGCAAAAGAACTAAAATATGACAGCAACATTTGGTCTGAAATATAGATATATAACAAAGCCATGGAAAAGAAATATATGGCAGGAATTTATTCTCCAATCAATGCACAGTGAAATAAAGTACATAAATCCCCAGATGTCAATGGGAAAATAGGTGCAACGTTATCTGAGAGATACAGCTGAGGAAAAGGAATCCGCACAGGCCCCGTGTTGCTTCTTCATTCTTTACGTAGCATTTGGTGATGGTATGTATATTGTGTACAACAATTGGTATTGTGTGTATATTGAGGAAAAAAAAACACAAATTGGCCTAAAAATTTGATTTGAAAGCTCAAAAAAACAGATACCTATTTAAAAAATACATTCCCTAAGAATCACTTTTTGATGACCATATTACGGTTCAAACTTGTAACCATGTTATGTAAAAACTAAACTCAAAATAAATTAATTTTGTATCTAGCCACATTCGTGCTCCCAGAATTGGGAGAAACTAAAGTATTTGGAGGTTCTTTTAGACAAGTAAGAGAAGCATGATAAAGAATGCATGACCTGGTTGACAGTACTAACTTTTTAATAATATTTAAACAACTTCCAATTAAAACTGCACTTTTTCATATGAAATTGTTATTGATTGAAATAAATTCCTACTGTAAATTCCGAGGCTAATTTGATCTAATTATACATAAATGGATTTAAAATTGTGTATCCCATACGAATTCTGCCTTTTATCTACATTTTTACTTATGTCCCTAGATACAAATATGTGACTATAAGCTCCTTCAAGGGAAAACTGTATTTTGTGTTTCACTGAATCCCTAGGTCATTAAACCACTGCTCTAAGCAGATAATATATTTAAGGCATATTTTAATGCATTAATAAGTTTTGTAAAAATTTATAAAGCTCTCAATTGATAAAGAAACTTAAAAAAATGCCAGCAAATGTTTGTTTAGTACCAGGCACTGTTTTGAATTTTGTTCACATGTTAACTCACCTATAAGGTAGCTGTTATGAGATTAGAAGAATTAATTTTAATGGAAAGATTTAGAAAGGTTAAAAAGTTAGCTAGAAAATTGAGAAAATTGGGGAGGACATCTCATTTATTAGTATTCATCTTTCTACATTTTAATGATGGACTTGTGGGAAAATATTTTACTTCCATAGTATGGCTGAAGTACAAAATGTACCTTCTCTGTGAAGATTAGGAGGAAGATAGCGATTTGGTTAGAAATTAGGAATGGAGTTCTCACAGAAGCCCTACAAAGACTTTGGCTAGTAAAATCATGCATGCACGCGCGCGCGCACACACACACACACAGAGGAAGAGAAAAATGTGATAAAGAAAAGTAAATATGAAATGGTATTGACAAAAGGCATAAAGTTTATCCAATGTGAGTGGTGAATTTTAAAATACTTTAGTTTAAACTAGAGACCATCTTAGACAAAAAGAGTTCTCTCTCTTATCTTGGAAGTCTCAAATAAATGCCCCATCCAAAAGTCACAGGATATTGGTGCACACAAAAAGACAATTAAAGAGATAATTGAAAAAAAACTACAGAGATTAAATTAGAACATAAACACACACATTGCATACATACAGCCATAAATAGGTTATTAAAAATCTATATAAATTGGCAGTACTGTATTATGTCTGATCAAATGGGAGAGAGAGAGAGAAACCAAACATATAAAAAATGAAAATGAAAAAGTGCATCCTACCATTATGGGGGGAGAAAATAATTTATTTTCCACACCCTCCTGAACTTTTGTTATTTTTAACATAATTGGGTTCATATTGAATATACATTTTTTGTATTCTGGATATTCACTCCCTTATTGTGACATAGGTACGTTTGCATATTATTACATAATCTTCATAAAGATAATTCTTACATCTTCACAATATTCTGACAAGTGTATGTGTTCCCAGAAGAATGAATATTTTATTAACTTGATACACATTAATTTGATAAATATAGACAATTTAACTTTCCAAGAATTGTACCAATTTACACCATTATACTGTGATACCATTATATTGTGTGAGGGTGCCTATTTCATCACATTTTCAGTAGCATTAATCTATTCCTGGACTGTTTGTTCGATTTCTTAGATCTCTCTCTCAATTCCTGCGTTTCAGTTTAAATAACAAAGCTTTGGAGCGTATTTTGATATTGGACAGGTGAATTTGCCTAAAGATATATCTTTTTCCATCAGTGTTCTAAAAACTTTATTCCACTTTCCTTCATATTAACATTGAAATTGCTTCTAAATGCAATCAATACAAATAATCTTGAGATTTTGTGCTATTCCTAAAATCTTGTTTTCTAGGATTATTTAGGAGTGTTTATTTTTTTCTGGCTTTTCAAAGACTTTGATGTGGAATTCTGGTTCACTTTCTTGATTTGGTACCCCATAATACTTTGAGTCCCAGAGTGTACAGGTTAACTCTATATTAAATATATTTTATTATATTGAATATTTTTTATAATTCTACATTAAATATCTCTATTAAATGTATTTAAACTTTTTTTTTTCTGGAAGTATCCATAGTTGTTCAAGAACTATATTATTTCAACCCTTTTTTCAGGGTTACTAACTTGCCTAATTTAAATATATCTTTTCTGTGATCAAAGTTCATTAAAACATATGCAATATTAGTTATTGTTACTTTTGTTACAGATATTTCACTGTATGCCTCTTGTTGCAATGATTTTTAAGTTATCAGTGCCCAAAACTTCCTAGCAACATATTAAGAAATCTTTAAGTTTCAAAAACATTTTATTACTGATTTTCTTAAACTTTTCATATATTCTTGAATTTATTTTAATCTTGCTGCTGTCTATTTAATCTTATCCTTAAGAAAACTTGTAGAGATGATAAATTCACTTAGATATTTTATATTCTTTATTTTAGAATTTTCTCTTCCTTTTATTTTGTTTGTTCTATTATAGCTTCCAGTTACAGATGTTGAAATACCAAAGTATGTTCTATACAATTATCATTTTCTCTTTTAATATACATAGCTGTACTCCAGCCTGGGTGACAGGGCAATAGTCCATCTAAAAAAAAAAAAAAAAAAAAAATATCTGAAGTGGAGCCTGAAGATTAAAGTGAATTGCTGCAATCTCATGATCACCTTTGAAAGCACGAGGAGTTGCTTCTTATGGAAGAATAAAAGAAGTGTTTTCTTGAGATGGAAACTACTTCTGAAGATGCTGTGAACGTTGTTGAAATGACAACAAAGGATTGAGAATATTACATAAACTTAGTTGATGAAGCTGTGGCAGGGTTTGAGAGAATTGACTCCAGTGTTCAAAGTTCTGTTGTGAGGACAATGCTGTCAGAGAGTATCACATGCTGTAGAAAAATCTTTCATGAAAGGAAAAGCTGTTTGCTCTGGCAGAACATAATTGTCTTATTTCAAGATACTGCCAAAGCATCCTAACCTTACGTAACTACCTCCCTGACCAGTTAGAAGCCATCAACATTGAGGCCCGACTCTCCACCAATAAAAAGATGACTCACTGAAGGCTCAGGTGATTGTTAACATTTTTTACCTAAAGACTTTTTTTTAATTAAAAAAGTTAATTTTAAAGATATAATGCTATCACACACTAAATACACTATAGTATAGTGTAAACACAATTTTTTTATGTACTAGAAAACAAAAATATTTGTGTGCCTCACTTTAATGTGATATTTGCTTGATTCCACTCCTCTTGAACTGCACCCTCAATATCTTTGAGGTATTCCTATATCACATATTGCTATCGTTTTAATTTCCCTTAGGTTTAGGTAATTTGTTTTTATTTTTTTATTCCACTTTTGTGTCCCTGTTTCATGATACTGGTTTTCTTAACTGTTTGATTATTATTTTTTTAAATTTTTGAATATTTATTTTTATTTTTAATTTTTTCCATAAGTTATTGGGGTACAAGTGGCATTTGGTTACATGAGTAAGTTCTTTAGTGGTGATTTGCGAGTTTCTGGTGCATTCATCACCCAAGCAGTACACAAGCAGTATAGGCTGCACCGTATTTACAGTCTTTTATCCCTCACTCACCCCGTCCCGCTCTTCCCCCCAAGTCCCCAAAGTTCATTGTATTATTCTTACTCCTTTGCATCTCGTACCTTAGCTCCCACATATCAGTGAGAACATACGATGTTTGGTTTTCCATTCCTGAGTTACTTCACTTAGAATAATAGTCTCCAGTCTCATCCAGGTCACTGCAAATGATGTTAATTCATTCCTTTTTATGGCTGAATAGTATGTCATCATATATATATACACACACATTTGTATATATACATATTCCATTGTGTGTGTGTATATATATGTATATAAACATAGATATACCACCACCATCACAGTTTCTTTATCCACTTGTTGACTGATGGGCATGTGGGTTGCTTCCATGATTTTTCAATTGTGAATTGTGCTGCTATAAACATGTGTATGCAAGTATCTTTTTTTGTATAATGACTTGTTTTCTTCTGGGTAGATACCCAGTAGTGGCATTGCTGGATCAAATGGCAGTTCTACTTAGTTCTTTATGGAATCTCCACACTGTTTTCCATAGTGGCTGTACTAGTTAACGTTCCCACCAGCAGTGTAGAAGTGTTCCCTGCTCACCACATCCATGCCAACATCTACTGTTTATTTTTTGATTATGGCCATTTTTTTCAGGCATAAGGTGATATCACATTGTGGTTTTGATTTGCATTTCCCTAGTCATTAATTATGTTGAGCATTTTTTAAAAATATGTTTGTTGACCATTTGTATATCTTCTTTTGAGAATTGTCTACTCAAGTCTTTAGTCCACTTTTTGATAGGATTGTTTGTTCTTTTCTTACTGATTTGCTTGAGTTCATTGTAAGCTCTGGATGTTAGTCCTTTGTCAGTTGTACAGATTGTGGAACCATCCCTAATTCATTCTATGAAGCCAGAATCACACTAATACCAAAACCAGGAAAGGACACTATCAAAAAAGAAAGCTACAGACCAATATTCTTATGAACATAGATGCTAAAGTCGTTAATGAAATTCTAGCTAATTGAATCCAACAGCACATCAAAAAGATAATCCACCATGATCAAGTGGGTTTCATAATTTATTTCTGACCAGAGTTGGTACCTTTAGATGGAGTATTCATGTTTAGTGGGCCCCCAGCTAGGCATTCTACAGGAAAATATCAATTGCTTTAGTTGCTGTCTATCTTGCATATATGAGTTTGAGTTTTCTCAAGTCTTTTAGGTTTTCTGGCAAATTCTTCTATTGTGCCTTATACTTCTAGAAATAATTTTGTCTAATTCTAAAATTTATATTAGTTTTGAAATGCTGCATTTTTGTCCTTAAGTTTATTTATCTTAAACCTGTTTTCCTTTTCATTCCATCACCTTTACAGAGAAAGAAAATGTAATCAATTTGTTCAACCCATCATCAAAGATGTTTTATCTTAATCGTTTCAATGTGGATCAACATCTTGTATTTTTCTAACTACAATATATTAATCTTTTATGTTGGGGGCAATGTGCTTCATTTACAAGCGTTATCTTATTCAATTCTCAGTGCGATTAAGACATGTTCTATTATTATATTTGTTTTAATGATAGAGAAACAGAAATGGTGAAAATTTGAGACACTTGTTTACTGTTACACTGTTTTTAAGACGGGGATCAAGAGTTCTTGCCTGCATAATTTTTCCATAACGGATAGAATAGTCACTTTATCTCTCTATAAACAAGACCGGTTCAAGAATATTTGTGGGAGTAGTAATTACTCTCTGTTCTGTATCTATTTTACTCCTTCTGCTTTTTAACTTATAACTCAAGAGGCTTTTTCCGAATATCCCCTTCCCCTTCTCTAAGCTTATATCTTGCCTTCAAATATCCTGTAAGTTAACTACTGTAACAAGAAGACAGGTGTATCTCCCAAGGATGAGCATCAATGTACACTTTACAAAGAATGTGCTTAGGATATGTAATCTGCAGTAATATAATTGGGCCTACTAAAAACAAACCTATTTAAAATATTAGTTGAGATTTACCTATCTGGATATCTGATGTTTTAAAATGTGTTTTAGAAGTGGCTCTTTGATTTTCTTAGTTAATAGAATACACATCCAAAGATTTTTCTAAGCAAAGAAACGTTTTGCACCATAGAAATAAAGCATCCTCAACTTCTTATAGAGATTTGCATCAAAAGGACTTTGAATAATAAAAGGAAGTTTACTGACATTTTATATGTATTTACTTTGTATATTTTCATCATGTAATTGTTTGTTTTATATTTTTATTTGTGATTACACTTTTATATAATACAATTGCAGTTCTTGTTTATACTTTAATGTAATATGGTTGGAGCTCCAAGAGAAAAATAACAGATTGTGTTCTTTTTTAAATCTATAATCCCAGTCCCTGGCAGAGACACTAGTAGACACTGACTAACCTAATATACATTATATATATATATATCTCGAGTACAGTGGCACAATCTGTGCTCACTGCAACCTCCACCTCCTAGTTCAAGCAATTTTCCTGCCTCAGCCTCCCTAATAGCTGGGATTATAAGTGCCTGCCACCATGCCCAGGATTTTATTTTTTTTGGAGGGGGGGGTATTTTTTTCTTTTTAGTAGAGATGGGGTTTCACCACGTTGACCAGGCTGGTCTCAAACTTCTGACCTCAGGTGATCTGCCTGCCTTGGCCTCCCAAAGTGCTGGGATTACAGGCCTGAGCCACTGCACCCAGACCTAACCTACTATCTTTTAATCACAGATACTTAAACACATTTATCATTATCTTTTCCATTATCAAAATTTTAAAATATTCATTTCCTAATGATTCATGAACTCAAATTGAACTCAATAATTATTAACTGAGCACTTAAGTTGTGTCAAATGATTTTAAGTTTTGAGGATATAGAAATGAAAATATTAATTATATCTTAGAAGAACTTATATTTTGTTGGCAATACTGTGGGTAATCATTTATAATATTCTATGTTAGGTTCTACAAGATCAAACCAGTGCTGCAAGATTATGTTAGATGCATTTTCTAATTTTTCGGGAAAAAAATAGTAGAACAGACAAGACAGAGAAAGTGACATTTTAAATAGGTCTTAATGGACATGTAAACACTTTGCTGAAATAGCTGGATAAGCGGTCTTATCAAAAGGAAATTGCATCATTGTATTAATTTGTATTGCATCTGTGATAAATGATAACAGACTCAGTGATTTTAAACACTTTAAAAATTATTTTACAGTTCTATAGATCAAAATTTCTACACAAGTTTCACTAGGCTGAAATAAATGTGTTTGCACTATGTTCTTTCTAAAGGCTCTAGTGGAGAATCCATTGTCATGCTTTCTCCAACTTCTAGAGGTCACATCCAGTTCCCTTGGTTAGTGGCCCACTTCCTGCTGTTCTTAACTAGCTGCATTGCATCTTTTTGTATCTGTGGGGCATTGCCACATTTCCCTTTGTTTCTCCTCCTCTGCCTCTCCCACTTTATGGAACCCTTCTAATTACATTGGACCCACCTAGATAATCAGAGATGATTATTTTGTTTAAGGGGAGTTGATTAACATCTTTAATTCCTTTTTGCCGTATAATCTGACATATTCACAGATTGCTTACCAGAATGATGTTTTAAGGAACCTGCAATGAATGTGACTAAAAAGTAGGGCATGGGGAATTACAAGAGAAAGGAGTAAAAAAGTAGCATATTGTTTAGGGATGTATGTGTAATTTAACAAGGTCTTTGACTTTATCTTATAATAAAAATATTCCATTTCCATTATTAACTAATTCATCCCCATACTGCATGAATCAGGTAAAATAATATTTATTGATTTACTGTTTCACCTATGTGCCTTAATGACTTACTCTATCCCAAGTTGGCATTTAAAAATATACAATTACCCAGCCATATTTTTATATAACTCTAATCATTTTATGACGAGCTGACAACAACTAGACTAATGCCTTCTTGCTTATAAATATTTTAAATTTTTATTTACTTTGATATACTTATATCAACCACATTTTAATGACTTATTCTTATATTATCTAGCATATAGTATTAGTTAAGTAATGGATAATGTTTAAAGCATACATTGTATAAATTGTATTAAAATGAAGGCTGCCTAGTTCTGCATTTATTTAAAAATTGGAATAAGAAATATAGCAGGTCAACAATTTCACATACCAAACTTAGGAAGAGGCTCATGTGACTGAGTGAGAAATAAAGGAAAAATTTGTTAAACAGTTAGACTCTAAGTATACATCTGTAGATATCCAGATTTCTTAGGTCTGAAAAGGAGCCTGTGAATCATAATTTTAAAGTGTCAGATGACTCTTCTAGGCTAGCCATGGTTCTTTTGTTTGTTTTCCCTGTCAATACTATATCTATCTCTACCCTGAAACACTTTTATGTTGATTTTTTGAAGAAGTATAAGAACAACAGGGCATTATATCGTTGGGTTTTAAAGAGTAGATAATATGTCAAGAAGTAATTGTTAAAACTAGTAAAATTATTATAGTAGAATGGGTAGCAGTCTGTAAATATTAGACACAGTTAAAACATAGTTTTAATCTGCATATTGCTTCATTTTCATTGCAATCGTGAGATTGTCTTTAATATGGAGTACAGAATTATGAAATTGTTAACATTTTAACTTTCACTTATCTGCAGCTTTATCAGTCACAATCACTTTCTTATTACTTCAGCAAAATAGCATTTTGGCTGAAATAATAAAATGAGAATAAAGAAATACTTTGATGATGTCTAGGAAGATGAAGTATGAGAAAAATATATTGTGCATTTCATTTACTGGCTAGTCCCCATTAGGTTGGATAATAAAATGTGTACAAGGTATGTCATCAAAATATTATAAGAAAAAATCTAGACACAAGTTCAGTTTTGATCTGGCAGTGTGCTAGTTTTATTAGCTTTAATGCATTTTTACTTCTGTTTGATTTTTTCACCTCTACAATGCTTAAATACTATTCTAACAACTCTTATTAATTGCTTTGAAAATTAAATAGTTCATAAAATGTACAAATGCTAAGAACAAATAATATTATAGGTGAAACATATACAATGAATAAAATTGATTGGTATTTATAGTGTAGCTAGCATAAGCATAAGTTCTAATGATAGATAAATCAGAAACAAAATTCTAATTAGCAAATAAAATAATTCTACAAATTTAGTAAAAAAAATTGTATAACATTTGGTTTCTAATTACTTTTAAGTAAGATTCTATTTTATGTATTTAAACACAATATTAATTATGAATATTTAATATACTCACATTTTACAATTACTTAGTACATATACTGATTGTGAGCTCAATTCAATCATATATGCTCTCCCTTACAAATTTACCTCTCATATAAAAGTTTTGAGAATGAACTCCTTTAGTACTAAACTAAGTTATGAAAATATCATTATTATTTTTATTATTATTATACTTTAAGTTCTAGGATACATGTGCACAACGTACAGGTTTGTTATATATGTATACATGTGCCAGGTTGGTGTGCTGCACCCATTAACTTGTCATTTGCGTTAAGTATTTATCCTAATGCTATCCTTCCTCACTTCCCCCCACCCCATGACAGGCCCTGGTGTATGATGTTCCCCTTCCTGTGTCCAAGTGTTCTTGTTGTTCAGTTCCTACCCATGAGTGAGAAAATGCAGTGTTTGATTTTCTGTCCTTGTGATAGTTTGCTGAGAATTATGGTTTCCAGCTTCATCCATGTCCCTACAAAGGACATGAACTCATCCTTTTTTATGGCTGCATAGTATTCTACAGTGTATATGTGCCACATTTTCTTAATCCAGTCTATCATTAATGGACATTTGGGTTGGTTCCAAGTCTTTGCTATTGTGAATAGTGCTGCAGTAAACATATGTGTGAATGTGTCTTTATAGCAGCATGATTTATAATCCTTTGGGTATATACCCTGTAATAGGATTGCTGGGTCAAATGATATTTCTAGTTCTAGATCTTTGAGGAGTCACCACACTGTCTTCCACAATGGTTGAACTAGTTTACAGTCCCACCAGTAGTGTAAAAGTGTCACTATTTCTCCACACCCTCTCAAGCACCTGTTGTTTCCTGACTTTTTAATGATCACCATTCTAACTGGTGTGAGATGGTATCTCATTGTGATTTTGATTTGCATTTCTCTGATGGTCAGTGATGATGAGCATTTTTTCATGTGTCTGTTGGCTGCATAGATGTCTTCTTTTGAGAAGTGTTTGTTCATATCATTCATCCACTTTTTGATGGGGTTGTTTTGTTTTGTTTTGTTTTTGTAAATTTGTTTAAGTTCTTTGTAGATTCTGTATATTAGCCCTTTGTCAGATGAGTAGATTGCAAAATTTTTCTCCCATTCTATAGGTTGGCTGTTCACTCTGATGGCAGTTTCTTTTGCTGTGCAGAAACTCTTTAGTTTAATTAGATCCTATTTGTCTATTGTGGTTTTTGTTGCCATTGCTTTTGGTGTTTTAGTCATGAAGTCCTTGCCCATGCCTATGTCCTGAATGGTATTGCCTAGGTTTTCTTCTAGGGTTTTTATGGTTTTAGGTCTAACATTAAGTCGTTAATCCATCTTGAATTAATTTTTATTTGAGGTGTAAGGGAGGGATCCAGTTTCAGCTTTCTACATATGGCTAGCCAGTTTTCCCAGAATCTTTTATTAAATGAGGAATCCTTTCCCATTTCTTGTTTTTGTCAGGTCAAAGATCAGATGGTTGTAGATGTGTGGTATTATTTCTGAGGGCTCTGTTCTGTTCCATTGGTCTATAACTCTGTTTTGGTACCAGTATCGTGCTGTTTTGATTACTGTAGGCTTGCAGTATAGTTTGAAGTCAGGTAGCATGATGCCTCCAGGTTTGTTCTTTTTGCTTAGGATTGTCTTGGCAATGTGGGCTCTTTTTTGGTTCCGTATGAACTTTAAGTAGTTTTTTCCAATTCTGTGAAGAAAGTCATTGGTAGCTTGATGGGGATGGCATGGAATCTATAAATTACCTTGGGCAGTAAGGCCATTTTCAAGATATTGATTCTTGCTATCCATGAGCATGGAATGTTCTTCAATTTGTTTGTGTCCTCTTTTATTTTGTTGAGCAGTCGTTTGTAGTTCTCCTTGAAGAGGTCCTTCACATCCCATGTAAGTTGGATTTCTAGGTATTTTAATCTCTTTTGAAAGGGAGTTCACTCATGATTTGGCTCTCTGTTTGTCTGTTATTGGTGTATAGGAATGTTTGTGATGTTTGCACATTGATTTTGTATCCTGAGACTTTGCTAAAGTTGCTTATCAGCTTAAGGAGATTTTGGGCTGAGACCATGGGGTTTTCCCAATATACAATCATTTCATCTGCAAACAGGGACAATTTAACTTCCTCTTTTCCTAATTGAATATCCTTTCTTTCTTTCTCTTGCCTGATTGCCCTAGCCAGAACTTCCAACAATATGTTGAATAGGAGTGGCAAGAGAGGGCATCCCTGTCTTGTGACAGTTTTCAAAAGGAATGCTTCCAGTTTTTTCCCATTCAGTATGATATTGGCTGTGGGTTTGTCATAAATAGCTCTTATTATTTTGAGATACGTCCCATCAATACCTAATTTATTGAGAATTTTTAGCATGAATGACTGTTGAATTTTGTCGAAGGCCTTTCTGCATCTGTTAAGATAATCATGTGTTTTTTGTCTTTTTTTTTATGTTTATTGATTTGTGTGTGTTGAATGAGCCTTGCATCCCAGGGATAAAGCCAACTTGATCATGGTGGATAAGCTTTTTGATGTGCTGCTGGGTTTGGTTTGCCAGTATTTTATTGAGGATTTTTTCATCAATGTTCATCAGGGATGCTGGTCTAAAATTATCTTTTTTTGTTGTGTTTCTGCCAGGCTTTGATATCAGGATGATTCTGGCCTCATAAAATGAGTTAGGGAGGATTCCCTCCTTTTCTATTGATTGGAATAGTTTCAGAAGGAACAGTACCAGCTCCTCTTTGTACCTCTGGTAGAATTCAGCTGTGAATCCATCTGGTCCTGGGCTTTTTATGGTTGGTAGGCTATTAATTAATGCCTCAATCTCAGAACTTGTTACTGGTCTATTCAGGGATTCAACTTCTTCCTGGTTTAGTCTTGGGAGGGTGTATGTGTCCAGGAATTTCTCCATTTCTTCTAGATTTTCTAGTTAATTTGCATAGAAGTGTTTATAGTATTCTCTGAGGGTGTTTTGTATTTCTGTGGGATTGGTGGTGATATTCCCTTTATCATTTTTTATTAGATGTATTTGATTCTTCTCTCTTTTCTTCTGTATTAGTCTTGCTAGTGGTCTATCAATTTTGTAGATCTTTTCAAAAAACCAGCTCCTGGATTCATTGATTTTCTGAATGGTTTTTTGTGTCTCTATCTCTTTCAGTTCTGCTCTGATCTTAATTTCTTGCCTTCTGCTAGCTTTTGAATGGTTGCTCTTGCTTTTCTAGTTTTTTAAATTGTTATGTTAGGGTGTCAACTTTGAGCTTTCCTGCTTTCTCTTGTGGGCATTTAGTGCTATAAATTTCCCTCTATACACTGCTTTGAATGTGTCCCAGAGGTTCTGGTATGTTGTGTCTTTGTTTTCATTGGTTTCAAGGAACATCATTATTTCTGCCTTCATTTCATTGTTTACCCAGTAATCTTTCAGGAGCAGGTTGTTCAGTTTCCATGTAGTTGTGTGGTTTTGAGTTAGTTTCTTAATCCTGAGTCCTAGTTTGATTTCACTGTGGTCTAAGAGACAATTTGTTATAATTTGTGTTCTTTTACATTTGCTGAGGAATGTTTACTTCCAACTATGTGGTCAATTTTGGAATGAGTGCAACGTGGTGCTTAGAAGAATGTATATTCTGTTGATTTGGGCTGGACAGTTCTGTAGATGCCTATTAGGTCCACTTGGTGCAGAGCTAAGTTCAAGTCCTGGATATCCTTGTTCAATTTCTGTCTCGTTGATCTGTCTAATGTTGACAGTGGGGTGTTAAAGTCTCCCATTATTACTGTGTGGGAGTCTAAGTCTCTTTGTAGGTCTCTAAGGACTTGCTTTATGAATCTGGGTGCTCCTGTATTGGGTGCATATATATTTAGGATAGTTAGCTTTTCTTGAATTGATCCCTTTACCACTATGAAATGGCCTTCTTTCAGAGCTTGCAGTGAGCTGAGATCCGGCCACTGCGCTCCAGCCTGGGCAACAGAGCGAGACTCCTTCTCAAAAAAAAAAAAAAAAAAAAAAAGAAATGGCCTTCTTTGTCTCTTTTGATCTTTAATGGTTTGAAGTCTGTTTTATCTGAGACTAGGATTGCAACCTCTGCTTTTTTGTTGTTGTTATTTTCCATTTGTTTGGTAGATCTTCCTCTATTCCTTTATTTTGAGCTTATGTGTGTCTCTGCACGTGATATGGGTCTCCTGAATACAGCATACTGATGGTTCTTGACTGTTTATCCAATTTGCCAGTCTGTGTCTTTTAACCTTACATTTAAGGTTAATATTCTTATGTGTGAATTTTATCCTCTCATTATGATGTTAGCTGGTAATTTTGCTTGTTAGTTGATGTAGTTTCTTCCTAGCATCGATGGTCTTTACAATTTGACATGTTTTTGCAGGGGCTGGTACCTGTTTTTCCTTTCCATATTTAGTGCTTCTTTCAGGAGCTCTTGTAAGGCAGGCCTGGTGGCGTCGAAATCTCTGTTTGTCCTTAAAGGATTTTATTTCTCCTTCACTTATGAAGTTTAATCTGGCTGGATATGAAATTCTGTGTTGAAAATTCTTTTATTTAAGAATGTTGAATATTGGCCTAACCCTCTTTTGGCTTGTAGAGTTTCTGCTGAGAAATCTGCTGTTAGTCTGATGGGTTTCCCTTTGTGGGTAACCTGACCTTTCTGTCTGGCTGCCCTTAACATTTTTTCCTTCATTTGAACCTTGGTGAATCTGACAATTATGTTTCTTGTGGTTGCTCTTCTTGAGTAGTATCTTTGTGGTGTTCTCTATATTTCTTGAATTTGAATGTTGGCCAGCCTTTCTAGGTTGGGGAAGTTCTCCTGGATAATATCTTGAAGATTGTTTTCCAACTTGGTTTCATTCACCCCGTCACTTTCAGGTACACCAATCAAACATAGATTTGGGCTTTTCAAATAGTCCCATATTTCTTTCTTTTTTTTTTTTTGAGACAGAGTCTCGCTCTGTCGCCAAGGCTGAAGTGCAGTGGCCGGATCTCAGCTCACTGCAAGCTCCGCCTCCCAGGTTCATGCCATTCTCCTGCCTCAGTCTCCCAAGTAGCTGGGACTACAGGTGCCCGCCACCTCGCCCGGCTAGTTTTTTGTATTTTTTAGTAGAGGCGGGGTTTCACTGTGTTAGCCAGGCTGGTCTCGATCTCCTGACCTCGTGATCCACCCGTCTCGGCCTCCCAAAGTGCTGGGATTACAGGCTTGAGCCACCGCCCCTGGCCTAGTCCCATATTTCTTGGAGGCTTTGTTCATTTCTTTTTACTCCTTTTTTCTCTAAACTTCTCTTCTTGCTTCATTTCATTCATGTGATCTTCAATCACTGATACCCTTTCTTTCACTTGGTCAAATCATCCACTGAAGCTTGTGCATGTGTCACATAGTTCTCATGCCATGGTTTTCAGCTCCGTCAGGTCTTTTAAAGTCTTCACTATGCTGTTTATTCTTGTTAGCCATTTGTCTAATCTTTTTTCAAGGTTTTTAGCTTCTTTGCAATGGGTTTGAACATCCTCCTTTAGCTCGGAGAAGTTTGTCATTACCGATCTTCTGAAGCCTACTCTGTCAACTCATCAAAGTCATTCTCCATCCAGCTTTGTTACATTGCTGGCAAGGAGCTGTAATCCTTTGGAGGAGAAGAAGCACTCTGATGTTTAGAATTTTCAGCTTTTCTGCTCTGGTTTCTCCCCATCTTTGTGTTTTTAATCTACCTTTGGTCTTTGATGATGGTGAACTACAGATGGGGTTTTGGTGTATATGTCCTTTTTGTGGATGTTGATGCTATTCCTTTCTGTTTGTTAGTTTTCCTTCTAACAGTCAGGACCCTCAGCTGCAGGTATGGTGGAGTTTGCTGGAGGTCCACTCTGGATCCTGTTTGCCTGGGTATCACCAGCGGAGGCTGTGGAACAGCAAATATTGCAAAACAGCAAATGTTGCTGCCTGATCCTTCCTCTGGAAGCTTTGTCTCAGAGGGGCACCTGGCTGTATGAGGTGTCAGTTGGCCCCTACTGGGAGGTGTCTCCCAGTTTGGCTACTCAGCAGTCAGGGATCCGCTTGAGGAGGCAGTCTGTCTGTTCTCAGATCTCAAACTCTATGCTGGGAGAACTGCTACTCTTCAAAGTTGTCAGACAGGGACGTTTAAGTCTGCAGAAATTTTTGCTGCCTTTTGTTCAGCTATGCCATGCCCCCAGAGATGGAGTCAACAGAGGCAGGCAGGCCTCCCTGAGCTGCAGTGGGCTCCACCCAGTTCAAGCTTCCCGGCCGCTTTGTTTACCTTGTCAAGCCTTAGCAATAGTGGACGCCCTTCTCTCAGCCTCACTGCCGCCTTACAGTTTGATCTCAGACTGCAAGGCTCTGTGGGCATGGGACCTTCCCAGCTAGGCATGGGATATAATCTCCTGGCATGCTGTTTGCTAAGACTGTTGGAAAAGCATAGTATTAGCGTGGGAGTGTCTCAACTTTCTGGGTACCATCTCTCATGGCTTCCCTTGGCTATAAAAGGGAATTCTCTGACCCCTTGTGCTTCCCAGGTGAGGTGATGCCCCTCCCTGCTTTGGCTCATACTCTGTGGGCTGCACCCACTGTCCAACAAGTTCCAGTGAGACAAACCCAGTATCTCAGTTGGAAATGCAGAAATCACCCATCTTCTGTGTCAGTCATGCTGGGGGCTGGAGACTGGAGCTGTTCCTATTCGGCCATCTTGGAACCGACGATATTACTATGTGTTTTACTGATAAAATTTAAAATCAGTTTTTCCTTAGAAAATGTATTAAAATTTTATAAGTTTTCTTAGCACATTATTTTCATATCAAACCACTATATATCTTTAAAGATACCATAATATATTACATTTTGGAAGCAATAAAACAAGGTAGTTATGTGTAATCCATTGCTGCTTATGAGGAGCCTCTAACCAGTGTCCACTGTCTTTCTAAAAGCTTGTTTCTTGTTGTTGGTGTTCTGTTGTTGTTTTTTTTTGTTTGTTTGTTTGTTTGTTTGTTTCAGTTATAGGTAAATTCATCCTTGATTTTTTGGGGGGATTTTTTTTCTCATATTGTTTCTCTTAAATCTGCTTCTGAAATTTTAATTAAATATAACTTTCACCTTCTCAATCAATCCTTCATGTTTCCAAACTCTCCACTTCTTTTTTTTTCTATCTCTTCATCTTTCTAATGTATTTTTACAACAAATGCTTCCTGAGCATATAGAAGTTGGAGTACATCAGGGAGGAAATATGGAAAGTATTTTTCTTTGTGGACTTTATATATTATCAGTGGATAACAAGGAATAAACATAAGAACAGTAATCAAGATAGGTAGAAATTGATAAGCAGTATAGAAATAAAGACAGCAGAGTGTTAGGAGGACAATACGGCAGTGTCAGTGATTGAAGTTATAAACAGTAGTGATCAAAAACTAATTGAGAAGACACCCATTAAGAAAATTCTTGAAGGATATAAGGAAGTTAACCATGTGGGCATCTAGAAGCAAAATCATTTTAGTCAAAGAAGAAAGCCAGTGCAAGACTTTAAGGTGGTAGAATGTCTGCTCAAGGAACAGAAATGAGGGCAATGTACCTGGAATAGTTCAAGAAATGGAGAGGTAGTAGATATAACATCAGAGAGATCAGATTCATCAGTGGCTATGTTGGCTATTGTAAGCCTTTGTCTCTTGCATGGAGTTAAGAAGTCATTGATTGGGGCATAATGGCCCATGCTTGTAAACCCAGCTACTCAGGAGGATAAAGAAGATGTATTTCTTGAGCCCAGGAGTTCAAGGCAGCAGAAAGTTGTGATCATATCATGTCACAGTGCTCCAACCTGGGTAACAGAGTAAGACTTCATATCCTGAAAAAAAGAAAAGAATTCATAGATTTTGTTGGGAGCACTGATGAGGCCCGACAAAAGTAGTTATAAGTGGTCAATGTTGAAAGCAAGGAGACAAGCTTGAAGGCTATTGTAGTGGTCTATGTAAAAGAGAATGATGGCTCTATCAGAGTAATCACATTGGAGGAAAGAGATGATGTGTTTCAAAACAGAGTTGTAACAGGTAAGTTAAAAAAAAAGTAATTGTATTTGGAGGGATCTATAACAAAACAATCAAACTTCCTGATGGAATGTCTAAGGTTTACGTAAGAAAGGAGACAACCAAATATGAAATCAAGGTGTTGACCAGTCCAACTCAAAGAACAGATTTGCCATTCACTAAAATGGAGAAACTATGTCTGCAGTAGGTTTGAGAAGGAAGATCAAATTACATGGTAAGTTTGAAACATGAGGTAGGCATTCAAATGAAGATTTTGGTTAGACATTTAGACACATAAGTCTGGAATTACATACAGTGGTCTGGGGTGGCAATACAAGTTTAGGAGTCATTGCATATATATGAGTATTATTAAAAGTCATCAAATTGTATTATATAAATAAGTGAGTGAACATAGTAAAGAAAACACTCACCTGAAATGAGCCCTGAGACTCTTCAATATTAAGAGACTTAGGAAAGTGGAGTAAAAAGCAAAGAAAATTGAGAAGTAACGACTTGTAAGAAAGGAGAATAAATATGGGACTGTTGTCTTGGAATCCAAATGAAGAAAGTATACCTAATACGAGGGAGAGACAAACTTACATCAAATAGGTAAAATAAGAGGAGGAAAGATAATAAAGCACTGCTTCAGTTATACAGATAAAATTTGTAAATTGGACAAGACTGTTTCTGTGACTTGGTTAAAGATGAAAGCTTGAATAAAATGAGATTAAGAAATAAAGACAGAAAAAAATGTAAATTGAAACTATAGGCAATTATTTTGGGAAATTTGCTCCCCAAAGGAACAGAGCATTGCAGAGAAAGATTGTGGAAGAAGTGTGGATGGGAGATGTTTTTGCAATATGCCCATTTGAAAATGAATAATTGTGCAGGTAACTCTCTGAGAGGTCAGTGAGGAAATTAATCATCAGTTTTATAAAAACCATTTAGTTTGCTCTTTCATTTTTATGTGTTCACTGCCACTTCTCTGGCTTCTCTCGTTGAGGTTATTTCTAAGTGATACACATATATTTTATCTGGTTCATTTTTAATATTTGATCAAATTCTAACACATCTGGATTTCTCTGTATTGTTTTGTAGCCCTATTGTTAATACATCTTTTATGCAAGAAAAGAAAATGTCTTCATGTAGCTGTGTGATTAGCTTCTTTGAGTTAGGGTTCTTTGAGGTGATTTTGTTTCCTAGTGCAATCAATGTTTCTCGAGATTTGATGTCTGTTGCTCCTTTGTAATCTAAATGTATTGCTCATTATACTGACTAAATTAGTGCCTGAGCTCAGAAATATGGATCCAATGGCATCTAGTTTAGAAAATATTCACCACTCCCCGATGAACAGCTTAGGATAGGGTGGAGGATGCTTTTTTGCCCAGATTTCTTAAGTCTCACTTTTTTGTATTTAAACATTTCTGTCTTTGTAATACATACAACAGTATATTTACTAAGCGCATATTGAATAATGCATTAATAAGTATTATTACTCTGTGCTGGTGGATATAACTTAGAAAGCCTCTATGATAAGGGGAGTTACAGTAAAGCACTTCAATTAAAATAATCTACTTATAATGTAGCATTGGTTATTTTAAGTAACTTTAGATAATTTGAACACTGCTAGCCAAGATATAGATTCCAGCCACAGATAAAATTTTCTTAGCTAATCACTTTTCAAAAATAAATTATTAAACAACATTTTAAAAAAAGATTTGTTGTGTGTGAAATCCAGGTATTGAACTTCTCTTGAACAATAAAATTTTTTATCAACCACAGATCCCCTTTCTCATATAACTACATCATCTGGAAGCTTCTCTCTGGAAGACCATGAGCACTTTTCTTCAGTTTCCTACTTACCTAACTTACTATAACTTATCCTATCTATAAGAAGTTATGTTTCTTGCCTCTGGGCAGCCATTTCATATCGATATTAGATCATTGTAATACTTAACAAAAATTGTAAACATGTAATAAGGCATCTAGTTTAACAAGCAGAGTCAGAAGACAACCAATTTCCAATTAGCTTATTTTAAAAATCACAGATATTTAAAATGATAACTACCAGACATACTGCATAGGGTTAGGGTTAGGTAACAGGTAAATACTTATACTTGTAACAGTGTACTAAAGATCACAGATAGTTGATTTTTGTTGTTGTTCATGTGAGTTAAGATTTATTTTAGGCAAATTTAGATTAGTGGTTAGTGAAAAACTCTTAGGAAATAGGATCTGCTATGACATCAACTAAAAATGTTATGAAGTGAGGCCAATAAGAGGAAGTAATCCAAGACTATGAAAAGCATCATCAGTTACATATGGAAAACTCATTATTATTTTAGGTTACAGATTGCTTATTGCAATATAGTGAGAGAGAATCCAGATGAGATGGTGCATTTTTATTACCATGGTCCAAGTACCCATCCAGAGTTCAAGCCAAAAATCCTTGAAAAAAAGGCTTACAATTTTTCAGTGAGGCAGAAAATAAAGTAGCACCCCAGTCTGAAAAATATATGGGAATCATGGGGAACCATGATCCAAAGAGACCCCTGGGAGTTAGATACTGAATTGCACCTTAGATCAATGACTTAGGATAACCAGAAAACAATGCAGAAACCAGAAACATTAGCTTGGATAGAGCCTACTAGAATTACCTGGTTATATAACTTAATATATCAACATATAGCAAAACTCCTTTGTAACCAAAAATATCTAAATATTTGACATACATGATTACATCCAATCATAATCTAACGAAACATCATGATGAACAAAATGATACACATTATGGCTTTGATTTCCTGTGTATTTAATAATATTAATATATACAGTTATCAGAATCACATAAAAATCTACAAGAATCTTACATAAAGATGTTCTGAGCTGTAAAAACAAACCAGTGTAAATATCACATCATACAATGCATAAAACAAGCTTACCTGTTAAGTTGCTAAATGCTACACCATGACTTATACTGCCTTTTCCCCATAGCTTTTACTGCTGTAAGGTGCTCTGATAAGAAACCAGGTCTAATCATTTTGATGAGCTTTTAGATGAAGCCAGTTTCGTTTTTTTGAAACTAGATCTGTATATAGGTTTTCCTAGGTATCACATTTGCTTTCATTCTAAGCATATAAAGTATCAGGTTAACATGGCCAAAGCAGTTTTTAGTCGACTGGAATGTATTGATTGAAAAGCATTTTAATTTGAAATGTTTCTGTCAGATTAATAAATTAGAGTAATTATATTGAAAATACCTGCTTATGGAAAAGAGGCCATACAAAAATCAATAGGGAGGAAAATATGTAGGAGACACACTGTAAATTTTCTGAATGAAAATTAGTTTGTCTGATATAAGCAGTGTTTGATTATTAAGATTCTTTTATGGCAAGATAAGATGATGCAATGTTGCTTATCTATACATTGATCTTGTTTACATGTTATTGCTAAGAGTACAATGCAAATGCTTTCATAGGGAGAAAAGTCTGCCCAACATAATTTGATCAGTTCTTAGAATACCAAAAAATAATACATTTCATATTAGGCATATTTCAAATTGAGATAATGTAAGGGTCAGTATCTGGTGTCATGGAAACAGTAGAGTATTGAAATGGAAAAAAAAATAATTGATTCAGTTTTCTACTAATTTCAAATAGCAATGGGATTTTGAACTATGTAAAATGATAGAATAATTTCACATTCCTGGATAGACAGATGACATATAAAATTGATTGATCTATTAAAATTTATAATGAAATGAAATAAAATGAAATTTTAAAATCTTGGAAGACAGAGAACACCACTTTGTGATTTCGACTTAACTTAGTTTTAAACACAGTCTAACACAGACTTCACTGGGTCATAAACTTAGAACCTTATTACTTTGACAGTAATAAAATATAAATTGTCTCATATTGAAATTAGGTCTTTATACTTTGGGAGAGAAAGAGAGGCAGAGAAAGAGAGCAGTTCTAAAGACTGAGCTTTGGCTCTCTCTATACACATTTCTAAAGACGACTAATTTATTATTTTTAAGCTTCTATTCTTGTGAAAAAGACATTTTAAACAATATAATTCTTTTATATAATAACAGTAACCTAATATTGATAACATTTCTATAAATGGGTTTACTAGCTTCTGGATAAGGTTATTTTGTTTTTATATTTGTTTTATAGTCAGCTTCATTCCTCCATTTCTGCTCCTTTCTGTTATGACTTAATGGAGAAAAAACAAGATTAATGCAAAATTTAATTGTAGAAGAAAATATTCTAATTTACTTTATATAATCCTTCCATTATTGCTAGTATATTGCAAAAAATATGCTTTTTTAAATTGTTTTCATAATAGTTGATTTTTTTGTTGTTGTTTTTTTGAGACGGAGTCTGTGTCGCCCCAGGCTGGGGTGCAGTGGTGTGATCTCAGCTCACTGCAAGCTCTGCCTCACGGGTTTACGCCATCTCCTGCCTCAGCCTCCCAAGTAGCTGGGACTACAGGTGCCCGCCACCATGCTTGGCTAATTTTTTGTATTTTTAATAGAGATGGGATTTCACCGTGTTAGCCAGGATGGTCTCATCTCCTGACCTCGTGATCCACCCGCCTCAGCCTCCCAAAGTGCTGGGATTACAGGCATGAGCCATCGTGTTAGGTCATGATTGTTGATTTTTAAACCAAGTTTGTAAACATTTATTTGTAAAAACCCTAAACTCACTGTTTCCAAGGTCTTATGTAGTACATCTATGCTAATGCATGTAGCTGTGCCAAATTTAACATAATATTGAGTAGGTCATTAGAGAACCAAGATCTCAGTCTATGTTCTTGATTGTATAAAAAACAAATAACAGTAATTTATGTGAGAAGTATTTTGGAACAAAAATTAAATCATAAAATGACATGTAGTAAAACTTGTGACTCATACTTTAGAAAGGTCTAATTAGGAAAAGAAAACAAATATTTCTACCTAGTTCATAACGTAAAGCCCTAAACAATGTACAGCCACTTTTCAAACTTTCTATGTGTCAAGAACAATACTAGAAACTAAGGTAAAGTTTAAGAAATGTGACTTCCTCTCAGATCACAATGGAATAAAATTGGAAATCAACTCTAAAAGATTGCCCTCAAACAGCAGTAATATATGAAAATTAAATAATCTGCTCCTGAATGATCTTTGCAAAAATAATAAAATCGAGATGGAAATATAAAAATTGTTTAAACTGAACAATAATAATGAAACAACCTATGAAAACCTCTGGTATACAGCACAAATGATGCTAAGAGGAAAGTTCACAGCATTAAATGCCTACATCCAATATTCTGAAAGAACACAAGTAGACAGTCTAAGCTCACACCCAATGGACTAGACAAACAAGAACAAACCAGACACAATCCCAGCAGAAGAAAAGAAATAAACGAAATTAAAACAAAAAAATACAAAAGATAAATGAAACAAAAAACTGGTTATTTGAAAACATAAACAAAATTGATAGACCATTAGAGAGATTAACCAAAGAAAGAAGAGAGGATCCAAATAAGCTCAATTAGAAATGAAGTAAGAAATATTACAACTGATACCACAGAAATACAAAAGATCATTCAAGGCTACTATGAACACCTTCACACAAACTAGAAAACCTAAAGGAGATAGGTACATTCCTGAAAATATACAACTTTCCTAGGTTAAATCAAGATGATATAGAAACTCTGAACAGACCAATAACAAACAGTGAGACTGAAATGATAGTTTTTAAAAATTGCCAACAAAAGAAGTCCAGGACCAGACGGATTCACAGCTGAATTCTATCAGACATTCAAAGAGTTTCACCAATCTTACTGAAATTATTCTAAATATAGACAAAGAGGAAATTCTCCCTAAATCATTCTATGAAGCTATTATCACCTTAATACCCAAACCAGGAAAAGATATATCAAAAGAATAAAACTGCAGACCAACAGCCCTGATGAACATAGATGCAAAAATCCTCATCAAAATACTAGCTAACCAAATCCAACATCATATCAAAAAGATAATTCACCATGATCAAGTGGGTTTCATACTAGGGATTCAGGGAGGGTTTAACATACTCAAATCAATAAATGTGATACATCACATTAGGAGAATTAAAAGCAAAAAAACATGATCATCTCAATAGATGCAGAAAAAGTATTTGACAAAATCCAGCATTCCTTTATGATTAAAACCCTTAACAAAATTGGCATAGAAGGGACATACATAAAGGTAATAAAAGCTGTCTATCACAAACTCACAGTCAACATTATACTGATCAGGGACAAACTGAAAGCATTCTCCTGGAGAACTGAACAAAACTAGGATGCCCCTTTTCACCACTTCTGTTCAATATAGTACTGGAAGACCTAGCCAGATCAATCAGACAAGTGAAATAAATAAAGGACATCCAAATAGGTAAAGAGTAAGTCAAACTCTCGCTATTCACTGATGACATAATTGTATAAGAATATACTTAGAAAACCCTAAAATCTCAGCCAAAAAGCTACTAGCTCTGATAAATGAATTCAGTAAGGTTTCAGGATAAAAAACCAAGGTACATAAATCAGTAGCATTGCTATACACGGACAGCGATCAAGTTGAAAATCATATCAAGTACTCAACCCCTTTTAAAACAGTTAAAATAAATTCTCAAGAATATACCTAACCAAAGAAGTGAAAGATCTCTACAACTACAAAACACTGCTGAAAGAAATCACTGGTAACACAAATATATGGAAACATACCCCAATGCTTATGGATGGGTAATATCAATATTGTCAAAATGACCATACTGCCAAAAGCAATTTATAAATTCAATGCAATTCTGATCAAAATGTAATCACCATTTTTCACAGAATTAGAAACAACAATCCTCTAATTCATATAGAATCAAAAAAGAGCCTGCGTAGCCAAAGCAAGTCTAAGCAAAAAGAACAAATCCAGAAGCATCACATTATCTGACTTCAAACTGTGTTACAGGACTATAGTTATCCAAAACAGTGTGGTACTGATATAAAAATAGGCACATAGACCAATGAGATAGAATAGAGAACCTAGAAATAAAGCCAAATTCTTACATCCAATTAATCTTCAACAAAGTAAACAAAAATATAAAATGGAGAAAGGACACCCTATTCAACAAATGGTGCTGGTATAATTGGCAAGCCACATACAGAAGAATGAAACTGGTCATCTCTCACCTTATACAAAAATCAACTCAAGATGGAACAAAGACTTAAATGTAAGACCTGATAACCATAAAAATTCTAGATGATAACATCAGAAAAACTCTTCTAGACAGTTGGTTTAGGCAAAGAGTTCGTGACTAAGAACCCAAAAGCAAATGCAACAAAAACAAAGATAGAGATAAATAGATGGGACATAATTAAACTAAAAAGCTTCTGCACAGCAAAATAAATAATCAGCAGAGTAAACAAACAACTCACAGAATGGGAGAAAATATTAACAAACTATGCATTTGACAGAGGACTAATATCCAGATTCTAAAAGGAACTCAAACAAATCAGCAAGGAAAAAAAGAAAAAAAAAATCTGTTTAAAAAGTGGGCTAAGGACATGAATAGATGATTCTCAAAATAAATTACACAAATGGCCAACAAACATATGGAAAACTGCTTAACATCACTAATTAGCAGGGAAATGCAAATAAAAACCATAAAAAGATAACACCTTAATCCTTACTTCTGCAAGAATGGTCATAATAAAAAAAAAGAGAAAAGAAAAAATGTTGGTGTAGATGTGGTGAAAAGTGATCACTTTTATGCCGCTGGTGAGAATGTAAACTGGTACAACCACTATGAAAAACAGTATGGAAATTCCTAAAAGAACTAAAAGTAGAACTACCACTTGATCCAGAAATCCCACTGCTGTGTATCCACCTAGAGGAAAAGAAAACTATGAAAAAGACAGTTGCACTCACATGTTTATAGCAGAACAATTTGCAAATGCAAAAATATGGAACTGGCCTAAATGCCTATCAGCCAACAAGTGGATAAAGAATATGTGGTATCTCTATACCATGGCATACTACTCAGCCATAAAATGGAAGGAAACTGGTATTCACAGCAACCTAGATGTAGTTGGAGACCATTATTCTGAGTTAAGTAATTCAGTACAGAAAACCAAGCATTATATTTTCTCACTTGTAAGTGGAACCTAAGCTATGAGGATGCACAGCCATAAGAATGATCTAATGGACTTTGGGGACTCAGGAGGAAGGATGAGAGGGGGTGAGGGATGAAAGACTACACGTTGGGTACAGTGTATACAGTACAGGTGACAGGTACACCAAAATCTAAGAAATCACCACTGAAAAACTTATCTATGTAAACAAAAACCACCTGTTTCCCAAAAACTAATGAACTAAAAATAAATAACTGAAAAGAAATACGACTTAGTACCTAAGAACCAAGTTATTTTGCCTGATCTTGCCATTTGTGAAAATAATTTTGTCTTAGTGTCAGGAAAAATTTTGTGATGAAATGAACAGCCTCCAGAATCTGATTCCTAGGAGTTCAAGTTCTGGCTCCATTACTGACTCAGTTAAGACGGTACTTAACTATTGTCAATCTAAGTTTCTTTATCTAAGTGGTAATTATGTATTTGTACATCTCTATGTACAAAATATCACAGGGAATATTTACAATTTTGATACAAGCATACAATGTGTAATGATTAAGCTAAAGTAAACTTTCAAATTATGTTATTAGAATATTTGACCAATTGGAAAATTATGCTAATTATAATACTGTAAATGATAATATAGAAAGAAGCAAATTATACACACACACACACACACACACACACACACACACATATTTGTATTTGTAATTCTGCCTCCTGGGTTGTAAGACTGTGATCAACTGTGAAAATGTCTAGATTTCCAATTAATTACTACATTTTTTTCACATTATACAATGAAAAGTTAGACATAGAAATAGACCTGAAAGACACAGCCACATTTGCAAGTTTCTGATATGAGATGACCATGCACCTAACAGTCAAAGGCAGCAAATATGTAATTAGCCAGATGAGTTGCAAATAACACCAAAATCTCTTTTTTCCCCCTATATTCACTGTAGGCAATGAATTGGGATATCATGGATAGGCAAGGCCTCTTCTGTTGAAAAGACAAACTAAACAAAGAAAAAAATAAAATAGTAGCAGTAGAAAGCTAGAATGGTAAATTTTACGTGTCAAATTGACTTGGCAAAAAGATACCCAGATGGCTGATAAAATATATCTGGGTTTGCCTGAGAGGGTATTTCTAAAGGGAATAGCAATTTAATTAGTAGACTGAGTAAAGAAGGGCACCCTTATTAATGTGGGTAGGCATCATCCAATCTGTTGAGGGACTGAATGGAACAAAAAAGTAGAGGAAGGGTGAATTTGTTCTCTGCTTGAACTGGGACATTCATGGTCTTCTACCTTCCCATATCATTGGATTTTAGGTCTTTGAACCTCGATTGGAACTTATACCATTGGTTCCTGCTTTTCAGTCCTTTGGAGTCAGATTGAATTATGTCATTGACTTTCCAGTTTGCAGATGGCTGATCATGGGTCTTCTTGACCTTCATAACTCTGTGAGCCAATTCATATAATAAATCTACTTTCATGTTTATGTATTGAAGTTGACTCCTCCAATCTGAAAATCTGAAATCTGAAATCCTTCAGTACCCAAATTTTTTTGAGCACCAATATATCTCAAAGGAAATGCTCATTAGATTATTTTAAATGTTGGATTTTCAGATTTAGGAGGATTAATGTGTGTAGTATATACATTTCAAAAATCTGAAACACTTCTTGTCTTAGGCATTTAAAATAAGGGACATTCAACATATACATAATATGTATGTATATATGTATATATGTGTGTGTGCACATATATGTGTATAAATATAATACCTATCATATTAGTTCTGGTTTTTTTGTTTCTGTAAGACCCTGTATATTACAAAGACTGAAAAAGTACAGAAGTAATAGAAGAGATTAAAAAATAGAATTGATGGGTGCTAGATTCGTTTTAGGAAAGGTCTAATAAAGGACTCTTGAAATTTACACACACACACACATGCACACACACAAACAGAGGTAGAATGACAAGCTCAAGCTAAATGGAGATTAATAGCATGAGAAAAACTATACACACACTTTTTTTTTTCCCTGAAAATTAATGTTTTTGCTTATTTGGGTTTCTTTTATATGACGTGTTTTATTTTAGTAAGTAGGATGTCAAAAAAAAAAAAAAAACACAAATTCTGATTCCAATATTGATAGGCATTGTGCTGGGTGGTATAAAAAACGTAAAATGAATCAGGTATAAATACCACGTTCGAAGAAGCTGTACACTACCATGACTCATGTTTGCAGTTGTGAATGGTCAGGAGGTGATTGAAGGAGAGGGCGGACACCACTCATCAGCCTTCCTGGAGGGGAAGGGTCTCCCCTTCCCGACCACCGGCTATAGAGAATGTAAGAGATAATTGGAAGCAGAGTTTGATTGGACAATATTAGAGATGGAGGAGCAAGAGTAAGAGACACTAATTTAGGGCTTATTAAATGAGCTATGCAGGCATGAGTTTTTGTTGTTGTTGTTGTTTGTTTGTTTGTTTCTTGATCTCTTTCTCTCTCTCTCTCTCTCTTTTTTTTTTTTTTTTTTCCTGAGACCAGGTCTCCTTTTGTATCCCAGGGTGGAGTGAAGTGGTGCAGTATCAACTGGTCTTTCCTATCTACTTTAATTTTTTTTTTTAGAGACAGGGACCTACTATGGTGCTCAGACTGGTCTCGAACACCTTGGTTCAAGAGATCCTCCTGCCTCAGCCTCTCAAAGTTCTCGGATTACAGGCATGAGCCACTATGCCATGCCAAGATACTCTGAAAAATAAATGTACTATTAGACACTATTATGAAGGATTGATTAAATATGAAATAATAAAGTCCAAAGTACTCTGCTCCAAGATGGCCAAATAGGGACAGCTCTGGTCTGCTGCTCCCAGCATGATCGATGCAGAAGATGTGTGATTTCTGCATTTCCAACTGAGCCTCCGCTGGTGATACCCAGGCAAACAGGGTCTGGAGTGGACCTCCAGCAAACTGCAACAGACCTGCAGCTGAGGGACCTGACAGAAGGAAAACTAACAGACAGAAAGGAATAGCATCAACATCAACAAAAAGGATATCCACACCAAAATCCCACCTGTAGGTCACCAACATCAAACACCAAAGGTAGATAAAACCACAAAGATGGGGAGAAACCAGAGAAGAAAAGCTGAAAATTCTAATAAAGTACAAATTAAAATAATTAAGAATCACTCACTAAATAGAAGAACTAAAATATATGCAAAGGCCAGAGAACACACATTTTACATTTTAGAAAATGTTGTGTTCGGCAAATATGTGGGAAAAGTATAAAGTAATGCAATGTGCTGAGTTAAGTTTTGGTCATAATGAGCATAAAACAAGGCAACACTCCCTAGTAGAACTGATTTGTGGAGACTTCTTGTTCAAGAAGAGCTTTAAAAAGGGTACAAAAGCCTTGACAGAATATTATTTTTTCCTGCTACATTTGACCAAGTAGGAGTGACTTCTGAAAATGACTATTCTATGGAGTAGAACAAGCTCTTGACTCATTACTGAGCCATGGAAGTAGTGTCA
This sequence comes from Macaca mulatta, assembly GCF_049350105.2. Lineage (NCBI taxonomy): Eukaryota > Metazoa > Chordata > Mammalia > Primates > Cercopithecidae > Macaca > Macaca mulatta. Next base: position 28,986,236 of record NC_133410.1, on the reverse strand, counting down.
TGTAGGTCTCAGTGAAAAAAATCCATTAGGAACAAATCAGAAGACAGTTGCACATAGTCATGCTGTATAGTTATGGTCATATTGTTAAAAATAATCCAAAAATCACTACATCTTGAAAGCCACCAAGGAATAAATAATGTTGAATGTTTTTCGTGTTTAAAACTAATTCTTTGTACTCTCTAATAATGTTTATTGCTGACATCTGTGAAGATTTGCAAAAAAAAAAAAAAAATTGGATGTTTAATGTCTACTTGTCAAATGTAATGTTCTCTCTGTCCTTTAATAGTTTTCTGAGAAGATGCTTGCTTTCATTTATTTTTTGAAATGATTATTTTTTCGTGGCAGTTATTCTAAACACATGAAAAAAAGCCAACACAAATCATGAATTGTTTTGAAGTGTTCTCTGGCCCAGTAGAGGAAAAAAAAAAATCAAGTAACATTTTCAGAGCCAATATCTGTTAAAATATAATTAACTTACTGTATTTAAGACCTCTTCATGCTCACTCAGTAGCTAAGGGAGGACATGACCCTGCTGGCACTGTAGTGTCCTGCAGACTGTGACAGGTATGAGGCTGCCTTTTATTTATTTTTATTTAAACTTTTTTTACTTTGAAATATGTTTAGATTTATAGGAAAGCTGCAGTATAATACAGAGAGCTTCTTTAACCCTCTCACAAGTTTCCTCCATTGTTGGAATCTTACATTCCCTTGCTACATTTGTCGAAACAAAGAGGCTGACATTGGTACATTACAATCAATTAAACTCCAGACATTATTTGGACTTCATTACTTTTTTTAACTGATTGTCTGTGTTAGTCCATTTGCATTGCTGTAAAGGAATACCTGAGGGTGGGTAATTTATAAAGAAAATAGATTTATTTAGTTCACGGTTCTGCAGGATGTACATGAAGGCTAGTGTTGGCATCTGCTTCTGGTGAGGATCTCAGAACCTCACAAACATGGCAGAATATAAAGGGAAGCCAATGGGTCACATGGTAAGAAAGAAAGCAAGAGAAGGAGGCAAAGGGTGCCAGGATCTTTCAAACAACCAGATCGTGTGTGAACTTATGGAGTGAGAACTCTCTCATTACCAAGAGGACAGCACTAAGCCATTCCTGAGGGATTCACCCCCGTGACTAAAACACCTCCCACTAGGCCCACCTCTGACATATGCAGGCTTGAGATCACATTTCAACATGAGATTTGGAGGGAACAAAACATCCAAACCATATCATAGTCTTTATAATGTCCCTTGATGTAATCCAGAATATCATATTTTATTAGTGATCATGTGTCCTCACACCCATCTGGTCTGTGACAGTTTCTCAGTCTTTCCTTATTTGTTATGCCCTTGGCACAGAAGTATTTTATACTTTTGAACAGTATCCTGTACAATAACCCCAAAACTGGGTTTGTCTTTTTTTTCTGTTTCCACTATTAGACTTGGGTTATGAGATTTTGAAAAGAATACCAAAGTTGATGTGCCCTTGTCACATTATATGTGGAAATACATGATATCCACCTAACATCACTAATGATGCTCATCTTTATCATTAGTTTAAGGTGGTATCTGGCAGATTTTCCACAGTAAGAAGACTAGATTTCCCTTTTCCTATTCTGTACTTTGAAAGCTAGGCACCAAGTTTAATGCACCCTCAGAGTGATGGGGATTTAGTAAAGGGATAAACTCCACTTCTTTGAGACAGCATCTACATATGTATATTTTTGCACTTCTTCTGTAAGAAAATTGATGTCTTCCATTTATTTGTTTATTCAATCATTTATTTATATCATGATGAATTCTTGTTTTTATATTAGTAATGATTCAATAATATTTTTGTTGCTCAGATTTCTCAAATTTTAGTCATTGAGAACTCTTTCAATTTTGCTCCTATGTCCCTTTGGCATGCACTCTTTTTTAAAGATATTTTTAAAAACTATTTTAAAAAATCTAGTATAAAGAAATAGCATTTGTCCTTGTAACAACTTTAAGTGTGCAATTTAGTAGCATTAATTATATTCATAATGTTGTGCAACCATCATGATGTAAAGGATTCACACCAATGACCAAAACACCTCCCACCAGGCCCACCTCCAACTCTCCATTTCCAAAATTTTTCATCACCTCAGATATTACTGCTTTTTAAAAATTTTCAAATATATAATGTCTTGTTATTAGCTATATTTACTATGATGCACAATTAGATCTCTTGAATTTATTCCCCTTATCAGACTGAAATGTTTTATCCTTCGACTAACATAGTCCCAATCCCTCCACCCTTCAGTTTCTGGTAAGTATCATTATACTCTCTGCTTTTATGAGTTCAGTTTTTTAAGATTCCAAATATAAATAAGATCAGGCATTATTTGTCTTTCTGTGCCTGGCTTATTGTCCTTAACAAAATGTCTTTCAGGTATATTCATGTTGCTGCAAATGAAAAGATTTCAGTCTTTTTAAATGCTGAATTATATTCTATTGTGTATATATAACACATTTTTAATATATTCATCTATTGATTGATACTTAGGTTAATTTCATATCTTGGCTATTGTGATGAACCATGCAATAAATATGGGAGTACAGATATCTCTATGACATACTAATTTCATACCATGTAGATATATACCCAGTAGCAGATTTGCTGGATCATATGATAGTTTTATTTTTCTATTTTGAGATAACTTCATAGTGTTTTCCATAGTGGTTACACCAATTACACTTCCACTAATAGTATACAAGTTGTGGACCCCAAATATCTAAGAAAGGTTTCAGTTAATTTAGAAAGGGTATTTTGCCATTGTTGAGGATGCGTACTCATGACAGAGCTTCAGGAGGTCCTGGCAACATAAGCCCAAGGTGGTCTTGACACATTTTGGTTTTATACATTTTAAGGAGACATGAGACATCAATCAATATATGTAAGATGGATATTAGTTTCGTCCAGAAAGTGAGAACAACTCGAAGAAGGGAGGGTGCTTCCAGGTCACAGATAAGTAAGAGACAAATGGTTGCATTCTTTTGATTCTGATTAGACTTTCCAATGGAGGTAGTCAGGTATACATTTATGTCAGTGAACAGAGGGATGACTTTGAACAAAGTGGGAGACAGTTTTGCCCTAAGCAGTTCCCAGCTTGACTTTTCCCTTTAGCTTAGTGATTTAGGGACCCCAAGATTTATTTTTCTTTTCACATTTCCCCACTTTTCCTTTTAAAATATTTTGGAGAAAGCATTTTAGAAGAAAATGAGTTTTTGGTCTCAGGTTTCATCTGATCTCTCATGGCTAGGATGGTTTATTCTTAGATGGGTATGTCCCAAGTTACTAGGAAAGCTCATTTTTAGCAGGTTGTAAAATCTCATGTCCTGTGAAGGTAAAATAAGAGGAGGAGTCAAGAAAAACAATAACGAACTGAAGAACAATCCTGGAAAATCTATATAGGCCACATTACTCCAAAGTCCATACATCAGTAGGCAGGTATGAAAATGGCTTATGTACGTAAATAGGTTGTTCTTATTTTCTTCTGAAGTTTAAGTTGTGTAGCTTCAGTTTTCAGGGCTTTAAGAAAGCACAGCTTAGTTTTCAGTAATTTTAAATTAGAAAAAAATGGGCAAAAAAGGAAAAGAAAGAAGAAAAAAATTGAAAACATTATTTTGGAGACTTGTAGCCAGGAAAAGTTAGAATTCAGTCCAAACTGTAGAAAATAATAAAAATTGAAAAACATTAGTCAAGACTAGACTCTAACATTAAGTGTACTATAGTTTTTGAAACAATTCTCTCTTCAGTTTCCCATTTTTACTAAGACAAATCATGGTAGGACAGATTTGCTTTATTAAACTTGGCCTGATTATTTGTATAAAGTAAAGAAAGAATAATTATTTTTCACATAGGCTTTTAAAATTGGTTTTGATGGAACTTTTTTCCACAGAAAGAATCTCAGATAAGGCTTTTTAAAAGCCAAGCCCTGGGCCAGGCATGGTGGCTCATGCCTGTAATCCCAAGCACTTTGGGAGGCCGAGGCGGGCAGATCATCTGAGGTTAGGAGTTCAAGACCAGCCTGGCCAACATGGCGAGACCCTGTCTCTACTAAAAATACAAAAATTACCCAGGTGTGGTGGTGAGCGCCTGTAATCCCAGCTACTTGGGAGGCTGAGAGAGGAGAATTGCTTGAAAGCAAGAGGCAGTGGTTGCAGTAAGCCAAGATCTCATCACTGCACTCCAACCTGGGCAGCAGAGTGAGATTCCATCTCAAAACATAAATAAATAAATAAAATAAAAGCCAAGCCCTGCCATGGGTTTGTATCCTCTGACACCTATGAGTTGGGTGAATTCCTCCCCTCTTGAGGTACAAAGACAATTTGGGATTCCTGGCTCTGTCAGAAAGTGAGACATTCTTTACTTACCACAGGTCAGAAACCTTGTACAAAAACTGTGTGGACAAGGTATGAATCCAGTTTTCCCAAGGGACTTTTACTGCCTCTATAAGTTGAGTTTGATTCCTTAAAGCAAAGCACACCATTCCAGTCAAAGCCTTAGTGAAATAACCAGCTTATCCAATTGTGTCCTGTTACATGTGAAAACAGGTTTTTATTACAATTATGCAAATAAATGTATTGCCATAAGTTAATAATACTCAAAAGTCCCCAAGTTTTGTAGAAATCAGGTAAAGAGAAACAAATATGCCCCAAATTTGGTTTGTAGGAGTTACTTAATTCTTAAAAAGCTGTCAATGCCTCAAAAGAAAAGTTTCCTTGACTCTGGAAAACAAAACAAAGGATCAGCAACATTTTATGGAAAAAGCCAAAAAGATTACTTCAGTCTTATTAGTTCAGTCCATACAGTTAACTCCTGTTCTGTTTGATATTCATGAACATTTTGGCTTTCCATGAGTCCTGAAAATTCTTCCTATATTTTGATGTCACAGTCTCCAAAATTTTCAGAAACCTGCATTCAAGAATACCTGTTAAAGTTTTATAGCTGATTATAAAACAACCTTTTAAAGACGACCAAAACAAGACAACAATTATCCAGCGATGAAAAAAAGTTTTAGGGAAGCCATAAAGACCCAATTGGCAAGGAAATTTGTTACTTCTGTGGCACATGACAATTAACATTACACTTGTAATTATTACTGATAATGTACGCTGTCATATCAGAATTATATATTTTCTTTTTTTTTAATTAATTTATTATTATTATTATACTTTAAGTTGTAGGGTACATGTGCATAACGTGCAGGTTTGTTACATATGTATACTTGTGCCATGTTGGTGTGCTGCACCCATCAACTCGTCATTTACATCAGGTATAACTCCCAATGCAATCCCTCCCCCCTCCCCCCTCCCCATGATAGGCCCCGGTGTGTGATGTTCCCCTTCCTGAGTCCAAGTGATCTCATTGTTCAGTTCCCACCTATGAGTGAGAACATGCGGTGTTTGGTTTTCTGTTCTTGTGATAGTTTGCTAAGAATGATGGTTTCCAGCTGCATCCATGTCCCTACAAAGGACACAAACTCATCCTTTTTGATGGCTGCATAGTATTCCATGGTGTATATGTGCCACATTTTCTTAATCCAATCTGTCACTGATGGACATTTGGGTTGATTCCAAGTCTTTGCTATTGTGAATAGTGCTGCAATAAACATACGTGTGCATGTGTCTTTATAGCAGCATAATTTATAATCCTTTGGGTATATACCCAGTAATGGGATGGCTGGGTCATATGGTACATCTAGTTCTAGATCCTTGAGGAATCGCCATACTGTTTTCCATAATGGTTGAACTAGTTTACAATCCCACCAACAGTGTAAAAGTGTTCCTATTTCTCCACATCCTCTCCAGCACCTGTTGTTTCCTGACTTTTTAATGATCACCATTCTAACTGGTGTGAGATGGTATCTCATTGTGGTTTTGATTTGCATTTCTCTGATGGCCAGTGATGATGAGCATTTTTTCATGTGTCTGTTGGCTGTATGAATGTCTTCTTTTGAGAAATGTCTGTTCATATCCTTTGCCCACTTTTTGATGGGGTTGTTTGTTTTTTTCTTGTAAATTTGTTTGAGTTCTTTGTAGGTTCTGTATATTAGCCCTTTGTCAGATGAGTAGATTGCAAAAATTTTCTCCCATTCTGTAGGTTGCCTGTTCACTCTGATGGTAGTTTCTTTTGCTGTGCAGAAGCTCTTTAGTTTAATGAGATCCCATTTGTCAATTTTGGCTTTTGCTGCCGTTGCTTTTGGTGTTTTAGACATGAAGTCTTTGCCCATGCCTATGTCCTGAATGGTACTACCTAGGTTTTCCTCTAGGATTTTTATGGTATTAGGTCTAACATTTAAGTCTCCAATCCATCTTGAATTAATTTTCGTATAAGGAGTAAGGAAAGGATCCAGTTTCAGCTTTCTACTTATGGCTAGCCAATTTTCCCAGCACCATTTATTAAATAGGGAATCCTTTCCCCATTTCTTGTTTCTCTCAGGTTTGTCAAAGATCAGATGGCTGTAGATGTGTGGTATTATTTCTGAGGACTCTGTTCTGTTCCATTGGTCTATATCTCTGTTTTGGTACCAGTACCATGCTGTTTTGGTTACTGTAGCCTTGTAGTATAGTTTGAAGTCAGGTAGCGTGATGCCTCCAGCTTTGTTCTTTTGACTTAGGATTGTCTTGGAGATGCGGGGTCTTTTTTGGTTCCATATGAACTTTAAAGCAGTTTTTTCCAATTCTGTGAAGAAACTCATTGGTAGCTTGATGGGGATGGCATTGAATCTATAAATTACCTTGGGCAGTATGGCCATTTTCACAATATTGATTCTTGCTATCCATGAGCATGGTATGTTCTTCCATTTGTTTGTGTCCTCTTTGATTTCACTGAGCAGTGGTTTGTAGTTCTCCTTGAAGAGGTCCTTTACATCCCTTGTAAGTTGGATTCCTAGGTATTTTATTATCTTTGAAGCAATTGTGAATGGAAGTTCATTCCTGATTTGGCTCTCTGTTTGTCTGTTACTGGTGTATAAGAATGCTTGTGATTTTTGCACATTAATTTTGTATCCTGAGACTTTGCTGAAGTTGCTTATCAGCTTAAGGAGATTTTGGGCTGAGACAATGGGGTTTTCTAAATATACAATCATGTCATCTGCAAACAGGGACAATTTGACTTCTTCTTTTCCTAACTGAATACCTTTGATTTCTTTCTCTTGCCTAATAGCCCTAGCCAGAACTTCCAACACTATGTTGAATAGGAGTGGTGAGAGAGGGCATCCCTGTCTTGTGCCAGTTTTCAAAGGGAATTTTTCCAGTTTTTGCCCATTCAGTATGATATTGGCTGTGGGTTTGTCATAAATAGCTCTTATTATTTTGAAGTACGTTCCATCAATATCGAATTTATTGAGCGTTTTTAGCATGAAGGGCTGTTGAATTTTGTCAAAAGCCTTTTCTGCATCTATTGATATAATCATGTGGTTCTTGTCTTTGGTTCTGTTTATATGCTGGATTATGTTTATTGATTTGCGAATGTTGAACCAGCCTTGCATCCCAGGGATGAAGCCCACTTGATTATGGTGGATAAGCTTTTTGATGTGTTGCTGAATCCGGTTTGCCAGTATTTTATTGAGGATTTTTGCATTGATGTTCATCAGGGATATTGGTCTAAAATTCTCTTTTTTTGTTGTGTCTCTGCCAGGCTTTGGTATCAGGATGATGTTGGCCTCATAAAATGAGTTAGGGAGGATTCCCTCTTTTTCTATTGATTGGAATAGTTTCAGAAGGAATGGTACCAACTCCTCCTTGTACCTCTGGTAGAATTCAGCTGTGAATCCATCTGGTCCTGGACTTTTTTTGGTTGGTAGGCTATTAATTATTGCCTCAATTTCAGAGCCTGCTATTGGTCTATTCAGGGATTCAACTTCTTCCTGGTTTAGTCTTGGAAGAGTGTAAGTGTCCAGGAAATTATCCATTTCTTCTAGATTTTCCACTTTATTTGCATAGAGGTGTTTATAGTATTCTCTGATGGTAGTTTGTATTTCTGTGGGGTCGGTGGTGATATCCCCTTTATCATTTTTAATTGCGTTGATTTGATTCTTCTCTCTTTTCTTCTTTATTAGTCTTGCTAGTGGTCTGTCAATTTTGTTGATCTTTTCAAAAAACCAACTCCTGGATTCATTGATTTTTTGGAGGGTTTTTTGTGTCTCTATCTCCTTCAGTTCTGCTCTGATCTTAGTTATTTCTTGCCTTCTGCTAGCTTTCGAATGTGTTTGCTCTTGCTTCTCTAGTTCTTTTAATTGCGATGTTAGAGTGTCAATTTTAGATCTTTCCTGTTTTCTCTTGTGGGCATTTAGTGCTATAAATTTCCCTCTACACACTGCTTTAAATGTGTCCCAGAGATTCTGGTATGTTGTATCTTTGTTCTCATTGGTTTCAAAGAACATCTTTATTTCTGCCTTCATTTCGTTATGTACCCAGTAGTCATTCAGGAGCAGGTTGTTCAGTTTCCATGTAGTTGAGCGGTTTTGATTGAGTTTCTTAGTCCTGAGTTCTAGTTTGATTGCACTGTGGTCTGAGAGACAGTTTGTTATAATTTCTGTTCTTGTACATTTGCTGAGGAGTGCTTTACTTCCAATTACGTGGTCGATTTTGGAGTAAGTACAATGTGGTGCTGAGAAGAATGTATATTCTGTTGATTTGGGGTGGAGAGTTCTATAGATGTCTATTAGGTCTGCTTGCTGCAGAGATGAGTTCAATTCCTGGATATCCTTGTTAACTTTCTGTCTCGTTGATCTGTCTAATGTTGACAGTGGAGTGTTGAAATCTCCCATTATTATTGTATGGGAGTCTAAGTCTCTTTGTAAGTCTCTAAGGACTTGCTTTATGAATCTGGGTGCTCCTGTATTGGGTGCATATATATTTAGGATAGTTAGCTCTTCCTGTTGAATTGATCCCTTTACCATTATGTAATGGCCTTCTTTGTCTCTTTTGATCTTTGATGGTTTAAAGTCTGTTTTATCAGAGACTAGTATTGCAACCCCCGCTTTTTTTTGTTCGCCATTTGCTTGGTAAATCTTCCTCCATCCCTTTATTTTGAGCCTATGTATGTCTCTGCGTGTGAGATGGGTCTCCTGAATACAGCAGACTGATGGGTCTTGACTCTTTATCCAGTTTGCCAGTCTGTGTCTTTTAATTGGACCATTTAGTCCATTTACATTTAAGGTTAAGATTGTTATGTGTGAACTTGATCCTGCCATTATGATATTAACTGGTTATTTTGCTCGTTAGTTGATGCAGTTTCTTCCTAGCCTCGATGGTCTTTACATTTTGTCATGTTTTTGCAATGGCTGGTACTGGTTGTTCCTTTCCATGTTTAGTGCTTCCTTCAAGGTCTCTTGTAAGGCAGGCCTAGTGGTGACAAAATCTCTAAGCATTTGCTTATCTGTAAAGGATTTTATTTCTCCTTCACTTATGAAACTTAGTTTGGCTGGATATGAAATTCTGGGTTTAAAATTCTTTTCTTTAAGAATGTTGAATATTGGCCCCCACTCTCTTCTGGCTTGGAGAGTTTCTGCCGAGAGATCTGCTGTTAGTCTGATGGGCTTCCCTTTGTGGGTAACCCGACCTTTCTCTCTGGCTGCCCTTAAGATTTTTTCCTTCATTTCAACTTTGGTGAATCTGGCAATTATGTGTCTTGGAGTTGCTCTTCTCGAGGAGTATCTTTGTGGCGTTCTCTGTATTTCCTGGATTTGAATGTTGGCCTGCCCTACTAGGTTGGGGAAGTTCTCCTGGATGATATCCTGAAGAGTGTTTTCCAACTTGGTTCCATTTTCCCCCTCACTTTCAGGCACCCCAATCAGACGTAGATTTGGTCTTTTTACATAATCCCATACTTCTTGCAGGCTTTGTTCATTTCTTTTTCTTCTTTTTTCTTTTGGTTTCTCTTCTCGCTCCATTTCATTCATTTGATCCTCAATCGCAGATACTCTTTCTTCCAATTGATCGAGTCGGTTACTGAAGCTTGTGCATTTGTCACGTGTTTCTCGTGTCATGGTTTTCATCTCTTTCATTTCGTTTATGACCTTCTCTGCATTAATTACTCTAGCCATCAATTCTTCCACTTCTTTTTCAAGATTTTTAGTTTCTTTGTGCTGGGTACATAATTCCTCCTTTAGCTCTGAGAAATTTGATGGACTGAAGCCTTCTTCTCTCATCTCGTCAAAGTCATTCTCCGTCCAGCTTTGGTCCGTTGCTGGCGATGAGCTGCGCTCCTTTGCAGGGGGAGATGCGCTCTTATTTTTTGAATTTCCAGCTTTTCTGCCCTGCTTTTTCCCCATCTTTGTGGTTTTATCTGCCTCTGGTCTTTGATGATGGTGATGTACTGATGGGGTTTTGGTGTAGGTGTCCTTCCTGTTTGATAGTTTTCCTTCTAACAGTCAGGACCCTCAGCTGTAGGTCTGTTGGAGATTGCTTGAGGTCCACTCCAGACCCTGTTTGCCTGGGTATCAGCAGCAGAGGCTGCAGAAGATAGAATATTTCTGAACAGCGAGTGTACCTGTCTGATTCTTGCTTTGGAAGCTTCCTCTCAGGGGTGTACTCCACCCTGTGAGGTGTGGGGTGTCAGACTGCCCCTAGTGGGGGATGTCTCCCAGTTAGGCTACTCAGGGGTCAGGGACCCACTTGAGCAGGGAGTCTGTCCCTTCTCAGATCTCAGCCTCCGTGTTGGGAGATCCACTGCTCTCTTCAAAGCTGTCAGACAGAGTCATTTGCGTCTGCAGAGGTTTTGGCTGGGTTTGTTATTGTTTACTGTGCCCTGTCCCCAGAGGTGGAGTCTACAGAGACAGGCAGGTTTCCTTGAGCTGCTGTGAGCTCCACCCAGTTTGAGCTTCCCAGCAGCTTTGTTTACCTACTTAAGCCTCAGCAATGGCGGGCGCCCCTCCCCCAGCCTCGCTGCTGCCTTGCCGGTAGATCACAGACTGCTGTGCTAGCAATGAGGGAGGCTCCGTGGGTGTGAGACCCTCCCGGCCAGGTGTGGGATATGATCTCCTGGTGTGCCTGTTTGCTTAAAGCGCAGTATTGGGGTGGGAGTTACCCAATTTTCCAGGTGTTGTGTGTCTCAGTTCCCCTGAGGAAAAGGGATTGCCTTCCCCCTTGTGCTTCCCAGGTGAGGCAATGCCTCACCCTGCTTCAGCTCTCGCTGGTCGGGCTGCAGCAGCTGACCAGCACCGATCATCCGGCAGTCCCCAGTGAGATGAACCCAGTACCTCAGTTGAAAATGCAGAAATCACCGGTCTTCTGTGTTGCTCGCGCTGGGAGTTGGAGACTGGAGCTGTTCCTATTCGGCCATCTTGCTCCGCCCCGAATTATATATTTTCTATAATTTTGGAACACATGTTAATGACTAATTTATACAAATGTAGCCCAAAGAAAGCCAAATACCATTTCACATTTGACAATGCTTCCTGTATAATTTTTATACCAAATAAGTCAAATATGTCATTTTTGGACTTTAGGGAATCTAATAGCATAAAGGATTAATTAGGTCAGAAGAAGACATAATTTATAATTTGATTTGGGACAGTTTCTCCAATACCATATGTTTAAAACACTTGATATCGCAAAATACTACCACAAGTTATTGTCAAATAATTCATTAATTTAACTAAAGTGAGAACTCAAGGATTTCAAAAAAGGCAAAAACCTTCATTCTTTGAAGGTTTCTTAATTTTCCAAACAATATGCTCTAAGAAAAACAGCATGAAGCCAGTTAAATTTGTTTCTCAAAATTGTATAAAGAATATATACAATTTTAGTCTTGACCATAAGATATAACTCCCATAAGCCTTTTATAATCTTTATAACCTTTAAGAAAGAGTCCGTTAATGCTTCAAGAAAACTTTGTTAATCTGACATAAGGGCCTATATGCTGATTTTGCATCAGTGTACCTTTAATATTCATGGTTAATTTATAAAGAAACTGAACTTATTTTATCTCTCAAAATCAGTCGTTACACTCTAACATGCCCACCTCTTCTGCAGTAGTCCATGGGTCTTGAGGAGTTGAATGGCTTTAATTTCTGGCCCTGTTTCTCAGGAACACAGTTTATTTTGATTGGCATCTTCCACCAGGTCTGAAGATGAGCCTTTAATTGCTGTAGAGTTTAAGACTTAACAGGACTTGGTGTCCGTTTTAGATCCAGGAGTCAAAGCCCTGTAACTCAATGTCACAAAGACTTTAAAAGTACATACAGAAAAATACATAGATGGAATAATCTTAATTTAAAAAAATCCCTGTTTTTTCTAGGCAAACCAATGTTTAATAAAAATGGTATAGACATTATTTTGATAAACATAAAATCTATTAGGCCAGTTACCAAAAGGCAAAAGAAGAAACTTTCTGCAGTGCACAGAGTATTGTTAGAAGAAAACATTTTCTTTAGAATTTTAAGAAAACATTGTTATTATCAGGCCATAACAAACAGAATTCAAGAAGAAAAAACAAAATGAACAACAACAACAACAAATAAACTAATATGAGCTGAAAATGAGTTAAAGGAGAGCATTACTATTTTGCTTCTTTTAAAAGGGGAGATAAAACCAAAAACAGTGAGATGTAATAAAAGTTGAACTTTGGGTTAAAAAACTTAAAATATTTTAAAATTTATTAAGAGTAAATCAACCTCTTAAGAAAATTTCATTGTTGTTATAAATTATTTAGTGTATAAGTGTTGTTTGTTTGTTTTTACATCATACCCAATTTCTAGAAAGACCATTATAATTTCCCTTTACTCATAGGCAACTTGATCATATAAAAGTTTTTGGTTTTTAAGTTTTAAAAATAAATTCCTTATTGTGACTTACACAGACCATTCATGACATACTTGGACTTTCTGGTTTGTCCTGAACATTTCCCTTTCTTAAACAATTAGTCACTTTATTCTAGGATGAAATTTACATACAACATTCTTTCTCACATGAAAGTATTTCTTTTATAAAATTATTTCTCTTAAAACTTTCTTGCAAAAAAAAAAAAAATGAAAAATATCTTCATTCCTATAACTTTCTTTACATCTCTCTTATTTCCTCATTCCTTTTACCTTGTTTTATACATAAGCTTTAAGTAAGCTTTGAATTAGACAAAAAATATTCATCTTTTTGAAAAGACACTTTTTTTTAGAAAGAATGTTTTCCTACAATATATTTTTATTGGAAAATCCCCAAATAATGAAATATTTATTATGTAATTTAACTTTAAATTCTAAATTATGATAAACTTGTGTACAAGTATTTATCCCATTACATTTACCTAATTATTTTAGTCATTTACTGAGATTATTTATGAAAACTTCAATAGTCCTTATTTAAAGTTATTAAAACATCATTGCAAAATTATAACTGAGACAACAAAAATGATCTAACCTAACTGACTCCATATTGCTTCTAACTTCCAAACTATCCTTGTTGATTCCTGGGCATAGGTTGAGCTACCTTTGGGAGAAACTTAGTGTATAGGTTAGCTTTGAAACATAGATGATAACAGTTCTTTTGCAAAACAAACCTCCTTCCTGCCTGTAGACTAGACTGACTAAAGCCACAGGATTAGAAGTTATGGAAATTTTACTAAATAACTTAAGATATACCTATTTTCATTAAACCAATACCAATGTCTTATTTGTTAACAATTATACAAGCAAAGATCATTTTGTTTTGGGCTGAGTTTATGGTTTTTTGACCCCATGCCAAATTTTGACAACTTATATTATTTGGCAAGGATAAGGATGAAATTGCTTGATCAAAAAATGCAAACAAAAATGTATGTTGGCAATTCTTAAGACATTTCTAATATTACTTTACCAATAATTTCAAAGCTAGCTCTTTTATTAGAGATTGTACTTAATCATGTAAACTGGAAAAAACATTTGACTAGTCTTTTCTTTTTTTCTGGTAAATATTTCATTTAAGGGCTTTTATTTTTCTTTAAGCCAGTTAATTAGATCTCTTTTCTACATCTTCATTAGTGAAACATGGTGTACACATTATATAAATACATAGATGTATTAAGCATACCTATAGAAATACATCTTTTTTTTTTTTTTTTTTTTTTTTGAGACGGAGTCTCGCTCTGTCACCCAGGCTGGAGTGCAGTGGCCGGATCTCAGCTCACTGCAAGCTCCGCCTCCCGGGTTTACGCCATTCTCCTGCCTCAGCCTCCTGAGTAGCTGGGACTATGGGTGCCCGCCACCACGCCCGGCTAGTTTTTTTTTTTTTTTTGGATTTTTTTAGTAGAGATGGGGTTTCATCATGTTAGCCAGGATGGTCTCAATCTCCTGACCTTGTGATCTGCCCGTCTCGGCCTCCCAAAGTGCTGGGATTACAGGCTTGAGCTACCGTGCCCGGCCTAGAAATACATCTTATAGATTTATAAGACTTGCTTTTTTCCCTATCTTAAACTTGCAATTGTTTGATAGCCTTTTTCATTACCCTGGCAGATGTCAGCTAAATAACCCTAAATCTGCATAATGAAGGAAACAACTCTTAGGAGAAAAATCAGATATCAAAAGTTACATTTCAAGGTACAGAGAGAAAATATCTAGTGATGCTAGAGAGGGATTAAAGATGGATGCCAAATCAAGCATAAAATTATAGAAATCTATCACAGGACTGTATAAGGAGACCAGTTTCTTTTACATAGGGACTATCTATCTTCTGAGTTCTGGGGAGAGCCCACACTAACTCCTGGGTCTTCAAAAAGGGAGAATTACTATGAAGCTAGACCATGTGATGCTTTTACAGTGCACGTAAACTATACTCTTTCTTAAAAACCCAAGAGTAGCCTCTGTTGCAATAACTATTTTAGTAAAAAAAATCAGGTGACAAGCAGTATAAGAGCTGAGACAAACTTGTCTAATTACACTCTTGGGGTTCCATAAGGAAAATCAGAGCTTTCTCCCCAAAAGGGAGTCTGGCAACTTCTTCATTTTCTTTAAGAATCCTTAGGCTATTACAAACTATTATAGATCCCCCATGCAGTAGAAGATGCAAGCGAAAGGAGAGACTTCAGAAATAAATGAAGAAAACAGATTTCAGTCAACTGGGAAGAAAAAAAAATATTTTTGCTCAAAAAAGACAAAATCCTTAGAGAGAGAGAGAAAAAAAAAAACATGAAAGCCTTTTAAATATAAACACACACACACACATAAACAGACACACACACACACACACACACATCTTGGATGTTAGCTTTTAATTAAGCTGAGTTTTAACCATTGAGCTACTTTAAATATTTTTTTATCTCATTACCATATTTAGCTAGGACAAATTGCTCCTCTTCCAGAAGTACCAAGTATCAAACCAGAAAGTGCTTGATTTAGGAAACAAACTCTGGCTGTTGTGGTGAAATAAAGAAGACAGAACCCTAGCTATGGAACTGCAGCATGGGGTAGCGGCCATTGCTCTTTCAATTTGGCCTGGCTAGCAAAAAGGTGACCTTGTTATGTAAATAAAGTCCCATACATAGTCAAAAATCTTTCCTTTTTTTTTCCTTTTGTTGGCCATTTTTTCTCCCCAGACCATACCACCTTTTCTGTGTGTGACGCAAAGGGGTGGGGGTAAGGGAGGCAGAATTTAGCCTCTTCAGAGGCCTTGTTCCTGATAATTTGGAACTTACCTTCAGATTTGATCAAATCTGATAGCGCTGGTCAAACCCAATGGAAAAAAGACTGAAATAACAACAACAACAACAACAAACAGAAACAGACAACCACTACAACAAAAACAGTTAAGCAAAACAAACAAATGATTGTACAACTTATGTGATTACTGAGCGCTCTAATGCTAAGGAGAAACTAAGACCAGCTGGTTGTTAATCTTAACTTTAGCCAAGAAAAAACCCCAATTCAGGTATTTACCTAGGGATGAGTCTCAGACTGAAGACTGCTCTCTACCATCCTAGAAGCAGAAGAAAACTCAAACTCATCTTCCCTGATGGAAGCGAGCTCAAACACCATGGAGGAATTACCTGCCTTCCATCGTCATGCAAGCAGGAAAACTTGCGTTGCTCGTGTTGGAAGCAAGTAAAACTCCAGAAAAACGAGTTGTACAGCAGTACGTTTTTTAAACCATGACCACATTTTTGGAGATTAGGGATTCTCTCAAGGGGGTGCTTCTAGGCGTCAGCA
This sequence comes from Macaca mulatta, assembly GCF_049350105.2. Taxonomy (NCBI): domain Eukaryota; kingdom Metazoa; phylum Chordata; class Mammalia; order Primates; family Cercopithecidae; genus Macaca; species Macaca mulatta. Next base: position 28,970,090 of record NC_133410.1, on the reverse strand, counting down.
AATTTTCCTATTGATTTAAGCCATAAAGATAGCTCAAGTTGATAGCAGGTAAAGATAGGCGATTTGTTCAAGGTCAGGGGCACCTCTTCTCAGAATCCCTTTATGGTTACCAAAATGTGAAACCTGAATATCTGAGACAAGTCTCAGTTAATTTAGAAAGGTTATTTTGCCAAGGCTGATGATGCATGCCCATGACACAGCCTCAGGAGGGCCTCACAGCATGCACCCAAGGTGGTAGGGCACCGTTTGGTTTTATGTATTTTAGGGAAATGTGAGCCATCAATCAACGTATGGAAGATGTACATTGGTTATATACAGAAGGCAGGACAACTGGAAGCAGGAAGGGCACTTTCAGGTCATAGATAGGTACAGCCAAATGGTTTCATTCTTTTGAGTTTATGATTAGCCTTTCCAAAGGAGGTAATCAGATATGCATTTGTCTCAGTGGGAAGAGGGATGACTTTGAATACAATGGGAGGCAGGTTTGCTCTAAACAATTTCCAGCTTGACTTTTTTTCTTTACCTTAGTGGTTTAGGGGCCCCAAGATTTATTTTCCTTTCACAGTGTTCTCTTTTCTCTGCATCCTTTCCAACACTTATTATCTTTCATCTTTTTGATAATATTCATTTTAACAGGTGTGAGGTGATATACTGTTGTGATTTCAATTTGCATTTCCTTGATGATTAGTGATGTTGAACTTTTAAAATATTCTTGTCCATTAGTATGTCTTCTTTTGAAAAATGTCTATGGACATTCTCTGTCCATGTTTTAATCAGACTGTTTGCTTCCTTAGTGGTGTATTTATGATGATCTGAGTTCTTTACATATTTTGTATACTAACCTCTTATCATATGTATGGTTTGCAAATATATTCTTCCATTCATTAGATTGTCTCTTCACTCTATTGAGTGTTCCTTTGATTGTGCAGAGGCTTTTTAGTTTGATGTAATCTCATTGTCTATTTTTGCTTTTGCTGCCTGCCCTTTAGGGTTCACATCCAAAAAAAAAATCATTCCCCAGCTCAATGTCATGGAGCTTTACCTTCATGTATAATGTTGTTGGAAATGTAATTAGGCATGCCATGCAATTCTATGTTTACTTAAAGTTCTCGGCCGGGCACGGTGACTCACGCTTGTAATCCCAGCACTTTGGGAAGCCAAGGCAGGTGGATCATGAGGTCAGGAGATCGAGACCATCCTGGCTAACACAGTGAAACTCCATCTCTACTAAAAATGCAAAAATATTAGCCGGGCATGGTGGCAGGTGCTTGTAGTCCCAGCTACTCAGGAGGCTGAGGCAAGAGAATGGCGTGAACCTGGGAGGTGGAGCTTGCAGTGAGCCGAGATCCATCCACTGCACTCCAGCCTGGGCGACAGAGCAAGACTCCATTTCAATAAATAAATACATACATACATACATACATACATACATACATACATACATTCTCACAGTTCTGTGGCTTTCCATTATCTTGAAGAAAAGTCTGAATTCCTTACTACGGCTTGGAAAAGAACCCTGGCTAATCTAAACTTGCTTATCTCTGAAGCCTCATTTGCAATTTTTTCTCATATTTTGTCTCTTAATTCAAACCACCCTTCTGTTTTCAAACTCCTTGACCATACTATTATTTCCTGTATTGAAACTTCATACATGTTTTAAATCTCTCCCAGAGTGTGTGAGTAGGCGTGCTTTTTGATTTTTTTTTTCTTTTTTTCCTGCTGTATTCACAATGCCGAGAAAGTTTTCTGACACAAAACATGGTAGAAATAAATATGTCAAATTAATGGTTAAATAAATATTTTTTTTCTGTTTCTGATATTTTCTCTGTCTTCTCCCTTTCACTTCAGTGTTAACTGGCTAAATCCCACTCATCATGCAATTCTATGCTTAAACTTTACTTCTTCAGAAAATCTTTCCCGAACCATGCCAAAAGACATTAGGTTAGTTTTTCTTATTACTAGGTTGGTGCAAAAGTAATTGCAGTGTTTGCAATTAAGGAAAACACAGGCTCTTTGGAATCCCAGCCCGTGTTTTCCTTCAGACCACTCATTGTGATTACAATGTTAACAGTTACTTGTCTTTCTTTTCAGATCAGATGGACATGTAGCTTCAGAATTCTGTTTCCCTCTTTTCTGTCTGTGTCCCCAGTGACTGTTGTACAGTTTGTCCACTCTAGGAACCCATAAGTTATTTGTTGAATGAAGGAAGGAATGAATTGAAGACAGAAAAGATTAGATATAGGACATGTGTAGGCAATGGAGCAGCTCCTGAGATTAAGGGTAATTTCTCCATGGACTCCTTATCTGGTACCTTCAGCTGCAGGCAAAAGCACCCTGGGGTACTTCAAGAAACAGGATGTAAATTGTCTGTGAAAGTGTCATTAACTCTTTGAGGCAGTGAGAATGCCATTTGAAGAAGTAATCTTGAGGTTTTAGAGTTCAGATTTTTTTTTTTTTTTTAAATTCAGTGGAAGATTGAAACAGACCTGGGAAATCTTTTGAAAAGATAAACATGAGCTGATTCTGTGGTAGAAAATAAAAAACCCTTACCTGTTTTAAGTTTGCAAGAGTGTGTGCTTTTTTATTTTAATTTTTTCACTTATTTCTCTTAAATGTTAATCCTCTGAAAATGTTGACATCTAACTCTGCAGGGGACGCTGTCTTTGTTAATGTGATGTTACTATTCTGTTCTCTTCATTATCATGACCTTACTGCTCTGAAAGACTCTTGTCCAGGAAAAGAAAAGTCCTAGACAACTTTATTATTCATTTTAGGAATTGCATGAAAGACCCATCAAATCTTCATTAAAAAATATCAAGGGACAGTTTACGTCTCACAACTCTGAACTGCTTGTCTCAAATTTCTCACCTTGCTATAAACCACCAATCCTAAACAATCACATCATGATCCTTCAGGAAGCTCACACACACAAAAAAGCTTCTCACATTGACCCATTTACTTCCAATCTGTGTTAACCGAAACAATGAAGATACATAATTACATTTTGGTTTTATAGGTGAAAATAAAAATGCACGTAAATAACCAAGATTATTTTTACTACCCTTCAGCTAACAACTTGACAATTATAAAGTCATAACTTATTTAATCTTTTTGAGAAAAGCATAATGTAATAGTACATATCAAATCATACTAACCAGAATGTCATGGACATTTGCCCTAAACCACTGTAATATGGGTTTTCATTTGATTATGATGTCAAAAAATGTTTTCAATGTCAACATGTTATTACTGAAAGTCTTTGAAAATATTGTTTTACTGTACTTTAAAAAAGTTAATATTTTAAATTATTAAAAGTTAATATATTTTAAATCATATTCAAATAGAGTAAGAGAGGAAAGTATACTTCCTAATCGTGGCTATGTGGCCATTCGTAATGTGATCATTGAAACATAATTTTTGCTTCACTTTGTGTAGTCTTCTAGTAATTATGCAAGAGACAAAGTTTTATTTTGCAAAACTAAAGCAAAAGACTATCAGTTAATAAATGTTAACTGTGAAAGAAATGAATGGAGCAGCAAACTATGTATTATCTGCCTAATGCATTGCAACAACAAAGTAAATGCCACCGTCCCTGCCTTCAGAAAAATGTGTGGTGTAAATAATGCATCCTGATTCCACTCTCAAGCCCATAATCATTTTCTTATCGTATACTTAGGAAAAATATAAACAAGTGGTCTAAGACCTTGGATTTTGTTCCTATTCTGTCTTTACCTTTCCCCTCAAATTTGAAAAAGTAAATTCACTGTTCAACCTCCCTGTGTGAAATGAAAAAGTTGGATTAGACAGTTGATTTTCCAGTTGTTTTCCACAGACATTTCAGGGGTACCTTGATATGAGCAGGAATGAGTTTAGTGAGAGGAACCTTTTACTACACACTGCCTCAAATAGAGAAATTCTGATATTTCTTTTTTTATATATTGTTATGTTGTACTTCTAAGTTCCTGAAAAGCATGTATTATAATTTTTTTTTTAAAGAAAGAAATTGAATACTAGAGATACTGATTTCCAATTCTCCATTCCCCAGCATTTTTTTTAAAAGCTTGCTTGTACCAGGCGCTCTGCTAGATGTGTTTTAGTGCCATACTTACAATAGCCCATGTCGCTGTTTACACAGTAAAGCCACAGAACTGGTCCTGGAGTCCAGAGTAGCTGACAGCAAAGCCAACATTTACCAATGAGAATGATGATAGTAAAACTGCTGCCCCAAGAATAATGAGATAGCTGACCTTGACTTGGAGGGATACTCTTGCAAAACACTGCATATGCATGGTGTTATGTAAGTTTCACAATACTATGAGGTAGACTCTTCAATTATCCCCATTTTCAACATAAGGAAGCTAAAGTTTAAATATGTTAAGTGATTTTCCTCAGAACGTATTAAAAAAAAAAAAAAAAAGAAAAAAATAGAACTAGTGGTAGACATAAGGGCACACACTAGAAAAAAAAAGTCACCTTAGACTTGTCATAATGTGTCTCAGGGCCTCTTTGTGGCTTACTCAAAGGAACTGGAATCCCCTGCCAGACCTTATTTGCTGTTCCCAGCAGGTGCTTACAACATGGCAGAGTTTGTTAAGCACTTGGTGGGGATGGAGAGTATGGCCTGTCCCTAGCAGGTCATAAGCTAATTGCACACAATCATTCCCCTGGACCAGGCCCATTGTGCACTGTTAGAGTTCCCCCTTTACAGAGTTTCTTAACAAATTTTATTTATATTGATCTTTACCCTGATGACTACTAATATGACTTAAAACAAAACAACTGGAGCCTAATAAATTGACTATACCCTACACTTAAACATTTTCCATAAAATCTATGGTAGAAAGGCATCCATTGCCATGTCAAATACTTGCCTATATCTTGAGATTTGACTACCGTGTCTTCTGCAATTTGAATTTTCTAGATCCCCTGAGTAAAAATACTTTTGCCTTTTACTCTTTCTAATCATGTCTATTGTTTGACTTCTTCACATTTTATATATAGTTTGGGTTATTATTCTCTAAACTACCATTTTTGCTCAGGAAAGTGTATCTTACATGATACATCAGTAATGAGTTTGGAGATCCAAAATGACTAGAATAACAGTTGAATAGTTGAATGAGAAGCATTAAACCCAAACTGGATTTTACAGACAAAAATATGTTTTGTTCCTCAGTAGTTCTCTACATTTATCAAACCACATTTGCTTTGAATATATTCATAATGCCATGGCACATTTTGTTTTTCTTCTTTGAAACTGGGAGCCAAAATTAAAATTTGCAAGAAAGTATAAAAACTAAATTGTTGAAAAAAATTCAAGTTAGCAAATCTCTGTGTTACAACAAATACATGCGATTTTTTTTCTCTGAGTAACACATGGTTTAGACAGGTGTTAGTATTAATAATGACAAGAAATTTGCATATTTTATAAACAAGTTTACATATGTACCACAATACCTAACACTCCATACATAAATTTCCACAGATGCATCTCTCTTGTTAAAATATGCAGAAAACTTTCTAGCAAGTATGCAAAACATTTCAGCAAGAATGCTTACTGCAGCAAAAGCAGGGGTACCTATTCCCACGACCTAGAATACATTGCGAGTTAAATTTCACCTCAGGATCCAAAAGGTAATTTAAAAATTATTTTCTGGAAATAGAAATTTTTAAAATCTTAAAATATAATATATTGAAAGCAAAATTGGCATGCTTTTACTGAAAATAAAAAAAGCTGCTGCAGTGCTGCAGTACTTAAAAGTCTTTTATCTATCTGTTGTGTTGGGGAAGCATGGATGCAGCAACACATTTATATTTCCTGTATTTGTTTTTGACCAGCAGCCAGTTAAGGCTGAAACTCTAGCCTGTGGAAATTGGTAGAGTACATGGAGACAATGAACCAGGTGCAATGCATGAAGATTAGGCAGGCTAAAATTATAGAGTTTGTGAGGTGTGATTCCACTGTTTCAGCAGTAGCATCAATTCCTACTACAGGAAGGTGGGATGTGAAAAGAAACACCACATAAATCAAAATACATTTCCCATATATATATGTGTTTTAGAAATAGTGCATATTTCCCTTATATATGTGTGTATATCCAGTGCCTATCCATATATTAAGTTTATATCTGTATGAACAACCACTTAAAGTTTTTTTTTTTTTATCAAAGGTTTTCACATTTGTCTTTCCTTTTTCTTTTACCACATCTCCTTGCCTACTGATAAATAGATTTTACAAAATATTTTGAAGACTTCTATAATGAAACAAAATCAGAAAAGCATACATAAATTTAAACTCTGGGTCACTTAATAAAAGTCTGTCAGTGGAGTCATACACATTTACTACATCATTAGCTACTCTTCTTGTGCATAATATCAAAATTATCTCTAGATGATTTGATTGATTGAAGATGACATGTATTTTGTCCTCTGAAATTACAACATACTTCAAAAATGGTAGCTTAAATGACCTTTACAAGCAAAATATTGACATTAACATGGTCTCAAGTGTTCTACAGAAGCAGTGGCTATTTTTGGTTTATGATCTCCTTTTCCCCATCTCTCTGATTATTTATAAAATTTTTGACACTGAGTAAGCAATCCAATGCATATTTCCCTGAAAAATGGAAATCATGTGGGTGGGTATTCCTTGAAACTAAGGAATGAACATCTTTAAACACTTTACGAAAAAAAAAAAAAAAAAAAACCCTCATGTTTCAATACAAACCAATGAAAGGAAAACTCAAGGTCAAGTTATTTAGAAATTAATACATTCAAGAAAAGTAATTCTGCATGTTTTGCATGCATATATTGAAATAATAAGCCATTGCTAAAGACCTATTAGCAATTATCAAATCTAAGTCATTCTAAGACACCTTCTATTTTGAAAGGTTTTCCAATCACTACCTAAGGTTTTTGCCAGTGATGGTTCTTATAGCCAATACTGGCCATCCCACTCTGCCACATTTAACAGAGTGGACAAGGAATATTATCCTACTTGTTTTAAATTATTGTTTTGAATGTATGCTTCCACTAGACAGAGACTTGGTGGTTTACCTATATTTCAAATACAAGAATTGCCATGAAATTAAGATTTGCTTGAACTCAGAGTGACCACAAAGATGTCAAATGCTCAGTGCATATTTTAAACTTCTTAAAATACCACCAACCTCTTTGTTTAATTTGCCATTTCAATGAGCCATTTTATAAGTTGAGAGATTGGTGCTTTTAGTATTGTAGCTAAAAACAAGCGTCTGCAATGGACTGTGGGTATGTGCATATGCATGTCATATACTTAAATTGTAAAACAATAAAAATGAGGAAGAAAGGAAAAAAGTAAGAATGCATACTGGAATGCTAAATATGGTAAGCAGGAATGCATCCACCTTCCCCCAAGCCATAGTGATTATTGCATGCTTCAGGCTCTTAATATCTAGAATTTTGTAAAGTCCCCCAGAATTATGTAAAATCCAAGTTATTATGTAAAGTTATACCTCCATAATTTATCTTTACTGCAGCCATCTCCTCTCCCTGCTTCTAGAGTTTTCAATTATCTGTGCCAGCCTCTTGTACTTCAATGCTATTAATGGATCAAATTCAAGCCTTCCCTTTTATCTACACCGCCCCCATAATAGGTGTCCTAAATAATAATTATCTTACAAAGGGAGTACCTGAAAAGCAATACATTGTGAACTTCTTTTGGAGAAGAGCACTTGAAACTTCTAAGTGTAGAGTAAAAATGAAGTGCACATGAAAAATAACCTCTTATTTGTTTCAGTCTCCGATGTTGGGAAACCCGGAAAGAAATTACTGACTCAAAAGAGTACCCTTTTGAAAGTATATGAGCCATCATATCTAGAAGTATTATTTGTATTTATTTTTCAAGAAAATATTATCTGTTGGCACAACTCTATTCCTAACATATTCATTTAGGATACTGAAATTATGACAGACTTCATTAATTTTTCTTGTTGTCCTTCAAATACTTCTTAATTAATTCTTCCTCACATTCAAAGGATAACTTTCTCTAACTGTGTTAGTCCATTCTTGCATTATTATAATGAAATACCTGAGGTCAGGTAATTTATAAAGAAAAGAGGTTTAATTGTCTCAAGGTTCTGCAGGGTGTACATGGCATGGCACCAACATCTGATTAGCTTCTTGTGAGGGCCTCAGGAAGTTTACAATCATAGCAGAAGGTGAAGGGAGAAGCCAGTATATCACATAGTGAGAAAGGTGGAGAGAGAAAGAGAGAGAGGAGAGAGAGGAGCCATCACATTCTTTTAAACAACCAGATCTTTTGTGACCTCAGAGAGAGAGCTCACTCATTTTCATGAGGATGACACCGAGCTATGTGATATATCTGATATGGTTTGACTCTGTGTCCTCACCCAAATCTCATCTTAAATTATAATCCAAATTTTAATCCCCACGTGTTGGAAAAGGTACTTAATGGGAGGTGATTAGATCATGGGAGTGGTTCCCCCCACTAATGCTGTTCTCATGATAATGAGTGAGTTTTCATGAGATCTGATGGTCTAATAAGGGACTTTTAACCTCTTCACTCTGCACTTCTCCTTCCTGCCAGCATGTGAAGAAGGACATGTTTGCTTCACATTCTGCCATGATTATAAGCTTACTGAGGACTTCCCAGCCATGCTGAACTGTGATTAAACATTTTCCCTTTTAAATGACCAAGTCTTGCATATATACTTCTTAATAGGATGAAAACACACATATGCAGTAAATTGGTACCAGGAGTGGAGTGCTAATATAGGAATACCTGAAAATATGGAAGTGATTTTGGAACTGGGTAACAAGCAGAGGTTGAAACAGTTTGGAGGGCTCAGGAGACAAGAAGATTTGGGAGAGTTTGGAACTTCCTAGAAACTTGTTGAATGTCTTTGACCAAAATGCTGATAATAGTGTGGACAATGAAGTACGGGCTGAGGTTGTCTCAGATAAAGAAAAGAAAGTTATGGGAACTGGAGCAACCACCCTTCTTGCTATGTGGCAATTCTACTAAAGGGCATATTTTGCCTTGATAATATTTTTATATTTAATAACCTCACTTAGAATCTCCAGGATCTATCCCATTTTACATTTTGTTGTTGTTGTTGTTTAAGTACATTTTAATGGCTTACATACTAGAGAAAACTAAGATTCACAGTTATAAAAAACTCTGTTAAGCAGAGACATAAAAAAAACTCAATAATGACAGTTTACCTGAAAAAAGCTTGCAGTTCCATATTCCCATAAGGGAATTATCAAATTGCTAGCATGTCCCTTTTTGATGGAAACCAAAACTACTGACCAGATGACATATTTATCATAGAAATTTGCTATACTGTGGTGCCATTTTTTATCAACCAGGTTGAGTTTGAATATAAATAAAATGGAACTTAAAAAAAATGAATCATTTAAGGGGCTGGGCATGGTGGTTCACACCTGTAATCCCAGCACTTTGGGAGGAAGAGGTGGGTGGATCACGAGGGCAGGAGATTGAGACCATTCTGGCTAACATGGTGAAACCCCGTTTCTACTAAAAATACAACAAATTATCCAGGTGTGGTGGCAGATGCCTGTAGTCCCAGCTACTCGGGATGCTGAGGCAGGGCATGAACCCACGAGGCAGAGCTTGCAGTGAGCTGACATTGTGCCACTGTACTCCAGCCTGGGCAACAGAGTGAGACTCTGGCTCAAAAAAAAAAAAAAAAAAAAAAAAAATCATTTTATTTTTGCCAAATTGCATTTTACTTATAGTGCTGTAGTATAATTCCATGGTAATATATCCAAATCTGCATAGATACAATTTATCAATGTGAGAATATTTAATTGTTACTACAACTTCAGTGAGACACCTATAAAGTTGCCTCTTTTTAGAGAAAGCAGTCTCAATGCAATGAAGGCTTCCAATTTGACCATGATAGTAAACTTCAGGTGCATTCTTGGGCATCAAGCCTTGTACTGGCAAGGATAGGTAAAGAAATGCAAAGCAGCAATTTTAACGTAAATTTAGGAAGTACTGGAAGTAATGAAGGTAAATTTTTCTCTGCATGAAGTAAAACATAGACTTCCGAGAAACAAAACCAACTGTGGCCAATGTGGGAAGGGCCAAGATAGATTTTTCTTTTCCTCATCACCCTGACTATATCCAGGGCTTAAATGCAACTTGGGTGGCAAAGTTGCAGAGTTAACAAAGTAGAACCTGCATTATTATATGGCTGATATGGCTTGGCTCTGTGCCCCCAGCCAAATCTCATCTTGTAGCTCTCATAATTTTCATCTGTTGTGAGAAGGACATGGTGGGAGATGATTGAATCATGGGGGCAGGTCTTTCCTGTGCTGTTCTCATAATAGTGAATGGGTCTCATAATTTCTGGTAGTATAAAAAATGGGAATTTCTCTGCACAAACTCTCCTAGACTAATACCGAAAATTGATAACAGTAGAGTGGGGTGCTGCCAAAAAGATACCTGAAAATGTGGAGGGACTTTGGAACTGAGTAACGGGCAGAGGTTGGAATAATTTGGAGGACTTAGAAGAAGACAGGAAAATGTCAGACAGATTGGAGCTTCCCAGAGACTTGTTGAATGGCTTTGAATTAAATAATAATTATGATATAGACAATGAAATACAGGCTGAGATGGTCTCAGATGGAGATGAGGAACTTGTCGGAAGCTGGAACAAAGGTGACTCTTGTTATGTTTTAGCAAAGAGACTGGTAGCATTTTTCCCCTGCCCTAATTTGTGGAACTTTGGACTTGAGACAGATGATTTAGTGTATCCGACAGAAGAAATTTATAAGCAGCAAAGCATTCAAGAGGTCACTTGGGTGCTCTTAAAAGTGTTCAGTTTTGTAAGGGAAGCAGAGCATAAAAGTTCAGAAAATTTGCAGGCTGACAGTGCAATAGAAAAGAAAATCCCATTTTCTGAGGAGATGTCCAAGCAGGCTGAATAAATTTTCACAAGTAATGAGAAGCCCAATGTTAATCCCAAAGACAATGGGAAAAATGTCTCCAGGGCATGTCAGAGATCTTCACAGCAGCTCCTCCCATTACAGGCCTAGAGGCCTCGGAGGAAAAAATAGTTGTGTGGGCCAGACCCAGGATCCTTGTGCTTTGTGCAGCCTAAGGACTTGGTGCCCTTTGTTTTAACTGCTCCAGCCATGGCTGAAAGGGGTCTATGTAGAGCTTGGGCCATGGCTTCAGATGGTGCAAGTCTCAATACTTGGCAGCTTCCACATAGTGTTGAGCCTGCCAGTGCACAGAACTCAACAATAGGGGTTTGGGAAATTCCACCTACATTTCAGAGGATGCATGGAAACACCTGGATGCCTAGGAAGAAGTTTGCTGCAGGGTCAAGGCTCTCATGGAGAACCTCTGCTAGGGCAGTGCAGAGGGGAAATGTGGGGTTGGAGCTCCCACAAAGAGTCCCTACTGGGGCATAGTCTAATGGAGCTGTGAGAAAAGGTCAACTGTCCTCCAGACCCCAGAATGGTGAATCCACTGACAGCTTACACCATTCACCTGGAAAAGCCACAGACACTCGATGCCAGCCTATGAAGGCAGCCAAGAGGGAACCTGTACCACAGGGGTGGAGCTCCCCAAGACCATGGAAACCCACCTCTTGCATCACATGACCTGGATGTGAGACTTAGTGTCAAAGAAGATCATTTTGGAGCTTTAATATTTGACTGCCCCACTGGATTCTGAAATTTCATGGGGTCTAATAGACCCTTTGTTTAGAGCAATTTCTCCCATTTGGAATGCCTGTATTTACTCAATGCCTGTACTCCCATTGTAGCTATGAAGTAACTATTTGTTTTCAATTTTACAGGATCATAGGTGGAAGGGACTTGCCTTGTCTCGATGAGACTTTGAACTGTGGACTTTTGAGTTAATCCTGAAATGAGTTGAGACTTTGGGGGACTGTTGGGAAGGCATGATTGATTTTGAAATGTGAATATATGAGATTTGGGAGGGAATAAGGGTGGAATAATATGGTTTGGCTGTGTCCCCCTCAAATCTCATCTCGTGTCTCTCATAATTCCCAGGTGTTGTGGGAGGGACCTGGCGGGAAGTAATTTACTTATGGGAGCAAGTCTTTCTGGTGCTGCTCTTGTGATAGTGAATGGGTATCACAAGATCTGATGGTTTTAAAAACAGGAGTTTTTCTGCACAAACACTCTCTTTACTGCCATCCATGAAAGATATGACTTGCTCCTCTTTACCTTCTGCCATGATTATAAGGCTTCCTTAGACATGTGGAACTGTTAGTCCAATTTCTTTTGTAAACTGCCCAGTCTTAGGTATCTTTATCAGTATTGTGAAAATGTAATAATAAAATGCACAAAGTCTGTCTAGCAATTGGTGATTGGGTTGGGAACTTAGAGCAGAGTATTTGATTGAACCAAACTTAAGACCTGATGATCATGTAACCAATGTTCTGAGGCTCTCACTTGCAAGATCAGCTACCTTTAAGTTTGTATCCTGAGGAGAGATAAAAAGTACCCTAAAAGGAGTTCTATACCCAGTATCACACACATCCTATGTAAAAGAACAAACAGAAATTTATAAAAGGGTAAGTACAGCTACTAAAACAAATAGTAATGCATTTTAAAATAAACAAACACATTAATTAGCAGAGAAGGAAAAGGAAACACTTTTCAAACATTAAACAAGGAAAGGTAATTATGAAATAGAATTTGATTTTATACTTATGGAATCATGACTCATAATATTCACATGAATGCTATGAAATATGGAACAAATTGTGGAAAAGATATACTTGTTTTGGAAGAATATGAAGATCTTAGGGAATGTTTTATAAGAATAGATGTAGCCACCCAGTGAAACAGTACACTGGATGACTGCATCTAGACAAATTTCAAAGTTTAAATAAATGGCAAAAGATGAGAAAAGTAAAGATACATGAAGACAGAAGGGCTAACATATATTTATTAAGTATTCCAAAAGAGAGAAAAATATTGTAAAATAAAAACTAGTGGAAGAAGAATAGATAACATTTTTCCCAAACTTAAGACTAAAGAGTGCAAACGGAAAGTTTATAAAATGTTAGCTCTGATGGATAGCAAGCCAATATAAAAGCACAGCATAAAAAAATTAAGAATATCAAAGACAGAAAATTATAAAATATTACAGAGAAAAAAATAGAGACCTCCTAATTGAAAGTGATCTTTACATTAGACTTCTCAGCATCAGCATGGCAAGTAAGAAGAAAATTTATTAAAATTTTCAAAATATTAAAGAAAGACAATTAAAGGCAGACTTTCAAATTCAGTTTTAGCTAGAGTGAGCAGCAAATTAAGCTTGTTTAAAATGTATGAATAATTAGGATTTTTCATACACACAGACTATATGTAAAACAAATATGTAGGCCGGATTTTAGCAAGAAGAAATATGTGAAATATGGGAAGTAAGGGAACCTACTGCAGGTAAAAAAAAATAAATTACAAAAGTTGGCCCAAAGAAGGAAATGCATATTTTGCACATATTTAAAATTCATCTATAAAATTAAAAGAGCAATTATACACTCCCTGAAAAAGTACCAGGCCTATTCAATTTTCTTGATGAATTTTATCAACTTTTTATTTGTCATTTAATCACAAAATTTCCAAATATTTTTCTAGATCATAGAAAAAATGAAAGCCATCTAACTTGTGTTAGAAGATGTGTATCATCTCATAATGCAAACTAGTTATGAAAATAGAGCCAAATAAAATTATTAGCCAATTTCTCTTGTAAACACTGATAAAAACTAAAAATATTCACTGAATTATTTAAAGATTGATAAATATTAGAAGGTTCCATGTAATTCCATATGAACAAACTAAAGTAAAATGCACTATTTCAATTTATAATGAAGACATATTTAATTATGGTTTAAATCTATTTATAATGAACCTCAAAAGTAGAAGATAAGTGAGACTTTTATAAATGCATAATGTCTTTTCACAAAATCAAAAAAATAGGAAATTTTAGATTTCTATTTTAGTTTTTTTTAAATATATGACTTTGATATGTTTGAACATGCAATATAACAGAGTCAACATAATCAAACTTTTTTGAAGTTTTTCAAGTATAGTGAAGGCAGAAGTGAAACTATCATTGTTTACACAATAAATGCTTATTTACAAAAATAAAATAAAACTAGTTAGTGATCTAAAAACATCTAGCAAAATTGAGATGAAAATATTACATTTCTCAAAATAAAGCACCACTGATCTTAAAGCACCACCCTCTCTTATTTGACTAGTTCACTGATAAGAGAGAAGAGGAAATAAATGATCATTTGACATTCTCTACCAAATAAGACATTGGTTACATAATCACCAGGTCTTAAGTTTACTTTAATCAAATATTCTGCTCCAAGTTCCCAGCCCAGTCATCAATTGCCAGGCAGACTTTAGGCACTGTATTATTACATTTTCATGATGCTGATAAAGATACTTAAGACTCCAGCCTGGGTGACAGAGCGAGACTCCATCTCAGAAAAAAATAAAATTAAAAAAAAAAAAAAAAAGACTGTATAAGCACAATAAACACTTGGAATTTGACATTAAGAACACAATATCATTAATACAACCACCACAGAAATCAAATAGTTATATGTCTAGTAAAAATGTACAAGATCTGTATGAGAAAAACTACAAACTAATTAATGAAATCAAATAACTAAATAAATGAAGAAGTATTCCATATTCATGGAAAAGAAGACTCTTTATGGTCAAGATGTCAGTTCCTGTCAATTTCATCTATAGGTTGATTGTAATTCCAATCATCCCAGCAAGTTATTTTGTGAATATAAAATCAAGTACCTGACATGAGTACCTACTTTCTAAGTGCAATTTATTAATCACTGTTCTTTGCCTAGCAGAAAGTAGGTCTTAATACATATACATTGCATAAATTAATGAAAGGATATCACGAGGAAGGAGGTGCAGGGTTCTAGAAGGTGTAATAGATCCCGTATGTCAATGTGAAACTAAATTTGCAGTATATTTAACCCAATTACATACTGAATAATCCTGATAAACACTCTATTAATTTCATAGATTAATGTTTCATATCATTGAAGATTGTTTCAAAAACTTTGAAAGGAGCAAGAAAGAGTAAAGCATGTTCTCTGCATTGTCACCATGAACCATTTGGGTGATGGCACACATCCTCAATAGCTTGGGTGATAATCTGGACAGAACAATGTGAGAGTAATGGTATTTTGACATAGGAAGCTCTTTGTTACTTTTCAGCTTCTCTGCATTAGCAATGATTAAAATTTGACCTCAGGTAGCTATAGTCACTCTGTACAGTAGGCCATTATTTAATTAGGTCCCAGTAGAATATTTAATAAATGAACAAATTGTATGAATGAATGAATGAATAATAACCAGCAGATTATCATGGCTTAGAGCCAGAAGGCAGTGACCATCTTTTTAATTATAATATGACAGCGTGAAGAAGGTAAATGACTTATAAATCAAATGAAGCTCTTATGTGTTTTTAAAGCCAATTACTTAAGAAAGTCAACAAGAAAATACCTACATTCTACTGTTAGTTAGATATATGCATTTTAAAAATTAAAGCTTGTTGCTTTATCTATTTACTTATTACCATAATATTTCTTTGAGCTTTATCTCTAATTCACAAGTGGTGTTAACAAGGTTCTGTTATTTCAAATCCTACTGTGCCCTGTTCTATAACTTCACCTTCTACCATTAACTCTACGTTGTATTGGTCCCCTAGAGCTGCCATAACAACATTGTCAGAGACTGGGTGGCTTAAAAATAAAAGAAATATGTTTTCTAGCAGTTCTGAGGCTGGAAGCCCTAGATCGTGGTTAGTTTCCAGGGAGCCCTCTCTCCTGGCTTGTGGATGGCTGCTTAATCTCAGTATCCCATGGCTTTCCTTGTGCTGGTGAAGTGGCAGGGAGAGAGAAAGAGAGTGAGAAAGGGAAAATCTGCTATCTCTTCCTCTTCTTATAAAGACAACAGTCCTATTGGATTAGTATCCCATGCTTACAGCCTCACCTTACCTCAGTTATCTTCTTAAAGACCTTATTTCTAAATACAATCACATTGGAGATTAGGTTTCCACTATATGAGTTTTGAGGGAAGACAATTTAATCCATAAGACAGAGCAACCAGCTTCTCAGTGATGCCAGTCAGCACTCAACCACTCATCACTAGGATATTTCTTTTTCTCATAGTGAAGATGGTGTTCCTTGGGCTCTCCTCTAGGTAGTTGCATTTAGGGAATAAATTCATGTAGTGAGCTTTGGGAATATACAAAATAATCCCATGCTAAAGTTCTCACTTGCTTGACCCTTATGGGTCCTACCCAAATGCCATTTCAAGGAAGTTCTGATATCTCTACCTTATTCATCATAATCAATCTTTATATCAAATTTCAATAAACTATTCATCAAAAATATTAGTGCTGTCTACAGGTATCCTTAAAAAAAACTTATATCTGGAGATATTATTGAGTGCCCCCATGTCAGTAGATATTTCATTAACCAACTTTATATGTTTCCCTACCCTCATGATGACCCAATAATGTCACTGACCACGGCACATGTACTCTCCTAAGACTAAGTAGGTGCTAGTCCTTGCTAATTAACTCCTTTAATATGTCGCTTTTAATTGGTAAGGCAAGTACATTGCTCATGTAATCATTTTAACACATAAATGATGTTTTTCCAGGGCAGGGGCTGTACTTTCTAACTTGGATTGTGCCAAAACCTGACCCTTATTTTTAATATGGAGAAATGAATAATTCAGGTGAATATCTTGAAAGCAGCATGAAGCATGAAGCATTCTTAAAAAAACAGAAACAATAAAACTTCCCTGCATAAACTCTTTTCACAGCCTCCTGGAAAAGAGTTGGTGCTTTCTTCAGGAAAGGAAGAAATAAGTGTTCTTCCAAACCTAGAGAATTCCAGAGAATCTGAGAGTTCAATATCCTAAGATTTTTTATAGAGATGCTCCCATTCTAAATCTTACCCTCCCAATATTTTCATATGCTTTGACATGGGAAACCTATCAAGGCCAGACATAGAATATACTTAGAAGCATTGATGTCAATGCTGTAGGTGTTAAGCTTGATTTACTACAGCTGCAGGAGATGTGTGTCTCCCTAAGTGGAGGTATAGAGGCCCTCTGCCTTTCACACCTTGCCCTAAGTTAAAAGTTATTAAATAATTATAATAACTTTTCAGGGAAAGTTATTCCCTGAAACTATCATTTTTGTGTTATAAAACTTCAAAAGAATTTATAAAAAACAGCTAGAGCACTACTACACAATTATAGTTATTATGGCCTTCATATAGTTCAAGTCAAAAAAATAAAACATATCCTAGTGTTTTGTCTCAGTTTATCACAGGTGTAAACCATAGCATTCATGATGCACTATGTGCAGGATTAATCAAAATCCTAATTATTATTAGTAATGTGGTTCTTAAAGTTATCAGACTAAGGAGTAATCTAAGTCCAAAAATCTATCCTGAACATCTATTCATGACTCCCACCCTTGTACCAACTGGCATACTCAGGTTCATCAAAAGTAAAGTCTGAGAGAGAATCTGTTGAAATGTAATCCCAAAGAAGAGGGGTGAAGGGCAAGAGCAGGACCTACAGAAAATCAACATAAAGATTCTTTATCGAGATGGCCACCTCTAATTAGGCCTGATTGCTTAATACATTTAGACTGTTCACAAAAAAAGTCATAAAAATTCTATATCAGAACTGACTCCCTGGAATTATTTATTCACTTCATCCTATTTCGTTGGTTTGAGAAAGGGCTAACACCCAGTAACTGGTTTTTACCAAGTAAGCTATCATGTTTACTTGTTAAAGATTTATTTTTCCATAATATCAACATCAGACAGGACACTAATGGACTGAAATGATAAATGAATAAGACAAAATCACTTCAAAATAATGTCTAACTTCTCAAAATGTCAAAAGACAGCAAACATTGGTGAGGGTGTAGAGTAAAAGACAATCTTTGTACACTGTTGGTGGGAATGCAGATTGGTGCCACTATTATGGAAAACAGTAAGGGGGTTTCTAAAAATATTAAAAACAGAGAAACCATATGATCCAGCAATTTCTCTTCTGGGCATATACACCAAAACAATGAAATCACTACTTTGAAAATATATCTGGACTCCCATGTTCATTACTGCATTATTCACAAGAGTCAAGATACAGAAACAACCTATGTTTCTGTCAGCAAAGGAATGAATAAACTGTAGTACAGATATACATTGGAATAATATTCTGCTTAAAGAAAAAGAGTTTCTGCTTTTACACAATATAGAAGAACTTGGAGGAAATTATACTAAGGTAAATAAGCTAGACACAGAAAGAAAACTATTACTCAATCTCACCTGTATGTGGAATCTAAAAAAATAAAGCCAAATATATAGAAATAGAAAATAAAACAGTATATACTGGGGATGGGGGTAAGGGTGAGGAAATTAGAAGATACCTGCCAAAGGATACAAAATATTAGATATGTAGGATGAAGAAGTTTAGAGGTCTAAAGTACAACTTGAGGATTATAGGTAATAAAATTATACTGTATTGTAGTGCTCAATTAGTAGATTTTAGCTGTTCTTGGCAGCAAAAAGAAAAATTGGTTAACTATGTCAGATGTCGGATATATTTATTCGTGTTACTATAGTGACTATTTTACTACATATATATCTCTAATATTATTATGTTGTATATTAATACTTTAAATAGACACAAAATTATTTAACAAAATCATGCCTAGAAAGTGATAAGTGTGAATGTATTTTCCAAGCACACAAAGTAGACTAAACATTCTCTTCTCATAGTTTCTTCTTCAGTGATAACCCTAGCTCTGTTCTGTTCCTCCTGTATCCATCATAAAAAATAGCAAAATATCAAATTTCTAAATTGCCACTGACTCCTTAAGAGTACTCAATCTAGAAAAGCACATTTTAATGAATGTCCTCCCAAATCTCCCAACATATGCTCCAAATTCTATAAGTTCCCTTAACATCTCTTATTGGTAATGTACCACGTTTTCCATTATTTTCTGCCTCCTTTAATAAACCAAGCTTAATTAACTCTAACTTTGGACATAGATGTATTCCATATGGCCTTTATCTGATGGGCATTTACAGGGGAATGATTCATATTTCTGCACTTACGTGTGCTTGGGCACCAAGGTGAGTCCTCCAGAGGCTTCAACAATAAAGCTCCAGGGCAGAAAGCGAGAGAGTAGCATCAAGAAAATTAGGCAAGGGCCTCTCAGGTATACCTGTATAAATGTTTCCACAGCTCATAAAAAGCCTATCACCACAGTACCAGAGATGTACCAGAGATGGGGGCAAATAGAAATTAAATGTGAAGTAAGGAATATGAAGTATATCATAAAAGAAGTATCCAAACAAAGCAGGACGAAGCTTAATTTGAAGTACAATGTGAAATGTATTCCTTTAGTCTGCAGGAATGTATATTTCTAAAATATATTGAGAAAATTATATAAAGATGAGAGATATTAGTTATTATTGCACAGTGACCATTTCAAAATTACCATTATTATTATCATGATTATTATTCATTTTTTAAGACGGACTCACTCTGCTGCCTGGGCTGGTGTGCAGTGGCACCATCTCAGATCACTGCAGCCTCCTCCTACTGGATTCATGTGATTCTCCTGCCTCAGCCTCCCCAGTAGCTGGGATTACAGGTGCGGCCACCACATCTGGCTAATATTTTTGTATTTTAAGTAAAGGTGGAGTTTTGCCATGTTGATCAGGCTGCTCTGAACTCCTGGACTCAAATGATCAGTCTGCCCCGGCCTCCCTGTGCTGGGATTACAGGCCTGAGCCACCGCGCCTAGCCTCAAAATTATCAGTATTGTTTTTGAATAGCTTGTGAACAAGTTAGGGACACATGTCAAATACTATTTATGCACCCAATTCTGCATTAAAAATTTACTTAGAAGTAAAGGTAAACATATATCTGGAACTGACCTGGTCTCTGAAACAATCTGTTCATATTGAAAAAAAAAAAAAAATGGAGTCTGATCTGTAAAAAAAATGGTCTCTGATTCACTATAATAGCCAGGATGATTCTCAGGAGAAGAGGTGAACACTGAGGTAACTCTTTAGGGCTGTATAAACGACAGTAAATAACAGAGATTGTTCTCCAATGATACTGGTTGCTAAAGTACTCTGTTAAGATTTGTGTAGCACTGTTGTTATGTGAGCTCCAGGTATTTCACATTTCCCTTCCATATGTTTCCCTTGAGATGTGTTATGATGTTTAAACAAAATAGCTGTCCAGAGATATTACTCTTTCCTAGCAAAAAAAGTAAAATAAAATCCTGTTATCCACGATCTTTATGCCCAGGCGGCCATTTAAAAAAATGTCTCCCCTTATGTCACCATAAACAGAATTGCTTCCTATTTCTATTTCAATAAACAGTATTTTTCCTCTTTAATTTTTATCTGCTATAAAAAGTTGCCAAACCAGTACAGCCACTTTAACTCTACATTGTTTTTTATTAATATAAAATACTTTTTATTAATTTTGAGAGACAGATTTTCCTCAGGTTATAACACGTAATTGAAGTAAAGATCACATTTAATAATCTCAGATTTGTAAGATCTTTTACTGTCTTTATTAATTCATTCATGCTTTCTTTTACTCAGTCAGCAAATATTTACTGAATATTTCTGTGCCAGGCACCATGTCAGGTACTTAAAAGTAGTCGTAAACATGATACACTCAACCTTTGTTCTCATGAGGTGTATAATTTAATACCATTATGCTTAAGAATCTCATAGTAAATATGAAAAAGGCTTTTAATATTGGGATTGACCTCTAGAAGAAATTGGAAAGCAATTTCAATATTGTCTGGAAGTCCTTAGGCATTTTCTTACGCAGGTTTGCAGAGGTAGGCTGCCATGTTAGGCAAAGCAGTATTTTCCTTAGATGAAAACAGTCATTTTGTAACAGATATTTCAAAATGATGTTTCGCTACTATTACTACTTTGTTTTTTTCACTTGCCAGACACTGAAAAACATGAGTATATGCAGTTAGAATGCATCTGAAAATAACATGGACATTTCTGGCGAGGCACGGTGACCCATGCCTGTAATTCCAGCACTTTGGAAGGCTTAGGGGGGCAGATCACTTGAGCTCAGGACGTTTGAGACCAGCCTGGGTAACATGGTGAAACCCCGTCTCTACAAAAAAATACAAAAATTAGCCAGGGGTAGTGCCGCGTACCTGTAATCCCACCTACTGGGGAGGCTGAGGCAAGATAATCACTTGAGCCTGAAAGGCAGAGGTTTCAGTGAGCAGAGATCACACCACTGTAATCTAGCTTGGGCAACAGAGTGAGACTCTGTTTCAAAAGAAAAAAGAAAGAAAGAAAGAAAGAAAATGGCATGGAAAGTTCTAATTTTAAAACACTCAGTCACTTAACGGTTCATCACGTCCAAAACTTCTTTATTTAAATACTAGCATCACTGTTGTAAGGATACCAGCGTTTGATGGAAGTTGATAAATATGCTGGAGATAAAAATACCTTCAATATATTTAATACCAAGGTCTACAAAGAAGTGGCCACTTTTGCCTTTCTTACATTTATGCAAATCCTAATATTGTTAATAAGTACAAACAAAAATATAAAGGATATTTTCTGTTTGTAATTGTTTTGAAGCATAATTTTCCAATTAATTAGTACAATGATTCTGAAAATAGAGACTGCATTTTGAGAAACAAAGTCATATGTACACAAAACGTGGTAGTGTATTTACTGGGGAAATTATTAGGTAATTTACAGAAGAAAGGATAGCTAATAAGATGCCTTAAATCTATTAATAAATGAAATCCTCATTGTGTATACTTTTAAATCACATGATGATGAAATAAAAAATAAAATATTTCAATAATTACCCTGTACTTTACTACGAAGTTTGAGTCATAGTAAACTTTTTGTGCAAGTTTACCTCCTGTTGTTTGTTGTGACAGATTCTCTCCTTGACTATACTTTACTCAGGATTTCCTGAGCTTTTTTTTCAGCTAGGTCTGACTTTTGGATTTCTATATTTGTGTCTGCATTGTCAGATTTTAGCAAGAATCTTGCTAAGTCAATTCAGCCACCTTGGATATCTGATCACCTTCAATAGCTGATAGGATTACTCATCCTTCACCATCCCAAAGGTGATGTCTGATCACCTGGGCCTGTTTCCACACGAATCCTATTAGGTCTGTTTAGCAAGAATTCCCCCTTATCTCTGATGTTTCTTCTTAGCAACTTTCCATCTACTGACCCCCGCCCTGCTCCTTGACTATAAATTTCAACATCCCCCATGTTGTATTCAGGGGGAGGTCTAGTTTCTCATCTCACTACAAGAGTGCTTTGCAGTGGTCCCTATACCTGTATCAGTGGTCCCCTCCGAATAAAGTCTTTCTTAATGTCATTGAAAAGCATCATAAATAAGTTTTCTTTAACTGTTGTCATTATAGTTCTAAATAAAAACGAAAAAACAAACCTAAAGCATGTTTTGCCATATTTCTCTGAAATGTAATGCTCTATCGAGACAGTAACAGTCTCAAATGTGGTAATCACCATTTTAAAGACTCACTATTTATATAGATGTATTTCTTCACATGTCTAAGCCACATTTGATGCTTACAATTTTATTACAAATGTGATAATGATGCATAGAGAAACACAAAGCTGTTAAGATTCCAAATTTGTTATAATATTTCACTTGTAAATTTTTATCCACTCTAATAGTTGCCATATAGCTATGTTTTCTTTTGAAAAGGAATACAGAACACTATCAAATACATTCATATGATCATATTAGGACAAGTAATGGCGTGTCTTTAATAGAAAACAGAGCAGTGATTTCCAGGTGTCAAAAGTGACAGGAGGTTTTGACTATAAAGGAGAAGCACTAGATAAGTTTTGGGGTGAAGTAATTGTTTTGTATCCTATTGTGGTAATGATTACTTTTTTTCTTTTCTTTTCTTTTTTTTTTTTTTTTTTTGAGATGGTGTCTTCCTCTGTCACCCAGGCTAGAGTGCAATGGTGTGATCTTGGTTCACTCAGCCTCCCAGGTTCAAGCAATTCTCCTGCCTCAGTCTTTTGAGTACCTGGGAATACAAGTGCCCGCCACCATGCCTGACCATTTTGTATTTTTAATAGAGACAGGGTTTTACCATGGTGGCCTGACTGGTCTTGAACTCCTGACCTCAGGTGATCCACCCACCTCGGCCTCCCAGAGTGCTGAGATTACAGGGGTTAGCCATTGCACCCAGTCTGATTACATACTTCTATGTATTTCTCAGAACTCCAAAAACTGTGAACCCCAAAATGCAAATGTTGCTATATGTAAACTGAAATATGAAATAGATGTAACTAGGCTTATTCTATAGGCCGTCCATGTATATGAAAGATTTTTTACTTGAAAAAAAATTCATTTTCTACAGTCTACTGTTTATATGTTTTGAAGAGATTTATTTTTATGTTTCAGATTGTGTTAACTTTGTGGGAAATTTTAAAAAATTATAATTTAAGCATACTTTTCTTATTTGTTTTCTGAGAAATTGGTAACATTTCTAAATAATTCAATAGAATAATTCAGTAGGATAGTTAACAATGTTGACTGATTTTTATGTCTCCAGAAGCTCCAATAGCCTTCTGTTTGTAAATTTGGACAGGCTGTTCCATAAAATAGAATAGAATTTTCCAGCATTTGATATCGTGTATTGTTTCTTCTTCTTTTCTTAAATTCCCTGACTACAAAACACTGCTAATTTAGACAAGAAATAAAATGCCATAAAGATTTCTCACTCTAATAGCATTTTAAGCGACATTCCAGGTTTTAACTCTTAGTTTCCTGTAACTTTTATTAAATCATTACTCATCACTTATCTGCCAGTCATTCTGCTTGGCGATAAGGAGATTAAAAGCTTAGTAAGAAATGATCCCTGCTCTTAAGCAACTTACAGTTTATAGGAGAGAATTCTAAAAAATTAATAACCGAATCTTAATGCTTATGGGCCATAATAGTTGTTTTCTAAAAGCAGGTAATATGCAGAGAGGTACAACTAATAATTTTTTGAACTTTTATATTGACTCTAAAAGGATCATCAAGAGTAAAACATTTAAAATACAATGTCATTACATTATTGGATAAAATCAGAGGTCTCCAATCTGAGTGAGGTTGAATTTGTCACCACACCTTCCCAGGGAAAAGTTCTTTTCCTCTCCCAACACTTAGTGATAAAGTGACTTTCTTCCATAGTGGAAAGATGGTTTGGCTGGTTTATTCCTTTTTTCCCCCCACTCTTTTTGGAAGCATCAAACCCTAGGGCCCTGCTCTGTGGCAATGTCTTCAACGCAACATCCATTTGTGTAAGTACTATTCTTTGTGTTCTCTTTTATTACCACAAAAACAGTCAAACTGAAGGTCTTTATTTCATTTTGTGATGAATGGTTTTAAGTCCCATTTAAAAAATCTTTGCCTACTCAAATATTTCAGTTTTCTCCCAGAAGAATTTTTCATTTCTTCTCAAAGCTTTGAAATTGAAGAAGCTTTTACTTTTCAATTAGCTTTATGATTTAAAACATTTGTGTTTTTGGCTTAAAACTTACGTGTTTTTGTTTTTGCTGTAACAAAACCAGATTGATCTAGCACATCTGTCTAGCACAATTTATTAAAAACAAAAACAAAAACATTCTCCACTCATGAAATTGCACTGATGTGTTTTTCATAGAGCAAGTTTATACATATGTGTATTTGTACTCATTGACTCTTTATTGTGCTGTACTGGTATGTTTGCTTTCATTATTCCTATAACACGCTGTCATAAAATTACATTGTAATACATTTTAAAACTTAATGCATGACCTCCAAATTTGTTCTTTTTCTTCCAGATTATCTTGATTAATGGCGAGATCAGCTCAGTTGGAGAGACCCTAACCCAGCGGCGCCAGGGGAATTAAAGACACACACACAGAAATATAGAGGTGTGAAGTGGGGAATCAGGGGTCTCACAGCCTTCAGAGCTGAGAGCCCCTAACAGAGATTTACCCACATATTTATTAACAGCAAACTAGTCATTAGCATTGTTTCTACAGATATTAAATTAACTAAAAGTATCCTTTATGGGAAACGAAGGGATGGGCTGAATTAATTGCGGCAGGAACACGCCCTTAAGACACAGTTCGCTCATGCTAATTGTTTGTGGCTTAAGAATACCTGTAAGCAGTTTTCCACCCTGGGTGGGCCAGGTGTTCCTTGCCCTCATTCCCCTAAACCCACAACCTTCCAGCTTGGGCGTAGGGCCGTTATGGACATGTCACAGTGCTGCAGAGATTTTGTTTATGGCCAGTTTTGGCGCTAGTTTATGGCCAGATTTTGGGAGACTTGCTCCCAACAATTAATATATATCCTATTTGTTTTCATATGAATTTTAGATATCCATTTTAAATTTCTACTAAAATATTTGGAGTTCTTAATTAGGATTCTATCAATTATATGAAGCAATTTACTCAACAATATAGAGTCTTCATATTAATGAACATGGAAAATCTCTCTATTAACCTAGGTCATCTTTAATTTCTCTAAGTAATATGTTCTATTTTCAATGTAGTTATTCCATATTTTTCTAGACTTTGTTTCTACTTATTCATTGTTTTGGGTACTGTTGAAAGTGGTATTTAAAAATTCCATTTTCAATATTTGTTTATTGCAAGTATTTGTGGGTTAAATTGATACTTATCTGTTGATCTTTTAACAAATGACATTGCTAAATATACATATTAATTGCTATAGTATGTTTGTATAATGCACTAAATTTTCCATATACACAGTTGCACGATTTATGAGTAAAGATAGTTCTACCACTTTCATCAAATCTCTTTATTTGAAGGAGGAAGAGAGTGGGGAAGTTGTCTTATTGTTTTGTATCAGATTTTTAGTACAATGTTGACCACCTGTAGTGGGAGTGAAAATATTTTTCTTATTTCCAAATAGTTGAAATAACTAAACAGTTAACTATAAAATACAATAATTATATGTTACTTTTTATAGATATCTTTACTTTAAGAAATTACCATTCTTTGTGTATTTGTTGAGTGTTTTTGCCAATAGGACATATCAAGTTTTAACAAAATCTTTTTTTATCTCCATTATTCTGTAAATGTAGTGAATTAAAGTGATTTATTTTTAAATGTTAAACTAGTCTTACATCACTGGAATACATTTGCCATGGTTATGAAATACTAATCTTTTTATTATATTGCTATTTCTCCCCTAATTTCTAATATCTTGCTTAGTCTTTATGTATCTAAGTTTATGCAAATTCCTTATAATACCTTAGTACTTACATTATAGCTTTTCTTGAAACTCTCAGAGGCTTGACATAAAACGACCACAAAAGAATATCTTTAATTATTTTCTTACTTTGTTGTATGGCCTAGAACTTGAAGA
Source organism: Macaca mulatta (assembly GCF_049350105.2). Taxonomy (NCBI): domain Eukaryota; kingdom Metazoa; phylum Chordata; class Mammalia; order Primates; family Cercopithecidae; genus Macaca; species Macaca mulatta. The sequence continues at coordinate 28,943,576 of NC_133410.1, read as the reverse complement.
AAAAAAAGGAAAAAAACAAATGAAGTGATTAGTATGATTAACCACCAACTTAAGGTGATACGTGTAATTAGGCCTCTTTGGCAGTATGTAAGGAGAAACTCATCTTCTACAGTCTGTGAGCAGAAAAAATGTAAAACTTACTCATAAGCATGTCCTAGCTCTATAAATGTTTACATTCAAAACCCAAGAAATTCTGATATGCCGAGATTGGAGACCTTTTTGAGAAGGGTTGCTGAGACTGGAAATTTGTACATCTGGATAGATGCACTTAAATACTTCAAAATGTCAGATTCCTCTGAAACCTGTGGCTTCACATTTTTCTTCTTAAAGGATAACCATCTCCCCTTCACTGAGGATGATGTAGAAGGCTCTGAGACTTTTTTTTTTTTTTTTTCTTTGAGATGGAGTCTTGCTCATTGCCCAGGCTGGAGTGCAGTGGCACGATCTCCGGTCACTGCAAGCTCTGCCTCCCGGGTTCACGCCATTCTCCTGCCTCAGTCTCCCGAGTAGCTGGGACTACAGGCGCCCGCCACCACGCCCTGCTACTTTTTGTATTTTTAGCAGAGACGGGATTTCACCGTGTTAGCCAGGATGGTCTTGATCTCCTGACTTTGTGATCCGCCTGCCTCGGCCTCCCAGAGTGTCTGAGTTTTTTTATTTTACTTCTGTTTTAAATTTAAGTGTCCATGTGCAGGTTTGTTACATAGGTGAACTCACATCATGGGAATTTCTTGTACAGATTACTTTATTACCCAGGTATTAGGACTAGTATCCATTATTTATTTTTCCTGATTTTCTCCCTCTCCTAACCACCACCATCAGGTATGCCCCAGTATCTGTTGTTCCCCTTTCAGTTTCCAAGTGTTCTCATCATTTAGCTCTATTTATAAGTGAGAACATGCAACTTTTGGTTTTCTGTCCCTGCGTTAGTTTGCTAAGGATAATAATGTCTTTTACTTTTAAGGGAGGCCTACACTGAAAATTATGTTCATGTATCCCCCTGGAAATCAAACCAGGGTCAAGTTATAAATCAACCCAGTTATTTATAAGTTGGGCTATATCTGAAAGGAACTGCAGGACCTAGCAGAGAGGAGCTAGACAAATATGTATGATCTTTGTTTCTGAGTGTGTTGAATCAAGAGTGGATGGGGAAACATAAAGTTTGATAAAGAAGAATTAGAAATAATGGAACTCTATCTCCTCTGTCAGATTTAACAGCTTGGTGAAAACTCGGAGACACTTTGTTAAGGTGTTGCTAACATATACTTGGAATTTTGGAGAAAGCAAGAATGTGTGAGTGAGATTAAATACAAGGACTGCTATCAAAGACAGTAACAAGGGACAAAAGCTTTGGATAACTGGCTATATGATATGAAAGGTATAAATATCCTTCAGTTGTCCGTGTTCAGTGGAAGGGACCAGACAGAAGTGAAATGAAATGCACTGCTTGAGAAAGAGATCAGCATTAATGAGACAGCGGTAGTTCTCCTCTGTTAGCCAGGGCTGATGGTAGGAAACATCATTACAAATCTGGGCTCCTAACAGCAATGGAGCTAATAGGATCCTAAACTAATAAAAGTCGAGGTGGTGGCAATTAACCACAATTACACAACTTATTTAATAAACAGAAAGATTGAATTTGCAGCCAAAGAGTCCTAACCTGCAAAGAGACTTGGAGATGGTAAACAGAACACAATATAACTAGATGCCAAATGAATAGGCAGCCCACAAAGGCTGATTAAAAAGAATCACAACATATTAAGGATGAATTATAAGGATGATGAACAAAGGTGTCCTATTACACGCTAAACTATCTTGTCCAGTTCCCAGAATTGATTCAGTTATCAGTCTCAGAATCCATCGACTGAAGAAGAAATCAAGTCTCTGAGAAGATGTACCTTGAATTGCCCAAATACATGTATACCTGGATGATTTCCCCAGTCTACTTAAACAAGTCTATAGCCATTTATTAAGGTAACCAAATGCAGGGTAAAGAGCAATGCCCAGATAGTTTGATGAAATGGGATCTGAGTTACTGATATCAGCGTACTTAAAGTGTCATTATGACTCTCATGTTAGATTGGGGTGGGTAGTGGGAGAGGAGGAGGTGCTGTAAGGTAATAAAAAAATAGTCACCAACATTTGGCTTGCAACAGATCCTCTGGGTCAATGGCCAATATGGCAATGATTTTCTTCATTCTGAATATTTATTTGATTGGATGTATTTGGTACTTGGTAGAAAATTTGCATTAGTTTCTTGGCCTGTGATGTAAAATGTATTGAAGTAAGACAGGCTCTAGAATTGTCCTCTCCCACTCCAGCTGCAACAGCAAATAAAATTGATTTTTGCTGTATCTCACAAAGATTATATACTAGTCTATGTTTTGCTGAGATGTTCAAATCTGTCCTTCACCCTCATTGCTGGAGATGATGGGAGCATCCTTTGGATACCGAATGATGACTTACAGCTTAATCTTTATCTAGGAATTGTTCCTAGCAAACGAGATTTTCCTTTGTTAAGGTTCCATCCTCTCCCCAGGTATAGCCTACAGACAATAGCTGTTCAATGAATCTGGATCTTTAGCTCAGTCAAGGTGATTATAAAGTTCTATGTTCCTTTCGAGATTATCTGAGGCCTTTGCTACAAAGGAATCTCAGTTTAACCTCCCATTTGCCAAATATGTTCCCCCTTTCTCACATGTAATGATTTGCAATGTTCTCCCTAAGAAACTTTTCATATGCCATTCTTCATCTCAGATTCCCTTCTTCGTCTTCTGTGAGTCCATTTTCAGATAGGCTGGGCAATATTACTTTGTTTTACACAACATTTTTGTTGTTGTTGTTCTCTTATTATATTCTTCTCTATGCTTCTGGTTGGGTATTTTTAATTTACCTGCCTCTGATGTCACAACCCTGTACTTTACTATGTCTGTCTGTTGTTAAACCTATTGAAGGAATTCTTAATTTTAAAAATTACAGTTTTTATCTTCTTCAATGTCCATTGTATTATTTCATGTTAAATTATAATCTCCATTGAAATTGTTTCACCATTTATTGCATTATTGTCTCTATATTTTCTTTAAAATTTTATAGTTACTTTGAAGTTTTCTGCTACCCTCAACATCTGTATTATAAGTTGACCTACTCCAGTTTTGTCTTCACCTGATTATCATTTAATATCTGGTTTTGTTCTTTATATTATTACATTCAATATATAGGTGTTTCAGGTATCTCCTATAAGGACTTTACTTCTAAGCATTATAGGACAAAGATTTCATGGCTTTCAGATGCAGCCAGTGTCCTTTGTAATTAAATACCTATACATACAGTGGCAACCTGTGTTCTGATTTTAACAAAGAGACAGCCCAGCAAGAATAAACTATTTTCAAAGGAAGTGAACCAAGTTTTGCTTCCAGTTATGACTGAGTAAACTTCTAGCAAACTGACCCTCCTAAAAATAATAGCTATAAGTCTGAGAAACAAGAATGAGAAAATTAATACATCACTCAGGCAATTTCTAAAGTGAGGATAACATGTTGTGAAAGGAAATGACATTGTCTGGTTACTCTTTTAAGTGGCTTCTAGCTTGAAGGCAAGATGGTCTTTCCCATGAGAAGCAGACAAAGCTCCAATAGAAAGCTTTCTGTGTTTTTGGCCTAAAGTACCAGAGAACAAAAGTTTGGGGTAACCAGAGCCACTAGTAATAAAGAGAGAATCATAGAAAAGAAAAAACCCTAAAGAGGAAATTTCAAATTCTATGTACAAACTCTGCTTCCATTGCTGGCCAATTGCTAAATTAATTGTGTATGGGGCCAAATCAGCACTTAGATAACCAAGTTAAGGATAAAATATCTAAGCTGAATGGTCAACTGCTGCCCAAGAGAAATAAGTTATAGTTGGAGTCCAATCAAGTTAACTACCAGTCATGACAACAACAGAAAGAAAAGCAATAAAAAAGAAACCTTCAGAAGACTGTAACAAAATCCAGAATATACACAATATTATGTTTTAAATGGCCAGGATATATTCCCAAGTGACTTGACATAAAAAAATTAAGAAACTATAACCCATTCTCAAGAGAAAGAACAATAGTCACCCTATAGTGACTTAACTGTTGGGATTAGCAGACGAATAATTTTGGTGCATTTGTTATAGCTATGCTCAATGACATACAAAAATATAATTATAATGAAAAAAGAATAGAAAATTTCAGCAGTAGTACAAATGCTAAAACATAATCACATGCAAATTGTACAACTGAAAATATAATATCTGACATTAAAGAAAACTACTAGATAGATTAAAAGCAGGACTGACATGAAAGAGGAAAGTCAATTAACTTAAAAATAGATATTTCCATAGCATCTAATCTGAAGAATTAAGTAGAAAAGATGAGAAAATTAAAGATTAACACAGAAATTAATATGTCTTTATCAAAATATCTAGCATATGTTTAACTGGAGTCCTAAAAAGAAGGATACAGAAAACAAGCAGTAGAAATATTTCTAATAATAGTTATCACAATTTCTCCTAAGTTGGTAAGCTATATAAATGTATAGATTTATGAAGAAAAGCAAACCTCAAGCAGGATAAATAAGAGAAAATCATGGCAAGGTACTTCACCAACAAATTACCAATAAAAAAGGTTAGAGGAAAATTGAAAGTAACCAAAGTAAGCAAACCAAACAAACAATGAATCAACTTCTAAAACAGAAAGAAAACTGACCACTAATAGAAAAATTAAAGCTTTAGGCTATATAATAGTTAAATATCTTCAAACAGCTAAAATAATTATTCAAACCGCTAAAACTTTTATTACAGAATAAAAGAAATATTTTCAAAATAAACTAGAACAAAACAAAAACATTTAGACAAAATAACATAAAAACATTTTCAGATAAAAGAAAACTGAGAGTTCTTTGCCAAGAGACACACACTGCAACAAATGCCAAATGAACTTCTTCAAGCTGAAGGGAAATACTAGCAGTTTAAAACTCACATCTTCAGGAAGAAATCTAAATATTGGAAATAATAAATATCTCTGCTACAGTTTGACTGTATTTTCCAAAATTCTTGTATTTGAACTTAGTGAAAATATGATAATATTAAAAGATGTGGCCTTTAAGAAATGATTAAGTCAAGAAGGTGGACCTCTTCTGGATGGGATTAGTGGCCATATAAAATGACTTGAGAGATGGTATTTTCTAACCTCTGCTCTTACACCATGTGAGAACACAGCTTTACGCCCATTTTCCTTCCCCTTCTATTTCTTTCACCCTGTAAGAATGTAGAAAAAGGACTTCACTAGACGTGCAACCTGCTCACACTTTGACCTTGAATTTTCAGCTTCCATAACCATGAGAAATACATGTCTATTGTTCACAAATTACACAGTCTGTGGTACACTGTCATAGCAGACCAAATGAACCCACACAGTCTGGATACGTCTAAAATGTTTTCTAGCTCAAAATCTCTAAAAATTCCTATGACTGTTTAAAGGAAAGTTACAATACTGTCTTGTGTAATTTTATACATATGACGATTTTAGCATAAAAGACTGAGAATGGATTAATGGGCATACTAAATTGTAAGCTTTCATGATGCTATCTAAAGTGGCACAACATCTTCTTTATATAGACTATGGAATACTGTTACTGTAATAGCTATAATAATCACTAAATAAAATGCAAAGAGGTACAGCTAAAAGAAAACAGTAGGTTTATGTATGGGTTTTCTGTTCTGTTCCATAGGTCTCTGTGTTTGCTTTTATGCCAGTACCGTGCTGTTTTGGTTATTATAACTTCGTAGTATAAAGTAATGCATAACTTAGCGACTGGAAAAAATTCTGATAAATGTATCATTAGGCAAATTCATTGTTGTGCAAACATCAGAGAGTGTTAAACATAGATACTGTAGCCTAGTATACTCCTGGGCTATGTGGCATAGATCATTTGCTCATAGGCTATAAAACTGTACAGCATGTTACTGTAGTGAAAACTGTAGGAAATTATAACACATGGCATTTGTGTATCTAAACATATCTAAACATATAAGTGGCACAGTAAAAGTAGAATATTATAATATGGAACCATAATCATATTTTATATGATTTTATAATTTTATATGAATTTATATAATTATAATTATAATGTTATGGAACCATAATCATTCAGTCCATCATTGACTGAAACATGGTTATATAGTGCTTGATTGCCAGTATGTGCAAGGCATGGCTGTCTACTATTTTTGGCATGAGAAGAAAAAGGAAGGGGGAAAATTACTGATGGCATGTTAAGCCATATGGTTTTTTATTAATTTATTTATTCTCTGATTAAAGGGAGTGTTTAAGTTTCCTATATTCTGGTCAACAATCCCAAAAGGAGGGAGGATATTCCAGGCAATAGCAGTTATCTTGGCACTAAGATGTTTTCTCCATTCACTGAGTTCTCAGTTTACAGTCAGGTACTCAGAAGACATTTTCACAACAAGCTTCATGTTTTTGATCTGTACACTGAATTTTAGGGATTTCAATGGAAAAGCTCAGGCAAATATACATATATATATGCGTATATATTTGTATATTTAAATGTATATTTATATATTTATGTATATATATTTTGTGTATATTTATATATACAAGTACATATGTTACATATAATAGAAACCATTCTACTCTCTACTTGTGTGAGTTTAACTTTTTTAGATTTGACTTTTAAGTGAGATTATGTGGTGTTTGTTTTTCTGTGCCTGGTTTCTGTCACTTAACATAATGCCCTCCAGGTTCATCTATGTTGTTCATGTTGGAACAGTAATACATCAAACTACGAAACTTCTGCACAGCCCAGAAAAATAGTGACAGAGTGAAGTGACAACATAAGGAATGGGAAAATACACTTGCAAACCATACATCTGATAAAGAGTTAATCTGAAAAATATGTAAGGAACTCAAACAACTCATTATTTTAAAAATCTTGTTAAAACCTGGGCACAGAATCTGAATAAATATTTTTCAAAAGAAGACATACAAATGGCCAGAAAGTGTACATAAAAATGCTCACTTTCACTAATTATCAGGGAAGTTCAAATTAAAACCACAATGAAATATCACCTAACACCTGTTGGAATGGCTATTACTAAAAAGACAAAACATAAGTGTTGGAGAGGATATGGAGAAAAGGGAACCGTTACATACTGTTGATAGGAATATAAATTAGTACAGCCACTATGGAAAACAGAATGGAGGGCCCTCAAAAAATACATGTAAAACTACCATATGATTTAGCAATCCCACTGCTGGGTATATATCCAGAGAAAATGAAATCAGCATGTCTAAGAGATATCTGCGCATTCATGCTCATTGCAGCATTATTCAGAGTAGCTAAAATACGGACTCAATCAAATTGTCCATCAACTGATGAATTCATAAATAAAATATGGCATATATACACAATGAAATACCATTCAGTCTTTAAAAAGAGGAAAATTCTTTAATTATGCCAACATGAACAACATGGATAAACTTTGAGGACATTATGTTAAGTGACAGAAACCAGGCATAGTAAATAAATACCACATAATCTCACTTCTATGTCAAATCGAAAAAAGTTTACGTCATATAAGTGGAGAGTAGAATGGTTCCAAAAACACTTTTGATGATTTTCCTGTTATATGTAATGCAAGTAACTTGCTGGAGCACGGTAAACATATATTTATACTAATTTATAGTTTCTTGACCAATCTTATAAATCTTTTAATAAACTCTATTATATAAAATTCTTATTACACTAAAAGCCCAGACTCCACCACTAGGGAATATATTCACGTAATAAAACTGTACTTGTATTCTCTAAATTGATACAATTTTTTAAAAGAACCCTGCTATTCAAATTAACAATATTTCAGAAGTAAAATAGACAGAAGTATAAAGAAAAACATCAAAGATTTTTGAATTGATAGAATATACCAAAAAGCTATTATGAGTTTTCCACTCTTTTAAGTTTCTAGGACCTCTATATTTTGTCAACACACATGTTAATAAAATTAAAATTATCATTTTGGGTAAATAGGGGAATATCATCTTTAAATGAAGAAGATGAAGGTAAATATTTGTCGGAAAAGTGAATATTTTTGCCAGAATATTTTTGAGTTAATATATAGCTCTCAAGATAACCATATCTAAGGCTTCCTTGCAGAAATACTTTTTATGAGTTGTTATTTATTTCTAATTGTTTTAGGTACACAGTAATTGTATATATTTATAGATTCCATGTCATATTTTGTTACAAGCATACAATGTGTAATAATCACATCAGGGTAAATGAGGTATCTATCAACTCAACCATGTTACAAACAATCTAATTATACTTTTTAAGTTATTTTTAAGTGAACAATGAATTATTATTTATTACATCTAATTGTATTTTAGTATCCCTTAACCAATTCTACTCCCCAACCCCAATGCCATTCTCAGCTTCTGGTAATCCTCATGCTCCTTTTATCTCCATTAATTCAATTGTATAATTTTGAGCTCCCACACATAAGTGAGAACATGTAAAGTTTGCCTTTCTGTATTGGCTTATTGCACTTAACATAATTACTTCCAGTTTCATCCATGTTGTTGCAAATAACAGAATCTCATTATTTTTATGGCTCAGTAGTACTCCATTGTGCATATGTACCACATTTTCTTTATCCATTTGCCTGATGATGGACACTTAAGTGTCTTTCAAATCTTGGCTATGGTGAACAGCACTGAAGTAAATATGAGAGTGTAGATATCTCTTCAATAATCTGAATTGTTTTCTTTGGGCATATACCTAGAAGTGGGACTACTGGATCATATGGTAGTTTTATTTTTGCTTTTTTGAAGAACCTCCAAACAGTTTTCCATAATGGGTTTAATAATTTACATTCCCACTAAAAGTGTACAACTGTTGCCTTTTATTCATGTACTCACCAGCATTTGGATAAAAGCCATTTTAATTTGAGTAAGATAATACATAATTTTAGTTTTGATTTGCATTTTCCTGATGACCAATAATGTGACTACCTTTTCATATGACTGTCTGGCATTTATATATCTTCTTTAGAGAAACATTTATTCAAATCAATTGTCCATTTTTTGACAGAATGATTAAATTTTTCCGATAGAATTCTTTGAGCTCCTTATATATTCTGGTTACGAATCCCTTGTCATATGAGTAGTTTGCAAATATGTTCTCCTATTCTGTGAGTTGACTGTCTCCTTTGTTGATTGTTTCTGATCCTGTGCAGAAGCTTTTTAATGAGAAGTCATCCATTTTTTCCATTTTTGCTTTGTGGCCTCTGCTTATGGGATATTACTCAAGAAATCTTTGCTCTATTCAGTGTCCTGAAGATTTTCCCCAAAGTATTTTTTAGTAGTTTCATAGTTGATGTCTTAGATGTAAATCTTTTATCTATTTTTGACTAGATTTTTGTATATGAAAAGAGACAGAGATTTAGTCTCATTCTTTTGCATAGGGACACCCAGTTTTTCCAGCACCATTTATTGAAGACACTGTTCTTTCTCCAATGTGTATTCTTGGAAACTTTACTAAAAATAAGTTCACATTAGACATATGTGCTTTTCTTTTTCTGGGTTCTTCATTCTATTCAACTGGTCTGGGTCTGTTTTTATGCCAATATCATGTTGTTCTGGTTACTAGAGCCCTGTAGTAAATTTGAAGTCAGGTAATGAAATTCCTCTACTTTTGTTCTTTTTGCTCAGGATAGCTTTGGTCACTCTGGGTTTCTTGTGGATCATATAAATTTCAGAATTGTTTTTTCTATTTCTGTGAATGATATTATTGGTATTTTTTATAAGGATTACATTTAAAATGTAGATTGTTTTGTGTAGTACTGACATTTTAACAATCTTGATTTTTCCAATCTGTGACCATGACAGGTCTTTCCATTTTTTTTGGTGTCCTCTTCAACTTATTTCATTGAGGTTTTATATTTTCCATTGTAGAGATCTTTCATTTCATTTCTTTGGTTAATTACTAGGCATTTTATTTCACTTGTACCTATTGTGAATGGCATTACTTTTTAACATTTTTTCAGATTTTCCAATGTTGGCATATAGATTTTCCAATGTTGGCAAAATTCATAACATGAATTTTGTATGTTAATTTAGAATCCAGCAACTTTACTGAATTTATTAATCAGCTCTGATAGTTTTTCGATCAAGTCTTTAGGTTTTTCAAAATATAAGATCATGGCATCTGCAAACAAGCATAATTTTACTGTTTCATTTTCAATTGATTCCCTTTATTTCTTTTTATCTATCTGATTGCTTTAGCTAGCACTTCTAGTTTTATGTCAAATAACAGTGGTGAAATTTGACATCCTTATTGTGTTTCAGATCTTAGAGGAGAGACTTTCAGATTTTCTCTTTTCATTACGATATCAGCTGTTGGTCTGTTGCATTTGGCTTTTATCGTGCTGAGGTATCTTCCTTCTACACCCCGTTTTTCTGAGGATTTTTTTTTAATCATAAAGGGATGTTGAATTTTATCAAATGCTTTTTAGCATTTGAAAAGCAAGAGAAGTTTTGGAAACTGTACAATGATTTTGAAACTGTACAGTGGTTTGTTCTTGATTTTCTAATTCTTTAAAATCAATTGAAATGATGACAGGGATTTTGTTCTTCATTCTGTTGATATCACATTGATTTGCTTGCATATGTTGAATTATCCTTGTATCCCTGAGATAAATTCCACTTGGTTATGAAGAGTGAATTTCTAACGTTTTGTTGAATTCCATTTGCTAATATTTTAAGAATTTTTCCAACAATGCTCATCAGGGATATTGGCCGGTAGTTTTCTTTTCTTTTCTTTTCTTTTCTTTTCTTTTCTTTTCTTTTCATATGTCTTTGTCTGGTTTTAGTATCAGAGAAATACTGGCCTTGTAGAATGAATTTGGAAGTATTTCCTCATGTATTTTTTGGCAATACTTTGAGTAGGATTGCTATTAGTTCTTCTTTCAATGTTTGGTAAAATTCAACAGTGAAGCCATGGGGTCCAGAGCTTTCTATTTTTGCTGCAAGACTTCTTCTTATGATTTCAATCTTATTACTTGTTATTGGTCTGTTAAGGTTTGAGTTTCTTCATGGTTCAATCTTAGTCAGTTTCTATGTGTCTAGAAATTTAATTATTCTAGGTTTTCCAATTTATTTGCATACAGTTTCTCATGGTAAATTTTAATTTTTTAAAAATTTCCATGGTATCAATTGTAATGTATCATTTTTCATGTCTGATTTTATTTAATTTGAATGTCTCTATTAATTTTAATTTTAATTTTTAACTAACTTTTTAGTTAGCCTGGCTAAAAGTTTTTTCTATTTTGTTTATCTTTTCAAAATAACTTTGCTTCATTGATATTTTGTATTGTTTTCTTTGTTTCAATTTCATTTATTTCTGCTCTGATCTTTATTTTTTATTTTCTTCTGCTAATTTTGGGTTTAGTTTGTTCTTACTTTTCTAATTCTTTAAAATGCGTCATAAAGTTTTTCAATTGAAGTTTTCTACTTTTTTGATGTAGGTGCTTATAGCTATAAACTTTACTCTTAGTTCTGCCTTCACTGTATCCCATAGGTGTTGGTGTGTTCTGTTTCCATTATATTTGTTCAAAATATACTTTAATTTCCTTCTCAGTTTCTTTATTGACCCACTGGTTATTCACTAGCATATTGTTTAATTTCCATGTGTTTGTATATTTTCCAAAATTCCTCGTTACTGATTTCTAATTGTTTTCCGATGTGGTCAGAGAAGACAGTTGATATTATTTGAATTTTTTGAAGGTTTTAAGATTTGTTTTGTGGCTTAATATATGATTCATTTGGTGAGGAGACAAATGTGTATTCTGCAGCTTTTGGATGACATGTTCCACAAATGTCTGTTAGGTCCATTTGGTCTATAGTGCAAATTAAATCTGTCTCATTTGTTGATTTTCTTCCAGTGTGAATTTTTTACAATGCTTAAAATGGGGCATTGAATTTTCCAGTTATTATTGTATTGGGGTCTATCTCTCTCTCGAGCTCTAATAGTATTTGCTTTATATATCTGGGTGCTCCAGTGTTAGGTACATACATATATTTACAGTTGTTACATTCTCTTGCTGAATTGACACCTTTATCATTGGTAATGACCTTCTTTGCCTCTTTTTGTAGTTTTTGTCTTGAAATCTATGTAGTCTCCTGTAAGTATAGCTACTCCTGCTCGCTTTTTTTTTCTTGGTTTCCATTTCCATGAAATATATTTTTCCATCCCTTTATTTTCTATGTATATATGTCTTTATACTTCAAGTGTGTTTCTTGTAGGTAACATATTGTTGGGTGTTTCTTTTTAATCCATTCAGTCACTCTATATCTTTTGATTGGAGAGTTCAGTCCATTTATATTCAATGCCATTGATAAGTGAGGACTTACTTTTGCCATTTTAAAATTTGTTGTCTTTTCTATCTTTTGTCCTTCCTTTCAGTGAAGATGATTTTCTCTGATAGTATGTCTTAATTTCTTGTCTTTTATTCTTTATCTGTTGTATGTTTTTTGAGGCTTGCAAATAATATCTTATAACTCATTATTTTAAACTGATGACATCCTAACGCTGATTGCACAAGCAAGCAAACTAACAAGTGAAAACTAACAACACTTTAAGTTCATCCCCCGACTTTTTATTTTTATATTTAGTTAGTTAGTTAGTTTATTTATTTACTTATGAGATGAAGTCTTGCTCTGTCACTCAGGCTAGAGTGCAGTGGCACAATGTTGGCTCCCAGGTCCAAGTGATTCTGCTACCTCACCCTCCCAAGTAGCTGGGATTACAGCCGTGTGCCACCACACCCAGTTAATTATTATTATTATTATCATCATCATCATCATTATTGTATTTTTAGTAGAGACAAGGTTTCATCATGTTGGTCAGGCTGGACTCAAACTCCTGGCCTCAGGTGATCTAGGGATATAGGCTTGAACCCTGACGCCTGTCCAATTCCCCCACCTTTTAACTTTTCACTAGTTCTATTTATATCTTATTGTCTTTCTATATGTTGACAGCATATTGTAGTTATATTTTTATCAGTCCATCTTTTAGTCTTTCTAATAAAATTGTAAGTAGTTTATATATCACAATTACTGTGTTATCATATTCTGAGTTTTTCTGTGTACTTACTGTTACCAGTGAGTTTTGTACCTTCAGATGGTTTCATACTGCTTAATAACATTCCTTTCTCTCAGATCAAAGAACTTCCTGTAGTATTTCTTGTAGAACAGATCTGGTCTTGATGAAATCCCTCAGTTTTTGTTTGTCTGGGAAAATCTTTTTTCTCCTTCATGTTTGAAGCATATGTTTGCCGGCTATATTAAGACTATTCTATTATACAAGTTACTTTTTCTTCAGTACTTTAATATTCATTTCATTATTTCCTGGCCTATAAGGACTTCACTGAGAAGTTTGAGGCCAAATGTATCAGAGCCCCATTGTGTGTTATTTGTTATATTTTTGCTGTTTTTAGGATCCTTTCTTTATCCTTGATCTTTGTGAGTTTGATTAATAAATGTCTTGAGGTAGTCTTGTTTGGCTTAAATTCACCTGATAGTCCGTAATTCTTGTACTTGGGATATAGGTTTGGGATGTACTCTCTTATCATTCCTAAAAACAAAACAAAACAAAACAAAACAAAAACCCTCTATACCTCTCTCTCTCCTCTTTAAGGCCAATAACTGGTAATTATTAGATTTGCCCTTTTGAGGCTATTTTATAGATTTTGTAGGCATCCTTTATTCATTTTTATTTTTATTTTTTGTCTCCTCTGACTGTGTGTTTCCTAATTGCCTGTCTTCAAGCACTCTAATTTGTTCTTCTGCTTGTTCAGTTCTGCTATTGAGTCTCTGATGCATTCTTCAGTAAGACAATTGCATTTTTCAACTCCAGAATTTCTGCCTGATCCTTTTTAAATATTTCAGTATCTTTAATTTATCTGAATAGATTCAGAATTCCTTTTCTATGTTATTGTATACTTCTTCAAAACAATCATTTTGAATTTTATCTCTGAAATATCTCTCCAAATATTTGGAATGATATTTCCATCTCTCCAAAATTAGTCACTGGTGCCTCATTTAGTTCATTTTGTGAGATCATATTTTCCCAGATGGTCCTGATGCTGTGGATGTTCATCACTGTCTGGGCATTGAAGAGTTAGGTATTCATTGTAAGCCTTCACAGTCTGGCTTTTTTGTACCTGTCTTTCTTGGGACTGCTTTTCAGGTATTCAAACAAACTTAGGTATTGTGATCTAAGTTTTTGGTCACTACAGCTATATCTGCATTAAGGGGGCACTTCAAACCCAGTAATGTAGTGAGTCCTGCAGAGTTACAGAGGCACTGCCTTGAATAAGATCTCAAAGAATTACCTGTATTACCAATCAGAGACTCTTGCTTTTTCCTTTACTTTGTTCCAAACAAATGGAGTCTCTCTGTGCTGAGCTGCCTGAAATTGGGGGAGAGGAGATGGAAGCAGCTCTGTGACCACCACAACTGAGACTATGCTGGGTCAGACTTGAAGCCAGCACAGCACTGGATCTCACCGAAGTCCTGTGGTAACTACTGCCCAGTTACCACAAATGTTTTGTCAAGTCCTTAGGGCTTTACAACCAGCAGATGGTGAAACCAGCCAGGATTGTGTCCTTGTCTTCAGAGTGATGAGATTCCCCTCTCCTTGCCAGGTTTCAAGATACCATCCAGGAGGTATGGCCTGGAGTCAGAAATCTTGGAAATCTATATGGTACCTATTCTCCTGTGGCTGAGCTTGTGCCCAGCCACTAAATGTTTCCCACTCTTCCTCACCCTTTCTACAAGCAGAAGAGTCTCTCTCCATGTCCACGATACCCCCCCACTCCAGATCCTGGGCAAGTATTGGTTAGGTACTGCTGATACTCACTCAAGGTCTAAGAGTTCCTTAATCAGCTTGTGGTGAATTCTGGAAGGTCTGGAACTCTCCCTTTGGTGCAGTGTGCTACCCTCTGGGGCAGGGCATGTCCAGAAATGCTGTCTAAAGTCTTGAAATCAGGAACCCCAAGATCTCACTGTGGCTAAGCTAGTACCTAAGCTGATATTTGGTTCTTATGAAAGAGCTCTTTTTGTGTGGCAAGTTGTTCAATTTGGTGTTCCTATAGGCAGAATGATCGGTGGAGGCTTCTATTTGGCCATCCTGCTTTCCCTCCTCTTGAGATATTTTGTCATTAAACACTCTAGACTTGTTAAAATACCTTGTGCTTTCCCCTAGAGAGGTGAATGACATTCTTAATGAGCCAATAATCATTGCTTGCATGTCAAATACCATGATTGTAAAAATTTGCATATTTTCTCTTTCTCTCTGGCACCATATTATTATGAGGTAGCTATCTGAGAAAGTGAATCTGAGGATGCAATGTTTGTTTAAATAATCAATTCTCCAGGCCAGACAGGAGAGCTAAGGAATCAGCATGATTATTTTGGTTCTCACGTTAAGTGATGTTATTTTGTCTAGCTTTTATCTGTGATAAAATTAATTTTTCACCGTTATCTGACTCTTTTGTGTAACTTTTCAATTTGTTCACAGCAGGTATGTAAAAGGAATGCTATTTATTGTGCTTTCTGAAAAATTTAATGATGTACATTCTGCTTTTTATAACAAATTCAGATAGAAAATTACCCATAATTAACAATAAAAACATTGTTATTAATGTTGCCCAATATAGAAAATCTAGTTCAATTAGAATTTCAGAAAAATAAGGCTTTTTAGCATAATCGTGTCATATAACATGTAGAACATCAGCTTAAAAAGTACCTTTACTGAAATTTAATTTTAATTGTATACCATATATTTTTATCTGCAAAACTGCCAATCCAAATTATCTTATATGCTATAATAATTGCTATAATTTTATGATTTCCTCAGAAAAAAATGAAATCTGAAAAAAACTCTGAAAATCTTTTGGTACATTAAACTAATGAACATTATTCCTGCTAAAGTCTTGCTCAAAAGAACATAAAAGTTGAACTTTTATGAACAAAATAAACATTTTTATAAAGACAAACTTATCAAAATTAATATGATTGATCTGAAATGCACTTTGCAAAAAAGTTAGAGTTTAAAAAAAGAGAATAGAAATATATACTTTGATAAAATACTTATCAATCATATAATTATAAAGGTTATGAGACAATATGTTAAAGTGAGTAGCAAAAAACAGGTAGAGCTATAAGTTGACAATAGTGAAAAGCGAGAAGCAAAAAACAGAGCTATAAGTTGACACTAATGGAATAGAGTGAAAAAAAAAGTCAAGAGCTTAGATGATACTAGTTTTCTTCATCAGATTTTCAAAGATTTTGTGTCTTTAAAATAGCATTAAAACAGACAAAAACCACAGCTGGACGCAGTGGCTCACACCTGTAATTCCAACACTTTGGGGGACTGAGGTGAGTGGATCACGAGCTCAAGAGATCGAGACCATCCTGGCCAGCATGGTGAAACCTGTCTCTACTAAAAATATAAAAATTAGCTGGACATGGTGGCACACACCTGTAGTCCTAGCTACTCGGGAGGCGGGGGCAGGAGAATAGTTTGAAGCCTGGAGGCAGAAGTTGCAGTGAGCTCAGATCGTGCCACTGACACTCCATCTAAAAAAAAAAAAAAACCTTTGAAAATCTGCTGAAGAAAATTAAAAATCAGAAAACAAAATTATAATACAGTTATGAAAGAGAAAATGAAATGTCTAAAAGACAAATAATATTAAATACAAGTATTTGCAACTTAATTATAATACAGTAGTTTCTCTTTGTGGGGGGTTTACATTTTAAGACCCTCAATGAATGCCTGAAAGCACAGATAGTACCAAACCCCATATATACTATATTTTCTCCTGTACATACATATCCATGTTAAAATTTAATTTATAAATTAGGCACACTAAAAGATTAGCAGCAATATCTTATAGTAAAATTGAATATTAATAATTATGATAATATACCAGCATCACTATTCTTGCACTTTGAAGTCAAATTAAGTTTTTTAAAAAAAAGTGTTACTTGAACACAAGCAATAAGATATTGCAATGGTGAATTTGATAACTGGTAAGACTACTAAGTAACTAACGAGCGAAAGGGACAATTCATGTCCCAGGTAGAATGGAGTGAAATAGCACAAGATTTCATCATGCTACTCAGAATGGAGTGCATTTTGCAACTTACGAATTGTTTATTTGAAATTTTCCACTTAATGTATTTAGACTGCAGTTGACCATGGGTAACTGAAATCATGAAAAAGAGGGGATTACTGAATAACAGTGAAAAGTTAATGACAACATACTTTTCTCAGGCAATCCATGGTGTCAGGGTTTTCCTGAAGAGTGTTAAAAAACTTTAACAGACTATTCACTCAGAGATGAATATTTCAATTAATTAAAAGACACTATATTCACATCATTTTATATCTGACTTTTATCAAACCATTTCGTGTTATATGATTTCTATGTTCTTTTGGTATTACAGGCCGTGGAAGTCCTTCCCTCAAATATATGATTCTGAATTCCCAAAATTGTTAAGCAAATTATCAACAAATACTACATTCAATTATGTAAATCTTGGATTAAAATGAAAATATCTGTTGAAGAAATTTGAAACAAATTATCAGCAATTATTTGCAACATTTAAACGGAGAAAATGACTTTAACATTATGCAGGAAACAGAAGAAAACAAGGACAAGAAACACTAGAGAGAAATGTTCAATTGACGTCTCAGGAAATCCTCATATTTGTTCTCAGATTGAGTATTTGAAGTGGCTCATGAAAGTGATAAAAGTCACAGAGACTTCTGGAAATTTGAGATGCATGCATCTTTTCCCCTTTGGAGCCCTTAGTGGTAACAAGTCTCATGGAGTTCCCTGAGCCACCACAGAATGGTGGAAGCTCTCCAGGAGTGGTACTGTGGTGTGGAGAGACCATTTGAGAGAGACTGTCACAATCCTTCACAAATTCAAAAGATCCAGAACAGCGGGAAGAGCACCTAAATGTTTTTCTAATCTCTCCCTCTAGCCAGAAGAAAGGTAGAAAATTCAGCTGAGAGAGAGCCAATATGATAGGTGACAAAGTGCTAGCAGCACTTACTCTCAGCGCCTCCTCGGCCTCAGCGTCCACTCTGGCAGCGCTTGAGGGCCCCTTCAGCCTGCCCCAGCACCGTGGGAGTCCCTCTCTGGGCTGACTGAGGCCAGAGCCCCCTCCCTCTGCTTGCTGGAAGGTGTGGAGGGAGAGGCCCCGGCGGGAACCAGGGCTGCGTGCTGCGCTTGCGGGCCAGTGTGAGTTCAGGCAGGCGGGCGGGCGCGCACACGCGCTCAGCGGACTCCGCACACTGAGCGACCTGCCCGCACTGCCAGCTCAGGGCAGTAAGGGGCTTAGCACCCAGGCCAGCAGCTGCGGAGGTTGTGCCGGGTCCCCTAGCAGTGCCTGCCCGCTGGCGCCACACTCAAAGTCTTGCTGGGGCTTAGCTGCCTCCCTGCGAGGCAAGGCTCTGGACCTGCAGCCTGCCATGTCTGAGCTCCTCCCCTGGCAGTGGGCTCCGGGGAGGCCTGAGCCTCCCGGACAGGCGCCGCCCCCTGCTCCGTGGCGCCGGGTCCCATGGAGAGCCCAAGGGCTGAAGAGTGCAGGCTTGGCTCTGGGCCTGCAGTCCTGGTGCAGGATCCACTGGGTGAAGCCAGCTGGGCTCCTGAACTGGATGGGGACTTGGAGAACTTTTATATCTAGGAGGATTGTATGTGCACCAATCAGCACTCTGTGTCTAGCTCAGGTTTGTGAATACACCAATTGGTACTCTGTATCTAGCTAACCTAGTGGAGACTTGGAGGACTAGCACTCAGTGACTGTGTCTAGCTCAAGGATTTTAAGTGCACCAATCAGCACTCTGTGTCTAGCTCAAGGTTTGTAAATACACCAATCAGTACTCAGTGTCTAGCTCAAGGTTTGCAAAAGGCACAAATTGGTACTCTGTATCTAGCTAACTCTGTAGCTAACTAGCACTTTGTGACTCTGTGTCTAGCTCAAGGATTGCAAAGGTACCAATCAGCACTCTGTCAAAACGGACCAATCAGCTCTCTGTAAAGTGGACCAATCAGCTCTCTGTAAAATGGACCAATCAGCAGGATGTGGGTGGGGCCAGAAAAGGGAATAAAAGCAGGCTGCCCCAGCCAGTGGCAACCCTTTGGGGTCATCTTTCACACTGTGGAAGCTGTATTCTTTTGCTATTTGCAGTAAATCTTGGTGCTGCTCACTTTTTGGGTCCACACCGCCTTTATGAGCTGTAACACTCACCGCAAGGGTCTGCAGCTTCACTCCTGTAGCCAGCAAGACCACGAACCCACTGGGAAGAATAAACAACTCCAGACGCTCTGCCTTTAAGAGCTGTAACATTCACCAAAAAGGTCTGCATCTTCACTCCTGACAGCGAGACCATGAACCCACCAGAAGGAAGAAACTCCAGACACATCTGAACATCTGAAGGAAAAAACTCTGGACTCACCATCTTTAAGAACTGTAACACTCACTGCGAGGGTCCGTGGCTTCATTCTTGAAGTCAGTGAGACCAAGAACCCACCAATTCCAGACACAAATAGATCTGTAGCCCTGGAGATGAGGACGATGCAGAGGGTCTGTGTGGAACGCAGATATTTATGCTGACTCTGAGGACAATAGTTTACTTCTTACTGAGTGTTCCTATTGAGTAAACTCATAGCTACTGAAATTTATTAAGATTTCCTCTAGCTGACAGGGGCCTCAAAAAAAAAAAGACTAAGTTCAATGTATAAAAACAGAGAAACTAAGGGCTAGCGCCACTGATCCCACAGAAATACAAACTACCGTTAGAGAATACTATAAACACTTCTATGCAAATAAACTAGAAAATCTAGAAGAAATAGATAAATTCCTGGACACATACACCCTCTCGAGTCTAAACCAGGAAGTAGTCAAATCCCTGAATAAACCAATAAGAGGCTCTGAAATTGAGGCAGTAATTAATAGCCTACCCAGACGGATTCACAGTCAAATTCTACCACAAGTACAAAGAGGATTTGGTACCATTCCTTCTGAAACTATACCAAACAATAGAAAAAGAGAGAATCCTCCCTAACTATGAGGCCAGCATCATCCTGACACCAACACCTGACAGAGACACAACAAAAAAGGAAAATTTCAGGCCAATATCAATGATGAACATAGATGCGAAAATCCTCAATAAAACACTGGCAAACCAAATCTAGCAGAAAACAGAAAGCTTATTCACCATAATCAAGTCGACTTCATACTTGGGATGCAAGACTGGTTCAACACACAAATCAATAAACGTAATCCACCACATAAACAGAACCAATCACAAAAAACAAATGATTATATCAATAGATCCATAAAAGACCTTTGATAAAATTCAACACCCCTTCATGATAAGAACTCTCAATAAACTGGGTATCAGTGGAACATACCTCAAAATAATAAGAGCTATTTATGACAAACCCAGAGTCAATATCTTACTGAATGGGCAAACACTGGGAGCATTCCCTTTGAAAAGTGGCACAGGACAATAAAAATCCTAGACAAAAACCTGGGCAATACCATTCAGGACATAGGCATGGGCAAAGACTTCATGTCTAAAACACCAAAAGCAATGGCAACAGAAGCCAAAATTGACAAATGGGATCTAATTAAACTAAAGAGCTTCTGCAGAGCAAAAAAAATTATCATCAGAGTGAACAGGCAACCTACAGAATGGGAGAAAATTTTTAATCTATCCATCTGACAAAGGCCTAATATCCAGAATCTAAAAAGAACTTAAACAAATTTACAAGAAAAAAATCAAACAACCCCATCAAAAAGTGGGCAAAGGATATGAACAGACACTTCTCAAAAGAAGACATTTATGCAGCCAACAGACATATGAAAACATGCTCATCATCACTGGTAATCAAAGAAATGCAAATCAAAATCACAATGAGATACCATCCCACGCCAGTTAGAATGACAATCATTAAAAAGTCAAGAAACAACGGATGCTGGAGAAGATGTGGAGAAATAGGAACACTTTTACATTGTTGATGGGAATGTAAATTATTTCAACCATTGTGGAAGACAGTATAGCAACTCCTCAAGGATCAGAACTAGAAATAACACTTGACCCAGCAATCCCATTACTGGGTTTAAGCCCAAAGAATTATAAATCATTCTACTATAAACACACATGCACAGGTACGTTTATTGCTGCACTGTTCACAATAGCAAAGACTTGGAGCCAACCCATTAATAATAGACTGGATAAAGAAAATGTGGCACATACATTCATGGAACACTATGTAGCCATAAAGAAGAATAAGTTCATGTCCTTTGCAGGGATATGGATGAAACTGGAAACCATCATTCTCAGCAATTTATCACAAGAACAGAAAACCAAACACCACATGTTCTCACTCATAAGTGGGAATTGAACAATGAGGACACATGGACACAGGGAGAGGAACATCACATACTGAGGCCTGTTGGAGTTTGGGGTACTAGGGGAGGTATAACGTTAGGAGAAATACCTAATGTAGGTGCTGAGTTGATGGGTGCAGCAAACCACCATGGCACATGTATACCTATGTAACAAAACTGCATATTCCGCACATGTATCCCAGATCTTAAAGTACAATAAAAATTAAAAAAAAAAAAGAGAAACTTACATGTTGGCACATTTTATTTTATATTTATGAATATAATTTACAAAATTAAAACTAAGTAAATAAATATGCATTGTCTCATACAACTTGTAATTTTCTAATTGGTACACCTCTAATTTTCTAATGGATTTTGTTTTGTTTGTGTTTTGTTTTTCTACAAGGTACTATGCTCTCTATAATACGACATTTAAATGCTTGCTTAAAAGTCATTTTTCTTTAGCAAAAATCTTATCACAATTTGTACTAGCATTATATCCATTTATCAAATGTTTCCTAAGCTCCAAATATAGCTTACCTATCTTCACATACAATGTTCATTGTCACACACTAGAAAATTAAACACTACTAGTGATAATGAAAGAAATTCATGAATTAAATCAACAATAAAACAATGTTCTGAAAGCAAAGTGTCTTTTCATTTGTAGATTGTGGTTTTGATGGTAAAGGATACATTCACTGAGTATGTATAGGGTTAGATTTTCAGTTATTTTAAATGTTAGATATATATATACATACACACACACCTGTAATTGGGAGCTCTGTGTGTGTGTGTGTGTGTGTGTGTGTCATTTTGTTAACTGAGCTACACAAGCTCATGATGCATATTCTAAGGCACATTTTCATGTACGTAAAGAACTACCTGTTATCCAATTCACTATTAGGTTTCCCTTTGATGTTAAAATAACAACACATAGTTGAATCTTACCAAACATATAATTACACCACCCAGTGAGGTAGCTAGCCCTCTCTTTTCAAACCTCATCCTCCAGAATTATAAGGTATGTGCAGACACGTAAAATGTATTGATTTCTCATTTTTTTTCCCGGAACTGATACTTCTTATATATTTGTGGGAAAAATCCCTCTGTATAAATACGGTAAAATGTTTGTGTAGTTAGATTTGATTACAAAGTATGTATTTATTGATAAAGTCTTTATTTTTTCATTTTCCTCAAATATATTTTATTTATATCATTTATTATAGACTTCTTGCATTTTCACTGAATAAAGCAAACAATAAAGGAAACTACATACCAACAGAGAGAGTTGCTTGGAATATTTTCATTGCCTTTCCATATATATTCTGAAAAATTATCAATATGAGGCACTAAATATGTGTATGTATATATCTCAAAAGGTAATCACGTATATATGTATTAATATATGTAGACTATATATATGAGATGTGCGTGCGTGTATGTAAGACTCATAAGATAACTCTTACTGTATTGCTTTAATGAAAATAATAAACATGCTTCAGAAGCAACTTGCTACAGTTTCATACTCAATAAAGATGAAATATTTGCCTTTGAGTTACACGGTACTCCCCACTCTGACAATCAATTTCATTCCCCCATGAGAAAACAGACAGTAAAGGAGAATGCACTAAAGTTTCAAAATTCACAAGGTAGAAAGGGCAACTGATAACGCAAAAAGTGTAGCAAAGGGCTTGACTTGAAAAGCAATTTTAAAAAGTAAGAATTGCCCTGTATCCCTTGGTTCTTTAATGATAGACTCAAATGCTCTATTTCTGCACTGTCTCATCTGACAGGAAGCTTCTGCATTTATAGACATTATCCTAAAACTTTCTGAAAGACCTAGACCTGACCTAGTCCTCACCATCTGAATAGTAAAACATGCCAACTTTGTGTCCCCTTTTTTCAGCTCAGGCAATGTAATTAAAAATGAGTCACACTTTGGGAAACACAGAAAGACACCTTTTCTTGAAATGTAGGTACAGTGCTATTTCTGGTAGATTCCAGTGGTCTAATTTATTCAAATGGCCAACAATAACCCAGCAGGGACAGTGCCTGGGGTCCTATCATAAAGTTTCTGTCTCTCAAACTACTTTCTTGAAATAAAAAAAAGCTATGGAAATTATTTTCCTTTGGCCTTCTTTGTCTTTCAATAGAAGCAAAAACTAAATAATCTCTTCCAGCAGTCTATGTGGACCCATTGCTCCTCAATCCATTGTAACAATCCTACCTCTTTGTCTAGAATGAGACCATGCTCAAAAGGCAGAAAGGTCAGCATAAAAAAGCAAAAGAGTTTGAAAATCAAAACTGTAGGATAAAAACACTATCAACTTCCACAATCAGTGTAGTGCATAACCATGTTTCTGCTCTCTCTGTGGATATATTATACATATATACACACACACACACATCAGATGTATATGATATATATAAGTAATTACATTACCTATATCTTCGTATCTTATGTAAAATAAGTACTAAATACATAATTATAGTCCCTAAAGGCACATTTTTTTCTTTCCAAGTATATTTTCCAAAATGTCAACTACTGATTCTTCTTTGAAGGAACTCAACAAATAATAATGCTGAGATTAATGGGAACTCCTTAAAATATAACATGGGTGACAAAACAAAACCCCAAAGTAAAGAATTTCTCAAGAACACAAAAAAAGCAAGTTTATTGATGCTGGCATTCAATTACTGTACTACAAAGCCTTCATTTCTTTGAAAGAACCTATTATTTTTCAAAATAATGTACAGTCCCAGCAGGTGCCATCATACTGGGTTGTGCATGCTGCATCTCTGCCAAACTCCAGTAATTATTTAGACCAGTCAGACTCTGTGTATGCTCTACACAGAATCACCATCCATTACATCACTTCAAATTGTTTGTTGGATCTTATTGTTAGGATCGTGACATTCATTACTAGGGACTAAACCCATCATTACACAGTTTGTCAAAGTCTTCAAGCAATACAGTATTTGAAAAAGAACAAGCAGAATTAGTTTCCTATTGGGAGCTCCAAGAAGCAACAGAAAAAAAAGAAAAGAATTTTCAAAATACATGTTACTTTGTCTCCAAATAGTGACAGCTCTACTTTCACAGAAATGTCAGTCAGATCAGCAAAAGTACACAACATTTAAGAATAATCAATCTATGCAGTTTTAGCTGTAGTATAGCTTTGAAAGTGCACTTTTCCAAAATATTGTATTTTCTAACAACCAAATAATACTATTACATACAATGGGGTTTTGTTTGTTTGGAACAGATAAATGATATGAGGAAATAAGAGGTGATATGGGAATGAGATGATATACTACATTACATAAGGAGACAATCATTTTATATAAGGCCTTTTATTTCAATGTGCCTTTCAGTAATATTGTCATAACCCTACTGACATTAGAAAAGTGTAAACAATTTGTTATAAACTTTAGATTAACTATTGGCTACTGGAACTTCCCTATTTTCAAAAGAAATTCCAGAGGTTATTTCTTAGTCACATCCACTATGTCTTCTAATTCAACACTTATATAGCAATCTGCATAGGACTTTATTCATGGTTTTATTTTATTTTATGGTTTTGGGGGGTAATAAATCAAAGTTTCTCTTCAATGGAGTACAAATGTAAAGAAAGTTGGCAGTGTCTGCGAAATGGAATATTTAACACCGATGAAATGCATTCACTGTCAAGGAAACCAACCTACATTACAGACAATGGCTTAGGACTTTACTTCTTCAGATGACCATTTACTCTTCAAATTACCCAGACCTATCAAAAGATGCTGCAGCACGTCCACTTAGCTTCAACTCTCTCTGTTTCACTCTGAGTGGATTTGCTGATTGTTGTTTCTTTTCCTTTAATTAACTCAGTCCTCACTCCATGCTGTAAGCTGAACTCAGGGAAGCTAAGTGCCTTTGGTACTCTTTTCCAGATACCGTTTATTCTTCATATAGATAGTCTTCATCCCCCACCTTCCTTTCTGAATTTTGTTCTTCCTTGTGGTACTATATTGCTGGAGGTAATTTTCCTTAAAATTCAACTTCTATAGTTACCTTGCTTTTTCCATTTATCTTGCTCAAATTTTAAGGAAACCATGTATGTATAAATTGTGTATTATTAGTAATTATGAGAATGACAAGAGAGAATATTAAAGTCAAATGAACTATAACCGATACCATATTTGAGACCAAATTGTGATTGGAATTTATAAGGTCACCTGAATGTGTGTGTGTAACAATGATGTCCTCATCGCTGCCTCCTCCTCTCCCTCTTCCTCCTCCTCCTCCTCTTCTTTTTCTTCTTCTTCATCTTCCTCCTTCTCCTCTTCCTCCTCCTCTTTCTCCCCTTTATTCTCTTCCTCCTTCTCCTTTCTCTCTTTTTCTAATTTCCTAGTCATTTAATGTCTGGGCTTTCTCTATAATAGCTATATGTTTTTCTACCCTGGTGTTATCGATTCCTGAGATTTGATTTTGAACAATATAAAATGAACCATCCTTGTTTGGGACTTGAGTTTCACAATTCAGCTATTTCTGCTTCACAGGTATGCAGATTTAACAAATTGTCTTGACTCCCTGCAGTTTCCAATTATTACAGTTTACATGTTTTAAATTAAACTGTGGGCCTCAGGCTGCTCTGGGGAGGAAATCAGTATAGGATTCCTTGTTTTGGCATTCTGAGACCACGGAAGAATGGGTCCCAAGCCCAGTGAAGGTTCGGAGAGGAAACACATCATCAGAGCTCAAGAAAAGTACTTTAGTCCCAGGAGAAAATCCCCTTGTAACTGAGCCAGCATTTCAACAGTAAGAATAAGTTTTAGGGAGAACGACTCTGTCTTATATTTTAAGTGGACTGTAGTCTATAAAGTGTCAGCAGATATGCAAAGCAAGTCTTGAGGCAGGTAATGAAGAGTTGAACAGAAGAGACTCTCAGGCTACCTGGCATTGAGCATCTATCTTTTATAATAAGGTATTAATATATCTGAATGTTTCAGTATACTATTTTCTATTAAAATAAATTCATCAAATAATTTAACACTTTTTTGCAATTTCATTTTGGTAACCTGTTAGCAAAAAGCAGAATGCCCTTCCTACCCATTAATGGATAAATTAAATATCTGAATTATAGTAACTGAAATTTAGAGAAATGTTAAAAATTTTAGGCTTGAACACCCTTTCTTCTGCGGCAGTTTTAATCCTTAGGTCCCATCCAGAACAATTTCAGCATGTAATTGTCCAGCTGGAATACGGTATGTCCACTTATGCATATTGCTTTTTACCTAGTGACACACAGTAATACTAGGTGGCCTGTTTCTTCAAGAGAAGAGTGAGGTGAAGAAGGTGTGACTGGGAAACCACACACCATTGATGATTTGCATGAACTGTCTTACTATTAAAATAACTTAAAGATCATGATGACTATGGGCAATAGGCTTTTTCATCATCAAAAAGTGGTCATCATTCTGATTCAGTTAAGAATTGGAATTCTTTTTGGTCTGCTTCCATCAGTGCTCCCTCCTCCTGCCCTATCTCACTACCAGGAGAGTCTTAGATGATATTCTTGCTTAGGGTCTGTATTGCTTTTTCTCTGAGTTCCTACATTTTCTTTCATGAGACAATTTAGGATGAAGGTAGTGCAGTTATATTTTCCAGCAACGAAACTATTTTCTGTTCTTACTTAATTTAGCATCTCAGATACTCCCATGTTATTGACTAACTTCGGTTTTTTTTTTTTTTTTTTTTTTTTTCCGGACAGGGTCTTGTCCTGTCACCCAGGCTGGAGCACAATGGAGTGATCAGAGATCACTGCAACCTCAACCTTCCAGGCTCAAGTGATCTTTCAAACTCAGCCTCCCAAGTAGCTGTGACCACAGGCCTAAGCCACCATTCCTGGCTAAGTTTTAAAATGTTTTCATAGAGATTAGGTCTCTCTATGTTGCTTAGGCTTGTCTCAAACGGGGCTCAAGTGATCCTCCTGTTTCTGTCTTCCAAAGTGCTGAGTTTACAAGTGTGAGCCACTGCGCCTTGCCTAACTATGTTGTAAAGTAACTCCTTTACAGATTGATATATGGAAATGTTTTACTGTTATTTTCATGGATAAACTATTCTTAGGAATGTGGGCAAATATTAAAGATTAAAAGGAAGATGTTGGCACTAATAGGTACCACATTAAACAAAGTTCTGACAGAAGTATTTCTGGCTTAAGGAACTAGAGGAAGAGGTAAGAGTATAACACAGTAAGCAAAGTATAAGAAAAACATTTAAAAAGAGAAGAACCAGAGACCAGGCTTCTAAAAATTTGTGAATAAATGCTGCCCAAATCTCTGGCTGACTCCCAAATAAGGTAAGAATCAAGGAAGACTGTATGCATCCTAGTTAAATGAATGAACAGACCAGATTTTACCTGCCATCTGATAGCAAGTACCATCAGATTAATTGTCTGCTAAACTCAATGAACAAGCAAATAAAAGTAACACTCTTTAGAAGAAGAGAATACAGCCTGGTATGGTGGCCCACACCTGCAATTCCAGCACTTTGGGAAGCTGAGGCAGGAGGGCTGTTTGAGCCCAGGAATTCGAGACCAGCCTAGGCATCATGGCAACACCCTGTCTCTACAAAAAAAAAAAAAAAAAAAAAAAAAAAAACAGAAAAAAAAAAATTGGCCAGGTGTGCTGGCACATGTCTGTAGGTCCAGCTACTTGGGGGGCTGTGGCAGGAGGGTCGACTGAGCCCAGGAAGTTGAAGTTGAGGCTGCAGTGAGCCATGTTCACACTACAGAACTTCAGCCTTGGTGACAAAGTGAGACCTTTCTCAAAATATATAAATAAGAGAATATAGAGTGTTTAATATGGTAATCACAACATTTAGTAAATGATAAGAAAAAATAATGAAAAGCAAAAAAAAAAAAAATTATGCTTTCTGAAAGAAAAGACATTTAAGGAAATCAATTTTGGAAGGACCCAGATGTGAATATTGTCAAATACGAATTTTCTTTAACTCAGCCATTATAACCATGCTCAGCGATATAAAAGGAACTATTAATAGAGTGAATGAAAAGTTTATTTGACCTATTCACCTGAGAGTAAGTATCAAGGAAAAAAAATTAAACAGACTATCAAAGTAAGAAAAATGTGAAGCCAGTGTGTGAAGTTGGGGAATTGGATAGTGGGGAGGAATTAAACACGCACATACACACACACACACACACACACACACACACACACACACACACACACACAATATTCCAGTTGTATGAGATTGAAGCATGACTTGCATAAGAAAAATACAGTAAGCTTTTGAAAAGAGAGAATATGTAATTACTGAAAGGACAATTTAAAATTGTACTAAAAAATTAATATCCTAGTGTTTGAGACGTATATGCAAAAGGAAATTCATAGCCAAATACTTAGAAAAATGTACAGTTCTGGGTGAGGTAAATAAAAAGAAAGAGGAGGTACATTTGTATAATTTTCTCTTAGCTTTTGTGTCTTGTGGCAGATGATGGGATGGGGACCAGGGACTGTGTTACTATTATTTGAGTGACTGATGTAAAATATCATAAAAATAGGATCGCTAACTCATGTAGCAACTAAGGTTTATATAACCTTTGATCTGATGTGATATTTCTTTTATTTAAGGAGCAATTCTTGCTGGAATTGCTCCCTGCATCTTGAAAGAAACAAAAAGTGGGATCACGACTGGCTCTCCAGAGATACAATAATTATGATAATCAATGTTAGTTTCGAAATAATCATTAGACCGTGTAAGTGTGTAAGTGTTCAATTGCAAAATAAAAAACACAAAAAATACACCCATGTCTGTTTTTTAGTATAGAGATAGATTGTCATAGCCTGTGTTCTCCACTAGACAAAGCCTGATTTAAAAATTTGTTGTCATAACTTTATGAGGAATACAATTCCAGAAACAGGAGCAAAGGAAAAAGGCAGTGAGGTAGGAATGCCAACAAGCAAACACAAATGTATGTTATTGAGTAGCTATCCCAAGCATATATGACTACTCAATCTTGCAATCCCATCCTTCAAATGAACTTCACCTACTTTTCCATAAATAGAGCATTTATATTGCAATTATATAATATCTGAGTATACCTATTTCACCAAAACATAGGCTCCCTGGAGAATGTCTACAGGTGCTTAGGGAAGGATGGGGTAATGTTTATGGTATATAATGGTGCTGTAGATACCATGTCCAAGATAAACTGGACTACTCTTGAAACAATTAGCTCTGTGTTTATGAAATGTTTTAAAACTAGAAACTGGACTAAAAATCATAGTTTTCTATTGCAAAATTTCTTTTAATTATTTAAATTGACCTACATTCTGATGTGCTATTTCACCCTTAGTAATACTATGATTTATTAGCCATAGGTTTCTGAAGATCTGTGTACTTCGATTATATTTCAGGTTTTTCTTCCCTGCTGATGGTGCTGTTAGGCAGACATGAGCAGAGGAAAAGAGAGCCCCCCTCTCCTACCACCCCCAGCAGGAATGCCTGGTGACCAACAGGTCATAGTCAGGCATCTGTTAAACTCTCTTTTAAATAATAATTATCACAGCTGGCACCAGGAAATGCAGTGTTCCAGTAGATAGAAAACACTAGATACTGGTGATCGGCAGCTTCCCAATAAGATCTCAGGAGCTGGGCGAGTGGACTCAAGCATGAACGCTAAGAAGCAAAATAGTGGAGGTTAGCTGGTGTATGATTTTCTTCTAGGAACACCTAACTGATAAGGGAAGAACACCTCAAATGTGCATGTGCACAACTTCCATAAACGCACTGTGCATGTGGCCCCTCCTAAGTGCTGGCAGGCTGCAGCACATGCAGACAGCCTACCCCAAGAAAAGAATCAGGAGAAAAAGAAAAAAACCCTCTGGAAGCATGCCAACAAATAAAACCCCAAGTCAAAGGTCAAGCCATGCATGTGAGTCTCTCCAATTGCCCACTTGACCCTATTTCAAGTGTACATTACTTCCTTTCATTTCTGCTCTAAACCTTTTTAATAAACTTTTTTAAATTATTTAAATTTATGGCAATTACACATACTACCAAATATTTCATAATGTTACATAGTTTAGAGATTATTTTAAAGAGTACATGATCAAAAATATTTAGAGACTGCTGGCGTGGAAAGTATTAGTCTTCAAAAATGCAGATTAGTGGAATCTGTTAAATGATTATTCATGTAATCTTTTGTTCATTCAGCACTAAGCTCCCTTTTGTAGCAGGCAACATGATACGCATTGGTTTTACAGTGATGAGCAAGTGAGACTTGGTCTCTCCCTGACAGAGCTTCTGGTTTAGCAGTAGATTGTCAATGATACTAAAGTAATAGTGCAAGTGGAAGATACTAAAATTCACTATATTAAAATATTCTTTTAACCTCACAGGAATACTTAATAAATCAAATGGAATCAGATATAAATCCTTATGTATCCTTACTGAGGACTCCCAAGTTGTATTTTTTTTTTAAACACATCTCTAAAATAGTCACTTATAAAATTTCAATTCACCTTAAATACATTTCAATCAAATTGATCTGGACTCTATCATATACAAACTCACCGCTATGATAACACAAATAGAAGTCTCTCATTCAAAACATATATTTAAAAAAAGATCAAAGAACATTTTTTATATATGGTATCAAGTTTTCATCAATGGTACTTTCTTCAATCAATTACAATAAATAGTATTTGCCTATTTGTTAAACAAATTTATTAAAGGGTATATGGCAGTCAAAATGCACTATTTTTCTGCATATTTCTCTTTTATTTCAGTATGTGTTCAAGTAATTTGGATCACCTAAACTGCATGTTTATAAAAAGTAGCCCTTTATTTAAGATACTGGTTACAAGTCAGCATCTTCATTAAGTTTTTCCTACCAACCAGTAGACAAGAACCCTTTTTTTCTTTGTAATTCTAAAAAATTTAATGTGCTTATTTTATGATATCATCATCATTAATATCACCATTACTATCATCTTCATCTTTCATAATTTTATATTATATTGCAGTTAATTGTGGGTTTCTCATTTCTATTATAATTTATAAAGTAGTTTGTTAGACACTTCCATACTAGTGGTTTATGTTGCTAAACTCAATCTTTGTGATCAAAACATATCTGATATAATCATCTATCAAATTTGTGCAGATTTTCATTGACATAAAAATCTTCAAATTTCTTTTGGACCACAGTAATTTGGTCATGGTATGTAGACTTCCTTTCTGTTATCAGTGTCATGTTTGATTGTCTCTATTGAGAAGGCTAAAAAGATCAAATGAACTTTATATGCCATATTTTTTAAATAAATTTTTTCTTATCTAAAAAAGAATCATAATCACCACGCAATATGAATTACTATAAATAGACCAGAAACTCTGCCTGTTAAGAATCATTTCTGTTATTTTATAAAATATGGTATTTGAACTCAAATATAGAGGGCTTTTTTTGAATCTTTTAAAGATGTACCATAAGGAAAATATCTAAAAACAAAGAACAAAGCCACATGCTAATTCTACTCCCAAAATGTTATTAATGTTACTATAATTTAAATATATTATTGATTTACATTGTATCCTAATAAAACTATTGTTTATTTTTAGTACTTCTGTCTTTCAAATTAAAGGGAGATTTTGCTTCTGGACTCTTATAATTATCGTTATTGAATATTTATTTTAAAAAATTGCATTTTTGGAAAGATAAATTTAATAATAGGAATTTGTTACACCTAAAGTGCTTAGGAAATATGGAGAAAAATACCACAGAGAACAGGCATGTAGCAACACCAGGCACATATAGTTAGATATTTTTCTCCACTGAGATTCCTAAACCTCATATTCAATGGCAAGTAATGAATTGTGTTGATTTTGTAGATTGTAGATTTATAGTTGTGCTGATGCTGGCTGAAGGATAACCTATTATTCAATAACTTTGTTCTCTCCAGGGGGAATAAAAACCATTACACAAGAATCCCTTCCCTGTTTTATACACAAACAAGGGGTTAAGTTCAGAGACTATAATCCTATTTTGTGTGTGTATGTGTGTTTTTCTTAGAACATTTTTTTGTGTGTGTGATCTAGCAATTGAGTTGCACCTGCTCTCAATCACTCTATATTTTACATTACATCATATGTTCATGCATAAAACAGGACATATTACAGCTCTATATTCTAAAGTGTCTCAGTGGGAGGGATTTAAAAAAAAAAAGAAACTTGCTTGCTTAAAGATTTCAGGTTCCATGTACTGTGTTTTTCCTTCTCAGAATGTAATTGAGTTCCATGAGAGATTTGGCACATTTCCAAAACGCAATAAAAATCGTTAATGAGCTAGACTACACAGAAATGGTATTTATTGAAAAATCTGTTTCCTGTGGAGCTGGTGAAATGTACAAACCCTTGTTTGAAGATGTGTATGCCATGTGGTACTTCAGTATACAAAGGAGCTCTTCTTATTTCAAATTTGAAAGTATACAGAGAAACACAAAAGAGAACACTTAAGCATGCAAAAGGAGCAAAATGAGATCATATTGTTTCCAGCGAGTATTAATACTTCACATATTGTAAACCCGTAACAGTTTTTATATTTAACAGTTACTTTAAATGAACTGCTGCAGTTAAATCACTCAAGAGAGCCTCATATTCATTAGAAGATATTGGTCAACTAAGATAATATAGATCTTATTTTATTGAAAGATAGCTCTAGGAAATAAGGGTCGTAAGACAGTATAAATCTGTAATAATCAAGCGTGTGGAATCATTAGTGAGTTGCAATCTAAGATAATTTGATGCTGTATTTTATTTCTTTGTAGAAATTTTGCACACACCATGTTATTTTGTCTCTCACTCCGGAAACTGATAAACAGAAGAAAGACGAAGTAACAAATCTGGGGTCAACAATACTACAAGTATTTAATTTTGAGTGATGTAGAGCTGTGTTTTACTGTTGTTTTTCAGGCAAACCATGCTTCTTTATCGGATTTTTTCAACTCTGCACATCTTTCTTCCCTTTGAATCTTGGCTGCCCCCTTTTGGTCATGTCTCTGGAGATTTTCACTCAAATCCAGAAGTGTTCTGTTACAGGGTGGAACGCTTTACTTTATTAGAGTGATATAGCTGTGTCTCTGTATGCCGTGTAAGATAAGAAAGTGGAAGACAGGCAGGAATGCGGGAAGGCAGGAAGGCAGGAAGGCAAGAAGGTAGGAAGGGAGGGAGGGAGGGAGGGAGGGAGGAAGGAAAGAAGGAAGGAAGGAAGGAAGGAAGGAAGGAAGGAAGGAAGGAAGGAAGGAAGGAAGGAAGGAGAGGAGGGAGCAAAACAGATGGGAGGAGGGAGAGAGAGAAAGACAAAGGAAAATGTAGGAAAGAAAAAGGGAAGGGTAAAGGGGAGGGAAAGGTAGAATATATTCTGGGATCTTCCACAGTATTGTGCCTTTATAAATGGTTAGCCCTGTGCAAAGAAACACATTAACAAGCACTGCAACATTTCTGTGTTGGAAGGAGAAATCGCTCAACAGCTACCGGTTGCATTAATATAAATCCTGCTGCCTCAACTGAAAGCAGAAAGCGTTAGTCTCACCATGTGTTTAGAAAGGTAGGTCAAGTTTAGAATTATTACAGAGTTAACAGTAGTTCATATAAATAATTTGGAAAGACATGTATTAGTTAAGGAAGTAGAAGTATAATTAAGTCTCATGACAATAGTTCTGTAAGGTTTATAAAATCTTCCCATTCACTCTTTAGTTGCATGCATTGTATACTTGCATTCTTACATTCTTAGAAATCAAAGCAAGTATTTCTGTGGACCTCTTGATAATCATTGAACCAGGTGTGATTTTCTTTTTTTTTTTTTTTTTTTTTTTTTGAGTTGGAGTCTTGCTCTCACTGTGTCACCAGGCTGGAGTGCAGTGGGGCACGATCTCGGCTCACTGCAATCTCCGCCTCCCGGGTTCAAGCAATTCAATTCTCCTGCCTCAGGCTCCCAAGTAGCTGGAACTACAGGCGTGCGCCACCACGCCTGGATAATTTTTGCATTTTTAGTAGAGATGGGATTTCACCACCTTGGCCAGAGTGGTCTCAGTCTCTTGACCTCATGATCCCCCTGCCTCAGCCTCCCAAGTGCTGGGATTACAGGCCTAAGCCACCGTGCCAGGCCCAGAAGGTGTAATTTTAACAACAGAATTAAACCAATTATCTGGTCTAGGAACCGACATCAACCTGTAACTTAACACTGGGGCAGTATTTTCATCTTTTCAGAACTATGTCTTTACTAAAGATTTTGTTTGTTAAATTAAAAAATGTCTCTGACAGATACCAAGTTATTTTCTGAATTGCTTGAAAAATATATGAAAGTTCTTAAAAAGATACTGTAGAAAACAATGATATAATAAGAATCATAAAACAAAATAGATTATCTTTATTGTCCCAAATAAGTTCTTGACACTCAAACATACAAAGGTAGGCACAATCTCCCAACATACAGATATATGTAAGCCTATGCTCATGTCTGCAGAGATAATGAGTTAGGAAACTAAGCAATCACAGCTTGTAATATGGGATCTAATTCTAATTATTTGTGTTATTTTAATCATGTAAATTCTAATCCTTTAGCTCTCAGTTTTTTCTAAAATAATAGATTTAGGCTGCAGTTTCATTAATATTACATGGTTCAGCTTTAACATTCTCTGGTTTATTTTCTGTACACTGACCAATCTAATTTACAGAGTATTTCAGTGTATCTCTCGTTCTTGGATACTTTTATGTCTATTCAGTGGTTTTGCTTAAGCTACAATAAAATAACTCCTATACTTTTATTTGAGAATTGGAACTATTTTAAGGGAAAATAACATGTATATCAGAATACAGTTAATTCTATTAAGTCCTCACTTTTCAAATCCTCACTTGGACCTATTCACACCATTTTCTTACCCCTGTTTATGCTTACAGATCATGGTCAGAAGTCAAATAACTAACATCAGTTGCTAATCACCTTAACTATTTTAAAACCACAGATACTACCTGTATTTCTCCTTGCAGAAATGATGATGAACCTTAATATTGTGGCAAAAATGGTGGAGCTAAGAAATCTCACTGTTTCTATTTTTTGTTCACTTTTTCTACTTACCACCTAAAATTCAAGAAGCTCTGTCTCTTGTTCTCTCCTTTTCACATATATTTATTTTTTCCCTTTAGAGTAGCAGGCCCATCTTTCTTTTCCACTGTGCTGCCAGGACCTACAGTTCTACTGTACCTAAAATACATCTTCCAACTGCTCACTTTACTCTTCAGTCTTAAAGGCTAATGGGCTGTTTCCCTGTTAAATGTACTAGTAAAGTTAAAGATTATCATTTGCTATCACCTAGAGAAGTCAACATTTAGGGGCATAAATAGGACTGAAGTGTATTTCTCTAAGAAGAAACAGCTCTTCTTAGAGAAGTAAGTGGAAACGAAGTATTAGGAGTGCCATGACTCCTCAGCACAGTCTTCACACTGTCCAAAGCAATTCCTCTCAATCTCATCATATCTCTGCTATAAGGAAAGAGGAATTCTGAAGCCGTGGATAATCTGCAAATTGGCAGTTTCATTTCTACTCACATGGCTTAAGCCAAAACATGGCTATACCAAGTTGCTAGATATGTTTTTGCAGCTGAGCAGCCATATGGCCACCTAAATTTCAGAGGGATCTATAACTAAATGGAACAAGGTGGTAATGGCTATTTGTTGACATTTGCTTTCCCTGCCATAATTGTTTATCTGAAAACCTCTCATTTCCCACTCACTACAAATGTTACAATGGGTTTTCTATTTCTCAACCAGTATTTTCGTTCTGATTGAGAAATAGGAAACCCATTCTATAACATTTGTAGTTAACAAAAAGTCTCAAAACATTTTTGTTAAGGCTCACAATTTTCTATATAGGACATGTGGAATGTGTTGCCAAAGGTGATAGTCATTTTCATGTTTTATCCTTAACTGTTAAATATTTGACACTGCTATATATACTTTCCCTTCTCAAATCACTGATTTTTATAACTAAATTTATGTAATGATTTTCCATTTATGAATGCTCTTAATAAACTTTTTTTCTTTCTCAATCTTCTTCATCACTAATGATGTTAGTGGGGATATAGTCTCACTATAAACAACTTAGAATAAAGTAAATGGTGAACATTGAATAGCTTTGTACCCATTATTGTCTTCTTTATTAAAAGGGAAAAAGTCCTGTAGACTGATTACTGTAGCTGATTATTCAAATGCTTAACTCAAGGGCAGCTTGGATATGTAAATTCTGATTATAAGAACTTCATGTGACGTGAAACACATCATATATACTGGGTATATTTTGAACTGGCTGCAGAACTTATAATGATTTTATTTATTTATTTATTTATTTTTGAGAAGGAGTCTCACTCTGTTGCCTAGGGTGGAGTGCAGTGGTGCAATCTCGGCTGACTGAAAGCTCCTCCTGGCAGGTTCATGCCATTCTCCTGCCTCAGCCTCCCAAGTAGCTGGGACTACAGGCGCCCACCACCATTCCCGGTTAATTTTTGTATTTTTAGTAGAGATGGGGTTTCACAGTGTTAGCCAGGGTGATCTTTATACCTGGACCTCGTGATCCGCCCACCTTGGCCTCCCAAAATGCTGGGATTACAGGCTTGAGCCACCTAGCCCTGCTCTGACCTTTCTATTTGTACCATCTTCCTCCCATTCATAGTAACAGCCCCTCACAACCATTAGGAACAATGTAATTCTGCTCACTTCCTCCTTCCAAACTGACTGGGCCAGGCAGAGTAACCTAATGTAAGTTGAAGCAATCATCACACAATACTTGTATTTAGAATAAAAAGTGGTGTAAAAAGAGTCAAAGAGACAGGGAAGACAGAGAGCTAGCGAGCACAAATGAGCCAGCGCCCTTGTGAACAAAGCAGAGGAAGAGAGTTTGCAGAAGAGAGTAAAGACAGGACAAGAGAAGCAGAGATAACGAGGGAAACTAACACTTCCTAGTTGCCTATCAGCCTTCTAATTCCCTGTTCCAGAAGTCTCTCAGCCTTAATCCTGGTATACTTTGAGAACTCTGTGAAAGACTCCTGCCTTCTCATAGCAAACTACCTCCCATACTTCTTTTGCTCAAATTAAGTTTTGTAACCTGAAAGTAGAGAGGCATATAGGACATAAAATTATGTATTTAAATTTGTAGCTATACATCTCTACCCATGATCTAGAAACAAAATAGACGGGTTTCCGGAATTGGTGGGTTCTTGGTCTTGCTGACTTCAAGAATGAAACCGCGAACCCTAGCAGTGATTGTTACAGTTATTAAAGATGGTGTGTCAGGAGTTTGTTCCTTCAGATGTTCTGATGTGTCTGGAGCTTCTTCCTTCTGGTTGCTTTGTGGTGTCGCTGACAAGAGTGAAGCTGCGGACCTTTTTGGTGAATGTTACAGCTCTTAAAGGCAGCGTGGACCCAGAGTCAGCAGCAGCAAAATATAGTGCAAAAAGCAAAAGAATAAACCTTCACCAGTATGGAAAAGTACAGAGCAGGTTGACACTGACTGACGGGGGCAGCCTGCTTTTATTCCCTTATCTGGCCCCGCCCACATCCTGATGATTGGTCCATTTTACAGAGAGTTGATTGGTCTATTTTACAGA
This sequence comes from Macaca mulatta, assembly GCF_049350105.2. Classification (NCBI taxonomy): domain Eukaryota; kingdom Metazoa; phylum Chordata; class Mammalia; order Primates; family Cercopithecidae; genus Macaca; species Macaca mulatta. Next base: position 28,905,406 of record NC_133410.1, on the reverse strand, counting down.
GAGCTGGTTGGTCCATTTTGCAGAGAACTGATTGGTCCATTTTGACAGAGTGCTGATTGGTGCATTTACAATCCCTGAGCAGAAACAGCCCTTCTTAGAGAAGTAAGTGGAAATGAAGTATTAGGGGTGCCATGACTCCTTAGCACAGTCTTCACACTTCTGTGTCCAAAGCAGTTCCTCCCAATCTCATCATATCTCTGCTATCAGGAAAGAGGAATTCTGAAGCCATTGGCAATCTGCAAATTGGCAGTTTCATTTCTACTCACATAGCCAAAACATGGCTATACCAAGTTGCTAGATATGTTTTGTCACAGAGTGTTGATTGGTGCATTTACAATCCTTTAGCTAGACACAGTGCTAGACAGAAAAGTTCTCCAAGTCCCCACTAGGTTAGCTAGATACAGAATACTGATTGGTGTATTTACAAGTCCTGAGTTAGACACAGAGTGCTGATTGGTGCATTTACAATCCCTTGGCTGGACACAAAGATTCTCCAAGTCCCCACTAGACTCAGGAGCCCTGCTGGCTTTACCTAATGGATCCGGCACTGGGGCTGCAGGCTGAGCTGCCCACCAGTCCCGAGCTGCACACCCCACTCCTCAGTCCTTGGGCAGTGGATGGGACTGGGCGCCACTGCACTCAGCTCTCATCGGGGAGGCTGGGGCCATGCAGGAGCCCATGGCAGGGGGTTGGGCAGGGGAGGCTTGGGCATGGCAGCCTGCAGGTCCCAAGACCTGCCCCACCGTGAGGCAGCTGAGGCCAGGAGAGAATTGGAGCGCCGGCTGGCATTGCTGGGGAACCCTGCACATTCCCTGCAGCTGCTGGCATGGGTTCTAAGCCCCTCCCTGCCCCAGCGGCCAAGCCCACACCCACCCAGGACTGGCGCTGGTCCACAAGTGCCCAGTGCAGTCCCGGTTTCCACCTGTACCTCTCCCTCCGCACCTCCCGGCAAGCAGAGGAAGCAGGCTCCAGCCTCCTCCAGCCCAGAGAGGGGCTCCCACAGCGCAGCCGCAGGCTGAAGGGTTCCTCAAGTGCCACCCCAGTGGGCTCCGAGGCTGAGGAGGCATCCAGAGCGAGCGAGGGCTGCCAGCACGCTGTCAGATGTTTCAATGGGAATTTCTATATATTGTTTGCGGTTGGTTTCTGTAAAAAAGACAAAAAAATAAAAATAAAAAACTTTTCATACTTTTCTGAATAATTAAAACGACTTGTGAAAAATGTGAGGTAATGTATAGCAACTGAGTATGTTAGTAACAATAAAATGTAATGAGTTGTTTTTTAAGTGAATATTTTGATAATAAAATTGTAGATCAGCTATATACTAGCATGAGTATAAACGAATTGAGAACTACGTTTCACAACATATAGCATAGATTTGTTCAAGAGTGTTGAATAATGAATATAGTCAAAAACATTTTTGTTTTTCATTTTTTACCACTTGTCTGGGGCACATAAAAGATAGATTATGCCTTTCCTCTTTCACACAGTTTAGCCTAACTTCATTCCACTGATCACCTCAGCTTTTTATAAATGAACAGCTACATTTATAACAGAGTAAAATTAGGTCTAACAGCTATAAGGCAATTTTTGCATCAAAGCCATTAAAGTAATTCAAAATACAATGCAATAACAAATTTTTTTGTTTGTTTGTTTCTATGGCCTTCCAACAATATGGCCTTTGTAATGTCAAATAAATTATAAAATACAGAAATTAGAAACAAATGGCAAAGAGACGGTAGCAGTAAATTGTGTGGATGTGCAAACGGATATGTGTGAATATGTATGTGTGTGTGTCAGAGAGAGAAATATCAGTTAGAATTAAGAAAATATGTCAATAGAAAGAAACAAAACCATAGTGGCAAATTGGAGATTAGAAACATTCTATGACCCCATGTGTAAATATTACAAAGACAGGCAACTGACCTTAAATAACAGAGCATTAAAATGAGTCTGTGTCACCTATAAGGTAAATTTAATAAAAACAAATTTGGCATAAAGAAATTGAGTGAGTTTTAACCAGACTATACAACTGACATATTATAATTTTGAATGATTAATGAAATAATTTATTTGAACGTGCTGATAGCGATTTATTGTAAAAATTGAAGTATATATTGTTTATAAGTTTTCTTGGACAATAGTCTTTTTTAATAAAAATTAATTATCATTTCTTCTCTTTTTGTTGTGCTGTATAAAGTGTAAATTATGTCTATTTTGTTCCTTGTAATTTTATGTTACAGAAACTTTGTTGATCATACTAATTATATTTTTGTTTTGCTGATGTTTTGTAGTCATAAATTCATTGTAGTGCAACCCTTGATCTATGACACTGATTTAAAAATTAGATAATATAAAAATATCAATTGTGACTTTGTAGTGATGCAATGCTAATAGGCATAATACTGTCTTTAAACCATCAGTCTAGATATAGGTATCTGGATTAAATAAAAAATTTACTCAAAGTTCATGATGTTCAATGGTATGAGATCCAAGACTTAAATATAATAGTGTCCTTCAAATGAAGGCAAATTGTAGAAGCACATTAGCTAAGAATACCAAATGATATAAAATAAATTACTTAGTTCTGCCTAGCTTGTTAAGTAAATGGCACAATGCCAATTGCCTAACCTCTGATATAGTGGAATACAGTATGCCTTCCATTGGGTGTGCTGATTGCACTTGCTAGAAAATTTAAAGGCACTCTGGAGCCCATATTCCCATAAATTACTCCCTTGAGGACACTGTGGTAGAGTAAAAGCATGGAAAATGAGAATCTTCCCCCCTTCTTAGATATGAATGATGAATCTAGTGGGAAAAGGTAGGGAAGTTAGAAAGATGTGGGAAATGATCTCACACCCTCAAAGCTCTTTACTGTTCCTACAAAGAGCTCTAGGGAATACACTGGTGGAAGTTCCAAATCACTTTCCTGTTGTAAATCTATGGGGAAATGCCAGATGATTCTGAGGACTGCAAATGAAAAGAAACTTTTCTCTCTTTGTCACATTCAAGAAAAAGTTTGGAATCTCATTTTCTATCTTTAGGAACAGACCATTGCTATGGTTCCTACCTGAGGCTGCAGGAGCATGGGTGGTTTAATAAGAGTGAGAATCTGTCAACAGTATCTAAGACAGCTAAGCAATAAAGAGGATCTATTAGAAGAGAGAAATTGGAACATGTTGGAAGAAGAAAATATATAAACTTAATCTTTAGAGAAACAGTTGTTGAAAAAATGCAGAACAAATAAATCAAGATATCAGTTAGACAATTGGAAAAATAGAAGTAGGAAGGAAAAGAGGAGGAAAGCTCTTTAAATGTAAGCAATGTAGCTTAATAAATTTTTCCTATCTTTATAAAAACTCTATTTTGCCTATTGAATGTCTTAAATTTATAAGCTGTTAAATTTCACTGATACTCATTTTCATATTAAAAGATAGATTGAATGTAGTCATTATTCAAGAGTATTTGCTTGTATTCAACAATAAACTTAGATCAAAAAAATAAGAAATAATAATGATTAGAAGTTTCTGAGAATGGAAAGTGAGAAAGTGATGAAGTTGGTTTTTGGGTTTCTAGGAAGTTACAAGAGAGTCACATAATCAAGTTCATGGGCAACAGACATATCAACACATGATCTAGAAGGAAAAATTTGTAATTATTTCAGCAAGTATCCACTAGTTTGTAACCCCAGTTTTCTTCCACTTATTTAAATCTCGAGTTTACAAAATGGAATTAAGAGGATTAAAATGTAAAATATTTATTTTTTATTTCTATCTATTCACTAATTCATATATCCAGTTTACATTATTAACAACCTAATATGTACCAAGCACTCTAGTAAATACTGGAGATCAGACTAAACAGAATACAGAGAATTTCTGTATTTGTGGAGTTAACAGTACTACAGGAAAGACATAGACAGTCTACTGCTAATTATAAATGTGATTATTGTTGAAAAGGAGAAAAAATGAAGTCATATTATTTGGTAAGTTGTGCTGGTTCAATTATTCAACTTTAAAAATACATCTTCCTTTGTTTACAGTTGATTAATTTTCTGACTTTGCTTTAGCATATTTTCTTTACTATTACATTGCAACACCTCTGTATCAGGTAAGGTGGTCTTACAATTTCCATTTTTGGGACCAGGCAAGAAAACCCATGGAGCAAAAGGGCATCACAACATAAACAGGGCCCTCAAACTACTGTCAATGGTGCAAATCCAGGTGGCTTTTGTATGACCCCAAATCTATGTACGGTTTCTACATTTTGAAATGACTGAAACATACCAATTAAAGAACATTTTGTGGAACATAAATTACATGAAATTCAAATGGTGGTGTCCATATATAAAGTTTTATTGTAAAAGTCATCTTTCATTTACATATTTTTTATGTCACCTTTCCCACTGAAAGGGCAGATTTGAATAGTTGGGAAAGATATCATATGGCCTGTGAAACTTAAAACGTTGATTATCTATATGGTCCCTCTCAGAAAATGTTAACCATTTCTGGCAAGAAGAGGAGTAATTCTTAAAATTTTCATAATACCTAAGTTTGATTGAGTGTTTTATTATGTGTGAGTCAAAATCCTTGCGTGTATTAAATTGAGCAGCAAATGAATTTATGATCAAAGAACTTCCTTCCTCTTATAAATATGAAAATAAAAGTGAAGTGTTTTCCTAAGGTCAGAGACTGAGTTTGAACAGGGATTTTAACCTCAACAGTTTGGCTCCAAAGACTCAATTCTTTTTCTACTGGCCTATGCTTATGCTAGGAGTAGACTGAGCATGCACAGTTTTCAAGATCCCCTCAAACTAGAAGTTACTATAATCTGAAGCCCAAACTCTTTTGTATAAATGGGTCACATATTTCTGTTAACTGTCTATTTGGTATTTAAAATATTTATGGGGAACTCCACCAACTGTAATTTCTGCTCCATTATTTAAAACTGAAAATAAACACAGTATCATGAAAAAGTCTCCTCTTTGTAGGATTTATTTTATTATCATGTCCATTGTCTATAATGATGAAGGCCACTCATTCTTCACTGGCCATGGAAGTGATTGAATTTAAGGATGCATAGTAAACTCTTAATTTCTTATAGGGCCAGAAGTCTCATTTATCTTTTTATCCTTTTTGCTTTCAATAATCTATGACAGAATTTGGAAAAATGTAGGTGTTTTTATTTTTGTTATTTATTTATGTATTTATTTTTTTGAGGTGGAGTCTCACTCTGTTGCCCAGGCTGTAGTGCAGTGGCGGCGATCTCGGCTCACTGCAAGCTCCGCCTCCCAGGTTCACACCATTCTCCTGCTTCAGCCTCCTGAGTAGCCGGGACTACAGGCGCCTGACACCACACCCAGCTAAGATTTTGTATTTTTAGTAGAGACAGGGGTTTCACCGTGTTAGCCAGTATGGTCTCGATCTCCTGCCCTCGTGATCTACCCGCCTCGGCCTCCCAAAGTGCTAGGATCACAGGCTTGAGAGGTGTATGTTTTTAACTAAGAATAAAAATTTATTATTTTTATTGAACTAAAATATTTTACAAATATGTGGGGTACAACCAAAGTATTTGTTACATTCATAGAGTGTGTAATGATCAAGCCATGGTATTCGGAGTATCCATCACCTGGTGTATTTATCATTTCTATGTGTCAGTAACATTTCAAATTCTCTCTTTTAACTACTTTAATATATACTATATAATGTCATTAACTATAGTCACCCTATTCTGCTATTGGGGCTTATTTGTTCTATCTAATCGTACGTTTTTATCCACTAATTATCCTCTTTATATCCCCCTTTCCACCCACGCACGGTTCCCAACCTCTGGTATGTATCATTCTATTCTCTGTCTCCATGAGATCAATGTTTTTAGCTCCCACATATGAGTGAGAACATCGACATCTGTCTCCCTGTGCCTGCCTAAAGCAGACACCTAATCCACACTTGTGTTGTGACCTTAGTGGCACTCACTATTCAAGAAGTTAATCCTCCCAGTTCAAGATTCATACTCAAATCAAAGGTAGATGATTGAACAACAGTAAGTTAGATTCATTATGGCATGTAATATGTTCTTTATGTCAGAATCATTGGTAGGATAATGAACATCAAATAATCATACTTGCTTTTATTCTGAATGAGTTTAAAAGAGGGGAGCAAGACCTAGGATTCAGGTAGCTTACTTTTAAGTTTCATTATAAACTGCAAAGCGCTGCTCAATACTACCCTCTGCAACCTTTTAATAAAATGGAGCAAAACTAATAAAAGAAAAATTCATCTAATCCCCACACAAACTAATATAGATACCTCAAAGTCTTTAGTCCTGTGCCCAGTAAGAGATGCTAAACCAACAAAGTTCATCAACTCTCTTTTTGAAATGCACTTCATGCCATATTTAAAAAGTGAGGTGATTTCTTAAGGCCAGAGACTAAGAGTCTACGAGTCAGACACTTTTCTAAGATTTTCTCTTTGTGTGAATAGAACTCTACAGTGAGCATTAAGTCTCCAGTTAAAGCGGTACTGAGATTCACTACTTCAAGGAGTCACCTGCCTTGACCAATTCTTTTGTTGTTGTTGTTGTTTGTTTGCTTGTTTTTGAGACAGTGTCTTGCTCTGTTGCCCAGGCTAGAGTGCAGTGGCATTATCTCAGCTCACTGCAAACTCTGCCTCCCAGGTTCAAGTGGTTCTCCTGCCTCAGTCTCCCAAAGTGCTGGGATTACAGGTGTGAGCCACTGCACCTGGCTGACCAATTTTTTATTATCTTTAAGTCATTAAAAAAATTATTATTATCTATGTGCCTTTAATTCTAGTTTTATTTGTGTGGCTTTCTGTATATAATCCATTACTTACTAAATTATAATTTGCATAAAAGAGAGTCAAATATTTATTTCTTAGCCTTTTGACATTTATGATAGCACTGAGAAATTCTGTAGTTTTTAAATAAGAGCTTTGAAATAATGAAATAATGATTTTTAAAATTTAATTTTATCTTGAAATTTTAATAAAAATATAATCATTCAGTGGTATTCATATTTACAAAGGAATTCAATATAAACATCCAATTGTTATAAATCATAACTTTATGTACATGAGTGAAAGCTGAAACTTTCAAATAAGTCAGACACAGGAAACTAGAATTACAGTAAGAAATGCCTGAATCAAGTTCTTTTCTTGTATACAGTTGGTAGGAATGTAAGTTATTACAACCACTATAGAAAACAGTATGGAGGTTCCTCAAAAAACTAAAAATAGAACTACCGTATGATCCAGCAATCTCATTGTTGGGTATATATTCAAAAGAAAGAAAAAGAGCATATCAAACATATGTCTGCACGCCTATGTTTATTGCATCACGATTCACATTTGCCAGATATCAAATAAATCTTTGTTCATCGATGAATGAATGAAGAAAGAAAATAGGTTTAATTGGAATATACCTGAAATATTATTCAGCCATAAAAAAATGAAATGCTGTTATTTGCAACAACATGGCAGAAATGGAGGATATTATATTGAGTGAAATAAGCCAGGCACAGAAAGTAAAATATTGCATGTTCTCAAATCTCATGATCTCATGGTTCTAACACTGATGTTTATTTCTATTGAGTAATTTTTAACATAATATCCTTATTTCAGCAAGAGGGAATATTGGCATTAGTGTACTTGAATTGATTTTCTATTTTTAATTTGAAAATTTATAAATGCTTGCATGCAAAGCGAAAGCATTCTTAAATGATGCAAAGTAGGTTAAGCTTTGTTGCAGGGACAGTAAACAAAAAAGGAATTCATGGAAGTTTGTAAGATGTGAATCCTCAATCTTTGGACCCACAGTCAAGTGTGATTCCAATGAAAGAAAGGATTTAAGTATTACTCAAGCTCCTCAGAACTCCAATTAGCTCATCAGATTGTTCAGTTGTTACCTCCTATTTTATTATGCAGCAATAAGACACAACAGGATAATCAAATCACAAAGATTATAGCATGCCTTTGCTGAAGTTGCAAGTCACGAGTCAGAAGAAAAGATGACTGCTTACTACACGAATTGCAATAATGACTTCAGAATTTACTGTTTAGAGCAGCTCCTTGCCATCATTATACAAATAAAAAATAAGTCAGTGGACATATTTGGAGTTCTAGTACAATGCCTGACATGACTAACAACCAATTATAAACTTTGAACTGTTTATTTTGAGTGTAATCTCAGTTCTTACTTAATAAAATTCTTTGTCTACTATGGTTTAAAAATACATGCTAAAAGTTTCTCATGTAACAGATGTGGGTATTTTTTTGGTCATCAAAGTACTCCTTCTTTGGCCCTTTGTTCACCTTTTTAGTGTGTAATTCCTGAGGCTATAAGAAAAAGAAAATGCAGAATACTATTACTGACTATAACTCCCATTTGACCTGATAAGTCCCTGGCTACCCAGAAGGAAACCAAGATGAACTAAGGTTAACAGAATCTTCTTACATTTGAGCACCAGCTAAATAGAAAACAGAAAAAAAAAAAAAAATACAACAAGATGAGACATAATACTACTCAAATAAAATTACTATAGGGACATAAGGAGAAATAATATAATTATCTAGTCTATATCCTATTAAGGAAACTGGGTTTAGCTTCACTAATCCCAATACAAATTGTCACTATATTTTCAAAGTCATGCAATTTGCCTCTGGTGATGGACAGACATCAACATTACAGCATTTCCTTTATCGCCTCAATAGTGCATTTAATCTGCCTTCCTGACTCTACTTAATGATTTTGAATAACTTCACTGCAGTTAAGAAAATGCAAAATAAATGGATTCTTTCTTCTATAATAAAATAACTCTCTATTGTATAATACTTAGGGAGTTTGGAGAATGATTTTATTAATTCTATAGTGAAGAGATAGATTGGCTTTACCTAATAGTATCATCATAACATAAAAGTTATTCCTTGTCTATATATCAAAGCCTAAAAGTTTAATTACTTAGAAAGATCATATTCAAAACATATTTACAAAGTAAAATGTGCTTTCTTTTTTTGTTAAAATTACATCTTAACAAGTACCATAATAACTAATCATTAATTATCATAATGATATTTGGGATAATTTCAACATGATTTTGTGGGAGCAAACCACTAAAGTAATGACAATTTGGAGTTCTCTTAAATTTAGTCAGAATAATTGGTCAATGGAATTCAGTGGAATTATCAACATCCATGTCTCTTATTTCTTATGTTCTTTTAACTCTGAAACTTATTTTATCATGTTTTTTTCCTTTTATCCTCTAAAAAGATGCTTGTAATTTTCTTCTTTCCTGCTCAGAAATCCATTTGAATGTCTAAGTTTGTCAGAAAATATGTGGCTATGAGTTACTCTCTCACTATTCTGTTTTAATAGTATATATAGGACAATAAATAATATTGGAATGAATGGTTATGAGCCTTACATCAAAAAGCAGATCTAATACTTCTAACACTTTGCAGATGGAGGTGAGGTTTAAGCAAATTTTAAATGGTGGTCCTTTGGAATGACGCTTCTGAGATCCATAGTGGTTCTCATTAAGAAAATAAGAAATTAGATGAAGATTGTAGTGGCATGGTGCAAAGAGGAATCCCGGAATATGAAAAATAATTTGTCTGTGAAATTTAGTTGATTCTATAGTAAGTAAGGGATAATGGTGCATTTCCCGAAACAAGAAAATGTAGTAGCAACTAGACCTCAAAGGAGTGCAGAAACCATACATGTTGATCGGCTATATAATTTTTGATATAGATATTACTCCCATATTTGGTCTTATAGGAGCTGAAAGTTTTTTTTTTCTTTTTTTTTTTTTTTTTTTACTTGAACTACTTTGGAGTCACATCTTTCGGACTTTGTCAAAAATGAGTTATCTGTAGTTTCAGATGAGAAAAGTAAGTTCCTTAGGTATTAAATGAGGCAGTGCTTTTCAATGACAACTTAGAGAAAAGAGTCAGCAACAAGTCCAGGCAAGAGGTGAAGTTTTTACTCAATAAGAGTGTATTTAAAGTTACCTGATTTTTCTATTTTATTTATTTAGCAAACACTTATAAAGGACTTACTATCATCGGGAACTCTCATAAGTGCTATATAAATATTAATCATGAAATGAGGAATGCGAGAGCTTAAAAGAATAGCCAAGCACCAATCACACACCTTTAATGAGTGGCAGTGTTGGGAGACTCAGAAGATGTAACATCAGTTTGAGTCAGTAGGTTACCACTATGCTACGCTGCCTCATAGATACATAACTTTCAAAAAAATTTTTCTAACATTTTATTTCCCTGTAAATAAATCGAGGATAAAATACCATGCATTAGCTTTCCCTCTCAGTTGGAATAGTACATGTAAAGGCACTTCATAATGAACATTTTATTGTTCATAACAGTAATTAATTAAAATGGAAAATAATGATTAATTTGTCATGCTGCACCAGATACTTTGAAAATCATTATATATTCATCATTTCATTCAATACAGCCATCCTATGAGCTTGGGAGGGTATGCTATCACGCTGATTTACAGATGGTAAAATTCTGCTCTATTTACAATTAGTGTTTGTACTTATAATTCTTCTGATATTAAATAGAAGGTATTGAAAGATAGATATTTTCAAGAGTGGTGTTATTATACACTTATCTGTCACCATTAATTCTTCAGTGTCATAATTAATTTATTAGTACTAATAAATTTCCAAATTTCTCTAGAGATGTACTTTTAACAATATGAATTACATCATAAATGACATTATTCTTATAACAACTGAAACTTCTTCATTTGCATTCTAACACGCTTTGTTGAGTGGAAGAAAAATAATAGAGTAACAACTAGAATGCTAGAAATGGCATATATTAATACGTCACATCAGATGAATCATTCTGTTGAATATTTGCTGATGTATTTTTTAAAAGCATATGTATTTAAGCACATATTTTAAAAGCATATATTTTTAAAAGCATAAAAATATAAAGATATCCCCATCACCTTCTTTTATAAATTAATACTCATAGACAGCATCGTATTTGGTATTCACTACTGCTTTTCTGGTATTTATGTGGCTATAATCTATCTGGTCCTTTTACCAATTCTTAATAAGCTTCAATATATTTGCTAAGAATAAATGTCTGACAGCTTGAAGCCAAATCAATAATGTCAAAATACCAACATATCTAGTATATCCCAATTTGATTTTATTAAAATAATTGTAATTTGTTTTCAACCAATATTTTAAAGGGCAACTTATTTAATGTCTCAAGATAGGTTTTGAGAGTTTTAACATTGTTTATATTCTGATTGAGAAGACAAGTCTATATTGTAGTATGATGTGATAAGTACATAAAAAGATGGAAGTTCGTATCCACAGTTCAATCTTTAAAAGAATGGATAACTCGATTTGGAAAGATTGCGGCATGCTTCCCTGAGGTAGTGATAGTAGACTGAGATTCAGTACATGGACAGTAATTTCACATATAGATAAAACTACAACAGTAATAACAAACATATTTTATGGTATGTTGTGTTATGGAATAAAATTGATCTTATACAATGTTACCCTAATCTTCTGTAAATGCTAATAGTTTTTCCTCCAAAAATTACATATGCATACATGAATTCAAAGTTACAAACTCACATTTAAGGGGTTCATGCCCAATGAGAACTCCCTTCCCAGCTATGAGGTCCTTATAATTTAAAAAATGGTCATGAAAGAGCTAATGAGATAGAAAATAGTAGGATTTTTATCTTTATACATCTTGATATCACTTTATTTCTAAATAACCAATAAAATAGAATTGAAAAAAATCTCAAGCTCAGATTATTCTTTCTCTCACTGCATTCAAAGATTATTTCAAAAAACTCAAATCAGTTCGTGTTGCCTCTCTGCATGAAGAGCCCACCAACTTCATAATGGCCCCAAACTGAAGTCTCAACTCAAGTGCATGGGATATGAAACTATTACAACCTGATTCTTAGCATCATTTTTTCGCTCTTCCCACATATTCTGTGATATAGTCACATTAAACTTTAAATTCTTCCCTAAATATGCTGTATTGTTTTCCTAATTCCATGTCTTTTTACATATATGCTGATCATCTGCCTAGAATGTTCTACCTTTTGCTTGATAACTTTATAGGACAAAATTTAAAGATTTTGTTTTACAACCTTTTATATTGTCCCACAGCTCTTGCATCTTCTGTTCTGTAGTTTTTCAGTTTTATTCATTTTGTTGATTTATTTTATTTAGTTCTGAAGAAAACTCTGTTGATCTATCTTCAAGTTCACTGATTCCTTGTCTTGTCACATCTACTGATAAGTCCGTCAAAAAAAAAATTATTCATTCTTGTTACTGTGGATTTGATTCCCAGCATTTTCTCTGGATTATTTTTTAAAATTTTAATTTTCTGCTTACATTACCCATCTGTTTTACATATTGCCAATTTTTTTTTTTTGTTACGGACTTTAACGTATTAACCATAGTTATTTTAAATTATTTGTGTGATAATCCCAACATTTGTGTTATATCTGAGTCTGGATTTGATGGTTGTTTTATCTCTTCTGACTTGATTTATCTTGCCTTTTGTTATAACTTGTAAGTTTTTGTTGAAAGCTGTTGTGTCAGGTAATAGGAAACATCATAAATAGGAATTTGGTTTATTTTAATCTTGCTAGGTGCTTATTTGTATTTAATGTTGCTGTAATCATAGGAACCAGAGGATTCCAATTCCTTGAATATTCTCAGTTTTGTTTGCCCTCTTGGTATGGTGCTTACCTGTGTACTGCATTGCCCTAGCAGAGATTCTCCATGAGGACCTCGCCCCTATGGCAAACTTCTTCCTGGGCATCCAGGAGTTTCCATACATCTTCTAAAATCTAGGCAAAGGTTCCCAAACCTCAATTCCTGACTTCTGTGCACTGGCAGGTTCAACACAATGTGGAAGCTGCCAAGGCATGGGGCTTGCACTCTCTGAAGCCACAGTCTGAGTTCTATGTTGGCCCCTTGCAGCCACAGTTGGAGTGACTGGGATGCAGGACATAAAGTCCCTAGGCTGCACATAGCATAGGGACCCTGGGCCCAACCCACAAAACAACTTTTTCCTCCTAAAACTCCAGGCCTTTGATGTTGGAGGTTGCCATGAAGACCTCTGACATGTCCTGGAGACTGTGTCTTGCATCTCTCTTTTTTTTTTTTTTTTTTTTTTCTCATTTTCTACTGATATTCTACAGTGCCCCTGATGGTGTGATAAAGTGTGGAGTAGGGGAAGTTTCTATAATATTCTGGATTTTCGGTTTTTTACTGAGGATTTATCTTGAGATTTTGTCCCTCACAAGTGTTTCTGTCCCTCTTTATGTATTATGGATAGCTGTTTTTCCACCTGCTGGTTATTTCATTTCCTGGATGCAATAGTCCTACCTATTTTCTAGAAACCCTGGTCTTGGTCAACTCTTTTTTTTTTTTTTTTTTTTTTTTTAACCTTCCTCTTGGGTAGGACAGGAAGGCTAAGTGGGGATCCAAGTGAGAAATGCCCCCTTCACTACAGCTGAGATAAAGTTCTCTCATAATTTTGTGTTTAGGCAAAGCCTTTTCTTCTGGAAGATAAGCATTTGTAGTGAAGAACACTCTGATATGCTTTGCAAAGGTTATTCCTCTCTTCTCCCTCACAGGATTACAAAGAGGTATTTTTCAACTTCCAAACATGAGAACCTGGTGGAATTCTAAGACTGTGGGTTCGCAAGACTTTTTGCCCCTGAAGTTAGTCCATACAAAGGTTCCAACAATTTATGAAAATTACTATTCACATGTTTCTCTCTAAATTTTGAGATGGTGATTTTCCCTCTGATGAATCCAAGAAAAGTTATTCATTTTCAATTTGTGATTTTGTTGTTGTTGCTCTTGTTGTAAAAGTGAGAGTGACAACTACTAAGCTTTTTCTACATTGCAGTTTGATATGGTTTGGCTCTCTGTCCCCACCTAAATTTCATCTTGTAGCTCCCATAATTCCCATATGTTGTGGAAGGAACCCAGTGGGAGACAATTGAATCATGGGGGCAGGTCTTTCCCATGTTGTTCTCATGACAATGAATGGGTCTCATGAGATCTGGTGGTTTTAAAAAAGGGAGTTTCCCTGCACAAGCTCTCTTTTTGCCTGCTGCCATCCACGTAAGATGGGACTTGCTCTTCCTTGCCTTCCTCTGTAATTGTGAGCCCTCCCCAGCCATGTGGAACTGTAAATCGAATAAACCTCTTTCTTTTGTAAATTGCTCAGTCTCAGGCACACCTTTGTCAGCAGCATGAAAACAAACTAATGCAGTAAATTGGTACCAGGAGTGGGGTACTGCTGAAAGGATACTGGAAAATGTGGAAGTGACTTTCAAATTGGGTAACAGGCAGAGGTTGAAACAGTTTCGATGACTCAGAAGAAGACAGGAAAATGTGAGTAAGTTTGGAACTTCCTAGAGACTGGGTGAATGGCTTTGACCAAAAGCCTGATGGCGATGTGAACAATAAGGTCCAGGCTGAGTTGGTCTCAGATGAAAATGAAGATCTTGTTGGGAACTGGAGCAAAGGTGACTCTTCTTACATTTTAGCAAGGAGACTGGTGGCATTTTGCCCCAGCCCTAAAGATTTGTGGAATTTTGACCTTGAGAGAGCTGATTTAGGGTATCTGGTGCAATACATTTCTGAGCAGTAAAGCATTCAAGAGGGGATCTGGGTGCTGTCAAAGACATTCTGTTTTAAAAGGAAAATAGAGCATAAAAGGTTGGAAGTTTTGCTGCCTGAAAATGTGTTAAAAAGAAAATCCCATTTTCTGAGGAGAAATCCAAGTTAGCTGCACAAATTTGCATACGTAACTAGGAACCAAATGTCAATCCCCAATCCCATGGGACAAATGTCTCCAGGGCATGTCAGAGGTCTTCATGGCAACCTCCAACATCAAAGGCCTGGAGTTTTAGAGGAAAAAGTTGTTTTGTGGGTTGGGCCCAGGGTCCCTATGCTATGTGCAGCCTAGGGACTTTATGTCCTGCATCCCAGTCACTCCAACTGTGGCTGCAAGGGGCCAACATAGAACTCAGACTGTGGCTTCAGAGAGTGCAAGCCCCATGCCTTGGCAGCTTCCACATTGTGTTGAACCTGCCAGTGCACAGAAGTCAGGAATTGAGGTTTGGGAACCTTTGCCTAGATTTTGGAAGATGTATGGAAACTCCTGGATGCCCAGGAAGAAGTTTGCCATAGGGGCGAGGTCCTCATGGAGAATCTCTGCTAGGGCAATGCAGAAGGGAAATGTGGGGTGGAGCCCCCACACAGAGGACCTACTGGGGCATGGCCTACTGGAGCTGTGAGAAAAGGGCTACTGTCCTCTAGACCCCAGCATGGTAGATCCACTGACAACTTGCACTGTGTTCCCGGAAAAGCCACACTCAACACCAGTCTGTGAAGGCAGCCAGGAGGGAGGCTCCACCCTGCAAAGCCACAGGGGCAGAGCGGCCCAAGACTATGGGAACTGACTTCTTGCATCAGGGTGACCTGGATGAGACAGAGTCAAAGGAGATTATTTCAGAGCTTTAACATTTGACTGCCCTGTTGGGTTTTGGACTTGCATGAGGCCTGTAGTCCCTTTGTTTTGGCCAATTTCTCCCGTTCGGAACAGCTGCATTTACCCAATGCCTGGACCCCCATTGTATCTACAAAGTAACTAACTTGCTTTTGATTTTACAGGCTTATAGGAGGAAAGGACTTGCCTTGCTGTGGATGAGACTTTGCACTGTGGACTTTCGAGTTAATGCTGAAATTAGTTAAGACTTAGGAAGACTACTGGGAAGGCATGATTGGCTTTGAAATGTGTAGATATGCGATTTGGGAGGGGCACGGGCAGAATGATATGATTTGACTGTGTCCCCACCTACATCTCATTTTGTAGCTCCTGTAATTCCCACGTGTTGTGGGATAGCTGCAGCACTATGGCCCCTTTCTATGACATCCCTGAAGGACAGTGGTGAACAGCAGTTTTCCCACTGGGTAGAATTTTGAGCAGTGTACTTGGTTGTGCACTATGCATGGAGGGAGTAATGGTCAGATGTGCAATTATATACTGATTCATAGGCTGTCACCAATGGTTTAACTGGTTGGTCAGGGACTTAGAAGAAGTATGATTGGAAAATTGGTGACAAAGAAATCTGGGGAAGAGGTATGTGGATGGTCCTCTCTGAGTGGTCAACAAGTGTGAAGATATTTGTATCCCATGTGAGTGCTCACCAACGGGTGACATCAGCAGAGAAGGATTTTAATAATCAAGTGGATAGGATGACCCGTTCTGTGAACACCACTCAGCCTCTTTCCCCAGCCACCCCTGTGACCACCCAAAGGGCCCATGAACAAAGTGGCCATGGTGGCAAGGATGGAAGTTACACATGGGCTCAGCAGCATGGACTTCTACTCACCAAGGCTGACCTGGCTATGGCCACTGCTGACTGGCCAATTTGCCAGCAGTAGAGACCAACAGTGAGCCCTCGATACGGCACCATTCTTCTAGGTGATCAACCAGTTATCTGGTGGCAGGTTGATTATATTGGACCTTTTCCATCATGGAAAGGGCAGAGGTTTGTCCTCACTGGAATAGACACTTACTCTGGATATGGGTTTGCCTATCCTGCATGCTATACTTCTGCCAAGACTACAATCTGTGGACTCATGGAATGCCTTATCCACTGTAATGGTATTCCACACAGCATTGCTTCTGACCAGAGCACTCACTTTATGGCTAAATAAGTGTGGCAATGGGCTCATGCTCATGGAATTAACTGGTCTTACCATGTCTCCCATCATCCTGAAGCCTCTGTACTGATAGAATGGTGGAATGGCCTTTTGAAGTCACAATAACAATGCCAACTAGGTTAAATACTTCGTAGGGCTGGGCCAAAGTTGTCTAGAAGGCCATGTATGCTCTGAATCAGGATCCAATATATGGTACTCTTTCTTCCACAGCCAGAATTCATGGGTCCAGGAATCAAGGGGTGGAAGTGGAAGTGGCACCACTCACCATCACCCCTAGTGATCCACTGGCAAATTTTTTGCTTCCTTTTCCCACGACATTGCATTCTACTGGCCTAGAGGTCTTAGCTCCAGAGGGAGGAACACTGCCACCAGGAGAGACAACAATGATTCTGTTCAACTGGAAGTTAAGATTTCCATCTGGACACTTTGGACTCCTCCTACCTTTAAATCAACAGGATAAGAAGAGAGTTACAGTGTTGGCTGGGGTGATTGACCTGGACTATCAAGACGAAATCAGTTTACTATTCCACAATGGAGGTAAGGAAGAGAATGCATGGAATACAGGAGATCCATCAGGGCATCTCTTAGTATTACCATGCCCTGTGATTAAAGTCAATAGCAAAATACAACAGTCCAATACAGGTAGGACTGCAAATAGCCTAGGCCCTTCAGGAATGAAGGTTTGGGTCACTTCACCAGGCAAAATCTATGACCTGCTGAGGCACTTGCTGAAGGCAAATGGAATACAGAATGGACAGTAGATAGTGGAAGAAGGTAGTTATCTTCTTCTACCAGTATGATGATGTCAATACCAGTATGACAATGTCAATACCAGAACGACAATGCCAACAGTTGCAGAAACGAGGACTGTAGTTGTCATCGGTATTTCCTCCTCCTTTTGTTAAAAATATGTTTGAGAGGCAGGAGAATGGCGTGAACCCAGGAGGCGGAGCTTGCAGTGAGCTGAGATGGCGCCACTGCACTCCTGCCTGGGTGACTGAGCGAGACTCCGTCTCAAAAAAAAAAAAAAAAAAAGAAATATGTTTGTGCATATACAAGTATACACTTGTACTAAGAAAATATCTTCATTTTATTTCCTTTTTCCTATATCATGTGACATAAGGTTTATTGACTTCATATCAGCATTTAACTATTGTTAACTTTATGTAATAGTATTTGGTTTCGGGACTGGCGTGTTTCTGGTTGTACAAAGGATAGTTGTATTATGTTAGACGTAATTATGACCTTATTATTGTCTTTGTTTGAAGATTATGTCTGATCTCAGGAGATGTGTATGGGTTCAAGTTGACAAGGGTGGGCTTGTGATAATTAATACTGAGTATCAACTTGATCGGATAGAAGGATGCCAATTTTTTATTCTGGGTGTGTCTGTGAGGATGTTGCCAAAGGAGATTAACATTTGAGTCAGTGGGCTGGGAAAGGCAGATCTACCCTTAATCTGGGCAAATACCAACTGATTAGCAAGGGTTTGGCTTTCTAGACTAGTTCCTGCAGAGATTGTGGGCCAGATTGTGTTTTTATGCCTGTTCGGGTCGTTGTCCATTTCAATATTTAGTCTCTCAGTAAACATCATCCCCGTCTTGAAGGGCAGTCTTATTATCTTTTCAGTGACTAGTCTACAGCTAGAACAAAGTACTTACATGATTGATATATATTTGTTGAAGGCATGATTTAATTCATAAATTAATAATTTATTTTATTGTCACAATAACTTCAAGGTTTTCAAGATTAATACTAACGTGCCAATTTATTTTAGATTAATAAACTGGAGTCCATAAATTCTAAAACAAAACCATAATAAATGTTTAGGTCCATATTGAACATGGGTTTGTTTTCATGTGTTATTTTTAATATTCATTCCAGAAACATTCATATTATAATTATTACATATCTACTATGCACCAGTCTCACCACTATACATAATCACTTTTATTGTTTAACTTTTTCTCATAAAATATTATTAATAAAATATTTATTATTTAACTTTCTCTCATAAAATGTTATATTAATATTTAACATATTAATATAAAATATTAATGAAGTTTATATGCAAATATAATTTATAAATAAATCAAATGATTTTTTATTTCCACTAGATGTTATATCCATCTCTAATTACAAAGAACATCTGATTATTCAATTAAGCAATTTTAAGAATTAATGCAAAACAGGATTTTATCTTATTCTTTACCTCAATTTTTTTCAGCCAAATTTTAATTGAAACATTATTATGGGAAAAAGGGTATATAATACTGTATGCTTCCATAACATCACCTATTCCTTTTCTAGAGTATCTTTCCCTTTTCATCATATACATTATGCCTTTTTCTCTTTCATTTTTCTCTCTGTCTTTCTCTACTTCCTCCCCTAAATGTATCTTCTTATATTCATTTATTAGTCCAAAACTATGACAGATCGAGAAAACTTTTACATCACTATAAGCTTAAAAACAACAGTAATAACAATCACAAAAGCATCATGCTAGTTAAAATTATGTAGGCTTTACTAGTGGTTCTCAGAGTCTCCAAACACACCTATTAACAAGAGGCAAGTATTATATAGCGCACTTTAGGTTAGGTATAATTACTCGCCTCAGTGTATAAATAAAGAGGCACAAAATGCTGAAGGTTTTATGTGTACTACATAAGGATTATAGAGACCAAGAATGAGTCATATTGAGAGAAAAGAGGATCAAAAACTAGTAGATTACCTAATAAAGGGTAGAAGAAAATGTGATTTATTAAATTGTTTTATTAAAATAAGACTGATATAAGGTAGTTGGGCTGATTTATTTATCTGCAGTCTAATCATGAGTTAAAACACCGTAATCACTTCCTTTTTATGAACTGAGCTTGTAGATGATGTCCCAGAAGAGAAGAGATTGTAATATAGCAGCAGATAGAGACCAACACATCTCATATTGACTGATTTTTCAGATCTATAAAAATCCACACATTCAGTGGAGGCCCCGTGGCAAACAAGTGATAAAAAAGCAAACATTTTAAGCCAAAACAAATAAAAACCAGCCTTGTAGCTCCATTTCATTCAAAAAGCTTCCCTATAAATTAGAGCAATCTGGTCTCAAGGAGTCTCTTCTCCACTCTCAGAGACCAAACAACATCAAAATTTAACAAATAGAAGGAACTATAAGGCCTGAGGACTGTCCTTGATCAAATATCCAATATCCCTTTCATTTACTGTAAACAGGTAAATTCTGGTTAATCCTAGATGGATTGAAAGCAGCAGGAAACTTAAATATGCAATTCATGCTGAAAAGACTCTTCCTTTAGGCACACTCAGAAAGAACAAATGGTATTTATTTTCAGCAGGCTCAATATTGGTTCTATGGAAGCAGAGGGGGAAATATACATATGGATAAACCACAGATAGAATATCTGAAAATATCTGCTTTCTTTTCAAAAAGGTTGGCATTTTAAGGACAACATTTTGACAAATGTACTAATTTTGTTCCCAGAGAGTCACAAAATCCAAGAGGGACTGGGTCTACTACCCCTGGCAGAGAATCTGACTGCCTTTACTCGGCCTATTCTCCCTTAGGAGTGAGCCATAGGGATGGCGGGGCACTGGCAATCTTAGGGTAGACCCTCTGGGCTGTAAAGAAAAATTGGAGTTCATAAATCAAATGGCAGAAATAAAGTATATATGGCAGAATTCAAAGTCAAATAAAAACTCTGAAACTGTATATCATAGTAACAATAACATTCGCTATTTTAAAAGTATCAGGAGGTGCCAGGTATTATACCGAGCACTTTAGATTAGGTATCACGATTCTCTCAGTTTATAGATGAAGAGGCACCATTTGCTGAAGATTGTACATGTAGTATGTAATGATTAGAGACACCAAGCATGAGCCATATTAAACGGAGAAAAGAGGTTCTGAAACTATGAAATTATATAATAAAGGGCAGAAGAAAATGTGATAAAGCTGCAGCAATTCTGGAAGTAGAATATAGGAACTTAGAAGTCTATCAGCGTCTAGACAGAGAAAGATAGCAAGAGGAAAAAAGTTGTTCAGTAGCGTATTTTATTTCTAATGGACATAATTTCCATATATTATCCATTAAGGATTACACACACACACACACACACACCCACACACACACAAACACACAGCTGTCTCTCTGTATGCATGGGGAACTGGTTTCAGGATCCTCTGTGGCTCTGTGGATAATCAAATCCGCGAATGCTCAATTTCTTTACATAAAATAATGTAATATGTGCAAATAACCTAAACACACCCGCCCATATATTTTACATTATTTTTAGATTACTTATAATACCTAATACAGTGTGAAAGTTTGTATAAAAATAGTTGTTTTACTACATTTTTTAGGGAAAAATAAAGAGAAAAAAAGCTCAGCACATGTTCCGTACAAAAGCAACTATGAATTTTTAAAAATATTTTTGATTCACACTTGGTTGCATCCATTGATGGGATATCCACAAATACAGAGGGCTGACTGAGTATATATATTAATGCTGATAAAGGTAAATCAGAGACCTGGATAAAACACTGTATTGCATTTGTATGAATAGAAGGTACACTGCTTCAGAGTGAAAAAATAGTGGCTCTGGCATGTGAGAGTCAGCACACCTGTCCTACGTAAGTTCATGGACAACAATCACCACCAAATTTTTGGCTAATTTATTCTTGTAGTAGAATGGTCCCAAGATCTGCAGTCATTTCAAGCTGCTTTTTATTCAGTGTGATGAACTTCCCTGTATTTAATAGTTTAAGGATATGTTTGAATCCATGAAGACTGGAAACGAAATGCAAATTTTCATATAATCTTTTCTAAAGAACATTTGAAAAGATTGTGTTTTAGGATTTTTGTTCCAGATCTAGTTTAGACACTTACTAGCTGTTTGAATTTGAACAAGATATGTGATGTATTGGAGTTCCATTTTCTGTACTAGTATACAAAGATGAAGATGCTCCTAGAATATGGGGATGCTGTTAGAATTAAATGATTTAAGTCAAGTTAAAATACCTTGTACATTTTAAAGAATATAAACACGGTGATCATTACTATACTGAAAATATTGATTTTAAAAACTACACAAAGTCGTCATTTTAAGAAAAAATCAAATAAATAGAGAAGACACAAGAGAAAACATATTAAATATCGTTATGTGGCCAAAGATTATATACATAAAACATACCAGTAATCTGCTTTCTCTGAACTAAAGTTCAGTTAGTCACCGTGGATTTTTAAATATCTTACAGGTATAAAGTCCTCTTGAGGATGTGCGACATCACAATTTAAAAATTCTTTCTGGAGAAGAAAACTGAATAAATAGAGAAAATGGAAAAGTATAAAGAGAAGAAAATAAAATAAGAAATGGATAAAAATAGGTAGATATTGACTCAATATTTATAAAGAAAGCAAAAGAGATGAGATGCAGAAGCTCTAGCCAAAAATCTCCTTGTGACTGTCTATTGCTTTAATATGAGAGAAATATTCTATTAAAGTTTATAAATATTAGAATAAGCACTAAGCAATAGAATAAGTTTGAAATACTACACAAGCAGCTGATACTTAGTTCTCAAGGTCTAGCCCTCTATTGAGTCATTGGTGAATAGCGGAGAAGAATGTGTTCTTTCCATTATAAAGAAGCAAACATCCTTCTCAACCTTGTAGTTTTTTAAGCTACATTTTGTGCTCAATTATTACTTATGACTTTTAAAACAGTTAGCTGGAAGTGAAAAAACTTTTCTATAGCAGCTGTAGTCATCCAGGAAAAATTAAAATGTTCACTTAGTCTTAGAGACAAAGCCCATGTTGATATTAAATTAGGATTTTCAAATCGAGTGAAAAATTTTTTGGCAAAAACTTGAGCAGTGAAATTATGTTGACCTTCATTGAGAAGAAATATTGAGTCCAAACTCCCTAAATGTTAACTTTTGAACCAAATTAGTGTTTAGAATGATTATAATAATTTGATGTTTCTGCTAATAGTTTTTGTATAACAGCAGCATATTTGACCTTTTTAAAATGTCAGAAATAATATTTAATATTAATACGCTCTTCAGCCACTTTAAACACTCAGGTAATATTTAATATTAAAAATAATAATCTTGATATTTGTACTCAAAATGTCATCATATATTGCTGAAGGATGATTCAATGTCTCTCTAAAATTGATGAATTCAAATATTTCTTCCACAAAGCGGTATAGGAATTGGAATGGATAAAAGTAATTTATTTTTGTAGAAATCAAGTAGACTGTACTCAACATAAAGTGAAGTGCAATGAAGACCATTTACATTAATGCAATTTTTATTGTGAGGATAATGGTAGTTTAGAATATGAATGGTTGGAAAGAAAAAAACTATCTTAGTGTTGACATCAAAGCCCCTAAGTAAAAAATTCAGGGAATGCTTGTAATGATGAAGCTTAGGAGAATATTAGTTGTCTTAGTCCATTTTCTGTGGTCTTAAGAGAATACCACAGATGGGGTAATTTAGAAACAATAGAAGTTTATTTTGGCTTACGGTTCTGGAGGCAGAGAGGGTCAAGATTTGGTAGCTACATCTAGTCAGCTTCAGGTGAGGGCCTTGTGCTCAGTCATCACATGGAAGAGAGATGGCAGGGAAAGCAATCATGCAACAGGATCAAAACACAAGCAACAGCCTAGCCTTATAATACTCTACTTTCTAGGTCACTAATCCAGTCCCATGAGTGTGAGAACCCACACCTTCCTACAGAATTAACCCGGTCCTGTGAGAGTGGCATTATTCCCTCTTAACAACCTAACCACCTTCCTATGCCACCACACAGGGGAATGCATTCCCAACACATGAATGTTGGAGGCACACTCAAACCACGACACTAGTTAAGATACAATTTCAAGTAATTTCTGTCTTTATATAAACAATATATTAAGTTTTTGTTTCACTGTTACCATAAACTGCAGTTGTACATCTACAGCTAGAATCAGTTGGAAAATTTTTATCAATTTGGTTCATTTGAGCACCCATCTTCATCTTACTTGAATACTACTTTAAATGGCAAGCAATTTACACGAACATTTTTTAAGGGATTCATGTAAAATAAATACAAATGTTTCTCTTAGATACCTGACATATAAACATACATTTCCTTTTTTAAAGAAAACAGCCTATGCACTATTCTGCCTACTACTATAGTTGTTATATCAGGAAATATCAATGTGGTGTTTATATACGTCTTTTGAGGTCTTCTGGGTAAGAGTATTAACCAGAATACTTCAGAGTGTTTGTGAAGATTAAATGAAGACATTCATGGTCAACACTTGATATATGGCTTGGTCATTAATAGGGGCTCCAGGCCAGGTGCCAGTGGCTCACTCCTGTAATCCTAGCACTTTGGGAGGGCCAGGCGGGCGGATCATGAGTTCAAGAGATCGAGGCCATCCTGGCCAACATGGTGAAACCCTGTCTCTACTAAAAATACAAAACTTAGCCAGGCGTGGTGGCAGGCGCCTGTACTACCAGCTACTCCGGAGGCTGAGGCAGGAGAATCGCTTGTATTGAGGAGGCGGAGCTTGTAGTGAGCCGAGATCATGCCACTGCAAAACAGCCTGGGTGACAGTGCGAGACTCTGTCTCAAAAATAATAATAATAGTAATAATAATAATAAGTGCTCCATAGAGGAAGCAAAAAAATTTTTGAGAGGCAGTGGTGACTACTTAAAAGAATTTAAGCATGGAGTGACTGACACACAGCTGGTATTTGCAGCCATCTTCAAAAATTACTGATAGTATGATTTAAGTAACAGAGTAGGATTGTGTTTTACAAAAAAATAACGCTTTTAATTATAGTATGAACAATTGTGCTGAGGAAGGTTTTGTGATCATTAATGTTGTTCACTATTATTTTGGGTTCTTCTGAGAATACTATAGCGCTTCACTTTTCTATCCATGAAGTGTGAGTGAAATAATGCCAGCCACTTCTAGAAGAAAACATTAAGAGCTAAGGCACAAGTGAAAACTTCCCCTTCCCTTGTTAGCTGCAATGCTTCTTATTTTTGGAGATTTTAAGAGTGTGAATTTCTGAGTAAAGAATATGTGGAAGAAGTTAATTTCTATTAGCATGCTGGTTCAAACAATTGTGGGGTTCTCTTAAGGCCTGGGTGGTAGCCAGCAAGCAACTTGATGTTAAAGGTAAGAAAAATGACAAACATTGCTGTTAGTAGAAACTATTCTATGACGTCTTGGCAGAAGCTCCTGGTTGTGATGATGACTCTCAGGTACAAATTTGGTCACTCAAGCCGGGCGCGGTGGCTCAAGCCTGTAATCCCAGCACTTTGGGAGGCCGAGACGGGCGGATCACGAGGTCAGGAGATCGAGACCATCCTGGCTGACACGGTGAAACTCCGTCTCTACTAAAAAATACAAAAAACTAGCCGGGCGAGGTGGCGGGCGCCTGTAGTCCCAGCTACTCGGGGGGCTGAGGCAGGAGAATGGCGTAAACCTGGGAGGCGGAGCTTGCAGTGAGCTGAGATCAGGCCACTGCACTCCAGCCTGGGCGACAGAGCGAGACTCCGTCTCAAAAAACAAAAGAAAAACAAAAACAAAACAACAACAAAAAACACAATTTGGTCACTCATAGGATGAATTCAAAAGCAAAAGTTTAAAAATGGAGAGGGTTTCTGTTAGCTGCAGTTGGCAAGTAATTCAAGTAAACGGTAGTTGCTAAAAGTAATTAGCTAATGAGCAAACAGGAATAAAAAGGAATACAGCAGTTCCATGAATTCAGGGATCTTCAGCATTCAAAAAGACAGCAGATTCTTAACCCCAAAAGACAAAATAATTAAAGATTGGAGTTAGACAAAATAATTTAAATTTAGCTTTCAGGTAATGGCTAAATTAAGGGTATTAAGGAACCTACTTATAGGAAGCAGAATTAGGATAATTTTTTTTTTTTTAAATCACCAACACATCTGGAATTTTAGAATTTGTAGGCTCCCTTGCTTATTATAAATGACTCATTTTTTTTTTCTTTCATGAATCAGAAAGGGTTGGGATATTATATTAATGTTCTACCACACAATGTTCTACCATTGTAATTTGTATGGTGGGAGAGGCAGGTAAACATGCAAATATCCTAACCTTTTAGTTTATGGGTTTCTTATGTCCCCTAGAAATCTTGAAATTTCAACTTGATCCTGTGAATGAGTAGGGATTTGGATTATTACTCCTATGTTTGGTAAGAATCAATTTTATTAGATAAAGAAATGAGACCCAAATAATTGTTGAAAAATAAAGTATGCATTAGAAAACTGCACTTTTCCACTGAGGAGTTGGTTACCTGGGCCAAAAAGTATGAGTAGAAGTGGTATAAATTATTGCCAGGCAGAAGCTCACTGTGCATGTTTTTTTTATGGTCCCCCCTTCCTTTTACAAATGCCAAGTGTTGAAGGCTTTGTGCTTTGGTGGGTGTCCTGAAGTGAGGGTTACAGAGATCAGCATGAGTCACAAATACAACATAGACAGAACGTATACATGAGAAGTAAACTCCTATTTATTTATATTAGTGAAATATCAGGTTATATTTTACAATGACATATCTCATTTTGTCTCAATGTGGGAAAAGAAAGGAGACAAAACAAAAACAAACCAAATTTATGAAAATGTTAAAATAAATAAGCCAGAGATACGGTAGCCAACTAGAATGATGGGTATATGAAAAGCAGCAGAGTTACCTAAGATGTAAAATCTGATAAAATGAAGTAATCTTTTGGAAATGGGAGAACAAAGCATGGATTCAAATGCAACATTTGAATTTATTGCTCAGAATAGTTTCATGTTAAAACTATCCATAGAGAAAAACAGAAAGCATTTGAGGCGTAGAAGGTAAGTGAGTGGAGTTTTGTGTCTTTGTAATTCTAGCGATTCACATATAAATATTTAGAAGACAGTTGGATATAAATTTAAAGCTCAAGAGGAATAACTGTGTTAATAATGCATATCTGAGAGTCATTATTTTGATCATGGCAGTTAAGATGCAATAATTTAGCCAAGAAAACTGTAGGAGAAGATAAGAAGCAGATAGCCAGGAGGGAAAAAAAGAAAAAAAAAAAGCATTTATAAGGAAGCTGAAGAGTAAGCTTAGTGGTAGGAGAAAAAGCTTAATAATCTGGGCCACAGAACCAAACAATAAGAATATTTCTTAAAAGTGAAGTAAGTTCACAGTCAGATGCTCCTGCAGGTTAAACAACGTAAGATGAGGCGGGTTTTATAGTTCACCACATGGAAGTCATAAACGTCCTTAATGGAGCTCTTTTAATAGAGTGCTGTTGATATTGTGTTTAAAGAGTAACAGGGAATGTAAGAAAGTAGAAACAATAAGTGGTGGGCAACCCTCTCACACAGTTAAGATATTACAACAAGCCAGGTATACCATGTTAGGTGGACTGAGTTACGGGTCAGGAGTAAGATTCTGTAATAAATTCATTTTTGTCTTCTATAAGAAGAGAGGCTTAAACATGTTTAAATAATAGGATGAAGTAACCAGAAGTGAGGGATTGAAGACAGCACAAATAGGTACAAAGAGCTTCTAGAAGGAAGGATCCTGAGCGCTGGTAAAATTATTTATTTTATGTAATACCAAGACTATATCTTCCCTCCAAACAGAAGTGGAGGACGAAAAGATGAAAGCATAATTTTTAAATGTTTCTTGGGAAGGTGAAATTAATTTGAAAGATTATTTTCAGTTTCTACTTTCTCTTTGAAGTAAAAGGGAAGGTCATTGGTTCAGATTGAGTCAGCCATGGCAAAGTCACATGTTTTGGTTTAAAATAGTGAGTAGGAAATCTATAAAAATATCCAGTTCATACTGAGGGATTATTTAAGGTGGAAATAATTTGAGATTTTTCTCTAGCAGTTTTAGGACTTCTGAGTATTAATGCAAACGATGCAGTTAATTTTTACTAGGGTTGTGACTGTACTAGACCTATAAGGCATGAGGCCACCAAGAGAAAGGGTTCAATTATATTAGACATTGAACTTCAGAAGTGATACATTAACGGGTCTAAACGGGTTATAAAAGAAAGGAGCGAGTAACAGAAAGCACAAAAGAGCAGTGATTGAATAACTAAGTCTAATTATAGTCGTAACCATGCTTATGAGGGAAATATTTTAAAATATAGGAGGCTATATTTTAGTACAGAAGGTTATTTTTGTTTGAAATTTTTAGATTTATACCATCACTGTTACGTTTGTGTGTATATTCAGAATGTGTAATTTAGAATTGTATCTGAAGTATGATCGGACAAGATCAGACACAGAAATTCAGGTAACTTGCTGAAGATGTTTGTGAACTGCCAATAAAGAAGTTGGCTTTGGAGTTGAGGCCATCTGTTTCTTAACCACTATCTGCAACTCTCTATCCGTAAGTTTATACATGGTTAAACTGTCACTAAAAAGATATTTATGAAAATCTGACAAGGTGTTTAGAGAAAGAAACAATTGAAGTTAGCAAATATAAAGAATCATAGGAAATAAACTAGACATTTTTAAGGATGATTCTATACTCATAAAGAAAACAGTAGTAACAGAGTATGTATTCTGGGAATTATATACAATTAAAGTAATTTTTAGAGACTATCTTTCAGTGTGTGTGTATGTGTGTGTGTGTGTGTGTGTATATATATATATATATATATATTTTTTTTTAGATGGAGTCTTGTTTAGTCGCCCAGGCTGAAGTGTAATGGTGCCATCTCAGCTCACTGCAACCTCTGCCTCCTGGGATCAAGCAATTCTTCCACCTCGGCCTCCTGAGTAGCAGGGAGGAACCCGCCGTCATACCCGGCTTTTTTTTTTTTTTGTATTTTTGTAGAGACAGAGTTTCACCATGCTGGTCAGGCTGCCCTGACCTCATGATCCACCCTTCTCGGACTCCCAAAGTGCTGGGATTACAGGCGTGAGCCACTGCTCCCGGGCATTCAGCATACTTTTATTTCCACACATTTTTTAGTCAAATCTTTCACTAATTTTTCTTTAGTGTCCTTTCCTTTAGTAATCTCATTTCCCTTAAATTACAGATAATATTTCATTTCATTTTCTGGGAAAAATATACAGAGATAGAGTTTTAAAATGGGTATTTTATTTTTTATTGTAAGTAAATTTGGGCTTTGGTAAGTTTCAAGATATCACTCAAAATATTGTCTAATTCTGAAGATCACATATAATAACAGAGATCATTTTATCAGAAAACTTAAATAACATATTTAGTCTACACAAAATAAAATGCTAGCATTCAAAAAAATGAACAGTTCAAACCTAACATGTTTTACAAGAACATCATTCCATCACTATTAGACTAAAAATGATCTAATATTTAATGATAATTCTAACATAAGAATGGTCCAGTCTGAAATAAACACAACCTTATTTTTTTATTTGCAAAAAATAAATTCGTATTAACTCGCAAAAAGTTTAGAAAATTAAAACTTTTTCTATATTATTTTGCATCTGCTTGATAGATATAAATAAAGTTGAAAGTAAAAACATTTTGTGAGTTAATTTTTACTTCAATTCAATAAACATTTATCGAGGAGCTAATGAACCATGTCTGATATGACGCTGTGCTAAAATCAGTAAGATATCGGACCTCAAGGAGTTGGCAGTCTAATGGGGGAGAAAGACACTTGTTCAATTTGCTACACTAAAGAAATATAGTTTTCTCAGACCTAAGGGGAAGAATTAATGTTGACTGAGATAACAGGGTAATGCATCATAGAACAGGTTACAGGACATTTGAACAATTAGTGTTGTTGAATATGAGTATAGATAAAGCAAGCATGAAATACAGAACTAAATTTGTAATTGTGACACAGCATATACGGAAACTTTTAACAAATACATATCTTCTCAAATTATACAGTAAAAAAGATTCAGCAGACGTCTGTTTAAAAGTACATGTGCCCACATATGCATGCATGCACACACACATGCACACATACACACCAGATTCTATACCATTTCTGAGAAATATTAGAGAAACCACTTTATATATACCTAGCACATATTTCCCTAAATGAGTTTTGTTGTAGGGAAAGCATTCACTATTAAAAATTTGTACATAGATTTTTGTTTATATATATATAGAGAGAGAGAGAGTTCAAGTTCTGGGATACATGTGCACAACGTGCAGGTTTGTTGCGTACATATACACGTGCCATGGTGGTTTGCTGCACCTACCAACTTGTCATCTACACTGGGTATTTCCCCATTTGCCCTAATGCTATACCTCCTCTGTCCCCTCATCCCCCAACAGGCCCCAGTGTGTGATGTTCCTCTCTCTGTGTCCATGTGTTCTCATTGTTCAACTCCCACTTATGAGTGAGAACATGCGGTGTTAGGTTTTCTGTTCTTGTGTTAGTTTGCTGAGGATGATGGCTTCCAGCTTCATCCATGTCCCTGCAAAGGACATGAACTCACTCTTTTTTATAGTTGCATAGTATTCCATGGTGTATATGTGCCACATTTTCTTTATCCAGTCTATCATTGATGCGCATTTGAGTTGGTTCCAAGTCTTTTTAATAAAAACTTTTATTATATTTATTTTATTTTATCATTCATCATATCGAGTTTGTTAATAAACTTTCATTATACCTATCAAGCAGATGCAAACTGTTTTGAAAACAAATATATGAAAGTTTACTTTTATCATTATTTTTATCTTAATAACTTAATAGTGTAAAAAAATGCACAATCTTCATAAAATACATTGTATTATATGTGTAGTGAATTTGGTACAAAGATATTTCATCATGGATGTGATTCTAGGTTTTATTTTGAAAATGATTAAAAATATCTTGATATTATTTTGCATCCTTTTGGAATATTTTAGCAGAGCTCTGGGATATGTTTCAACTTTTAAATGCATGATGATTATCAATGATGTACAAATATAATACTATAAATCATGCTAATTATCATTATATAAATACATAAGAATCCTATATTTTCTTTTATAATTATTGCAAATGAAAATGGAATTGTTCTCCCATCACCCGACTAGAAATTTTATTCAATTTGTTTTCATCACAAAGATTACAAATGACAGATGACAGTGACTATCGGGAGCAAATTGAATAAAATTATTAGATGTGAAGTGTTGGAAGAAGAAAAGTACAAATAGGAGAGACCTGTGTATTTAACCTAGCTAAGCCTGGGGCAATAAGACTAATGTCCAAACAAGAAAAGGCAAACTGGGGAGATAATAGTCATAATCAAATTTACTGACAGTAAGGGTTATACATAAACTTCACAGTGAAAGCAATTTTCAAAGAGGTGAAATTCATTAAATAGTTTGCTGTTTGGAAACAAAAATCCAAATCATGGCCAAATAAAACATCATTTTATTCAATCAATAAGTGCAGCTATTAGTATATTACAAAATGTATTTATTTTTATGCTTATGGAATGTGTGAGACCTGGAGACTGTAAGCTTCATGTGAGTAAAGATATTTCTTGCTCTAAGGCATCACTTTACCTCCTGTTTGTCTCATCTGTCTCACAGTTTCTGGTGACTTGATCCATTGCCTTCTGTAACCAATTCTGTGCGGTCACTGGCAAACTTCACTTGGACACACCCATGGTATAATCCTCTTATGTCCTACAACGACTATTCCCTATTGATAGGCAGATTCATTCCAGGCATGAATGTTTGCCTGGAATTGCGAGTTGACATGGCGATGCTATGTACTTAGATGCAGTGATGAAGTGGAGGGATGGAATCTGGTTTTAGAGGTAGATGTGATCCTGTGTGGAGAAATTCCTTTTCTTTTGTAACCTAGCAGAGAAGTACTGAGAAGCGGCTGTTTGCATGGTTTATTAAATACTTCACAAAAAGTGAGAGTCATCCTCATGTTGGCTCTTTTATCTGTCCTCTTCCTGTCTCTGCTCTCTGAAATTTCATTCTCTAAAACACATTTCATATTTGCTTTAGGTTCTGTCCTGAAACTAAGCTAAAATGTGTGATGACCTGTACATCTCAGAAAAGTGAGAGGAGTTTCCTTTTTCAGGAAGGGAACGTTGAGTGGGATTGTCTTCATAACCTTAGTGAAGGCTACATGACTGAACCCACACCAATCAATGAATTATGCTTCTCGACACACAGCAACAACATATTTTCTTTTAAGACTTATATCCCCCGACCTAATGCGTACATTCACACACGTTCTTTCTCTCTCTATCTCATATTACTGCCACTAGACCATATACTCAATGAGGCCAGAATATTTTATATGTTCTTCACTTATATAACTCTTAACACCTAGAATATAGTACAAAAATATATAAATAAATGAATTCATTTACTGAGGAGATACTATGTGCTAGGTACTCTTCTAGGTTTGGGGAAAAATATTAGTAAGTAAATAAAACAAAGATACTTTTGTGATGGAGTTTATGTTCTATTTAGGTAAAATGTGCAGTAAACAAAGAAATAAGAATGTGTGTGTGTGTGTGTGTGTGTGCACGTGTCCACATGTGTATTTACATCTGTATATATAAGTTACATAGATACAAAATTTAAACATATAACAATTATATATATATGATAGTGAGAAGTACAATATGGAGCAAATAAAGCAGGGAAGGGGATAAGGAATATCTGATGAGGAAGGATTAGATATTAATAAGTTAATTTGAATAAATAGATGAGTAAATAAATTATTGACTCAGGGACAGTCAAACTATGCTGGTACTGTCTTTCTCCTGGTCTTGAATTTGAGTAGATAAGATATAGTCACGGAACTGCTGGCCATCAACCTGAGTCTTCCAGGGAAATCTAGCTGAGGGTCCACCCATCATCGAGGGAAATGGAAATGGAGATAGCAGGCAAACACCTCGATGATATAATATCAATCACTGGACCTAGAGCCACTATTATTTTTATGATATCTTTGGTTATATGAACCAATAAATGTTGTTTGTTTTTAGAGAGGCTGAAGTTGAATAATCTACCATGTACAACTGAAAAAGTTCAACTAAGACAGATGAATAAAAAAGTTCTAAGTCTGAAGGCTTATTTCTTAAAACTTTAAGTGTACAATTTATGAAGAGGCAGACACACCTAAAATGATATTTTGGCTATAGATTGTAATTTATAAAGAAGATTGCGGTTAAGAAAATTAAATTCTACCACATTGTTGCATCACCGAAGTTCCATTATTTCTTTTATTTTTAATCTTCTCCACTCTCTTTCTTAGTATTTATCTTTTACTATGTCTTTTTTTAGTTTTCCACATCTACCTATCCATCTGTGTAATTAATCACAGTTGCAATATCTTTCTTAAAAAATACATAAAGTCTTTTCAAAATTTTACAGATTTTTTGTAACCAAACAGAAAAAATATTGAAAAATATTAGTTCATTTAAAATAGAAATGTAAAGGTAGTAACAAATATAAATTATTTGAAAATAAATATAATACATGAAAACTTTTATTAAAAGTGTGCCAAAGTAAAAACTGGTTCAGAAAATAGAATTATTTGGAAGGGAGGTCAGCATGATGGTGAAATTGGAAGGCCCAGCTCTTGTTCTTTCACAGGAACGCAGTGTGAAAATGATATACAGCCCAAAATGCCTTTATGATGAGTCCAGAATCCACTTAAAAACTGATAGAACCCAGGATGAACATAAAATCAAGAAGAGCAGCATAGAAACAGATAAGAAGGGCAATTTTACTTTACCTGCATCAATCCAGACTGGCACAAATAAATGCTTATTGCTTCATCCTGTGACTTCCTCTGCTGGAAGAAAGAGAGAATGGAGCATGTATCCAGTCTTTCAGCCTTTCAGAGCACTCGTCAAAGATCCAGTTTCTGGCTCACCTCATACTGAGCACTGACAGAGATCGCACATTCCAGACACTTGGAAAAGTTAGAAACAAAGGAAAAGAGTCAGGTGGCTTTTTACAGATATCATATCTGTAAGACTGAAAAAAGATTCAAAACCATGGTTCTCCCTCAGGAGGGTGCAAGAAGAGAAGGATGTGTCTCCAATGTTTTTGACTTGTTCACTGCACTTATTAAAGGGACTGGTTTCTGTACTGCTCAGCTTGGCTGATCAGTAAAGAATTTTCCCATCAAAGCCACTGTATAATGACTGGGAAAGGTGGTTGTTTCTTTAAATAGTCAGACACCAACACAAATGTATAAACAAATGAAGAATTAGGAAAAAAAAAGTGACATAAGCAAAGGAACAAAACAAATCTCTAGTAATTGACCCTAAAAACAGGGTCTGACAAATAATTCAAAATATCATCTTCAAGAAGCTCAGTGAGTTGCAACAGGACACAGATAAACAATAAAATAAAATTAGAAAAACAACGCATGAAAATTTAGAATATAAACAAAGAGACAGACATAATTAAAAAGAACAAAATACAAATTCAGGAGCCAAACAATATAACTAAAATGAAAAATTCACTAGAGGGTTTCAGCAGTAGACTTGATCAAGCAGAAAACCAAACAAACAAATCCAAAACTTACTAGAAAATATTCAGTCAAAATAAAAAATTAAGAAATAAAAAAGAATAAAGAAAGCTTAAGAACTTATGGAACTCTCGCAAGTGAAACAACATATTTACTATGGAATTCAAGGAAGGAGAAAAGAGAAAGTAGGGGGACATTATTTAAAGAAATTATGTCTGAAAACTTTTCAAATCTGTGGAGGGAGATAGACATTCAGAATTATGAAGCCAGAATGAATCATAAAGAAATACTTTAAAGAAATATATACTGAGCCATATTATAACCAAATCATTACATTCAAATAAAAGAGGGATTTTTGAAAGCACCAAGATAACAGTGACTTGTCACATTTAAGGATCAGATTTCTCAGCAAAAATCTTGCAGGCCAGAGGAGAGGGATGTGATATATTCAAGATACTAAAACAAAAACAAAAGCTGCCAAACCAGTACACTATATTCAGCAAACATGTTCAGAAATGAAAAAGTGATAGTTTCTCAGACAAACAAAATTTGATGAAATTTATTACCAATAGGTGCAAGAACAAGAGTGAATATTCAAGAACAGGAAGTGGAACAAGAGGGTCATCAAGTTAAAATGAAAGTATGCTACACAACAATATGAAAGCATGCAAAGTATAAAATTCACAGGTAAAGGTAATTATTTAATATATAGATAAATGCATAATACCCTAATACTGTAATGGTGACATGCAGTTCATGTTTAACTTCAGTGTAACAGTTAAAAAATATTAAGAATAACAACAACTAAATAATTTCATGGATACTCAACATAAAATATGTAAATTTTGCCACCAGTAACTTAAAATATCAGGGGAGGGAGAATCAAAATTGCAGGGTTTTTGTATTTGATTAACATTAAATTGTTATCAACTTAAAATAGACTGTTATAAAACGTTTTATTTAAGCCTCATGCTAAGAGAAGAAAAAAATATATCCATTGGTATAAAGAGAAAAAAATGACAGGATTAAAGTATATCACTACAAAAAAATCATTAAATCAAATAAGAAGACAGTAAGAGAGAAAGAGAAGGGAAAGTTAACTGCAAAAAAGACAAAAACAATTTAACAAAATGGCAATAATAGGTTTTTACCTACAAAGAATTACTTTAAATGTGAATGCATCAAACTCCACCAACAAAAATAATGGAGTGGCTGAATAACAAAAACAAAATATCCAATATTATTAATTACAAGAAACTTGCTTTAGGTTTAATAATATACATAAGCTGAAACTGAAGGGATGGAAAAATATATTCCATGCAAATGGCAGCCAAAAGAGAACAGCAGTGACTATAACCGACAAGATAGACTTTAAATCAAAAACTGTAAAAATAATACAAAGGAAGTCATTAGATACTGAGAAGAGGGTCAATGTATCAAAAAGAGAAAATTGTATTATGTATAAATATATATAATTATACCGTATATAATTATATATGACAATATAATTATATATAATATATCATATATGCATTATATTATACAATTCAATGTAAATATAATATATGCTTATATGTAATATAATTTACATTGAATTATATATTATAATTTATATTAAATATAATATACATATTATATATTATAAATGCATATTTATATTTTACAATATTTAAAATATAAATGTTATATATTTAAATATATATTATTTAAAGCTAATTGGCAAATCATTTGCTCTTTAAAAAGAACAAAATTCTATCATATGTGACAAGATGGGAATGAACATAGAGAATTTTATGCTAAGTGAGATAAGCCAGTAACAGAAGAAAAATACTCCACCATTTTGCTTATATGAGGTATCACATATAGCCAAACACATAGAAACAAAGAGGACAATGGGGGTTGCCAGGGATTGCGGGAAAGGGAAATATAAGTTAATTGTTGAAATGATATGAAGTTTCAGGTATGTAAGATGGTAAATTCTAGAAATTAACCGTACAATATTGTGCCTATACTTAACAAGATTGTATTCTGAACTTAAATTTTTAAGAGGGTAAATTTAAAATTAATTGCTTTACCACAAGTTAAAATAAGAAAACAAAATGATAAAGCAAATAGAATTTGTGGAGTATGTTAAAATAAATTATAAGTTAATACAAATAATTAAATGAACATTGGACTGACAAAAGGGCTTGAATTCTTTCTATGCCATTTTGTAGCTCATGTGATGTTAGGTTACACCTTCCTCACAGGTAGTCAGAGAGTTAATAAGCCAATGAATGTAAAGTAATATCTTGTTAACAAATTTTGTTTCTTAGCCTTTAAAACTGATTGCATTGTTGAAATTATGCTTTGGTACTTTTCCTCCACTGTTAAACACTTTTCTGCATCACTCGTCACTTCTGTGTTTATTTTTCTCCTTTTTTTTCTTTTCTGAACTTTTATTTTTGGTTCAAGGAGAACATGTACAGATTTGTTATATGGGTAAAAAATTTTGTTACCCAGGTAGGGAACATAATACTCTTTAGGTCATTTTCTGAACTTCACCCTCTCCCCTCAGGTAGGCCTTGGTGTCTGTTATTCCTATCTTTCTGTCCATGTGTACTCAATGTTTAGTTTCCACTTACAAATGAGGATATGAGGCATTTGGTTTTCTGATCCTGTGTTAACTTGCTTAAAATAATGACCTCCAACTGCATCCAGGTTGCTGCAAATGAGATGTTTTTTTGTTTTTTTCTTTTTTTCTTATGGACTATTCCATGGCGTATATGTACAATATTTTCTTTATCCTCTCCACTGTTGATGGACATCCAGGTTGAATTCATATCCTTGCTATTGTGAATAGTGCTGCAATGAACATGTGGGTGCATTACCTTTTTCATAAAACCATAATATTCCTTTGGGTATATACCCAATAATGGGATTGCTCAGTTGAATGGTAGTTTTGTTTTAAATTCTTTGAGAAGTCTCCAATCTGCTTTGCATAGTGGTTTAATTAATTTACATTCCCACAAACAGTGCTATTACTTATGTTATAATGTATGATGCTGATGACATTGGAAATATTATAACAACATGAAAGTTTATCACACTAGCTTTATCAAGTCATCTGTTTGTTTGCATAATGCCCTAGGAAGGCATTATAATAATTCCATGATATAAACTGTGGTATGAGACACTGAAAATATATATTTTTTACTTTATTTTATCCCCTTTTTTATTGGTAAGTTGGTAAGTAGTCTTGTACTACCTTTGTAAATATTTATTTAATGATATCTGATTGGAAATTACATTTTGTTCAGAAAAAGTGACTTTTGAACCGTGAATAAGAAAATAGTTATTTATCAGTTTAATCAACACATAGAAGAAATATTGTAAGTCACTAGAAAGTTAGGTTAATACTCAAAAACTGGGCCTTTAGGGACAGGAAATTAGTAGCTTCTGGAATTAGGTTGTAACAAATATGTTAGAAGCTTGAATTAAAGTAAGATGCTTGAATCAAAGTTTATACACATAAAATGTGGACAGTCCAATAGACCTCTGACAATGCTTTGAGGATGCAAGATTAAAATTGTATAGACAAATTATACTAGAAATGTTACAAGTAAATATATTGAATATTTAAAATTTTTAAGCATTTTTTAAAATAACATTACTCTTCATGTTTGTAAATCAAGTGTTGATAAGTTTTACCTGTTAATCATCTATAGAGGTTTTTATAACGCTAAAAATAAAGGTTGACTAAAAGTCATCATTTTCCATTTTCTCTCATTACATTTAGAAATACTATTCGCCTTGTATTTTAGTTGCAGCTACTTTTTTTTTTTTTTTCCCTTTTAGTTCCTTGAGAATGGCTCCATGAGCAAAGATCTTGCTCTTGACTGAGGAGTAAGCAGTCTTCACTCAAGAT
Source organism: Macaca mulatta (assembly GCF_049350105.2). Lineage (NCBI taxonomy): Eukaryota > Metazoa > Chordata > Mammalia > Primates > Cercopithecidae > Macaca > Macaca mulatta. Next base: position 28,867,251 of record NC_133410.1, on the reverse strand, counting down.
AACTCATGGAAATGGAAGCACAAATTGGAAATACCAACAAAGTGGCATTATTTAAAAGAAAGAATGAAAAAGTATAGGGATATCACAAGAAATTAGAAATCAAACCACCCAAATTAAAGTATGAATATTAGAAGATATTTTATATCAATCTAGTAAAAGTAATATACAGGTATTATTGATTTAACATAAATAATCTAAGTAGAATTTATAGTGAAAGGGTACTGATTTCTAAAGTGTATTTAACGATACAAATACCATCTCAAGGAAACTACTCACATCACAAGCTGAAAAGATAAATTCCCAATTAAATAGAGAAAGAGGCTATCATTACATTTCAAATGACTGTTACCTCTCATAAATTTACTTTTAAGGTAGAAAGTCACTTTACAGAACATAATGCAGCTCATTATGAGGAAATTCTGTTTAATTATAGTGAGTCAGTATCTATAAAAAAGATTTTTCTTAGAGAAAAAGACTACAATGAGTTATCTGAAAAATCAGTTTGGCTCTATCTGTCAGGATGAAAATTTTAAATGATCCCAAGGATTAATAAAACTTTGAACAAATTGAATAATTTGGCGAAAATTAATACACTGGTCTATTATCTCTGTTGCCAAAGCATTTTTAGTAACTCGATTTTACACATAGCAGATTACATTGTCATTGTTCTATACATAGCCCTATCTTCTATTAGACTGTAGCCCTATCTTCTATTATCCTTCTCTAGGGCAAGGGCAAGGAGAATACCATTTTGACCTATCTTAATTTTACAACAAATGGGACTCCAAATGCTTTATATGTATAACTCTTTTGCAGAGGACCTCGTCTAGTAAAACCAAATATGGCAGGTGTTTTTTTTTTTTTTTTTTTCCAATCTGCATTGCTCAGTTGAAGCTTGAACTTATTATCTTTTGTTACCTGAGATTTGCTAAGCCTGGTAGTGAACAGGACCATGAGTTTCAGATGAATTAAAATCTCTCCTTACTCTGCCCAGCTTGCTAATTTAAATTAGTCTCTAATCATCTCCCTATTACCTTTTGGCTTTTTATTCCTTAGGAGACAGGTCCTTCTTCAAGAGTATTTGCCATGATGCTGATGATCTTTTTTTATTTATAACTCTGTAGTCCCCCAAAATCCACCCGGAAACAGTTGTGTTAGCTATGATCTTTGAATGTAATGTTTTAGTCTTTCCTTTTGAAGCAGAGTAGCCAGTTATTTCTTTGTCTATTCAAAGTATTTCTGACTCAGTTCTTTTGTATCCCTGGAGATCTCAGCATGCTGTGTATTACAAGTCTTTGAAAACTGATGAGTAAAAATAGTAAGTGAATGGATTACCTTTGCTAGTATGTTTCAAAGATTTACAGCTTATATATACTCTTGATGTCTAAAAAAAAGAGGGCTTCTTCTTTAGAATAATATATATTCTAAATTCCTCTGCCTGAAGATAATATTAATTTTTCCCTCCAAATGAAGATCAGTTGTGGTAAAAATACACAAAGCATGCCAAATCAGGGATTTTGCTCATGTTGACTGTGTATATTTAACAAAGGAGGAAAAAATGTACACTTATAAAAGTTGTAAAGTGAAATGAAAATTTTTTTAAGTGCAAAATACTCTTTCTGAAGTAACTTAATATTGTCTGACAAACAAAAAATGACATTTAAGTTAAAAATAACATTTACATGTTATGATGGTGAGATGCTGTGGATGAAGGTGCACTAGACTCTGCTCGAAGAGTCTCAGGAAGAGGAATGTCATCTGACCTAAATATATGAAATATAATAAAAATTTCTAAGGGGTGCTCCGACCCACTGAGCTCTCCCCAGTTCTCCTTAAGAGCCACCATTGCGCCACCATAGGTTTGTCTGGAATGATTGTTTCTCTAGAAGTTCAGTGAATTAAAGAGTGACAAGTTATGTCGTTAGCGATGGATAAAAATGGAGGTAATAGTATTAATTAACTGACTATTGTAATAGCCTAAGCAATGGATGATGGTGCCACACCATAGCAGATGACCATATGAGAGATATAAAAAGTCAGAATTGATGTGATATAGTGGCAAACAGAATGTTAATATAGAGAATGAGAAAGAACACAGGTGGTCTCCCAGGTTTTTGTATTGGCCAACTTGATGACTGGAGTATTATACACAGTGTGCTTGCTGCTGTGAAGGATTTGATCATTTTTAAAAAATGTACAAGAGCGTAATCCAAATGCTCTGCTTAAGTTTCTTAAGGGTCAGTTTAATATTTAAATATGATGGTGGATTATTGAATATGTGTCTTCCATGCTTATATTTACAGCAAAATTTATCTATCACTTAGACCAACTGATTGCCTTATTTAGATCAAACTTCAGCCTTCCTGCTATAGAAACAAGAAAGGGAGCATCATTTGTACTGTTGGGTTGATCTTTCTTTCCTATTAGAAAAATTGCTTCATAAAACATTTGGCTCTTCTAATACATTTTTGTTTAAGAAAAGTATATGTATCTTAATTTGACCAAAATAAAAGGTTTTGATACCTGTGGATAAAATGTTGCTACATCTACTGTTGCATTTCCATATGTCTTAAACCTGTAATGACTTTCTAGACTGTACTTACAGATTACATCTAGAATTTGACCTTTACCTAATGGGTATCCAATTTCACAAGTGTAGGGATACTGAATTTATTCAGGCATTCATTTATTTAAAAAAAAAATTGGATTATACCATGTGCCCAAAACTAAACGTGCTATATTATTGGGTTGCAAATGCGTCTTGGGTGGTCCTTGTTCTGAGAAACTTACAATTTATGTAATTATTGCAATATGATATGATGTGTTAAAAAGGTCCTACAAAAATGCTGTAAAAAATAAGAAAAAAACATAGCTGACATTTCTCTCAGAGAAAGAAAGGGGAAAGAAGAGAGAAAGGGAGAGAAAAAAAGATAGAAAGAGAGAGAGAGAGCAGAAGCTTCAAAGAGCTCGTGATAGTTGAGTCATGTTTTGAAGAATGAGTAGGAAAATGAAATTGAGAAATGTTGGCTGTATGGGAGCATATAGATAGAGGGACAACATTTGCAAAGGATTTGAGACGTCCTAAATGAGACAATATTTGAAGAGAGACATGTCAGTAGTACAGAGCATACAGAGGGAACAGTAGAAAGAGAGTGGTGAAAAAGGACAAAGCCTTACCTTATTACTATTTTTAACTCCTCTATTGGAATTAGAACTTTCTGTGTTGTCACGGAAACCTAAGTAAATTACCATAACTAAGAAGTTCACATGTCTGACTTTCAGCTTGAGAATAGCATTGTTGATAAGCATGTTTTGTCTACAAGAGTGGGGAAAATTTCACCGGGGAAAACTGTGATGAAGACTATTTCTAGTCTATAAAATAAAATAAAATGGGGAGCATAGATAGGAGAATGGTTAGAGAAACGCAGATAAGATGACAAGTTTGAAATCTATTTAGAGGCTAGAATAGATTCTGATGTCTAAGATGAGGAAGTGTAGCAAAATTGCCGAGTTGCCAACTGGAAAACTCAGTGAATGCTGATGCCATTGAGTTAAAATTAGGAAACAGTTCAAGACTGAAGGTGTTTTTTGAAAACTCATCATAGGGAAGTAGAATTAAACACCATCTAATGGATAAGGTCACTTGTACAAACATACAGAACATGAACAAAGAGGATAACGTGCAAAACTTTGCGTGTATGTAACCCTGGCTAAGAATGAGAAGGAGTTAATGCAGAATAAGGAGACTACTGCCAAGGAAATCTCCAAAACTAAGAACTTCAAGAAGGATGCAAAATGAGTTAAGAATAGCAACTATACATGGAGAATCACATAAGATTAAAAAAAAAATTGAAAAGTGTCTAATTTTTAAAAATTAGATATTGGTTGATAAGTAGTAAAAATGCATTTTTGGTGGTTTTCTTTTTTAATATATGTGTGGAAATCTGGCTGCAAAAAGTTGAATAGGTTGGAAAACATTTATAAGTGCAAGATTTAACCCATACTCCAAGGAGTGAATAAAAGAAATCAAGGAGTGGCTATAGAAAATGCTGAATCAAGGGATTCTATCAACAGAATGCAATTGAGCATTCATTTACATTATATAGTCAAGAAAATGAAGGAAAAACAGGTACTAGTACATGCAGTACACCTATAGGTACTATTTCTTCCCCCATGAATTCTAACTGCCCTTGGAGTGGGCATTACAATTCATGGGGGAAGAAGTAGTACATATTGATGGCATAATTACTTTTATAGTATAGGAGGAGATAAACTTTAGAGATAGATAAAAAGTTTTAAATAACCCTCCTGTATGTAAATAATTAGAGTCCATACTCACAACCAATCTTCTCAAGACTAATTTAGCATTAAATGATATATGAGTAGAACTCTTTATAATTGGGCAGATCTTTTAAGTTCTATAAAGAACAAGCTATGGCAGCCAACTGATCAACAGACTGAAAATCTGGACTTCCTTTTTAGTAACCAAATGTTCCCCTAGGATGTGTAACCTGCTTGTTAAGGTAACACCTAGATTTTCCATTTAATATAATGAATGACAGAGCTTAACAAATATCATGCTTCACACTTCAGAGCTCAATGAAAGTGATGCAGACAATCAAAGAAGCAAGATACCTGATTCCTCACGTCCCATTAAATGTCACATTCAGTACGCCTCAAATATAAGTAAACAATCAAACCGACATAACTTTTAAACCATAAACTAGTTCTTACCAGTTCTTGCCAGAAATATTACCAGATGATCTCAAATTTTTCTTTTCTTTTTTTTTTTTTCTTGACATAGGAGACAATGCCTGATACAAAGAATATGACAGAAAATGAGATAATGAACTTGATAAAAAAAAAAAAAAATCAGTCCTTTTATTCTGTAGAGCAGCCGAACAGGATAGGAAAAGTCATTTAGGGTGAAAGAAAGACTCTGATAGCATAAGATAAAGAAACTTGAAACTAGAAGAAATGATAGAAGAAACTTCATACTTATCAGCATGGAGAAGAAAAATTTCAGTGAGGGCAGGGAACTTTATACATTTTAAGAGTAGTCACAGATAGAGGAGATTAAGTTTGTCTGCATAATGTTATATCTCTGTGACCAATTGATAGAAGTCAGAGAAAATAGGTTTTGGCTCTTTGTAAGGGAGCATTGTATATGTAATAGTAACATACATTCAATCATAAAAGAACTAGATCAAGGAGTCATATCTACATTAACGAAGATATTTAAACATAAATCAGACTATTTTTAAGGAATTTGCAGTACAAGCCCATGGTTAACAGTTCTGCTGAAATGACCTTGAAGTGATGATGTCCAAATAATTTATTTTTAAGATGTCTTAACATATTATTTTATCGAAATATTTTATTAGAAAAAAAGGCCCAAATTATTTACCCCATTGTAAAAGCATGTTGTGTTTGAGTCAAACGTTTGAGAATCTCTCTCTTTCACCAGTACTTACCTTCATGTATAAAATTTCTAAAGTAAAAGAAGAAAAAGGAAGATGAAACCTTGCAAAAAAATCTATAATCTAAATATCACAATTTGTTCTAAAATGGAGAGTGGTCATCTTTTTTCTTTTATATTTTTGAGACCTAGGCTTTTTGTTTATGAAAGAAGTGTACATTTTTTACATGTATGATATATAAATAACGTGCAATACTATTCACCAATTTAAAGTGTAAAATTTATTAATTTTATCATATGTATTAACCTATAAAACCATAACCAAAATTAAGATAAAGAACATGTTTGTTAACTCCTGAGTTGTCTTTTGCCCTTTAGTAGTCTCTCCCTTCTCTCTCCCAAACACACTCTTTGCATCATCTACAGACAAGGACAACTGCTTTCCTCATAATATTTAATTTTTTATTATCTATACTTTCATATAATTTAATCATGTGGTATGTACTTGACCTCGCCTCTTTCACTCAGCGTAAATATGTATTAAGTTTCATCTATGTTGTTTTGTGTATCATTTATTGTTATTTCATTCTTTTATTGCTAAGTATTACTCCATTTTTGGCTATGCTGCAGCTTCTTTATTCTTGCATCTGTTAATGGCCATTTAGGTTGTTCCTACGACTTTTCCATTTCAAATACACTTGTTATGAGCATTTACCTGTAAGTCTTTATTTTTGCATATGCTTTTATTTCTCTTAAATGCAGAGTTCCTACTTAGTGGGCCAAAATCAATAAATTTAGCCTAATCCAACTCTATATTCCTTCCACCATTATCCCACCCCCTTAATATCCATTCTCGTGCCTGTTCTCCAGATTTCAGCTTAGATAAATTAGAAAACTAAAGCAATTCTTTTCAAGTGCAATGCACTTCTTATGGTTTGCGCTCTCAACCTCACCTCTAGAGACCCACCGGGACTTTAGTCATAGGTCTAGAAGCAAACAGGAGTATTTGGGGTGACTCCTAAGGAGAATCAACATTATCTTTCCAGGCAACTGTCTCAAGGAGGCCATTACTCTTTCTTCAGGCAGCATAGGATTTATTTCCTCAGACAACGGTGGAAAGGCTGATGGCAACATGGGTTGGAGAGGAGATGTTGCCACTAATGGGGATAGGGAAGCTGTTTCTTCTGGCAAAAAAAAAAAAAAAAGATTAATCAGAGTTTACAAATTCAGTGTCCACAGCTCAATTAGGGTCCTTCACACACTTCCAGTTTCCAAGTCACAGAGCCCCAATCTTTTCCAATCAATGCTCTCACTTTAACAGTAGACACCTGTTGAGGCTGTGCATACACCTTTCATTGCAGGATAGTCACTCGCATGATAAGAGCTTCTGTCTGTTGATTCACAATTTCAGCTCTTTCTCTACAGGAGATAAGACTCTTACGTGGGGCAATCTTAGCAGACTGGAGGCTCAGTGTTTGCTTCTGAAGCCGGGAGTTTGAATCCCTGAGTTCATCATATTCTTTCATCATTTTGTCCCCTGAACTTGGGAGCAACCAACCAGTTTCATTATGTTCCTTGGTTCTCCACATATGGTGAAAGATATTATGCATAGAGTCACTAAACTAAATATATATATATATGTACATATATATGCACACAGGGACATATATACATATATATAGACAAATATATATGTATATATTTAGACAGAATTTTTTGCAAATTCTGTTTAAGACATCAACTCTTTCTAGGTTTATTTTTAACTAATAGATATTATTAACCCACTAACGCATTTGTTAAAAATCTCTCCTAAATCCTATGAACTGCCTTTGTGTCTTTGTCAAAAATCAGTTGTTATATTTGTGTGCATCTGAGATTTCTTTTCTGTTGTCTTGCTCTATATGTCTCTCTATATACAGATACATATAGAGAAAATTCTCTATATAGATACATATATATCTATAGAGAGAGAGGAATTTTCTCTATTTCTACATGAAGGGTTTCTTTTTGAGTTTTTTTATTTGTTTGTTTAACTACAGTTCATATAAGTATATGGGTGTGTATTAAGTATTAACTCACATGATCACAAGGTTCCACAGTAGGCTGTCTGCAAGCTGGGGGGCAAGGCAAGCCAGTTCGAGTCCTAAAACTGAAGAACTTGGAGTCCGATGTTCGAGAGCAGGAAGCATCCAGTACAGGAGAAAGATGTAGGCTGGGAGGCTAGGCCAGTCTAGTCTTTTCACATTTTTTCAGCCTGCTTTATTTTCTAGCAGGACCGGCAGCTGATTAGATGGTGCCCACCCAGATTAAGGGTGGGTCTGCCTTTCCCAACCCACTGACTCAAATGTTAATCTCCTTTGGCAACACCCTCACAGACACACTCAGGAACAATACTTTGCATCCTTCAATCCAATCAAGTTGACACTCAGAATTAATCATTATCATGTATATACATATATATGCACACACTGAAAGTTTATATATATGTATATATGTGTATCTATGTATATAATGTATATATTTATCTGTGTGTATATATGTGTGTGTGTATATATATATTTATACTGGCCTGTTTATATACAAGTCCATAAATATTTCTATTCATAATCATTTGTATCTACATTAAGCTAAACATGATACAGGAATGTTCAGTATTTTAGATTTTAGTCATTCCAATAGGTATGTACTAATATTTTATTGTTCTTTTAACCTAAAATTTTTAATAAAAATATTTTGATAATTTATATTTTTATTTTCTGTCTTTATATCTTCTTTGGTGAAATGTCTGTTCAGATTTTGTGCATTTAAAAAATTCAGGGGTTTTTTGGTTGTTATTGGGTTTTAAGAGTTATCTGTGTATTTTGAATAGAAGTTCTCTTCAGATATATGTTTTGCAAATATTTTCTTCCAGTGGCTTCTTTTTTCATTCTCCTAATGGTGTTTTTCACAGAGAAAAAGGTTTGGATTTTAGTGAAGTCCAGCTTATCAATTTTTATTTCTTTCACTGATCATGCTTTCAGTGCTGCATTTAAAACTTCATCTGCAAACCAAAGGCTATGTAGCTCTTCTAAAATTTATTTTGAAAGTTTTAGAGATTTATATTTTATATTTAGACCTATGATTCATTTTGATTTTTTTGCAAATTCTCTTTAAGATGTTAACTCTGTGTCTAGGTTTATTTTTAACTAATGGATATCTAATTGTACTAACCCATTTGTTAAAAATCTATCCTAAATCAAATGAATTGCCTTTGTGTCTTTGTCAAAAATCAGTTGTTATATTTGTGTGCATCTACTTCTGAGTTTTCTGTTGTCATGCTCTATATGTCTATTTTTTTTTTTTAACCAATACTATACTTCCTTGATTGACATAACTTTAGAAGAGTGTAGGTCTTCTAACTTTGCTCTTCTTCAGTTTTATGTTGGCCATACTATACCTTTCATCTTCTCATATGATCTTTAGAATCATTTTGTCTGCATCTGCCAAAGTTTTTGTAGGGATTTTTACCGGGGTTGAATTGAATCCATTGATCAAATTGGGAAAAAAATGACAGCTTAATAATATTGAGTTTTACAATTTGCAATCTCAGACTATCTATATCTCCATTTATTTAGCTATACTTAGATTTTTAATCTATATTTTCTAGTTTTTCTCACATCAACTCTACATATTTGCTAGACATTATTAGCCTCATTGCATTTATAATTTTTTATTTTAAAAATCTGTATATAAAAGTACCTAACTTTTATATATTAATCTTGGGTACTGTAATTTTGCTATTTTCACTTATTAGTCTCATAAATTGCTTTCTCAATTCTTTGGTCGTTTCTTTATAGACATCATGTCAGCTGAGCAAAAAAAGAGTTTCATGCTTTCTTTTCAATTAGTATATCATTTATTTTATTATGTCATTCTATTTACTACCTTGGATTTTCAATACAATGTTGAGTAGCAGTGATGAGAAATAGCATCCTTGCTTTGTTCCTAATTTTAGGGGAAAAATCTAATAAATCAATTTTAAATATCATAGATATTTTGTAAATGGTTAGGTAAGGTTGAGGAATTTTCTGTATTTCTAGGATGAGAGGTTTCTTTTTAAGTTTTTTTTTTATTTGTTTAACTACAAAATTGTATTGGATCGAATACCAATTGATACAATTATGTTATTTTTCTTATTTATATTGTTGCTATGCTGGATTCTATTTACTAATAGAACAATATGAAGAAGATTAGCATAGCATAGCAACAATTTAAGAAGAAAAAAGTAGAACCATCATTGCATACCCAGAATAAACCCACATGGTTGTGATATATAATTTATCATAAATTATTAGATTCAGTTCGCTAATATTTTGTGGGGGCTTTTGCATCTATATTCATAAAAGTTACTGGTGTAGTTTTTTTTAAAGAATAATATGTTTATTTTCTGTGTTTTTTATTAGGGCTACATAGAATAATATAGAGACTGTTCCAACTGCTTTTATTTTTTAGAAGAGATTATGGAGAATTTGCATTATCTAGTCCTTAAATATTTGGTATGATTCACCAATGCAACCATATAGGCCTGGTACTTTCTCTTTTGGAATATTATTTATTATTGATACAATTTCTTTAATAAAAATAGGGATATACAGGTTATCTCTCGTGCTGTGGACTTTAGTAATTTGTTTCTTTTAAAGAATTGGTCTGTTTTATCTACATTATCGAATCTGTGGCTTAGAGCTATTTATTATCTTTTTAATGCCCATGGATGACTAATAATGATGTCTTCATTTTTGACATTGGCAGTTTGTGCCCTCACATTTTTTTTACTGGTTAACCTGACTAGAGATTTGTGAATTTTGCTTATATTTTCAAAGAATCAGCTTTTGATTTTGTTAATGTTCTCTATTTTGTTTCTACTTCAGTTTTATTGATTTCTGCTTTGACTTTTATTTTTTTCTGCTCTTCTGCTGGCTTCATACTTAACTTGTGCATTATTCTCTTGTTTCCTAATGTGAAACCTAAGATTTTTTTATGTTTTTTTTTTCTAACATAAAGAAATATTGTATATATAGAGAAAAACGTATGTATAGAAAATACATAAATATAGATTTATATCACTTAGTACTATCAATTTCATTTTAAGCACTGCTTTTTAAACTTTTTTTGTTTGTTTGGTTGGTTTTTTTTTTAAGACAGGATCTCACTCTGTCACCCAGACTGGAGGGCAGTGGTGTGATATCCAAAAACTGAGCCTAAAGGGTGAATAGATTCTCCCACCTCAGCCTTCCAAGTAGCTAGGACCATAGGCATGTACCACCACGCCCAGCTAATGTTTTTGAATTTTAATAGAGATGAGGCTTCACCATGTTGCCCAGTCTGTCCTTGAACTCCCGGATTCAAATGATATACCTGCCTCAGCCTTCCCAAAGTTCTGGGATTGCAAGCATGAACCAATGTGTCTGGCCTAAGCACTGCTTCCCTTATATCACACACATTTTATTAATTTATATTTTCATTTTCATGTACTTTAAAATAATTTTTAATCCTGTTGAGAGCTTTTTGACCCACTTTCAATATATAAATTTGTTTTTTAGTGTTCATATATTCTGAGATTTTTCAGCTATTTTCCTAATTGAGTTCTAGTTTCATTTCATGTGATCTGATAATTTCCTTTAACTAATTTATATTAAAATATGTTAAAGAGTATTTTATGGCCCATAACTTGCTCTATTTTGGTGAATGTTTCATGTGAGCCTGGGAGAAATGTGTAATCTGTTTTTCTTGGATGAAGTAGTCTATTACTGTCAATTAGATTAAGATGATTGATAGTGCTGTTCAGGTAAATCCTGACAGATAATTGTCTGCTTTATCTATCCATGACTAAAAGAGATGTGTTGAAGTCTCCACATCTCCAACTATAACAGTGGCCTTGCACATTTCTCCTTTGAGTTTGATCAGTTTTGTTTCACATATTTTGATGTTACCATGAGACACATATCTGTTAAGGATTATAAAGTATTCTTAGATAATTGATCCCTTTATCAGTTTGTAATGCCTCGCTTAATGACTGATTATCTTGTTCTGAATTCTGCTTTGTCTGAAATTAATATAGTTCACGAAGCTTTATTTTGATTAGCGTCAGCATAGTCTATTTCTACTTAATATAGAGTACATTTCTAAGTTTAACTGATCAAATTCTTTATACTTAAATTAGGTTTCTTATAGACAACATTTTGCAATTTCTTTCTATTCACTCTGACAATCTATGCACTTTAATCAGTGCATTTAGACCATTCGATTTAAAAAGAATATTAAAAGGTTTTTGGATTAACATCTACTTGATTTTTAATTCTTTTTGAGATTCCAACAAATTTACTCAATATTGATGTAACTACACAAAATTTTATATGTAACATATGGTCTTTGATATTACAGAACTTGACCTTCTAAAGTTACTTACAGGTGAACAAAAGCATGCTGCATTTCTGTCCTAACCAACGGTGTTGCAACCATACCCTCTCATGGCTTTTCACTAGGTACTTTAAACACATTTTCTTTCCCTTAAAAATAAGTGGGGGAAAAAAACCTTCTCCATTTCCAATCAGAAAAACATGTTAACTCAGAATTATCATACTCCCATGAAGTTTCAGCAGATTTTCAACACCATAAATAGATTTTGAAGTCCTTTGCCTAAGCATTTCTAAAAATGTTTCACTGTTGACCAAAAGAAGACACAGATTTCTCATTAAACTTTGTTTTAATGGATATCAAAATTATGTAATGGATTTTTGGTCACGTTACTTCCATTAAAAAGTACCGATTATTAAAACTAATAGATTAAAACTGCCACACACACACTCATGCAAAACCCCAAAATGGTTCATAAAACATTTTTCTTTCCTTCTCAAGGTTTTACGATCCACTGTTATCATTAACCAGTCTCTTACTTAAATGGCCGATTGAAACAAACAGTTCTAGGACCTTTTCCTCACCACCGATTAAGACTGGGTCAGCAGTCGTTAGGGATATTTATTGAGTCTTCTGAGCTATCTGGGTTAACTTAGTGACCTTGGCATTTCCAGCAGGCTCCTTGTCCACTGCTTTGATGACTCCTACAGTAACTGTCTGTCTCATTGCAAACAGCAAAATGATTCAAAAGAGGACAAGCAGAGGAGCTCTCAACAAACATGCACCTGACAGGAGCCATATCAATCACTGGATTTCAGGAATTTAGGGCCATCTTCCAGCTTCTAACTAGAACAGCAATCAATCTTTACCTTCAACTCAGCAAATTTGAAAGCAGTGTAAGCTGTGTGATGATCCATCACAAGGGCATAGCCAGCACTGATTTGGCTTGGATGGTCCAGGAAAATCATCTGAGCAATGAAGCCAGCTGCTTCCATTGATGGGTCATTTTGCTGTTACCAGCAATGTTGCCATGACAAACATCTTAGACACATTCTTGACATTGAAGCTTACGCTATCTCCAGGAAGAGCTCTACTCAAAGCTTCATTGTGCATTTCAACAGACTTTACTTCAGTTGTAATGATAACTGGAGTAAAGGTGACAACCATTCTGAATTTGAGAACACTGTCTCCATTCAGTGCACAGGGCTCAATGCCATCAATTTTGCAGATATCTGGAAGGGTAGACCTAAGCACTTGTCAGTTGGGCAAGTTGGTGGTAGGATGCAACAAAAAGCTTCAAGCAGCATGGTTCCATTGACATTGCCATCTTTACAGGTGACTTTTTATCCCTTGAACCAAGACATGTTAGTACTCGGCTCCAGCATTTTGTTCCATTCCAACCAGAAATTGCCACATATAGTACTGCTTCAGTGTTATAGACAATTTTTTTGTAATGTAAGTGCTGACTTCTTTAATAATTTCCTCATGTCTCTTCTGACTGTAGGGTGGGTCAGTGGTATCCATGTTGTTAACATTGACAATTAGTTATTTCACATCCAGTGTGTAAGTCAGAAGGGCATGCTCACAGGTCCGTCAATTCTTTGAGATACCATCTTAAAATCACCAACACCAGCAGCAGCAAATAGGACAGCACAGTCTGCCTGAGATTCTTATAACCATGGTTTTGATGGAGTCTTTATGTCCTTGGGCATTAGTGATAGTAATTTAATACTTTCCGGTCTCAAATTTCTGCAAGGAGATATCAGTGGTGATGCCATGCTCTTGTTCAGCCAAGCATACTTGAAGAAGTCCTCTCCCATCTCACCAGCCTTCTTATCAAATTTTTCAATGGTTCTTTTGTCAATCCCACCAGATTTTTAGACCAGATGGTCAGAAGTGATGAACATGCTCGAATCTATGTGTCTAATGACAATGATGTTGACATGAGACTTTTCTCTCCCATTTTGGCTTTAAGGGGTTATTTTCTCAACACTTGTTCTTTCATGGCAAACTCATTGAGAAAAAGTTTTATCTTTTTTTTTACTAATTGCATTTTTATTTATTTCTCCCATTTTTCTCCCTTCTCTGATTTAAAATGAATGTTTTGTTTGTTTCCAGTGATCTGTTTTAGCCTATTAATAGTGCTTTTGTTTTTAATTTTTGAGTAATTGCCTAATATGGTTTGACTTTGTGTCTCCATCCAAATTTCACGTCCAATTATAGTTCCCAATTTTAGGAGAAGGACCTGGTGGAAGGTGATTGGATCAAGAAAGCAGATTTCCCCCTTGCTTTTCTCATGATAGTGAGTACTCATAAGATCTGGTTGTTTGAAAGTGAATAGCACTTCCTCCTCCTTTCTCTCTCTCGTCACTAGGTGAAGATGTGCTTGCTTCCCTTTTACCTTCTGTTATGATTGTAAGTTTCCTGAGGCCTCTGAAGCCATGCTTCCTGTACATCCTCTGAAACTATGAGTTAAGGAAACCTATTTTCTTAATAAACTACCAGTCTCAAGCAGTTTTTCTAGAGTAGTGTGGGAACATCCTAATACAGAAAATTGGCACTAGAGAAGGGAGGCATTGCTGTGAAGATACCTGAAAATGTGGAAGCAACTTTGGAACTGAGTAATGGGCAGAGGTTGCAACAATTTGGGGGGTTCAGAAGAAGACAGGAAGATGAGGAAAAGTTTGGAACTCCCTAGACACTTGTTGAATGGTTGTGAACAAATTGTTGATAGTGATATGGATAGTGAAGTCCAGGCTGAACTGGTCTCAGTTGGAGATATGGATTGGCTCTGTGTCCCCAACCAAATCTCACCTTGAATTGTAATAATCTCCACATGCTATAGGAGGGACCCAGTGGGAGGTAATTTAATCATGGGGGCAGTTTCTCCCATGCTGTGATTTTGAGTGAGTTCTCATGAGATCTGATGGTTTTATAACCATCTGACATTTTCCTTCCTGGCATTCATTCTCTATCCTGCCACTCTGTGAAGGGGACTTCCATCATAATGGTAATTTTTCTGAATCCACTCCAGCCATTCAGAACTGTGAGTAAATTAAACTGCTTTCCTTTATTAATCACCCAGTCTTATATAGTTCTTTATAGCAGCGTGCGAATGTACTAATACAATAAATTGGTACCACACAGAGTGAAGTGCTTCCATAAAGATACCCAAAAATGTGGAAGTGACTTTGGAACTGGGTAACTGGCAGAGGTTGGAACACTTTGGAGGGCTCAGAAGACAAGATTATGTGGGAAAGTTTGGAACTTCCTAGCGACTTGTTGGATGGCTTTGACCAAAGTGCTGATAATAATATGGACAAGGAGGCCAGACACGGTGGCTCAAGCCTGTAATCCCAACACTTTGGGAGGCCGAGAAGGGCGGATCACAAGGTCAGGAGATTGAGACCATCCTGGCTAACATGGTGAAACCCCATCTCCACTGAAAAATACAAAAACCTAACCGGGTGTGGTCGTGGGTGCCTGTAGTCCCAGCTACTGGGGAGGCTAAGGCAGGAGAATGGCCTGAACCCGGGAGGTGGAGCTTGCAGTGAGCTGAGATCAGGCCACTGCACTCCAGTCTGGGTGACAGAGCGAGACTCCATCTCAAAAAAAAAAAAATAATAATAATAATAATAATAATGTGGACAGTGAAATCCAGACTGAGGTGGTCTCAGATGGAGATAAGAAACTTGTTGGGAACTGGAGTAAAGGTTACCCTTGCTATGATTTAGCAAAGATACCGATGGCATTTTTCCCCTGCCTTAGAGATCTATGGAAATTTGTACTTGAGAAAGATTATTTAGGTTATCTGGTGGAGAAAATTTCTAAGTGGCAAAGTGCTCAAGAGGAATAAGAGTATGAAAGTTTAGAAAATTGCAAACTTGTGATAAAAAAGAAAAATGATGCACTAGAAAAGAAAATTCCATTTTCTGGGGAGAAATTCAAGCTGGCTGCAGAAATTTGCATAAGTAATAAAGAGCTGGATGTTAATCACCAAGGGAATGGGAAAAATGTCTCCAGGACATGTCAGAGAGCTTTATGGCAGTCCCTCCCATTACAGGCCCAGAAGCGTTGGAGGGAAAAATGGTTTCATGGGGAGGGCCCAGGGCCCCCTTGTTGTGTCCAGACTAGGGACTTGGTACCCTGCATCCCAGTTGCTCCAGCTCCAGCCATGGATAAAAGAGGCCAAAGTACAATGCAGGCTGTTGCTTTGGAGGGTGCAAACCCCAAGCCTTGGCAACGTCCACATGGTGTTGGGACTGAGGGTGTGCAGAAGGCAAGAGTTGAGGTTTGGAAGCCTCTGCTTAGATTTCAGAGGACACTTGAAAATCTCTGGATGGCCAGGCAGAAATCTGCTGCATGGAGTAGACCCCTCATGAAGAAAATCTATTAGGGCAGTGCAGACGGGGAATGTGGGGTTGGAGCCCCTAAACAGAGCACCCAGTGCGGCACTGCCTAGTGGAGCTGTGAGAAGAAAGCCACTGTCCTCCAGACCCCAGAGTGGTAGACCCACTGACAGCTTGCACGTTGCACCTCAAAAGGTCACAGACACTCAATGTCAGCCTGGGTGAGCAGCCATGGAAGGTATACCCAGTAGGGACACAGGCACAAAGCTGCCCAAGATGCTGGGAGCCCAGCCCTTACATCAGTGTGGCCTGGATATGAACCATGGAGTCAAATGAGATTATTTGAGAAATACAAGATTTTATGACTTCCCTTCTGGGTTTTGGACTTGAATGAGACATGTGGTCCCTTTGTTTTGACTGATTTTTCCCTCTTGGAATGGGTCTGTTTACTCAATGCCTGGAACTCCATTGAATCTTCGCAGTGACAAACTTGTTTTTGATTTTACAGGCACATAGGTGAAAGGGACTTTCCTTGTCTCAGACAAGACTTTGGAATTGGAATTATGATTTAATGCTGGAATGAGTAAAGACTTTGAGGGACTGTTGGGAAGGCAAGATAGTGTTTTGAAATGTGAGAAGGACATGAAATTTGGGAGGGGCCAGGGTCCAAATAATATAGTTTGACTCTTGGTCTCCACCCAAATGTCAGGTTGAATTTTAATTCCTACTGCTGGAAGAGGGACCTGGTGGGAGGTGATTGGATAATGGGGACAGATTTCCCCCTTGCTGTTCTGTTGATAGTGAGTGAGTGCTCACAAGATCTGGTTGTTTGAGAATGTGTACACTCCCCCCTTTCTCTCTCTCTCTCTCTCTCTCTCTCTCTCTCTCTCGTCACCATGTGAAGATGTACCTGCGTCTCCTTCACCTTCTGCATGTTTGTAAGTTTCCTGAGACCTTCCCAGCCATGCATCCTGTACAGCCTGTAGCACTGTGAGTCAATGAAACTGCTTTTTAAAAAGATAGTAAATTACCCAGTCTCAGGTAGTTCTTTATGGCAGTGTGACAACTGACTAATACACTGCCCTAGAGTTCACAATAAGCATTTTTTTATACTAATCTAAGCCATCACTGAAATAGAACTAAAGCATTTCATATGTAATATAAGTAAATTATATAATAATAATTTGGATCTTTCCTTCCTTGTGTCATTGCAGTCTTTGATTTAACTTATTAATAACGTATAATCAATCACCCTATACATTCTCATTTAATTGCTTTATACACACAATTATATTATATATATTTAAGGATTTAAAAATCAAAAACACATTAATTTACCTTATTATTTCTTCAGCACTCTTTGATTTTTTTCTCTATTTCCTTTTTCTTTGTAGATCTAAATTTCCAACATGTATTATTTTACCTCTACCTGAAGAAATTCTTCTAGTTTATTGAAAATAAACTCCTTCTGTTTTTGTCTTTGCAATATCTTACATCATTTTAAAGAATAATTTAGCTGGATAAAAATTTCTAGTTTGGCACTTTATTCTTCTTTCAATATTTTACATATTTACTTCATCTTCATTTACTTATAATCTGAGAAGTACTCTGCATTTTATTAATTTTCCTCTGTAAGTAAAATATTTCCCCATGTCAGCTTCCATTCAAGATTCTTTTTCTCTTTGGTTTTCTGCAATTTGAATATGATATACCCAAAAAGAAGCATAATTTTGGTATTTATCCTGTCTTGTGTTTTTGACTCTTCTGGAATTATGATTTGATTTCTGTCCTTGATTCTGTAAAGTTCAGAGCCATTATTACTTCAAATATTTCTTATGTTCTTTTCTTACTATTTTCTTATAGGACACTTATGCACTTTTGAAACCGTCTCAGAGATCTTGGATATTGTGTTTTGCTTTTACATTCCTTTTTTCCCCTTTTTCCCAATGTAACATTTTTCATTTAATTTTGTGATGTTTGAGAACACAAATAAGGAAGGAATACTAAATTGAAGAAATCTGCTAAGAGAAAATTTGCATTGGCTTAATATATACCAGTTAACTTACTGGATATTCAGATTACAATAAATTGGTATACTTGTCTTAAAATAATTGAGCACTTATAGTTCTATTTAATAGTTTCTAGTATTATCAATATCAATAATCAAAATTATCTGGTAACCTCACAGCTTAGTGCTTGTAAACTGCTGTCAGCAAAGGAAAAGTGTCATCAGCAAAGGAAAAAGAAAGAATGAGACATTTTAATAACTGTAGAGTCTCACTGAGGAAGTTTCTGGGACTAGAAAAGGAGACATTAACAGATGGGAACATTTTGAGGCAAAAAATGCTAAAATTTAAAAACAGAACCAAAGTAGTCCCCTCCTATAGGCAGAAAATATGCTCCAAGACTTCCAGTAGATACCTGAACCTGCAGATAGTATCAAACCCTCTATATACTCTACATATTGTTTTTTCCATAATTTTATAGGAAGAAGATTGTCTTATCTTAGATCTTAGCAAACTCAGCATATGATTTTTTTCTTTCCTCATTATCAAGAACATCTACCTTGTCACTTATAAACAAAGCACTTTACAGCTTCTCTTTGGCATATTCAAAATGTCAGCATTGCACTCTTGCACTTTGGAGCCCTTATTACATAAGCTAGGGATTGCTTTAGAACAAGCTCTACCATACTGTGGCAGTCAATCTGATCACCCAAATGGCTACTAATGACAAAGAACTTCTACAGATAGAGATGCTGGACAAAGTGGGGATGCATATCTAGGCTGAAATGGAGCAGGATGGGATGGGGTGGCACAAGACTTCATCTTTGTGCTCAGAATGGCATGCAATCTAAAACTTAGGAATTGTTTATTTCTGAAATTTTCCATTTAATATTTTCTAATCACAGTTGACCACAGGTAATTAAAACCGTGAATAATAATAATAATAAAACTATGGAAAAGAAGTGCAGGGGGTCAACTACTGAACTGTATTTTTTTGCTAGGGATGCTGTAGCAGAATACAAAAACAACAAATCTATTTTCTCACAGTTCTGGATGGGGGCTGGAAGTCCAACATTGAAAAAGTTAGTTTTCCCTGAGACCTCTCTCTTTGGCTTGCAGATAGTGCCTTCTGACTGTGTTCTCATATGGTCTTTTCTCCGTGTGTGTGCACCCTTGGAGTCCATTAATCACACATGGACACCCGTCTTAATTAATTTGGGCTACACCTTTCTGACCTTATTTAATCTTAATTTGTTTTTTTTTTTTTTCTTAATTTTCTTACTTCCTTTATTTATTTATTTATTTATTTTTTTAGTCAGGTCTCTCATCCAGTCTGAAGTGCAGTGATTTGATCATGGCTCACTGCAACCTCTTTCTCCCCAGCTCAAGTGATCCTCCAATCTCAGCCTCCCGAATAGTGGGGACTACAGGCACATGCTACCATACCTGGCTAATTTGTGTATCTTTTGTTGAGATGAGGTTTCACACTGGTCTCAAACTCCTGAAATCAAACAATTTTCCTTCCTTGACCTCCTGAAGTGTTGGAATTGCAAGCATGAGCCACCATGCCCGGTCTTAATCATTTCTTTAAAGATCTTACAGATACAATTACACACTAAAGTGCTGGGCTTTAGGACTTTAATATATAAATTTGGGAGGGACCCAATTCAGTTCATAACAAATATATCTACTGACCTGGTATTAAAATTCTTAAAGATATGTCAGAATGTAAAAATATATTTCTAATTCATTTAAAAATTATGTTGTTCACTTATTCTCCCAGCATATTGGAAATTTTACTTCTGAGAATAGCATTTGGTGTTCAAGATATTACTCTTATTGCTTGGTATTTTATTCTGTGAGTACTTCTGTTTTTCACATTATAAGAGTCATGAAACCAGACCTGAAGGATGACATAAAGACAAATCTGGAAGAGCAGCTCTGTCTGGGATTGCTGTTGTCTATTATGATCCATTGTGCATTTCGATTATACACTCCAGATGGCAATGGCATTTTATTTTATTTGTTTTGCTCTTCCTGTCTTTCTGTAGATATAAAGTACCAAAAGTACTATGAGTTACCTTGAGGTTATAGCCGTGTAGCTTTCCTGGTGTTCTAAAAACTTGCCTAAAGTAAAGACCAACAACTAAAAGAAAACCTTATCTCCATTTCAAAATATATTTTCTAGCAGTTCAGTTGAGTTATTATTAACATACAATGAAAATCCCCTTTCATGTGTTGTATGAGGCAGTGGAATAGGATAGTTACTAAATTGACTTCTTTTTTTTTTTTTTTTTTGTGACAAGGTTTTGTTTTGTCACCCAGGCTGGAGTGCAGTGGGACAACCATAGCTCACTGCAACCTCAAACTCCTAGGACAAATGTTCTTCCCACTTCAGCCTCCTGAGTAGCTGGAACTATGGGCTACTAGAAAAACGATCCTGGTGAGAGAAAGAGGATTTATACTGTATAGCAGCTTTGTCTGCCCTTGTTTCTAAGTAGGAATGGAATTATCCCATTGACTGTAATAGCTAGATATCTCAGATTTTATAGGACAAATTAAGACAATCTTAAGGTTCAGAAAGTGTTTGGTTGCACAGTTCTTAGACTACATCTTATCTCTTATTAAAAAAAAAGTGAAAGTGTATTTCTATAATTTATCCAGATAGTCACATCCATTTTAGCAGTAATAATTACTTGGTATCAAATCACAGAATATGAGATTAATTATTTTACTGGTCTAAGAGCTAGAGTGGAAGCTGATGGAATACAAATGGAGAATTGAGATGGGTCATCTTTGGCATACATGAAGTTGAAAGGAGACAAAGTAAGAAAAATCTCATAATTTTTCAAATTTTAACATTGCGTATGACACTTTGGGAATTTTCCATTTTATCATAATATTATCTTGTATCATACTCTCCAGATGGCATTTCTAGAGTCAAACAAATATTGTAGTTATAGGTCTCAGTTCACATAGAAGCCCTTTGATGTGATAACATCCACTTTTTATCAGAAGAGTCAAATATATGTTTCTAATGGGAATGCTGTTCATACTGTGTTGGCAGAGAGGTTTTATCAATGGGGTCAACAGAGCAGAGAAAACAGCACATAAAGTTTGCTGCAGAGTTTTTCATTCATAGAACTTCTGCAGCTGGCATGAAGTTTACACCAGTGCTCTGATTACAGAGACATGAGGGGCAAACTCTTCAAAGGGAAGTGTGGACTTGAGAGAACACACTATTCAAAAGACTTCAATAAGTGACTCAGAGATGCCCTTAACAGTTCACATCACAGGACTCGAGGTTATGAAGATTTAAGAAAATCCCAGTGAAGTTAAACTCCAGTATTTAGAAGTTAGGAGCAAGGTTTGCCAGAGGGTATCTTTGATTATGTAACAGATCTCCTCCAGCTCAATGCACTGAAGACAAATTTCAATTTTGATTATTGACAAATGAAAAATTGATTTTATGATGGTTAAGCAACATTTTCACAAATGGTATTCACTCAATTTTGTTCCATTGAGTTGGCAACCTGTGGAGACAGGGAACTCCTATCTCTTTCCCAAGCTACGTATGCTTTTCCTAACTGCTGCACTCTGACTTTATCTGGTGGACAATTTTTTTTTTTCACAAGGCATGCTGAATGATAATTGAAAAGGAAAATTATGCTGTGTAACTCTGCAGTGAGAAGCAGTTCAGTGCTTCCTATTGTTTGAAGAACAAATGCCTTCTTATCACAATGGCCTAGGTAGAAAATAAGAAGTTTCTTGATCAGAGGATTGGCATGGTCTCCCCAAGAGCCACAAGGGATAACTAATGACTGATCATTACCAGTAGTGTCATGATAATCTGTTTTTTATTAGGTATGTGGGCACATTCTGACTAGTACAATGAGCTGAAAGGTGTCTGGGTAGTACTGAGACTACTCACACACACACACATAAACACACACACACACACACACAGACACTATTGTTTCAAAAAAGAAAGCCTTTTACTGTTCTCCTCCTTAAAACTGATCAAAGTACAGCAACCATCTTGTACTTAGAAGAAAGGTCACCTTGCCAAGAGTGATAGAATATGAAGACAAAACATGGGTCATTAATGACACTGCTGAGCAGCTGAGCCAATACTAGAAATATTTCCAGATACATACGAAACAATGCCCCTGGAAGTAGTACTCTAGCTGTATTTTCTGTAACTTCTTCCAGGTTTACTTATTCCAAACTGACACTTAACTTCTGGCGTTATTGTGAAGACAAAAGAAATTATTCTTTCACTTATTTTCCATAAGACAGGAGACTTAGCCACACATTATTACTTAAAAATCTATGGAATAGATGTGAATGATTAATACATACTTAGTTACAAATGATGTATTGCTTTATGGTTTTATATGATACATATCAGTCATTGTCTTTTGTGAATCCTTCCAGTTTTCCAGAGGTTATTACAGAAGGAATGGCAAGAATTTTAGACCTTCTTGGGATCTCTTCTTTTTATGCCTGAAGATTATTGTCCTTTTATGCAATTATTACTTACTGATAAAAGCACTATTGTAAAAGTAGGCCACCAGCAAGGTAGCGAGTTGATATATCAAACAGTTATTAACGTCACGATTTCTGTTAATACATAAAAAGGACATTAAACATTTTTCCCTCATAGTTGAATATTAAATGTATTGTGTCAGTACCATGTTGAGACACATCATGGCAAATAGCTCTGAGGCTTTAATAAGGACATTTGTAGTATACTGTAATCCAGTGAACGTAATTGTACACAAATTAATAATGATGCTCTTATTATCAATAGGGAACATTCATAACCACCTCTGTAGTCATGCTGTGATACTTTCAAAATCTGTCTTTTGCTTACTGAGTCACTACATTCTCATCTTGGGAAAGCCATTTACGTACTTATTCTGTTAGCTGCCTATCACTGTAGTTTATAGAGTTTGTTTTGCCATCTCCATCAAGACATTACATTGTGATGTGTTCATTTTCTCTCCTTCAGATACCTTTAGAAAGGAAACATACATTATAGAAGAACCTCATTATTACATGTGTGAACATTTTGGCAAATAGGTTGAAAAGGGGGATGGTGCAATACTTACGGGGATGATAGTACCTCCCTAAATCTGTTTTACCAATTTTTCTTTTTTTTCTTATTTATTCACATTTTTTGCATCCTTTGTGAAGGAAGCTATTTTGTAATGAAAAGAACAAAGTAAAATAATAGACACATGAAAAGGTAAGTTAAATCTGAATGCAGAAGTGAATCTCAACCTCACCTGTAATTAACATTTTCACTATCAAGTTCAAATTCTGCCTTTTGTTTCTCAATTATCCTTGCATACTCTTGCTAAGAGTCATCACTTTTCATGTCAATTTACTATTCTGTTGCATCATATTTTCAGGCCTATGGGTTTATATTTACTTCAACTGTTTTTCCAAATATCATCTTATACTTAAAATAAATAATTAAGACCTTATTTCTCTGCTATCATTATTTTCATGTTAACACTTAATAATACTCAATTAAATAGTACTAGCATTGAGTTATGCATTTTTAAAATACATATTAACCTCATTATTTCTTCTCTACCTAAAATTCCTACTACTTATTCTTTTCAATATTGATGCTTCCATTTTTAAAGGATTTAAAAACAGTTGCTTTTTCTATTAGTTATTCCAACAAGTAGATATAGATTAATTTTTCATGTCATTTTTGGATTTATGGGTTTGGATTTATTTCTAAAATGTTTTTATGCCAAAGGAATTTCTTATTTGGATAAGGTTCAGGATCTTTTAGTATAAACAAAATAAAGAGACCTTAAAATACTAATGCTTTAAAAATCCTGTAGATATAAGATGGATATTGCAGCAAAATGTTTTTACTGGATAAAATAGTAGAAATTACTTAATATGGTCCTAAATGAGACTGATTCAATGAATTACTTTAAACCCATTTGTAAGCACACATTTCATATGATGCTTCAGAAAACACATAATAAATTAGAAAATTGTATGCAATTAATTAAGAAAACAAACAAACACCAAAAAAAGCAGTGTCCCCAAAAGAATGTAACATATTTCTTGCTTTAGTCCATTTTCATGCTGCTGAATACATACATACCTGAGACTGGGTAATTAATAAACAAAAAACGGTTTAATGGACTCGCAGTTCCATGTGGTTGGGGAGGTCTCACAATCACGGTGGAAGGCAAAAGGCACGCCTTACATGGCAGCAGGCAAAAGAGAATGAGAGTTGAGTGAAAGGGGGTTTCCTCTTATAAAACCATCAAACCTCATAAGACTTATTCACAACCATGAGAATACTATGGGGAAAACTGCCCACGTGTTTCAATTATCTCCCACTGAGTCCCTCACACAAAACATGGGAATTATGGGAGCTACAATTCAGAATGAGTTTGTTGGGCCTACAGTCAAAACATATTATATCATATTTTTCTGGAAATATATATGTAAATATGTAATCTTTTAACACTGAGCTGGTTAGAAAAATATTTAAGGGATTTAAAGTTTTTCTGCTTTCATAGCGGATAAAAAATTTTCTTTGATGTACTAATGTTCAATTGGAATTCACCTGAGGCTGCTTTGGTCTATGGCTACAATTTGATGCAGTTGTATGATATTCTTACTGATTAATCTTGCTTGAAGCTACTATAAACTATGTGCTGCCAAATGTTTTGGGAGAAATCAAATTGGAGAGGTGGAATCTTAGTTCAGAGGGTAACAAGCGATTTTGACTAGTGATTTTCATCTTTTCTTTGCTCAAAGAAAACATCGTAAAATCTGTTAATGGATGCCATCTATTGATGGAACCAATAAAAGTAGTTGTTCTGTATTTTTATAGTTTTTAAATAAAAATTTAACTTCAATTTTCACCAGCTTCCTTTGAAAATATAAGCTACAGTGGTCGATGTTTGCTGTTCAATTATGTCTAACCAGCAGCAAAACAAATTAGTTCCAATCTCGCGTACTACCAGTTCTTACTGGATTCTAGATTTCTCATGAATGTTTTTTGGGCTGTATATCATTTTCACATTGACTTTTTGTGGAAGAAAAAATAAAACCTTTTACTTATTTCATCAACGTGCTGATCTCACTTCCAAATAATCCTATTTACTGAACCAGTTTTTACTTTGAGACATTGTTAATACAAGTTTGCATGTGTTACATTTATTTACACATGATTTATATTTGTTATTGCTCTTATATTTCCATTTTAAATGAACTGATATTTTTCAATATTTTTCTGTTTGATTAAAAAATCTGTAAAATCTTGAAAAGACTATGCATCTTGTTTTTTTAGAAAACATATTACAGCCAATTAATTAGACAGGTGGATAGATGTGGAGAACTCATCTCCATTAGGCACATTTCTTACAGAAAATAACTGTTAACTATGACATTTCATCAGGTGAGTTTATCATTTGTGTTAACATTTATGCTTTCAAATATCTTATTTTATAGTTTAAATATTATTATTTTTGCCACTTTGTACTCCTTCCAATTGTGCGACTTTTCCTGTAATGAGAACACAAATGTTTTTTTCCAAAATGAATATGTAAGCATTTTTAGATAAAATACATATCAGCCTTAATCTGTATTATATTAAAACATGCATTACTACAATATTTCATGTAAAATATTGCAATTTATTTATTCCACATTGACTGGGTCAGTACTGCTGCGGTAAATAACTTGCCTGTGTAAATCTTCAACTTAATTCTAGGGCTTGGTTTTTATACGTGCTTCTAACTACTAAGGCCATGCAATATTGACAACTACCACTGGGTTCTGATTCATTAAATAAAATTCACTTCTACAGTTCTTTTTAGTTTAAAAAGGGCATGTTTATTCTACCTGTTACCATTGAGTCTTTAAAGCCGTTTTTGCTTTGTTCTCAGTTCTGTGTTTGTAGTGTGATTCGTCATTTATCTGTAAACAGTGGTCGGATAAATGGACAGATCTATCTAAACTGAAATTTCTTGGTATCATTTGTCATCCAATTAAAAAGAATTTAAAAGGGAAAGCCCTAAAATGAAATTTAAAAAAATATATATATATAGGGCTAGATGTGGTGGCTCATGCCTATAATCCCAGCACTCTGGAAGGCCAAGGTGAACAGATCATTTAAGCTCAGGAGTTCAAGACCAGCCTGGATAACATGGATGGCTGTGATGATACATGCTTCTAGCCCCAACTACTTAGGAGACTGAGTGGGAGGATCACCTGAGCCTGGAGAGGCTGAGACTGCAGTGAGCCATGATTGCACCATTGTACTCCAGCCTGGGAGACAGAGTGAGACCCTCTCTCTCTCTCTCTCTCTCTCTCTCTCTCTCTCTCTCTCTCTATATATATATATATATATATATGAGGATCATACAAAAGTCATTGCTTTGCCATTACTTTTAGTGGCAAAACCACAATTACTTTAGTACTGTCTCTCTCTATATATATATTTAGATAGATAGATAGATAGATAGATAGATAGATAGATAGATAGATAGTACTGTGATTCTTTCAAACAAGTGAATAATTAAAACATACATTTTATATCAAGTGGTTTAAAGTATATATTTTGTGAAAGATTCTGTAATGGTCATACTTTAAGTAAAAGGGTAATTCAACAAATCAAAACCCAGACACTAAGTAAAAATATCCAGACTTTCTCAATCTATCAACCTCTCCTACATCTTGGAACCTCATCAAATTGCAAAATGTTCCACGCTTACAGAGTTAGTAACTAAATTATGCACTATTCAAAAATGTAGAGTGAAGAGCAAATGGGTTCTTAAGAAAATACATTGAATATAAAAACATTTTATTGTTTACTCTTCACCTCTGATATAATGGAAAGAGTAGTCAAAGTTGATAAAACTCTACTTTGCTCCTCGTAAAATGCAATATGTAGATGCCTTTATCACTAATATTTCAAGATTGGATGAGATATTATCTTTCTCATTGTTTTAGTAACTGCAGAAATGTCAATGTGACTACAATGCTGTGAGACAGATTTGCTATTAATTCTAATGTATGATACTGTGGGAATGTATTAAGAGGTAAGTCAGATGAGCTAATTAAAATTTTATTGTGTACAAGTAAAAGAAAAGTAACATCACTCTTCAGTTTTGTTTTGTTTTGTTTTTTTCTGTTATTTTCTGACAGTGTGCAGATAACCTCAGACACTAGCTTGGGTTGCTAAAATAAGTGTGTGTGTGTGTGTGTGTGTGTGTGTGTGTGTGTGTGTGTGTTTGTGTGATGCAACTCAGGAGAAAGATAAAAATTTGCTTTCAATATGACATTTACATGCCAGCCCTTGATTTACATATGCAGAGGTAGCAAGACATTAGCTTAAAGTACCATTCCAGCATATTTCTAAACATGATGTCCCATTTATGTTCAAAATGATGTGGATGGAATCAATTAGGAGAAACAAGTGAGTTCCAAGACATACTTTTAAAAAGCTGCAGAGTTGCTTAGTAACCTCATGTTATACCTCATTTCCCAACAGAGCTATAAGGCTGTCAGAGTTGGTAATGGAGCACTCCAGAAAGAATTAAGTCTCATGTGCTCTGTCAAGAACATGCTCATATTAAGTATGCTAGGCCTCAGAAGTTGTCCACACGTGCTTAATAATACATGTAGCAGGACACTGATTGGGGAATGTGGCTTTAAGTTATGCCCTGACATAAAAATCTTGTTTATTTTCTTTATGCACACTGTATTGCCACAAATCAGCATAAAGTGCATCTACCATTACTCTAGGGAAAACGTTCATTCAAGTGTTTCATTCTGCACAGTATCGCTTGCCATTCACTTGGCTCCTCTTTGGCAAAACTTACTGCAGTCTGCACCTCATACACTTTGTGTATTAGGATTTCACACATGAAGTGATGAGGGGTTTTAATTTTCCTTAACGTTGTCCAGGCAGCCATCCATCCACTCATAAAATTGCATTCCTATATAGAAACTATATTTATAAAATATTGTAAATAATTTTTACATGTCATGCAGATAAAACCGGGCTTCATACACATACACTAAACTGTAAATATAACTTTAAAAAGGATGACTCATGCTCATAAATCATTTCAACCCATAACAGCCTGTAAATTTTTGCATTAACTTTTTGAACTATTACTTCTTTTTTTAATTTGCCAGAACAGGAAAAAAATACTGGCAAGCTGGAAGGACATCTTTTTTGAATTGCAATAATTAGTATTTGAGAATTCATAAGCTGTGAAAGATGCGTGCATATCTACTTTTCTTTTTTTCCATTGAGATGCATTAGCTGACTACCTTCATCAAGTAACAATGCAAATGACAAGTCTTGATTTCCAAGTTAAAGATCTAAAGAGAAGAAAATCCCCTATTATCTCCTACTCAGCTATTTGACACATGATTATTAAATTATTAATTCTTATATAAACTTTGTGAGATATATTGGGAGCAATCATTATTTTCATTTTTAATATGTAAAAGATTTTGTAAGCTTCTATAGCTGTAGTTTAACAGACTATCATGTGGCTAGATCTTAGAAAAAATCATAATCACTTATAAGATTTTATTGGAATATTTTATAGACACTATAATAAATTATGTGGTTGATAACCATGTGTAAAGTCTTATTTCAGGAAAAAATTAAAAATCTTATTTAGTTTATGTTCAACATCCCTGAGAGAGTTTGGCCCCCTTTCCCGTAGGTCATGGCCTTAGATTGTAGGGCTAGAAATGTAATAGTAATATACCTTTCACCAAGGCACATGAGAGAAACATATAGATCATTCCTCTTAAAAGTAATTATTTTAAAAAGAGAGATGGAAAAATGGAGAGAGAGAGAAAGCACAACAGAATTACAAACACCAGTCCTCTAGGATTATTGCCATATAATGCTTAACACTATGATCATCCATGAAAGCAAACCAAACCCTCAAAAATGAAGATGTATCAAATAATGCAAAGCTGATTTCATTTTTCCCATCCTTTGAAAGGCAAAAAACTGCAGAGAAGGCTATTGAAGCATTAATTGCCACACAAAAAAGACCAAGGTCACAGTGGCCCAATAGGCTAGAACTTTTTTTTTTTTTTAATACTTGCAGATGAGGTGGTCTCACAGGCTAGAAATGATTGACTATGATATTGCCTCATTGTAACTATGACTTAAAAACATATAGTATTGGCCAGGCACAGCAGCTCACACCTGTAATCCCAGCACTTTGGGAGGCCAAGGTGGGCACATCACGAGGTCAGGAGATCGAGGCCATCCTGGCTAACATGGTGAAACCTTGTCTCTACTAAAAATACAAAAAAAAAAAAAAAGTAGCCGGGTGTGGTGGCGGGCGCCTGTAGTCCCAGCTACTCGGGAGGCTGAGGCAGGAGAATGGCGTGAACCTGGGAGGCGGAGTTTGTAGTGAGCCAAGTTCGCACCACTGCACTCCAGCCTGGGCAACAGAGCAAACGCCGTCTCAAGAAAATAAATAAATAAAATTAATATATATAAATATATATGTGTGTGTGTGTGTGTGTATACATATATGTGTGTGTATATATATGTATGTATATTATAGTATTATACAACCAATCAACAGACTCTACAACTAGCTAAATAATTATGTCTTATGGCTATTTCAAGTATTCAGTTTCACCTATTCTGACCTCAGAGAGTGTATTTATGCAATCTGCAAGATCAGAAGAGATCTCTCTATTGGTTGTCCTTATAAACAAGCACAGAAAAAGAAAATGCCTAATCTTAGTCCATTTGTGCCGCTATAACAGAATACCTTATAATGAGTAATTTTTAAATATAAGTGTATTTTCTCACACTTTCAGAAGCTGGGAAGTCCAAAATAAAGGCACCAAAACAGGTTAAGTTGTCTGGTGAGACTGCTCTCTGCTTCCAAGATGGTGCCGAATTGCTTCATCCTGGGCAGGGAAGAAAAGTGGTGTCTTCACATGTAGAAGAGCAAGAGAGGCAATGCTGCATGAAGTATCTCTTACAATACCTTAATCTAATTCACAAGAAAGCAACCCTTGTGGCTTAATCACCTCTTAAGGTATCCCGACTTAATACCGACCCATTGGCAAACACCTGAACTGGAGGGACACAAGATAGTACACCCCTTCCCTATCCGTAAATACATAATAAATGCCCTGCCATGAAATGTGTGCACATAATTTTCTGAGCCATGAATTAGAGAATTAAGATACTTTGTTATAGTTAGACTTTAAAAAGTGAACAGCAAAGTTTCGATATTTAAGTTTGAAGGACTGGTCAGCTGTTAATAACTGCTGAAGAAAAACTGTTATATCTGCTGTCCTCTTTATTTACAGGTTGGGGTTGTCTCGGCACAGTGAAACAAGAGGCAAATGAAGACTCTTTCATATTTATTTCCCCAAAAAATCCTATCACAGTATCCTTTTGCGACATTTTTTTTCTGCCAGAGATTAGAGGTTTTAATCCCACATTCCGTACATCCTTTTCTTCAAATTTCTCCTCTGGGAATACACTCTCTCTTTTCTCTTCTGACTCTTCCACTATCAGCTGAAACATGGATCAGTCACTCCAGTCTGTCTGGAATTTGTTCTAGACTGTTTGGCATGTGGACATCATGAAGCATTTTCCTAAAAGTAGTAAGTTGTATTTACAGCTCACGTCACGCAATAGCCATGACAGAGTTAATATTTAGTCTCATGTAAGGTACACAAAGTTGGCATTTTTAAATCCCGTTTTACAAAGACACGGCCCATAGCTCAGCAAGTTGAACTTTTTTTTTTCTTTCTTTCTTTTTTTTTTTTTGAGACGGAGTCTCGCTCTGTCGACCAGGCTGGAGTGCAGTGGCGCGATCTCAGCTCACTGCAAGCTCCCCCTCCTGGGTTCACGCCAGTCTCCTGCCTCAGCTTCTCCAGCAGCTGGGACTACAGGCGCTCGCCTGTATTTTTAGTAGAAATGGGGTTTCACCATGTTAGCCAGGATGGTGTCAATCTCCTGACCTTCTGATCCGCCCACCTCCGCCTCCCAAAGGGCTGGTATTACAGGCATGAGCCACCGCGCCCAGCCAAGTTGAACATTTCTGAGTCTCAGAGCTAATAATTATGGAGTCAGAATTGTTGCTCTTCTCTATCTGACAATAAATGTTCATGCTGTTTCCTTGTACGCAGGCTGCCACACCCGCACCATTCCCCCAAGGGGAAAGAAAAAAAAAAGGAATTAAAAGGCATTGCTAGCAAGGGTACGAAAAAGAGGACTCCATCAATGTGTGTCATTTCCAGTGAGATAATAAAGCTAGGCTCTTTCCATCATAAGTGATCACAGGGTCACTTATGATGGAACACAACTCTTGTGTTCAGAACCCAACTCTGATATTTGAATGATATGAACTTCTTTTAATAAGCCAGTTCCCTCATCTTTAAATGGCAATGGCTTCTGAATCATGTAACTGTGGTGAGAATGTGAAAGAACAACATACATAAATTGTGATCATAGTGCCTGGCATAAAATAAATGCTCAAAATATTTTAATTATAATCATGGTTACGTTTATTCTAGGTTCAGCCAGACTAATGTTTCATAAAGCTCAGTGGGTGGGGGTGACAAGAACCAGGTATGTTTCCAATGGTTACCTCTGTTTTGTCCCATTTATGTTTTGTATCTACCAGAATAGTCTATGAAGACATTAAAGATTCAAGAGAGTTAAGTGACTTCTATAAAGACATATAAGTAGAGGGAAAAATACTTTTCTATAACCCAGGTATCTTCATTCACATATCAGATTAATCAAAAAACACCTTACCCCTACATTCACTAATTATCCTAAATGTTATCTTATGTGTTAACAAAAGTCTTGGATGAAATTGCTAAATAGACAAAGAAAAGGTATTGATCAACGTGGAATGTTTGATATACATCTATTGTTTGAGAATTACAATAGAAAAGAAAAAGAGACATAAAAAACAGAATCACAGCTTTATCTCTTTTTAAATCATTTTCTTTTCAAAGAGCTAATGCAAAAGTCTACAAAAGGCACAATAGATAAATCAAAAAATCAAAGAGCTTACATTCTACGAAAGTTAAATATTTTTGAGTATATAAGTTCATAAAATACAGATTTGTTTATTCAACAAAGCAAAAGAGATAAATATAACTTTGGTGACTATTTGATCATACATATATCACATTTCGGCATGTAAAGAAATAATATAACCAGATAATTACATGACAATATATTAGAAAAAAAATAACTGTTCAACTAATTTAAAAATGGTAGAATTTTTAATATGAAGACAGTCTTTTTGTGAGGTAAAGAATGACAATTCTATACACCTCTATATTTTGGCAAATGTTGCTTTGTAGACATATTACCCTAATATTACCATGAGTTTGGGGTTTTTTAAAGTAGGTCATAGGAAAAGTAATTTCAACTCAATCTTGTGATATATTTTGTTCAATGCTATTTATGCAAAAGAACAACCATGAAAGGCATTTTTCTTTTAAATTTAAATTTTAAAATTATACAAAACAAATGATAGTCTCACCTGATACAGTTAGAAATGATTTTATTCCTAATATGCCATCTCCATGGTGTCATTCATCTCAAAAGTCAAGCACAGGATTTGGACAGTAATATGTGGATTCTGTTAAATCTGATGTTAATAGGACTAATTATATAATTCACAAACATTAACTTTGGTGTGAATAAAAGCGTATGTATTTATATTCATTTTACAATACTCATTGTAATAAGTTTACAATACTCATTAATGCCAAATGAGACTCTTTCTACTGGTTTCAAACTTGTTTGAACACATAAGTATATGTTTACTTTTACCCTTTTTTATGCAAAATCTTATACATTCAAATTGTATCTTCTCTTGATATTCTAAAAAAAATGCCATTTTTTTTTATTTCTCACATTCTCATAATAGGAATCCTGAGAATGTTAATTCCAATAACTGCATTCTTCCTAAATGTGTGTGACAGGCACTTCAAGTAAGTTTTTATCTTCTTTGTCTCTCTCTTTGCCTCTCCCTCCCTCTCCCTTTCTCTCTCTCCCTCCCTCTCTATCTCCATATTTACTTGCATTTATGTGTAAGATCCCCATATGTCTTATTTTTTAATAGAATTTTAACAATTATAAATAACAGCTAGTTATCCCTTATTTATTGGTGATAAATATATAAATAAATATTAATAATACAAATAAGTATGAATTGTACTATACAAAGCAATAAGCATAATTGAAAAAATGCAGATGCTGCCACTAGAATACTTACAGTTTTATTAACTTTGAAGGACCAATTAGGAAGGAAAAAAAAATATGTTAGGGTCAGAGTTACAGAGAAGCACCAAGTATATCTTGGCCTATGCAATGCTATTTAATTTAGTCGCATATATGTGCTTTTAAACATGGTTCTGCATACTTATGATTTTTGAAAAAAAATGCCATAAAATTATTCTTTATGTGAATTCTAATCATTGGTCCTTGATATGACTAACTTTTTTTGATCTGAAATTTAAATTCAATTATTTTTAATACTGCTGTCATGTCTCGATAGCATTAATGAATTATGGGTAATAAAACACTCAGGTGTTCTCCCAGTTAAATAGTCTACATTATGCAACGAAAGTAGCTCAAATGTATTATTTTCATAGCAGTGAATTTTCTAGATAATTTTGATTTGATATTTTAGATCTTTCAGTATTTCTGTCGCAATAGATCTTATTGGGACGCTTTTTAAAATTTTTTATTTATTTATTTATTTTTGAGACTGAATTTTGCTCTTGTTGCCCAGGCTGGAGTACAGTGGCATGATCTCGGCTCATTGCAACCTCCACCTCCCTGTTGCAAGAGATTCTCCTGCCTCAACCTCCTGAGTACCTGGGATTACAGGTGTGAGCCACCACACTCGGCCTGGGATGTTTTAAAGTTAATTGTCAAAGTCACAAAATATTTATTACTTCTAATATTAGTTAAATGTTTAGAGTTTAGCATATCTATTATAAATAGACATATTTATTTAAATTTTGCCTTGTTTTGTATTGTTTTAGTCCACCTAGGAAACTATTTTCTAATGTTTGCTATTACACAGTTCATAAGATGAAGGGAAGAATTTCACCCAGGACTTCTGTCATCTACTTTCCAGTCATTGTTTGGGTGCTGTTATAGTCTATTTACTGTAGCTTACTTATATGTGTTTATATAGTGTCCTTTTTATATATGTCCCCTTTTAATTTTATATAGGCTGCATAACTCAAAATACTATTAGAATAAGGTATCCATAAAATACTTTCTATTATATTGTTGCTTTTTCCCCAGTATGTAGAGTGTGTGTCTGTATAAAATATATAGAACTTATGTGTTTCTAATATGGATTTTTTGAAAACCAGTATATTAGTGAATTTTTGGTACAAATCTTTTGAAGGAGTTTTCTAGAAGCAAATCAGTTATGAATTTAAACAAGGACCTCCTAGTGGCTAGGAATTAAACCTTGTTGCAGTCGTTCACAGGTGTAAGGAAACCAGAAAAGGATGATTTAATATTTGATCGACATGATGAAGCTCACCTCTGCAATTAGCATTGACTTCCAGCAGTTGGGATACAATCAGAAGATTCTTGTCATGCAATGTTGAAAGTGGAAAGGACTCTGTCTCTACAATCAGCTATGGATGTTAGATTTTCTTCTGCATTATTATTATTATTATTATTATTTTGTCACAGTAATTCTCCTAATCTGTAACCCCTCCCTCTCTTTCCTACTTCATTCTTACCTCTCTCACTGTTTCTCGTGTGTGTGTGCGTTTTGTGTAAGGACCACATATGTTCTATGTTAATATGAGAATATGTTAATATGAAGATATTAACTAGGAGGTAAATATTTGTTGAAAAAATAAACACAGATCGTGTGATTATATTGAAATACTTTGCCAGCAAAGATTATTATATGGAAGATGCTGTTACTGTTCCAGAATTGGTAACTTTGAATAAATTATTTACCTCTAGAGTTACGTTGCTACAAAAAAATTATATCCAATAATTTCTAGTGGTTTTTTACTAAGCAGATACATTTATATATAAGAAAAATTAACATTAAGAAGAAACTTCAATATAAATATTCACAACTATCTAATAAATAAGAAATATAATAAATAAATACGAAAGAATTTGCTACTTGTCCCATTAAAGCTAACTGAATAGAAAGAAAAGCTTTTAATTAAAGTCTACACATTTTCAATTTCTAAACAAAATATGAGATAAGAATAATTTAAGACCAATTTTTATACCTCATTATTCCTTTAATCATCTTATAATTTTAATTATTATTATTATTTGGATTGGCCATTGCTTTGATATTTTCTACTTTGCAGAAATATTCATAATAAATTTCTACCTAAACATCTAGAGCAAGTGAGACTTGTAAAATCATCCAATAGATGGTGCTAACTGTGGCATTTGCTAAAACACTGACAAGTCTGTTAAAGGCATTGAGCTTTGTTGAAATGGATTTAGTCGGCTTTTAGTGAGTGTCATAATAACCTCAGTGTAATGCATATCTTAAATGAGCAGTCGTAGAATGTGTTCTAAAACTCATCAAGTTTTATTGGGAAGCTGATAGGCTTTATTTCCTGCTGTACAGGTATAGTGAATCATAGGGAGTGTTAGGAAAGAAGTTCAATGAGGATTCAACCTTGAATCTTTCTGCTCATTGGAAATCCCAATTAGGAATAAGACACATATATATGATTTATATAATGTCTTTCCTCCGTAAGACCTAATGTGACACATACATTACCTCTTAAAACAAACAACATCCTTTGAAAGGTTAACCATAACTCTGGACAAAAAGGTAAGGATCAAGAAACTGTCTTGCTCAAATTAGTCCAATGGGAAGCAGTTCATATTATAAAATACTATCATGGAGAAAAGAAATAAACCATGTGATTTAATACAGATTCAGGAAATACTGTGGCACTGCAGATCAATAGAAACTTGGAAAGAGTATTCAAATGCCACTGTTCTATTCCCCCAGCCCTAGGTATGATTCACTGTTATTCTCTGACACATATGTGAATTAATGAATAATTAGATTTTAAATACCTTTGAAGGAAATTTATTCAAAATTCAGTGATTTTGCACCAAGTTTTTTCTCTTTTTGATGTATGGGAACATATACCATTAAAATGGATGCAGTAGGCCGGGCGCGGTGGCTCAAGCCTGTAATCCCAGCACTTTGGGAGGCCGAGACGGGTGGATCACGAGGTCAGGAGATCGAGACCATCCTGGCTGACACAGTGAAACCCTGTCTCTACTAAAAAATACAAAAAAATAAAATAAAATAAAATAAAAAATAAAATAAAATAAAATGGAGGCAGTAGTGTCAGAAAACATTGATTTAATTTTAAATATTGGAATCAGTTCAATTTAAGGATACACTAGATCAACTCCCTTAAAGTGACAGTGGTGACTAAAGCCTGTAATCCCAGCACTGTGGGAGGCCGAGGCGGGTGGATCACCGGAGGTCAGAAGTTGAAGACCAGCCAGGCCAACAAGGTGAAACCCTGTCTCTACTAAAGTTACAAAAACTAACTGCGCATGTTGTCGGGTTCTTGTAATCCCAGCTACTCTGCGGGCTTGAACCTAGGAGGCGGAGGTTTCAACGAGACAAGATTGAGTCACTGCACTGCAACCTGGATGACAGAGAGAGACACCGATTCCGACAAAAAAAAAAGTGACAGTTTATAATTTGTTCAAAATTTAAATATCTTAAGTGCCTTTTTTATTACATGTATCATTACCCCTGAACATATCTACTATGTAGTAGAAAATACATATACCTACAAACATTATCTTTTCTTTCCAGTCTAGGAATCTAAGGCACAGCAGCAAATCATGAAACACTAACCTTTATACACTGTTACTCAAAAGCCTCTTTCATCTCTGACAATATCAAACATATTAGGATTCTAGATTTCTTTGATTTCTCTTTGATTTTGAAAGCGATTTTTAGATAACAAGTTGCTATTTATTTCCTTTAAAGTATGAGGGTTATGAAATTTTGACTTAATGGGAAGATGTACCAAGTTTTAAGGAAGCTCCAGATTTCTTAGGTCTGATGATGACACCCAGATACAAATGTAGAAATTAGTGGTAGTGGAGAGAGGACATGATACAAACTAATCTTCCTTCTGTGGATAGAAATTGGTGAAACAAGGCAGCCATTCCTGTAGTATATCTTTTATCTGCCTTATCAAGAACAAATTGTCTTTTCTTCTTGATGCAGTTCTCAGGCAATACGTAAATTTGGAGTTGGAGGAAATTGAGGCACGGAAATGGAATTAAGGACATTATACCCTATCGCTTCAAGGCACTTTCTCTGCAGTTATATTACCTGTGGTGCAAATCCTGATTCTGCCAATGATGTCCTTGGCAAATTACCTGACCCCTCTATGCTTCAGTTTTCTGTATCATTATATAGAAATAATAACAATAATGCCCATCTATTAAGGTTGTTGTAAGAATTAAATGAGTTAATACATATATAAGGCTTAGGATAGGGTCTGATATGTAATAATATGTAACCTTAGATCCTCCCTAATTACTTTTATGTTTTTTTTTTTATTATCTCCCTATTAAAATGTTTGATGAACATGAAGTTTAAATGATTTTGTGCTCAGGGGGACATAAACCTGTACTGTTTTTGCATGAGATGCTGTAAATAACACAGTTTCTAGCACCTTAGAGTCTGCAAAGTGTAGAATGAATAGCATTCTCTGAGTCTAGGTTAGTATTTTGATGTTTAGATGTACTGAAACTAATGCTTTGTATATTTATTTGTTTTAAACATAAACTGACTAAAGTCTACATGTTAGTGTGCTGGTAATATGGCCAATATGGGATTCAATTAGCTAAACCAATTTCAATCACGTTCCTCTATTTGGCTGGGCAGAAATGGTTTAGGATTAAAATACTTGACTATTTGAGTTAAGTACATCCAGCCCGATTATCAAGTGCCACAGAATAAATTATTCCTTTCAAAGCCCTTTTTGGTACTTGGATTAAGTAATTATCCCACCTGCCTAAGTGTTTTACAAAGTGGGTTGCTTTTACTAACCTAGGCTCTCCCAAGTTTTCATAATACCATTATTACTTTAACATACCATTCCATTACTGCCATGAGACAATCCTGTAAACTAAACATTACAAAATTTCACTCATTGGTCAGATTATTTCATTCCCAGACAAGGTTTTCTCTGGTTCTTAAAGCTGGTTATAGTGGTTATAGTGGAATTTGGGTCATCCTAATGTTATATAGCCTGTTCTAAGGGGATTAAATGGGACACAAAGGGAGACAGAGGCATATTAAAAAATGTCTAAATATGAGTAACAATTTTGTCACTGGTAGGTTAAATTATTAATAATTGTAGACAAAATAATGTTTGTCTATTATGAGATAAACTACCATATTGTGCATGGTACTAAATAACAATAATAATAGACTTTTAATATACTAAAATACACATATATAGTTACGAATTTTAGAAGATGTACTGGAAGATGTGTATTGGCATTTTATTTAATCTCTGAGTTCAGAAAAATTCAATAGTTTTTGATATAAAAGTGTATACTGTCTGGATCAATATGTGCATCAAAGGGTTAAAAGCAAAATCACAGAGACAGAACTTAAGGCAGATCAACTTACTGGGATCAAAGGATACTATGAAGAGATAGACGAATAAGTACCATAAAGAAATTTTTGTTTTATATCCTGGTGTTAAGGTTTAGGGTCATTGCCCTAACGTCTAAATTTTCTTACCCCAAAAGAAGTGTGTCATACAGGGTTTAAAAATAAATAATAAATGAATAAAGAAGATCCTGTCTCCAAGTAGAGAAAAGGTACAAAACAAGTTTGAGGAAACTTTTTATAATAAATGCCATCTAGGTTGAGTTGTGAGGATAGGAGGCATTAATGAAATTGAGAAAGTAGGGTGTATCATTTCAGGAAAAGAGAATCACAAGGTAATATCAAATATCATGACATATTAAGGTGATGGCAAACAGTCCAATCTTGTTTGTTTCCAAATAATACTCTTTTGCCCAAACTTTAAATATCAGAAGTTTAACTAAATGGACAATGTTTGTAATTGAGCGAATAGCATCCTACTGGACCACAAAATCAATATTCACGTAGTAGAACTGGTTTCTTCATCATTTTTTTTTTAACTTTATTTTAAGTTCAGGGGTACAAGTGCAGTTTTGTTACATAGGTAAACTTGTGTCATGGGGGGTTGTTGAACAGATTATTTTACCACCTAGGTATTACGCCTAGTACCCATTAGTTACTTTTCCTGATCCTCTCCCTTCTCCTACCCTTCACTCTCTGAAAGTCTCCAGTGTGTTGTTCCCCTCTGTGTGTCCATGTGTTCTCACCATTTAGCTACCACTTGTGAGTTAACCACATACATATTTAAAGCAGAAGTAGGTAGTAATGTTTTGTAGAATCACTGTCTAAATTAAAACAATTACTTACATATTCAATTTAAATTCATTTTTGATTTAAAAATATTTTTCGATTTAGGATAGAGTTTAGGACATGATACTTGAATCGTAATTAGAAATAAAAAGATATATGCAAGAAAATATTTAATTTTGGCTAATGTTTATTGTTTTCCAAAAAAAAAAAAAACTTATTTTACTTAAGTAGAAGAGCCGGCAGAAGAGAGTGATAGTGTAAAATTATCCATAGCAGATTTGTGTAAAAAGAAAATAAATTGAAAAAAAATAAGTGTGGATATAAGAGGTCAGGCATTCTGGTTCAAAAACAAAGAAATGTCATTTAGTTTAGAAAAGTATAGACTATTAATGTGAAGAAAAAAAAATCTGAGGCCATCCACTGGAAATATAACCTGTGAAACAGTAATGTCAAATGAATGCTGTGGTGTCTCAACATAAATGCACCTCCTGGCAGGTGTCTGCAGGTATTTCCTTTTTTAAATTTGCCTACAGATAGGTTATTAAAGTCATTGCAAATGAGAACATGTCTTTCCCACAGCACAGATTAAACTACACAGGAGCGGAGGCAAACGAAAGGACAAGAACACTTAGAGGACAGAGAGAGGATTGTCTGTGGATTCCAAGTTAACACTGAGATATGGTTTTAAATAGGTACACTTGATTTGAAATAAAATATTATTTATAAAATACATGATTTGATGACTTACCTCTACATATGAAGGCAGAAAGGTAATTTGGGTATGTAAAAACTGAATGATTTAGTTGATTGTATTAGTGCTATTAGTGGTTTGCTCATAATTTATTTGGGGTAATTACTTATTTTAGGAGCTTAGGCCCAATACAAGCTTACGCCTGGCGTTCTTAGTCATTAATAGCCTTCTCTTTCATTCTCAAGACCTTCCAGTTGTATGGCCTAACACAGGTTTATGTGAATTGTCAAGTATCTATGCAAATGTATATGAATAAGTTTTTGTATGTGTGTAAGCATGTGTGAAGTACATGTTTAATTGTCAGTCATTTCATTATTGTATCTGCCTTGACTACGGCAGGAATATTCTGGTTTCCTTGCTCTTTGGTCTTGTCTTTTTAAGTCTTTTAAAGAGTAGTTTCCATCTTAGGGAGAGGGGTTGAAGGTAAGAAAAGAGTAACCAGGTGATAATGCTCTCTTGGCCTCTATGAGAATTTGTATCTTCTTAGGTTCTCTGTTACTATAGTTGCATAGAAATCTATTCGATAATCTACATTCTGCCTGATTTTCTTTGGCAAATATTACATAAAAGTTTATTCCTTGGCTACAAACTACATTTCTCCATTTAGCTCTTATTCTTGTACCTTCTCCTGTTCTTCAATATTCGATAAATTTTTATCAGTGGTTCACAGATCCCTGACAGCTTTTAAATTGCTTGAAAATACCCAGTGCTAAATATGAACGCCAAATATGAATACTAAGCACTGCTGTTTACACAGTTCCTTCAGAACTCTAATAGTCAGCATCCAGATGGGTTAATAATCAGGAAGGTGCTTATTGATTTATAGAAACTCAAATAAATATAGAGCACTAACTACATTAAAGAAAGGGACCCTGGGAACTCTTCACTTTCCCATGTGCTGTTTAATAATGATTGAAGACGTAAGCTGAATAGTAAGTTCTCTTGAGTTCTTAGGCAGACTTAAGAAAATATGCTTAGCGTACAGAAAGAAATCAGGTTGTAAGATATTACAAACTCACAATTCATATTCTATATTTTCACACATTGTAACATA
The DNA here is from genome assembly GCF_049350105.2 of Macaca mulatta. Taxonomy (NCBI): domain Eukaryota; kingdom Metazoa; phylum Chordata; class Mammalia; order Primates; family Cercopithecidae; genus Macaca; species Macaca mulatta. The sequence continues at coordinate 28,825,785 of NC_133410.1, read as the reverse complement.
ATTGTAGGTTGTTTAACTACTAGTCTTAACAAAAAGACAAATTCCGTAATAAACACGATTCTGTGTTACCACATTTTCAGAGAGGCTTAGCAAATAGTTTAGCAACAACATTAATAGAGATGAGGCTAACTCTAACATTTTTTACCTGGAGTAATGGAAGTATTTCCAGGAAGAAAAAAATGATTTGGGTAGTTTTATGTGCTATAGACATTACTTGTATGCAAAGGACCTCAAGATGGAAAGGTCAAAAGGATGGTATTCCAGGTTCTGAAAAAACTTCAACAGGCATTATCTAGAAATTGTCTACATTTAGTTGTGGGTTTCAAAAATCAGAAACGTGGAAAATACTCATAATATTGCATGAGGCACTATCCATGTAGCACCCTGCAGTGACGTTTACCTGGGTCTGCCTTTGTTTCCCCTCTAAACTTAGTCCTTAGCACACCACCCCTAGATGTGACCTGTGTTATGCTACTCACTGACAGTATGAAAATAAATCAGGAAACCTAGAGCACCGAAGTGCAGCAAACCTACTGATGGGATGAAGGACATCTGTGCAGGAAATGAGGCACAGGATAAAGTGGATTCTTGTCTTTAGAAGAGACAAAAAAATACATAACGCTCCCTTTTTTTCAGATTTAAAACTGCTTACAATAGCATTAGAGACTTATTATTTTGCTATTTATTATATAGATTCAGTTTATGGTTAGCTTATTTTTGTAGGAAGGAAGGGGACATTTAACATTCATTACAAAATCCACTCCTTTATTTAATTTTTTTTTTTGAGATGGAGAGTCTCGCTCTGTCGCCCAGGCTGGAGTGCAGTGGCCGGATCTCGGCTCACTGCAAGCTCCGCCTCCCGGGTTCACGCCATTCTCCTGCCTCAGCCTCCCGAGTAGCTGGGACTACAGGCTCCCGCCACCTTGCCCGGCTAGTTTTTTGTATTTTTTTAGTAGAGACGGGATTTCACCGTGTTAACCAGGATGGTCTCGATGTCCTGACCTCGTGATCCGCCCGTCTCGGCCTCCCAAAGTGCTGGGATTACAGGCTTGAGCCACCGCGCCCAGCCTATTTAATTATTATACCGAGTATTTAATGAGTACACACTTTTGTAAAAATAAGACAAAGCACTAGATTTTAAGCCTATAAAATGTCAGCCCCATCTTAAAATAATGATATTATCCAATTTATCTTCATGTCTTCAAAGTCACACTCTAAATATCAAATACATTTTACATGTACTAAGCATGTCAACTCCAAATATGCCCAGAAAAAAAATTTTGAATATGTAAAAATTTCAAAATATGAATATGTATTCTTTTAAAATTCACTTTTATGACACTGTAGTACATATAGTAACATTTTAACTTTTGTCTAGGTGAGAATTGCATTAATAATGTCATCATATAAACTATGTAACATTAACAATGTAATCATTTACATCTATATGGATGCTCCTCAGGCAGTCTTAGTTGTGTGTGTGTGTGTATGTGAGAGAGAGAGAGACAGAGAGAGAGAGAGAGACAAAGAGAGAGACAGAGAGAGAGACAGAGATTGTGCATGTCTAAAATATTTTATTGTGGTAAGAACACAACATGTCAGGAAGTCTCAGGAGGAAAGTTCATAAAAGAAGAGAAACAATCGCAACATTAACAATGTTATATTTATTAAGCATTTTTTCTGTTTTAGTTACTAATCTAAGCAATTACATATCTCATTTCATTTAAATATCAGCCGAACCTATGATATAAGATGATTATATATTCTTTATGATTATTATATGCTTCATAGTACAAATTTTAAAAATGAAACTAGAGAAAGGCTACACAATTTGGCCAAGTTTATAAAGCTATAAAATGCCGGAAACATTTTTTTTTTTTTTTTTACTCACTGCCCATGTTCTAAATGTGAGGGCAACACACTTTTTATGTGAATTACTAGGTAACAAATATTTTAGGCATTGTGAACTGCATGTTCTCTGTCATAACTATGAAGCCCCATCATTATACGACAAAAGCAGATATAGACAATATTTAGATTAATGTACTTGGTGCTGTTCCAATTAAACTGTATTTATATAAAAATAAAAACAAGCAGCCAGTTTGGTCTGAGGGTCAGAGTTTGCTAATCCCTCCTTTAAGCTACTATGAATATAGATTCCATTCCTATTATATTGGGTACATTTCTTAAACTAGGATTTTCAGGGACTGCATATTCTTGAACATCCTAGTAATTAATTTACTTAAAAAATATGCTATAGTTATTTTAAAAGTTAATTTCAGTTAAAATCTTTTTATATGGTGGCATATTTCAAAATGCTAGAGAAGTAAGATTAATGGGATATACCAATCTGTCTCACAAGTCCTAAGCTGCTATACCATATATGCTAACAACGGATTACATTTATACTCCAAGTCTGTGAAATATTCATTACAACTCGTTTAATACTTACTTTAAATTTCCTTCAGAAATAAACACTTAAAGAATAATAAAATCTACTTTTATTTCTTTAGCTTTCTGTAAAGAGAATTGAAGATTATTTATTATGGATTTTTAAGTACAAAATCAAAAGCTTACTGCATAGTAGGGTAGTACGACATCAAGAATCAAGAGCACATGTAATTAATTTGTATTGTTGCTGTTATAATTATCTTCATTATGTCTGACAAGATCAAACTGAGCTATGAAGAAATAAGTGAGCTACTAAAAACAACTGCATATTTAACACATCTTTTTGTCATAACAAATCCTATCTGGACACAGTATTTTAAAAATTGCAAACCAGCCAAGAAAAAAGTCGAATTTGAAGGCAATAAATAAATCAAATTACGTATAAGAAGGCAGTGAAAATATACCCTGGAGGTTTGGCTGCAGAGCATCTTATAAGTTGGCTTCCAACTTGAAAATGTCAAGCTCCTGTGCCCTAAAATATTTCTACTTGCCATAGCACATTCAGAGAAGACAACCAAGGGTTGTCTTGTCAAACTACAAAAGGGACAGAGTCACATCTGATTCCAGTCACATTAATGTTTGAAAAGATAGCATTGTGGTTTGTTAGGGTGGTTGTCTTTTTATTGATTTTCTTCTTCTCTGAAACAATGACCGTAAGCCTGGTTCACTGACAGACCAAAGTGTACAAGGCAGATTTTGAGCTAGCTTTCATCTAATAAGTGACTTGTGTTCCCCACATTTATTGTTTAGAACATTTTGGAGGCTTATTTCTTACTTCAAAGAATGCGTTGGCTATCTTGTCATATACCTGAAAACTGAGGACTGGATCCCATTGGTAAACAATACTAATGACTAACATACCACCACCTGTCATCACTGCATAATCTACTGTGTGCAAAGTGCTCAGAGCAGTAAATTTTTAAGTGACTAAGGCAGCATAAGCTCTTCTAGCAAATTAACTTGAGAAACCTAAGAGTGGTAAGAAGTGTGTCAAGTCATGATGGGAACTAAGATGTGATAACGTAGCAGTACATTTTTAAAGCTCTGGGTGAGGTCAACAAGATGGCTGACTAGAGGAGCCTGGTACCTGTCTCCTTCAACAAAACAGGATCGAAACAATGAATAACCAACTATATTTCTCATAGAGTGACTGAAGAAGTACAGTGAACCACAACAAGAGAGTGGCAAAGGCCGGGCGCGGTGGCTCACGCCTGTAATCCCTGCACTTTGGGAGGCCGAGGCGGGCGGATCACGAGGTCAGTAGATCGAGACCATCCTGGCTAACACGGTGAAACCCCGTCTCTACTAAAATACAAAAAAAATTAGCTGGGCGCGGTGGCGGGCGCCCAGCTACTCCGGAGGCTGAGGCAGGAGAATGGCGCGAACCCGGGAGGCGGAGCTTGCAGTGAGCCGAGATGGTGCCACTGCACTCCAGCCTGGGCGACAGAGTGAAGACTCCGCCTCAAAAAAAAAAAAAAAAAAAAAAAAAGAGAGTGGCAAAATCCCTGTGGAGCATGGCAACCCAGGATGGAAGCGTAGAGAGTTACAATTGGAAAGAAAAAATAAGTTCTGGCATTCTGTTGCATGGTAGAGTGACAACAGTTAGCAGAAAGATACTGTGTGCCTCAACATAGTGAAGAGAAAAGATTGTGAATGTTCCCACCACAAAGAAAGATACACTTTTGAGGTGATCGATAGGCTAACTATCCTGCTATGATCATTACACAATGTGTACCTGGACTGAAACATCACAATGGGGCTCATAAATATGGACAATTATGATGGGTCATTTTTTTAAAAAGCTCTGTGCACCTGGATAAGTGAGTGTCAGCCGCCTCGAGATGTCAGGTAAAATTTTATGACTGGTTTATCCTAAGAGATGATTTGAAAACTATTTATAGGAATTTAACATGTGATATTTGAAAGAAAGGAGGCCTTTTCAAAATTGTGGCCTGGACAGGGGACATAGTAAATATCTATTTTTGCCTGGAATTTGTGGTGAAGAGGATAATGGGCATAAGACTTTGGTCAAAAATCATAAAAATATGACAATAAAGAGCCATCATATGTGCACAGCTCCCTGGCTTGTATCATCATGTACGTCATCTTAGTAATCTAGAAAAAAATAAAATATTTTTAAAGTAGTAGACTACAGGTCATTCAGAGTCCAGTTAATGGATAGATGATATTTGCCTCATTATGTAACTGCTCTGAGCTTTATTTTTCCCATTTGAGTACCAAAAATATTAAAATACCCTGCACATGTAAGTTTGAAGAGGATTATGTAAAAATATAAAATGCTTTGTACTGTATCTGCATAAAATAAACATTTGATAAATGATAGCCATAATCATTAATGAGAAGATAAGCATATACTTTGATATTGTGCATAGCACTGTGCACTTTTTAACTTAAATTCTATCTAAATGACCAAATTTTCCATGGTCCTTTATAAAAAGTCTTACACTGAAGTTTCATATAACTGCTTAAAAATGTTTTTTTCCTCACATACCCATCTTTCTTTTACTCCACCTCTTTGAGTAAATAGGCAGAGGACAACATTTATTTTTAATGGTTTTATAATGGTAAGTTAAAATATCGCATTTCAATTGCACTAATTTAATTTCATTTTATTTCAAAATTAAAATCAACCAGTGAAACACAATAAATGATATCGATAGATACATAAACAAAAGTAATTTTAAGGTTAAATTTGAGTCTCTTTTTTCACAATGCAATTTTGTGTGTTATATGAGACCTCTTACATTCCCAGCTCTACATTATTGCCAGAAGATAGCAGGTAGTGAACTTTGATTCTTATTTTTATTTACTTACCCAAAATTCAGCAGGGCATGATGCCTCATGCTTGTAATCCCAGCACTTTCGGAGGCCAGGATGGGAAGATGACTTGAGGCCAGGAGTTTGAGACCAGCCTGGACAACATAGAAAGATCTTGTGTCTACAAAAATATATATTTTGTAATTATTTGGGCATGGTGGCGCAAGCCTGTAATTCTAGCTACATGGGAGGCTGAACTATTAGGATCACATGAATCCAGAAGCTTGAGGCTACAGTGAGCTGCGATCACACCACTGCACTCCAGCCTGCATCACAGAGCGGAGGCCTGCCTCTTAAAAAATGAAACAAAAAAAAACACTGCAGAGAGTTCCAGCCTTTGAGTGCTATCCTAAAAAACCTGGACTTACTGGAGGCTAATTTGAGGCTCAGGAAGCAAAAATACTTTGGAGAGTAAGATAAATTGACACTTACTGATTTTATTCTATGTACCTCCTGCTTGAATGATCTTAAAAAAAAAAAAAAAAAAGGAAAGTCAAAAAGTATTATTAATCCTAATAGATATAATCTGTGAATCCTAAGCCTGATGTAACTTTCTCAATTTCACATAGTAACCAGAAAAATTCAACTGTTTCCATGGCTCATCCTCTTTCTATGCTAAAAAAAACTCCTTGTTTTGCTGCCTCCAAATTTTTTTTTTATTCAAACTCTTTTCTCAACAAAGTATTACTTGTTGCAAGATTTTTTATTAAAATGGAAAGTAAAATTCGAGAAAGATTATAAAATACTAGACAGTATTTGTTCTTTCGTGTAAAAGTGTGAAATGGTAAATCAGATCTACTTACGTTCTGGGGAACAAAAGAATGTTATTCTAAGTAGGAGAGTTTTGTGTGCATCTTAGTGGACAGAGATCAGAAATATAAGCTGTTAATTATGGAAGGCATACTTTATGCATTCTCTTCAAAGAGCTGTGCTTTCGAATATGATAACACTGAATACCTATGACCTTGTGCTTATGAGGTCCTACCTGTTGAGCACCATTCATTTGCTGATCAATAGACATGAGCCTGGGAAATTGAAATTGGGTCTTAAAGTACTATAATTTACTCCAGCCCTTTCTGTGACTCCTTATTGCATTCCATTGTATACCTAGATTTTGACTTTACCTGACCTAGACTTGAGGATAGATTTTGTGTTCCCTAGTTTTAATTCTTAATAAAGATACCCTTTAACGTTATTCTAGCCTCTGGTTATTTCTGGATGTTATTCAGCTTCCGTTGTTGGTACCCTAAATGGACAAATTGAAGCAATAAATAAAAACCTCTGACAATGATCCTGCTCATGGTTATACAATGCCTTCACAGCACTAAAATTTCCATTAGTATTTAAGAGATACCAAGACGCATATAGAAATAATCTCAGGGAGGCTTCTCCTTTTCTAACTCTCCTATCTAGATGCAATATTGCCTTTTCCTTTAAAAAAATATATGAAAAGCAAGTGTAATATATTTAGAAAATAGCAGTCAGGCTCTCAGTTAAAGAAGTCACTGATCTGTGAAAAATAGATCTATAATGAATACATAAATAGATTATTGATGAATTTCTGATTTCCCTTGGAGCCCTTTTTTTCTTCTTGATATCTAGTGATGGTTGTGTATCACCTACTTATGTAATTTCTTTTAGAGAATGATGGAAAGTTTTATAAAATACTGTAATCCAATATTCATGAAAAGTATTTATTTATAGGCCACATGATTCCAACATGATGGCTGTCAGAATGCTGGCTATCTTTAGATCATTGACTTAAACATTGTTCTGTAGTTTCATTTGCCTCTGATCCAAACTTAAACATTTCAAATAATGGCTTTAAAACAACTTTTTCTCCTGTTTCCCCCTGTTCATTGTGTGTGTGTGTGTGTGTGTGTGTGTGTACATATATATATACTTATACATACGTATACATTATATTCCCACATCAAGGACAAAAATCTAAAAAAAAAACATTAATAATTGAACTTGACTTCTTTTTTTATAAACTATAGACAAAGTTTACAGACAGATACTCTTCAACACCTATAAAAATCAAATTGTTCCCCAGTGTTACCAGGAACCCTTATTCAGCTAAACATATAAATAGGGTTGTCAATGTCCATGGAATTTAAAACATTAAGATGGATGTACTTTAAATTTCAAAAGCATATTCTGAGTTGAATTTCAATCTTCAGGGAAGTGCCATTGTAAATTTTCTACTAAAGAAAGTTTGCTCACTGAGGCATCTATTAAAATGGTGGGGAATTTTTTTAATAATTTAGAATTTTTCAAATGACATTTCTTATTAGCATTCTTCTGAATGAATATTACCACATAACACTTTTCAATATATAAAGATTAACAGTTTTTAAAGGTTTGCAATAATTCTGCCAATAAATGCCATCAAGATTAATTAAATGCTTGTATTGTGGAAGACCTCCTAGTAGGTGCTTTGCTCTACAGAAAGATCTGTCATATCCAACCTGTTGATTGAAGGAAAATATCTGCAAACTATTCATTGGACAAAGGATTAATATACAAAACATATAAGGAACTCAAACAACTCAACACTAAAACAAAACTTAAAAAATTATATTAAGAAGTGAGCAAAGGACACGAATAGCAATTTTTCAAAAGAAGAAATGCAAGTGACCAACAAGTATATATATAAAAAAGATGCTCAACATCTCTAGTCATCAGGGAAATGCATAGCAAATTTCATCGTGATGAGATAATATCTTATTCTAGTTAGAGTAGCTGTTATTATAAAGACAAAAAAATAACAGATGGTGGCAAGGATGCAGAAAAAAAAGGACTTCTTATACACTGTTAGTAATGTAAATTAGCACAACCATTTTATGAAAAACAGCATGAAAATTTCTCAAAAAATCTAAAAATAGAACTCCGCCACTATCCAGCAATTCCACTCCTGGCTATTTGTCCAAAGGGGGAAAAAATGGTCTATCAAAAGGATACTTGTACTGGTACATTTAACACAGCACTATTCACAATACCTAAGATATGAAATCAACTAAGATTTCAGTGGACAAATGGATAAAAAAATGTGGTATATTTATATCATTTGGCTAAAAAAAAAATGAAATCACATGATTTGTGACAACGTAGATTAACCTAGGGGTCATTATATTATGTCAAATAAGGCAGACACAGAAAGACACATATAACATATTCTCACTTATATGTGGGAGCTAAAAAAGTTGATCTCATGAAAGGAGACAGTAGAATGATGCATACCAGAAGCTGGGAAGGTTGTGTGGGTAGGAGGAGGGAATAAAGAGAGGTTGGTCAATGAGTACAAATATACATTTAGATACAAGGCATAAGTTCTAATGTTAGATAGCACAGTAGGGTGACTATAATTACCAACAATATACTGTATATTTCGAAGTAGCTGGAAGAGAACATTTGAAATGTTCTTAACACATAGAAATGATAAATACTTAAGGTGATGGATACACCAAATTCCCTGATTTGATCATTATACACTCTCCATATGTAAGAAAGTATCAAATATACCTCATAAATATGTAAATACTATGTATCGATTAAAAGATCTGCCTTATCAAAATTTCTTCTAAAGTGTCATTGTATCATGTTGCAAATTGTTTAGGGTATTAGAGTCAGATCTAGATTCAAGGTCTCAGTCTGCAACTTGCTACCTTTGATGATGTCTTGTGAAAATATTGAAACTTTTTTGATTCCTGATAATCTCATTGGCAAATGCTGTGGGGATTGCTTCATGTGCACTCCTTTTTTTCCACCCCCTCTGGCATCTCTTCATCCATATAAACAATCTTTTCTTTGGAAAGAGAAGTGAGAAACTCAGCATGTGAGATGTATTCCCAATTATCTCATCTCTCTTAAGAGTTGGATTGAAAGCACAGAACATATACTGTGATCTTCTTTTTGGCCCTGCAAGGAATGGTACTAGCCCCTGCCACAAGTAAGTCTGACTAATACTGGGGTGGAATTTTATGAAATCTAACTGCACAAATCTCAGCCCTAACCTTTAATATCAGATTTCTAGGTAGTATAGTTGTTTATTACTCTTCATCTGCTGACATCCTGTGTCCCTCAATTCATATAGAATTTGGAAAAGCGAGAGGGTGTTACTTATTATCAGAACAACTCAAACAACCCAAAGTGGTGATCCACACAGTAGTAGTACTTTTCAACCTTCTTGTAATATTTAAGTATTTAGTAAGATAAATAAAGTATATTAAAAACATATGTATAATATAAAGCGATAGAAGTTACCAAAAGTTACCAGAATTATAGTAAATGTTCATTCTTACAGTACAGAATATGGTACTGTGTAGAATGAGAGATGGCCGAAAATATTCTATTCTGTTTTCACTAAGAAGTGAGCTATGTCTCCTTCATCCTGGAATATAAGAAGACCTGCAAGTGTTTCAATCAATAGAGGATAGTGGAGGTAATGTCATGGCAGTTCCAGGTCACACTCTTTAAGAGTTCTAGCAGCACACAACTTTGTCTTAGGTACCATCCTGAAGGCAGCATGTAAGAAATATGGATATCCTAGGAGATGATGTGGTGGGGCCCTGAGAATACATGGGAATGAGACAAGCTGACTCTAGTCTTCAAGCCATCACCAACACCAATGTCAGCCATACATATGAGCAAACTGCCTTGGATCCTCCAGCCCAGTTCAGCGGCCAACAGAGGTCTACCTCCTGACTCCAGGTGACAATGAGCGTTACACAATAAAATACCATCTGGATTCTGTATCCACAAAATCATGTAATGCAATAATTACTTTTAAATCCACCAAGTTTTTAGGATGTCATTGATGATCAAAGCATCTCTACCACAAATAGACAAAATAAAAAGAAAATATGTGAGTAATCAATAAGTGACTGAAACATAGAACAAAAACCTTTAACAATTCAAAGAAATGTGCCACCTCCAGAAAGTAAAATTACTTGGTAAGGGTTTAAGAACAAATTAGAATAATATCATGGTATACTGTGAAAGATTAGAAAATTTGTAAATTAGAGACTATGAAGCAATAAAGGAGCAAAACTAGCATAATGTAATCATCATGTAAACAAACATCTTACTGTTTATTCCTGCAGTTTATTTTTTCCTAGGTAGGCAATCTTCAACCTTAGGGTTTAAATCACATTCTGTTTGTTACATTTATATTTACTTTTATGTTATAATATAACTAAATATTTTATCAGTGCTAATATTACTTTAAAAAGAGACACATTATGCATTTACATCTCCCTTCCTTCCTTCCTTCCTTCCTTCCTTCCTTCCTTCCTTCCTTCCTTCCTTCCTTCCTTCCTTCCTTTCTTTCTTTCTTTCTTTCTTTCTTTCTTTCTTTCTTTCTTTCTTTCTTTCTTTCTTTCTTTCTTTCTTTCTTTCTTTCTTTCTTTCTTTCTTTCTTTCTTTCTTTCTTTCTTTCTTTCTTTCTTTCTCTCTCTCTCTTTCTTTCTCTTTCTTTCTTTCCTTCTTTCTTTCTTTCTCTCTCTCTCCCCTCCTTCCCTCCCTCTCCCCCTCCCTCCCTCCCTCCCTCCCTCCCTCCCTCCCTTCCTTCCTTCCTTCCTTCCTTCCTTCCTTCCTTCCTTCCTTCCTTCCTTCCTTCCTTCCTTCCTTCCCCCCTCCCTCCCTCCCTCCCTCCCTTTCTCCCTTCTTTTCTTTCCTTTTTTTTTTCTTTTCTTTCTTTCTTTTTTTTTTTTTGGATGAAGTCTCACTCTGTTGCCCAGGCTACTACCTCCACCTCTAGGGTTCCAGAGATTCTCCTGCCTCAGCCTCCTGAGTAGCTGAGATTACAGGCACCCACCACCACACCCGGCTAACTTTTGTATTTTTCGTAGAGATGGGGTTTCACTAGATTGGTCAGGCTGTTCTTGAACTCCTGACCTCAAGCAATCCACCTGCCTCGGCCTCCCAAATTGCTGGGATTACAGGCATGAGCTACCGAGCCACGCCTTCATGTGCTTCCTAATGGCTGTTTAGCTTTCCAGTAGGTAGATATATGAGAAAGTTATGTTTTAGCGATTTAATGCTAATGTAAATAAGCAATGGCAATGCATCATGGATTTTTTTTCCTAAGCTTTGTCTAGACATTGGGAATGTATTAGTGGAAATAACATTCCATATAATTTACAATCTGTATAACACTGTAATGAGCAATTTAAATCCATTAATTTCATTTAATCCTCCCAACAAAAAAAATAAATTGTCTAATATTATTTCCCTATTTTACATACACAAGGAAATGAGGACAAAAGAGACTATTCATGGAGCAGAGATTTTGCAAGCATGGAAGCATAATCATATCTGACCTAACATTAGGGAAGATTAAAACTTGCTTAAGAGATCATAAGAGAAATAATTTGAATAGGTTATATGGGCTTCATGAAAGTGGAAATAAGTTAGGTTGCAGTCTAACTTTTAAGTTCTTTAAATATCAGGTTTAGTGACCAATATAACAACACTTAATGCTGAAGCTCTCTTCTCAAAGATCTAATTTTCATACCCTTGTGGAAGAACCATCTACAGGGGTTTCCCTGGAGAGATAATATGTGTCCTTCTCAAAATGGTAAGTGAGGGAAGCATGGCCAGTCCTTCCTTTGGTTCTTTCTCAATGGTCTGAGTACACCAATGAGAAACTTGTATTGGGAAGATTTATAGAACAGAAATCAACAGCACAAAGTAATGAAGAATTCCACAGCCTGTAAGATCATTTGCTGACATTCAGTTCTATTAGACCTAAAATCATGGCCCAGTATTATGTGTGCCGTGAGAGAAATTAGGAAAACCTAGAATAGCCTCATCACAAGTTCCCTTTCCAGCTCTGCCCCTACAGAGGAGGTCCTTTAGCCAAACAATCCTCCTTATCATGGAGACCACGCACAGACTCATTCTTATGTTTGGATAGAGGGCTTCAGGTCTCTGCCAGCCCATGGAATTATTCAAGCAAGTTAATCACTGCCTCTGTTGGGAACCAGGACTTTCTCTCCCTCTTGATGGAACAAAGCCTGCCTCCTAAAGGCTGTGGCTGTTTGCTTTGTTCCTGAGTACAACACGTGTGTGGCCCTTTGTGGTATGCAGTTGCTTCATCCCCGGGACTAATAAACTGCTGTCATCTCAGCTATCTAGCGTCAGATTTCCTGTGTTCCCCATAACTCTAGGGCATGAATCCTGTCCTCATGAATGGGGCAAATAGGAAGAGATCAAGGCATACATAGGCACTTGGCAACAAGAGGAGACATCTGTGAGTATCTGAAAGGTAACAGTTAACTTGTGCCTACTTGTATGCTGTATACATAGCGAAATAAAACATATTCTTCAGTTTCCAGGAGGGAGTTTGTAATGTATTTAGGGAGATGTCAATATAATTAGATGAATCAATAAGCCAACAAATTATCATGCATTTTCCAAATGTGTGGCCATATATTGAGCATCTATAGCAACTATAAAACTAAATTTTAGTTATTTTACAAAAATAATTATATACGAATTATAGACATCTTTGGAAATAATGGAGGCCATTTTATAGATAGTGATTCTCTCCTGGAACAAAGGCTGAATTAAGGAGATAGTTAATAAGCTCAATATAAAAAAGAGACTGCATTAAAAGTATCTGCATTAGCAAGAAAAGTAGAAAATGCAAATAATGATCATTTGGCCACGTACTACATGTCATCATTGGCTCCACAATGTGCCTTATGTAAGGAAATAAAATATTTAAGAGAAAATACACCTGCATTAAAATCTAATATAAAAAATAGGCAGGTTTTTTTTTTTTTTTAAGTGAAGAAATCTTCCTATAGGCCTGAAAGAAAACATAGCCAATGAGCAAATAGAAGCTTCAGTATCAAGAAATATGACTTGCAGCATAAACTTGTCTCCACGATTTCTATGGATTGTACCAAAAAGTAAAGGTTTCGCAGAGTAGTTTAGGACACAGTTCATATGGTTGGGCTGTGGCCCCACCCAAATCTCACATTGGATTGTAATCCCCATAATCCCTGCGTGTCAAGGGCAGGACCAGATGGAGGTAATTAGATCATAGGAATGGTTTCCCCCATATTGTTCTTGTGATAATGAGTGTGTCACAGGAGATCTGATGGTTTTTAAAGGGACTTTTCCCCTTTAATAAGGTCAGTTACCTGAGACCTCTTTTCCTTTATAAATTACCCAGTCTCAGGTGTGTCTTGATTAGCAGTGTGAGAAAGAACTAATACAGTAAATTGGTACCAATAGAGTGAGGTACTGCTATAAGGATACCCAAAAATGTGGAAGCAACTTTGGAACTGGGTAATAGGAAGAGGTTGGAACAGTTTGGGGGGGCTCAGAAGAAGACAGGAAAATGTAAGAAAGTGTGGAACTTCCTAGAGACTTGGGGTGCTCAGAAGACAGGAAGATGTGGGAAAGTTTGGAACCTTAGAGACTTATTGAATGGCTTTGACCAAAATGCTGATAGTGATATGGACAATAACATCCAGGCTGAGTGATCTCAGAAGGAGATGAGGAACTTGTTGGGAATTGGAGCAAAGGTGACTCCTCCTATGCTTCAGTAAAGAGATTGGTGGCATTTTGCCACTGGCCTAGACATCTGTGGAACTTTGAACTTGAGAGAGGTGATTTAGGGTATCTTGCAGAAGAAATTTCTAAACCACAAAGCATTCAAGAGGAAGCAAAGAATAAAAATTTGGAAAATTTGCAGCCTGACAATGCAATAGAAAAAGAAAAACTCATTTTCTGGGGAGAAATTAAAGCCAGCTGCAGAAATTTGCATAAGTAATGAGGAGCCAAATGTCTATCACCAAGACAATGGAGAAAATTTGTCCAGGGCATGTTCAATGGGGTGGCAGTCCCTCCCATCACAGGACCAGAGGCCTAGGAGGAAAGAATGCTTTCTTGGCCAAGGCCCAGGCCCCTCCTGCTGTGTGCAGCTAGGGACTTGGTGCCCTGCATCTCAGCTGCTCCAACCATGGCGAAAAGGAGCCAAGTTACAGCTCAGGCCATGGCTTCAGAGGGTGAAAACTCTAAGCCTTGGTGACTTACATGTGGTGTAGAGCCTGCAGATGCACAAAAGTAAAAAACTGAGGTTTGGGAACCTCCACTTAGACTTCAAAGGATGTGTGGAAGTCCAGGTAGAAGCTTGTTGCAGGGGCAAAGCCCTCCATGGTGAACTACTGCTAGGGCAGTGTGGAAGGGAAATGTGAGTTTGGAGCCCACACTCGGAGTCCCTGGTGGAGCTGTGAGAAGAGGCTCAGTGTCCTCCAGACTCCAGAATGGTAGTCCCACTGACAGCTTGCACCTTGTGCCTGGAAAAGCTGCAGGCACTCAATGCCAGCCCAAGAAAGCAGCCAGGAGGGGGGTTGAACTGTGCAAAGTCACAGGGCAAAGTTGTCCAAGGCCATGGGAGTCCACCTCTTGCATCAACGTGACCTGAATGTGAGGCATCGAGTCAAAGGAGGTCATTTTGGAAATTTGATGTTTCATTAGTACCCTATTGGAGTTTGGATTCGCATGTGGCCTCTAGCCTGTTTGTTCTGACCAATTTATCTGATTTAGAACAGGTGTATTTACCAAATACCAGATCCCCATTGTATCTAGAAAATAACCAACTTGTTTTTGATTTTACAGACTTGTAGGTGGAAGAGACTTGTCTTCTTTCAGGTGAGACTTTGGACTTGGACTTTTGGATTAATGTTGGAATGAGTTAAGACTTTGGGTGACTGTTGGAACGGCATGATTGTGTTTTGAAATGTGAGGACATGAGGTTTGTAAGGGTTCAGCGGCTAAATTATATGGTTTGGCTCTGTGTCGCCACCTAAATCTCAACTTGAATTTTAATCCTCATAATTCCCACCTGTTAAGGGCAGAACAGGTGGAAATAACTGAACCATGAGGGTGGTGTACCCTATGCAATTCTCATAATAATGAGTGTGTCTCATGAGATCGATGTTTATTTAAGTGTCTGGCCATTCCCCTGCTTACATTCATTCTCTCTCCTGCCACCCTGTCAAAAGGAAACTTCTTCTATTATTATAAGTTTCCTGAGGCCTCCTCTGCCATGCAGAATTGTAAGTCAAATAAACCTCTTTTCTTTATAAATTACTCATTCTTGGGTATTTCTTCATAGCAGTGTGAGGGTGGGCAAATACAGCAGTTCTCCTCTTTGACTGGGCTTTGGTTTCATAGTCTATGCCACTTGATCAACTATGGAAAAACTAAAGAAACCTAGTGGGTGCATAAGTTTATGTAACCACTCAAACTTTCCACATAAATGCTAAAACTCTTAAAATAATGTGATTATACAGACACTATTTTGGTTATATCAACAATATTTTATTTTATGTATATATTTGTATATATTTTCAATTAATTCAGAGTTTTTAAGTTATAAGCAAATGTGAGTAGATTTTTGGAATAAATGTATATATTAGAGCACCCCACATATCAATCACTATCACTCTCTTTTAGAAAAAAAAAATATAGTAATTGTTCTTCTCTTGTGTGAATGTAAAATACTACATTTCAGTCCTAGAGTAAATGTGATATAAATCCTAATCTCAACTTCTTGTTTTAAATATTTTAAATACCTCTAAAACAAACAAACAAAAAAACAAACAAATACTTTGATGATGGCCACTCGGTCAGTGAAGTATGTTTTTATGTAAAACATTGTACATATTAAGAAAAAAACTAATAATTTTAAATAATTACATTTAAATGTAGGCTGAAAAGTTTAGAAATGTTGTCAAAATTGGCACAATAAATGGTAAAATACCCCAATGGTTTTTCCTTGTAAACTGAATATTTTATAGAATAAACATGGAGCTTACATTAAGGGCCACTACAGTGTAAACTCTCTCAGGTTCCCAATGGAAATTATAAATAACCCTTAAAAACATGCACATATTGTTTTTATTCATGAAATTTCCTCTGCTTTGGACACTGCCCATAGCAACTCTTATTTTAAATATGATAATTTTTTAGTAGAAGCATCTTTACCATTACTCAAAAAAGTTTACTAATTCTATTAAAGAAATACAGAAACTAACTTCTCCAAAATCCCATGGTTTTTACTGTTCTCTACATCCTTATAAACTTATAGTTCACATTTCCTTCTTTTTATATTTGAGTGCATAGTGTCAAATATATCTTCTGTAACATATGTTTCCACCATTCATACATTAATTTATTAACCAAACATTTTTTTCATTTTCAACATATTTGCTTGTTGTGTAGTATACAGTGTTGAACAATGAAGATATTATCCATCTTATTGTGAAGCATTCTTTCTAGCATAGGTAACTGGTATTTAAAAAAGGAAAATAGCAGACAGATATGTATTTAACTGCAACTGTGAAACATCTCTCTCTCCCCCATATCTATCAAAAATCAATAAACAGAATAACACAATAGATTCATAAATTAACAAATTAAAAGCATAATAACAGATTAAATGTGTTTAATACAATTCCAAAGTAATTATCTTGATTTTTTATTGCTGCCATAACAAATTACCACAGACTTAAAACAAATTTATTATCTCACAATTCGAATGTCAGTGGCTGAGTAGGCTCTGTTGAGTTATCTGTTGTGTGTAGTAGAAAACCAACATCGACATGTTTCTTCTGGAGGCTCTAGGGGAGAATCTGTTTCCTTGCTTATCCAGGTTTTTGGCATAATTTGATTTCATACAGGATTGAGCTAACTGTTTTCTTTTGGCTGTCAGTTGGTAGTCATTGGGAACCTCATAGGGCCTACTTAATTCCTTGGCTTATTGTTAATTTCTTTCATCTTCAAAGCCATGGTCAAGTCCTTCTCATGCTTTGAATCTCTCTGACCTCCCTTTCTGCCCTCCCTTGATGTTGCTGTGTTCTGCCACATTTCTCAGACACACTCCTTAGTCTACTTCTGCTGCTTTTAATGGTTTGTGTGACTTAAATGAGCCCATGTGTATAATTCAGGATACTATCTCTATATTAAGTTCAGCTGTTTAATAATCTTAAGTTCATCTGCAAATTACTTTGCAAGTCTACCTATATTGGTCTTTTATTGAGTAACCTAAGGAAGAGGACATCTTCAAGATTCTGATAAACACCTCAGAGTCTTAGTTTTATCAAAACCTATGTCTATTAGTCCATTTGCATGGTTATAAAGGAATACCTGAGACTGGGTAACTTATAATGAAAACAGGTTAAATTGGCTCACATTTATGCAAGCTACACAAGAAACACAGTCCTAGCATCTACTTCCAGTGAAGCCTCAGAAAGCTTACAGCCATGCAGAAGGCAAAGGAGGATTTGGCTTTTCACATGGCAAAAAACGGAGCAAGAGAAAAAGAGAGGCGGAGGTGCCAGGTGCCATGCTCCTTTAAACAACCAGTTCTCATCTGAACTAACAGAGCAATAACTCACTCATTACCACAGGGAAGGCACAAAGCGGTTCAAGAAGAATCTTCCCCCATGACCCCCACATCCAACTTTGAGGATCACATTTCATATGAGACTTGGAGGGGAAAAACATCCAAACCATATTACTGTGATTAGTGAGCTGACTTGAAGAGAACATTATACTACATATCTAAATAATAAATTCAAAAAGATAAAAAAACAAGCAAATGAATTTCTTTCTGAATTGCACATTTTGTTTGCACAAGTTTCATATTTCCTAAAGTGATTATATTTTGAGATAATGCAAAAGCAGTGTGAACTCTTGATTACAGTTCAATGAAGACCAGGACCTCTGTAGGTGCTTTTGAATATTTTAATCATCATAATAATTATACTATTACTCTTCTGATGTGGGTACTAGGTCAGATATTATGAAAGCTATCAGCTCTGCTTCAATTCTATACTTATATTATAATGTGTTAATTAGCTCAAAGTTTTACAATAAAAAATAGAAATTATAAATGAACATATGTAATGTCCTTGCTTTCTCCTACCTCTACTCCCTACATTTTCAGCAATCTTCTGTCATACAGGTGAATTTCTCTTCCCTGGTTTCCATGGTGCATGCTGAAACTCAGCAGTGCAGTTAATTTCCAAGAGTATAGTTTCCACAGTAACCAGGTGGCAAACAAAACCAAAAGTTTTCCTCAACATCAACATGTTTGATTTCTTTAGGAGTGGAACATCTTCGTTTTATAATTTTGGCAAGTGTTTTTAAGGGAAAGGTAGAGATTAATATAGAACCTCTACCAATATAGTTTAAATTGTTTAAAATATAAATGCTTAATTTGAAAGTTAACTGTTTAACATCTTCAAATCACCACAAAACTAATAAATAAAAATACTCATGTTAATTATGTTAAGGATCACTCTCACCTTTCATTTGATATAAGAACATTTTGAAAATCATGAAGAAAATATATATTTTCCAGATTCCATTTATAAAGTGAGAATAGAAATATAGTGAATAATTATAATTTAATGATAACATTTTGTCTTGATTTAAATACATTTCAGAAAAATACTTCAAAATGTATGAAATATATTTTACATGTAGCATATACAATAAAATCAGCTTTTTATTAAGACTGCTTATTATATCTCTAATGTGTTCTAAAAAGTTAAAAAACACTACTAGTGCATTAAAATACACTATCATATTAGAATTAATATTTTTAAAATTTTACAAACAATCTATGTTTACACAAGGTTAGTAGTAGATTTGTATATTTTTACTTGAATTTATCTTGCCTCAGTGCAAATAATAGAATATTATTTTAATATCTTAAAATGGTAATTTTTTAAACTAAATAAAAATTAACGGGTTAAATTTTGTTCAATAAAAATAATGGCTGTATTTTTCCACCCCTTGAACATGAATTTGTCATGTGGCTTTCTTTGGCCAATGAGACATTTAAAAATATGACAAAACAGAGTCGTGGAACATTATTTTCACTGGGATATGCCATCTTTTGCTGAACTTAGGTTCCTCTGACCATGTCTACCAGTCTGAGCTAGCATGTTGGAGGATGAATGACCCTGTAGAAGAGAATGCAGCCATCCAGAAGATGGAAAGTTCCAGTAGCCCAGCAGTTCACCACAAATGCATGGTTGAACTCCAGTCCAGTTCAGCTATGCCCCTCCAGACCAAACAGAACTCTCAGTTAGGTCCAGCCCAGATTTCTGACCCACAGCACCATATGAATCACTGTTGTTTTAAGATATTAAACTCTGTGGGTCTGTGGTGTTTTATCACACTGCAATAGCTAAGCAAAACACATTTTTACATTTAAAAATATAAATTGAATTAAATATCTAATGTGATACTATGTATTCCTTTGAATAAATCACCTCTGTCTTTTCATAATCTGGGAAGGGAAAGACGTGTTTGCTCCGAATTTAGGAAATAACTTCAAAAGAGTTTCAGTGTGTATTTTTTCATTTTCACATTACTATAAGGGAATACCTGAGACTGGAAAATTCATAAACAAAAGAGCTTTAATTGGCTCCTGATTCTTCAGGCTGTACAGGAAGCATAGAAACTTCTGCTTCTGGGAAGGTCTAAGGAAATTTACCTATCATGGCAGAAGGTGAAAAGGGAAACTGGCACATCTTGTATGGCTCAGCCAGAGGGAAAGAGCAAAGGAGGAGGGGCAACAAACTTATACAACCAGATCTCACAACAACTCACTCACTCACTATCAAAAGAACAGCACTGAGGGGATGGTACTAAGCCATTCATGAATGACCACCTATATGATCCAATTACTTTCCACTAGGCCCCACCTCCAACATTGGGGATTACAATTAAACATGAGATTTGTTGGGGTCACTGAATCGTATCACAATGTAAGAGCGCATTTTTTTTTCTTTCTTTCAAGATGTAGTTTCCCTCTTGTCGCCCAGGCTGTAGTGCAGTGGCGTGATGTTGGCTCACTGCAACCTCCACCTCCAAAGTTCAAGCCATTCCCCTGCCTCAGCCTCTTGAGTAGCTGGGATTACAGGCACCTGCCACCATGCCCGGCTAATTTTTTTGTATGTTTAGTAGAGACGGGGTTTCACCATGTTGAGCAGGCTGGTCTTAAACTCCAGTACTTAGGTGATCCTCCAGTCTCGGCCTCCCAAAGTGCTGGGATTACAGGCATGAGCTGCAGCACCTGGCCAAGAGCACATTTTAAAAACATCGTTCTTCAGTTCTTATTTTAAATAAATAAACTTTTTAGGTCATCTTGATTTAAGAAATTATCAACTACTGATGAGTTTCATGCAAACTTGCCACTGTTGTATAAATTATTAGAAACTGACAAATATAGTACTATACTAGAGTAAAATAAATTTTTTTGTAAGTACTATTGCTCATCATGTAAAACTAAAACATTTCTGTGAGGTTGAGTTTTATGTGGGGATAAAAACTGTAATTTTAACAATAATATGAATTAATATTTATCACTGAATAGACTTTTAATTATGAGTTGATCTCATTTACCAGTTTTAACAAAAGGCACTATTTAAAGCTCCAAATTATTTATATATCAAGTCTAATAGGAAGAATGCCTCACAGAATCAAAAGGACATCAATGTTTTAATGAAGATTTGTGTTTATTCTTATAGTGATTATGTGCTAGTATTCTCACGTGATATTGAACATTAACTTTATTACTGCATAATGACATACTTCAATGTATATATGTTGTTAACTATTCTCTTTGTATTGAAGAGAAATTATTCAGTAATACTTGTTAAAACATAGCAAGAAGACTTTATTCAGGATCCCCCCGATAGGCAGTCAAATGTTAAACCTCTGAATGTCCTGCTAGGCTTATTTGTGCACATTCTTGTAAAATCAAGCTTTAGCAAAGAATCCTGCTAAATCTTATGTAGCAAGACACCCCCATCTTCAATATCTGATCATCTTCGATGTCTGATCAGGATCCTCATCCACCACCAACCCCCAGATAATGTCTGAACACCCTAGCCTATCTTCAGCAAAAATCTTATTAGGTCAGTTTTGCCTGAATACCCCTTACCCATAATGTCTCCTCTTAGTAATTTTTTATCCATTGACCCTCCCAACCCCTGCCACCTGCTTCTTGGCTATAAATTCTCACTCGCTCAAGCTGTGTTCTGAGTTAAGTCCAGTCTCTCTCCCCGACTTACAGACCCCACTGCAGTTGTCCTTATGCCTATTCCATTGGTCCTTAATCAAGTCTTCCTTACTGTACTTTAACAAGTGTAATTGAATTTTTTTTTAACATTTCATATTCCACATATTTTTTCATTTCCAACTAACAGTATTTAATAAACTTTGACATATTTTACCATGCAGAGATCTCCATGGAACATCCACATCCAATTCATCAGCAATATCTGTCAGTTCTGTCTTTGAACTCTACCTAGTATAAGACCATGTTTTGTCAATTTCATAGGTTTTGGCAGCATTGTACATAAAATCAGAAACATGATGAATGGACAAATACAGTCAGTTAATAGAAAGCTTGCAAACAAAAATCAGAGGGAAAGATATAAAACAATTTTCACATGTAAGAGATGTGAAAATGATGGAAAAAGAATAATATTTTGAACAACTAAATCTTGTATCAAATTGTCATTCAATAAAATAAATTATTATGTAGGGAAACCAACACAAGAATATACAAGTAAAGAGACGGCAGAGGACAAAACAGAAAATCATATGATTACTAGTCCCCGAAAATAAAAAACGAAAAAACGAAGAAACATAAAAGAGGTGAATCAACTTGAAAGAATAAAGGAAGAAAATGGTTTGAAAGAAAAAGCAAAAAATTAATAATCTGAGTTGCTACTTCAAGAAACTAGAAAAATAAGAGAAATACTAATCAAATAAAAGGGACGAAATAAGAAAAATATGTTGAATGACTGGGAACCTATGTTATGAGACTCACATAAACTTAATCAAAACTTAATGAGAATTACTTTAAAAATCACTTGCTCTATCAGGACTTGAGAGAAGCAGATAAGAAGATACTTCTCACTTCTCTTCCCTCCTTACTAAAATAAGGTTTTCTGTTACTTTCTTTACAATTTGAAAGGACAGGAGAGTGAAATTTGAGAAAGAGGGGAAAGAACAGAGTGAGCAAAAAAGTCTCAGAAAAAAATTGTTAATATTCCCAGGCATTAGTGAAAGCTTGTATGAAGGTGAATAGCATGAATCCCAGTATTAATGTTGTGATTTCTTCAACACTCCCCACATGCTTAAAAAGACTTGGACAAGTCCAGTCTTTCATGTTAATGGCTTCCCCCCCCCCCCACCCCGCCCCGGAAGACAGGAAGAAGGACAAAGTAACAAAAGGAGTTGAGAGCTTGAACAAAGAACTAATTATAATTGAAAGTTCCAAGGCTGGGCACATAGACAATGTAGTCAAGAATAGTATGATAAAGGCCAGGAGCAGTGGCTCACACCTGTAATCCCAACACTTTGGGAGGCCAAGGTGGGTGTACCACCTGAGGCAAGGAGATCAAGACCAGCCTGGCCAACACAGCGAAAACCTGTCTCTACTAAAAATACAACAATTAGCTGGGCTTGGTAGTGGGTGCCTGTAATCCCAGCTACTCGGGAGGTTGAGGCAGGAGAATCTCTTCAACCCGGGAGGTGGAGGGTGCAGTGAGCTGAGATTGTGCCATTGCACTCCATCTCAAAAAAAAAAAAAAAGAAAAAAGAAAGTGTGATAAAAAATGATGCAGTCATTGGCTTAGTAGTCCTCTATGAGGACCAAAATCTACATCTGAATATCTCAAATGAGTTAGTAGAACATGATACTGCTTGATGTTAAAAGATTTCACTCAAAGAAACAGAAATTACAGATTTTGGAACAATCAAAGAAAAACTAGTTTACTTTCACTGGTGTCCGTGTGAAGAGACCACCAAATAGGCTTTGTGTGAGCAACAAGGCTGTCTATTTCACCTGGGTGCAGGCGGGCTGAGTCCAAAAGAGAGTCCTCGAAGGGAGATAGGGGTGGATCCATTTTATAAGATTCGGGTAGGTAAAAGAAAATTACATTCGAAGGGGGTTGTTCTCTGGTGGTCAGGGAAGGGGGTCACAAGGTGCTCAGTAGGGGAGCTTTTTGAGCCAGGATGAGCCAGGAGAAGGAATTTCACAAGGTAATGTCATCAATTAAGGCAAGGACAGGCCATTTTCACTTCTTTTGTGGTGGAATGTTATTAGTTAAGGCAGGAACAGGCCATTTTCACTTCTTTTGTGATTCTTCACTTGCTTTGGACCATCTGGGCATATGCCTGCAGGTCACAGGGGATAGGATGGTTTAGCTTGGGCTCAGAGATCTGACATTCTTGCCTTCTTATATTAGTAAGAAAAAAACATAAAATAGTATTGAAATGCTGGGGCAGTGAAAAAAAATTTTTGGGGGGGTGGCATGGAAAGATAATGGATGATGTTTCTCAGGGCTTCTTCGAGCAGGATTGGGGTGGCGTGGGAACCTAGAGTGGGAGAGGTCAAGTTGAAGGAGGATTTTGTGATAAGGGGAGATATTATGGGGTTGTTAGAAGGAGCATTTGTCGTATAGAATGATTGGTGAGTTTTGGATGAATTGAGAAACTAAATGGAAGACACAAGGTCCGAATATAAGCAGGATAAAAACAGGTATTAAAAGATTAAGAATTGGGAGGACCCAGGACATCCAATTGGAGAGTGCCTAACGAAGTTCAGCATAGCCCTGCCAGTAAAGTTATTTATTTATTTTAAGAGGGAGTTAAGAGTGGTGGTTTGGGGTAGCACCAGGAGATGTCAGCTGTGATGGTTTGGAGAAACAGTGTAAACCAGCAGTGTAAACACGAGCAGGGCATTTATGAGTAGTTGAGAATGGTGAATAGGAGTATGACTAGACAGAAGATAGTAGGAATGACAAGGTTTTTGGGGCACAGTACAAGTTGGTCTGGTGTCTGGAATGAGACTCAGGCCTAATAAAAAGGAGCATCTATACAGGAGCTCAAATGGCTATACCCTGTAGCATTTCGAGGACAGACCCAAATTCTGAGAAGGGCAAGTGCTGAAATTATTGTCCAGTCCTTTTTTAAGTTGGTGGCTGAGCTTGGTGAGGAGTGTTTTTAAAAGACCATTAGTCCGTTCTACCTTTCCTGAAGATTGAAGATGGTAAGGGATATAAAGGTTTCACTGAATACCAAGATCCTGAAAAACTGCTTGGGTGATTTGACTAATAAAGGCTTGTCCATTTATTGGACTGTATAGAGGAGGGAAGGCCAAACCAAGGAATTATGTCTGACAGAAGGGAAGAAATGATCGTGGTGGCCTTCTCAGACCCTGTGGGAAAGGCCTCTACCTATCCAGTGAAAATGTCTACCCAGACCAAGAGATATTTTAGTTTCCTGACTTGGGGCATGTTAGTAAAGTCAATTTGCCAGTCCTGGGCAGGGGCAAATCCCCGAGCTTGATGTGTAGGAAAGGGAAGGGACCTGAACAATCCCCGAGGGGTAGTAGAATAGCAATGGAACACTGAGAAGTGATTTCCTTGAGGATAGATTTCCACGATGGAAAGGAAATGAGAAGTTCTAGGAGGCAAGCTAGTGGTTTGTAACCTACATGGAGGAAGCTTTGAAATGACGACAGAATAGAATGGTCCTGTGAGGCTGGAAGGAGATATTTTCCTTAGTCCAAGAACCATTTGCCCTGTGCGGGAAGAGATTGATAGGTGGAAGTTTCAGTGGGGGAGTAGGTGGGAGTGGCCAGATGAGGAGAAAAACTGTCGTGAGGGACAGAAGTTGGAACGCTAGCTGTTTTTTTAGCTAACTCATCATCATAAGCATTGTCCTGAGCAATGGGATCTGATACCTTTTGATGGCCTTTGCAGTGAATGACTCCAGCTTCCTTTGGAAGTAAGGTGGCTTTGAGAAGCATTGTTATTAAAGAGACATTAGTGATGGAGGACCCTTGCGTAGTGAGGAAATCTCTTTATGCCCATATAACAGCATGGTGGTACAGGATATGGAAGGCATATTTAGAGCCAGTATAAATATTAACACATAGCCCTTTTGCAAGAGTGAGGACCTGAGTTAAGGCAATGAGTTTGGCTTGCTGAGAAGTAGTGGAGAAAGTATATGTGTCAGGTGGGAGGAAGAAAACAGATTTTGTAAGTTATGAGAACTGTAGAGAGTGAGTTGACCATAGTTTGTGATTTTGAGGGCCTCTAAAAGTATTAACGCAGTGGCAGTCACTGCACACATACATGAGGGCTAGACAAAAAGAGTAAGGTCAAGTTGTTTGGACAGAAAGGCTATAGGGCGCAGTCCCAGCTCTTCTATAAGAATTCTGACTGTACTAACCATGCCTAGGAAGGAAAGGAGTCGTTATTATGTGGACAGGATTGGGGTTTCAGAGATTAGCCAGACATGATCAGCAGGGAGAGCACGTGTGTTTTCGTGAGAATTATGCCGAGAGAGGTAACAGATGAGGAAGAAATTTGGGCTTGACTGAAGTAATGGGGGCTGTTGGTGAAGCCTTGTGGCAGTACAGCCCAGGTAATTTGCTGAGCCTGATGGGTGTCAGGGTCAGTCCAAGTGAAAACGAAGAGAGGCTGGGATGAAGGGTGAAAAGGATTAGTAAAGAAAGCATGTTTGAGATTCGGAACAGAATAATGCGTTGTGCAAGGCGGTATTAAGGAGAAGAGAGTATATGGGTTTGGCACCAGGGGGTGGATAGGCAAAACAATTTGGTTGATAAGGCACTGATCCTGAACTAATCTGTAAGGCTTATCTGGTTTTAGGACAGGTGAAATGGGAGAATTGTAAGGGGAATTTATAGGCTTTAAAAGACCATGTTGTAGCAGGTGAGTGATAACAGGCTTTAATCCTTTTAAAGCGTGCTGTGGGATGGGATATTGGCATTTATCGGGGTAAGGGTGATTAGGTTTTAATGAGATCGTAAGTGGTGCTTGATCGGTCACCAAGGAGGGAGTAGAGTCGTCCTATACTTATGGTTTAAAGTAGGGGAAGATCCAAGGGGACGATGTGAAGGAGGTTTGAACTGGGGGAAAAGGCAGTAATGAGGTGTGGCTGTAGCCCAGGAATAGTCAAGGAAGCAGATAATTTAGTTAAAATGTCTCGACCTAGTAAGGGAGCTGGGCATGTGGGGATAACTAAAAAGGAGTGCTTAAGAGAGTATTGTCCAAGTTGGCACCAGAGTTGGGGAGTTTTAAGAGGTTTAGAAGCCTGGCCGTCAATACCCACAACAGTTAAGGAGGCAAAGAAACAGGCCTTTGAAAATAAGGTAATGTGGACTTGGTAGCCTCCGTATTGATTAAGAAGGGGACGGACTTACCCTCCACTGTGAGAGCTACCTGAAGCTCGGCGTCCGTGATGGTCCAGGGTGCTTCCAAGGCGATGGGGCAGTGTCAGTCTTCAGCTGCTAAGTTGAGCAGATCTGGGAAGGACTCAGTCAGAGAGCCTTGGGCTAGAGCTTTAGGGGCTCTAGGAGTAGCTGCTGGGTGAGCTGGGCAGTCTAATTTCCAGTGAGTCCCTGCACAGATGGGTCACAGTGTGGGAGGAATGCCGGGCTGAGGGCATTCCTTTGCCCAGTGGCCAGATTTGTGGCACTTGAAGCAAAATCTCGATGGAGGAAGTCTTGTAGGAATGCTTGGCTGCTGCAGCTTAGGCATTTTGTGCGGCTTAGGCATTTTGAAGTTCTTATATGCTGGAGGTGCAGCTGGGTTTTGTCTCACAGCAGAAACAAGTAATTGTAACTCACAAATGAGTTGCCATCTGACTGCCTTCTCTCTATTATTGTACACCTTGAAGGCGGGGTTGATTCATTCCTGTTGTGGGGTTTGAGGGCCAGATTCTAATTTTCGAAGTTTTTTCTTAATGTCAGGAGCAGATTGGGTGATAAAATGCATACTAAGAATAAGGCGGACTTCTGGCCCCTCTGGGTCTAGGGTGGTAAAGCGTCTAAGGGTTGCAGCTAAGCAGGCTATGAACTGGGCTGGGTTTTCGTGTTGACCTTGGGTAGTTTCTTTAAGTTTGTCATAATTAACAGCTTTGTAAGCTGCCTTTTTAAGCCCTTCAACTAGGCAAGAAATCATGTAATCTCACCTAGCTCTACCTGGGGAATCTGCCTGATAGTTCCATTGGGGATCCTCTGGGGGAAGAGCTCTAATGCCTTCCCAGAGGTCTGGCTGATGGAGCCGGTGGTTATCAGGGCGAGATTGGTCTAGAGAAGAAACTCATTTCCTTTCATCTGTGGAGAGGGTAGAAGTCGGGATGACATTTAAGTCACTCTAGGCTAAATTGTAAGACAGAGTTAGATATCGGAATTCTTGTATATAGTTAGTGAGGTCTGATGAGAAAGAGCCTAAATGCTGACTGATCTGAGAGAGGTCTAATAGAGCAAAAGACACATGTACCCTGACTGTGCCTTCAGCTCCAGTCACCTCTCTAAGAAGAAATTGTTGGGCAGGTGGGGAAGAGGTAGTCGTGGAACTAAACTGTAAGCCAGACCGGGTGTGAAGAGGGGAGGTGATAGAAGGATTATAGGGTGGAGGAGCAGAGGCTGAAGAAGAACTGGGACCTAGCTCGGCCTGACGACGAGCAGCCTGGGGAGGAGGGGAGAGGTCAGATGGGTCTGCAGAAAAGGAAGACTGGGAAGACTCAGCCTCAACACTAAAGATGGAAAGTTCTGTCTCTACTTTAAATTTGATGCCAAAAGAGGGGGCATCAGGGTTTAGGTTAGCATGAAGTAAAATAATATTCAGATAAAAAAATGATACTGAGGAATTTACTATCAACACTTAGAATATTGTAGAAGGCAATATTCTACTCTTCAAAATTTGTTGAGGACTGAAGACATGAGAAGCTAATCAATACAAGTGTAGAGATGACAGGAGTTATTTATAATCAGAGAAGCCTCCATTTGTGAAAGTGATGGATAATTACATCACAGGATGTTGAGTGCTCTGATAGAAGAATGTGTATAATGCAGTAGAGGGTACAGAAAATGGTATCTAAGGTCAACTTAAATGTCATTTATGCCATGAGACAACCTCTCTGCTTTCTTAACTCCTATGATATTACTTTAAATTCCTCATGGTTCTATCAGTCATTCACATGTATAATTTATACACTTTATCTCTGAACTCCATAGAAACACTTTTCCGGTTTCCCTCTGATTTGCTACTTAACTCCCAGCATCTAGCACAGATTCTGGCACAAAATAAAAATATTCATAAAAAATATTGTTGAATGCCTCTATAATTTCTGTGGAAAGCATGATAATGATTAATCTTTACTCATATACTCTTATGAGCACAGTGATCAACAAAATAAATTAGGTAACACACATTTGTTAAGTAAATAAATGATTAAAATAATGATTCAGACATTCAGAACTCTATGTAGAAAAAAATGAATCATATATCCAAAGAATATTTTTATTTAATACAACTTGTAAGAAGAACAAAGAATGAGATTTTTAAACATTAAAAATGCATAACTTTCAGTTTTGTAAAAGATGACACAATTCATTTGAAGCCTTCATGGAGGCAATGCACTGAGTAGCCACACTAGCATGGATGTTGAGCTCTGTGGATTCAATGAATGTATAACCATTATGTGATCACATAACCATTATGTCATTGCTGATGTATCAGAACTGTGGAATCAATTACTTCACAGATGTGAATACCAATTGTTCAGTTTTCCTAAATGGCAGAAATTATATATTCACAAATAATTTACAACATTTTTTGGAAAAAAATATTTTGAGTGCATATTTCAACTTTGCAAAGTGAAGGTGTGAGTGATGACGAATACCTTGTTGTTTCTTTTTTCAATTTCCTTTATATGGTAAGAAACTGTATGTGCCTTTATAGTTGTTTTTCATGCCATGTGCAGGTTCTTCAAGTATTAATGCATATTTACTATTAAAAAACACAAATATGGAGAAGAACAATACTAGATCCATGCATATTTTTACCAACAAGAAAAACAAAAATGTGAATTAAATAGTTTTACCATTATTCACTTAATTTTATGCATATACACATATATTTTTAATATAGAAATATGGTAATTACATTGCTTTTTAATTTACCAATATTTGACTAGCATTTTCTTATCATTTTAAATATTCTACAAAAATTGTGTGTGATGCCAATGTTTTCTCATTAAAAATAATGACTACAGTCATCTTTATAATTCTATTTTTACCATTTTATTAACATTATTTCAGGAAAGTGAAATTACTCTTATGGATTTGGAATAAATAGTTTGATATATTTCCTGTGCACAATGGGATATTGACACAAATTGTATTTCTGTTAATAGTGATATGGGGGCTTAATACTTAAAGAAAATTTATAATATAATTGAAACTGTGCTTGTACGTATTTTGTTGGCTATTCATATGATTTATTCGTATAATTTCACATATTTATTCATCTGGAAGGAATGGTGCAACTGATAGTCTTTCAAAGGTATTATAGGAAAGAGCTTAGGTTAGTTGAATTTTTCTGAGAAGCAATATATAAGACAAGATTTGATGAATTAGAGATTTAGTAGGGAAATATCAGTGAGGGAAAAAAAAAAAACCTGGAAGGAGCTAGAACAAGTAGAAAGAGCTATCTGACAGAGGCACAGTGCTGAGTTTTAGGAAAAAGAGAAAGATGTAACATGGAAGACTCTGAACTTTAGTGTTTCTCCTTGTT
Source organism: Macaca mulatta (assembly GCF_049350105.2). Classification (NCBI taxonomy): domain Eukaryota; kingdom Metazoa; phylum Chordata; class Mammalia; order Primates; family Cercopithecidae; genus Macaca; species Macaca mulatta. The sequence goes on along the minus strand of NC_133410.1, from coordinate 28,795,834 downwards.
CATGGGGGCAGTTGAATGGAATAAAATGTGCTTCATTGGGATTTACATCTGGAGAATTGAGTTCTCATCTTGGCTTGGTTACTGTATCATTGATAATTTGGACAATTTACTATCTTTTAAAATTGGTTTATTTTTAATTATTATGTATACATAATAGTTATGGATTTTATAAGGTACATGTGATATATTTATACAAGCATGTAACAATCAAGTCAGGGTAACTGAGATATCCATCACCTCAATTATTTATCCTTTTTTGTGTGTATGTTAAGAGCATTCCAATTCCACTCTTTTGGTTATTTTTAATTATGAAATAAATTATTGCCAAGTATGGTCATCCTGTTGTGCTACTCAACACTGCATCTTTCTATGAGATTCATTTATTTCATATTTCCAATGTCAATGTTTTCATTTACGAATAGTACCTATTTCCTAGAAAAGGGTAAACTAACAATTGTGAAAGCATTTGGCACATGTTGTATATAAATGCAAAGTATTATTTTACTGAGTTTTTTTTTATTATTTAGTAATCACTTTAGGACTATCTTTACAATGATGGCTAATTTATGCTGACTACATTCTCCAGATTCCTTGAGGTTATAAGGATATTGCATGTTGAAGAAACTGAAGTCAGAGATTTTTATCTAATGAAAATTTAGAAATGGAAGAGAAGGAAAAAAAATCAAAAGTATCATAGATTAATCATGGAGAAGGAAAAAGTAGTACCAGCTCATGTATAACCCTGTTTGGGTTGTAAAATATTACCTCCAAGACTGAGCCAAATGTAGAAACGTAGAACAAAGAAGACTCAGGATTCCTGTGTAGTCAAAGCTCTGTATTCACATCTTCTCCTAAGCGACTGAAGCTGAAATTCTGGGAACTCTATTTTAGAAAGACAGCTTTAGTATTTGTTTTCCAAAATAATATCTATTTTTTTCTGAGGAAAAAAGAAATCTGCCAAAGTCATGCTGTGAGAGATTCTTCCAAGTCTATTTAAACACAGTCTAATTAATGGCAGAGAAATAGAAAGAGAAGGCGAGGAGGCTAGTCTTGTTGATTACTCATAGACTCATAAATTTATCATCCTGAATACTGGATCAAAACTTCTGAAGTAAAATTATTCCAATCATTGTTCTCTAAATTATAAATCAAGTTCATATTTCTCTTAAGTGCAAGTGGTTGTTTAATATGATTTATAGGATGTTCATGATGATGGCATTTAGCAGCACAAAAGATCACTTATTACACTCCTAAAAAATGCCATTTATTGGCTCTTCCAAATGGAGAAAGTCATTTGCTTTTGAATTTGTTGGGGCCCATTTATTTATTTATTTATTTATTTATTTATTTATTTACTTTGCAAGCATATTTAATTCATAATTTATAAATAAATCATGAAGAGTCATAATTAAAGAAATATTTAGGCATTTCAAATTTAACCATTTCTTACCTTTGTAGTATAAATTTGTGCATTATGAATTAATGTCCTAAGAGAAAGAAACTTATATTTGTTGTTCATCATGTATAACCCCCTGCTGTCCTTTGCTTGATTCTTTCATTTTTGAAAACCTGCAGTAAGACATAAATGCATAATGTAATGCTTGCCTTGTGAAACTGAATCATTACTTATGCCGGTTTTGTGATATTCTAAAAAAAGTATTATTTTTAACATCTGTGTGGGGAGCAAGATAATAAGAATGATAAGAAATAAAACAGATATTCTGAGTCTTATTTTGATTTGCTCTCTGGTAGTTTGAAACCAAGTTGGCCTCTAATGAACAGCCATAACCACAGACTGCATTTCATACTGTGAACTGAGTAAAAAATTCACCTATCAGGAAGAACTATTTTCATTGTCTCAAAATGTAGTGACAAAAAAACTCTTCAAAAATGTTAATAATTTATGTATTTATTTTCCAAGCTTGTTCCAATAGAAGTAAAACGTTAACTAGTGTGATTATTAAAAGGAGATCTCATATTAATTAACCACCGTAAGGTCAATGGTGTTTCTATTTATTCAGGATTTTTAATCTAAGCCCCCCATTATTTTGCATTTGGTTTTACTTGTTAGTGACAGTTAGAAATATGCCGCTGAAAGTGGTTGGCACCTATTTTAGGCTTACTTCTTAACAGTGCCATGATCAGAAGTCGAAAATAGCTTCTCTTCTCATTTATAAGTTGGACATTACAAAGGGAGATCCTCTTTCTCTGTCACAGATCATGTAACTCCTTCATTGCCCAATCACATGACTACTGGACTAAGATATTCTAGTTAATGATGTTCAAGATTAATAAAATGACCAACTCATTGACCAATAGGGGAAAGGAGTCTTTATCATTATTATTAGTGTTATTGACTACTATTGTTATTTATTCCATGGTTTCTAAGTGCAGTAATTTCTTTAATTATTTTCTTAATAACACTTGTGGTAAGCAGAATATTGGCCCTGCAAATATGTATAAATCCTAATTAGTAGATGCTGTGATTATGGTGTGGTATGATATGTTACAATCCAAGTTATGGTAGCAGGTGGAAATAAGATTGCCATTCAGTTAAACCTTAAAATAAGCAGATTATTTTGGAATATCCAGGTTGTTGCAAAAAAAAAAAAAAAAAAAAAAAAAAAAAAAAAAAAAAAAAAGCACACACACACACACACACACACACACACACACTTTTTTTTTTTTTTTTGAGATGGAGTCTCGCTCTGTCGCCCAGGCTGGAGAGTAGTGGCACAATCTCGGCTCATTGCAACCTCTGCCTCCTGGGTTCAAGCACTTCTCCTGCCTCAGTCTCCTGAGTAGGTGGGATTGCAGGTGTGCACCACCACACCCAGTTATTTTTTGTGTTTTTAGTAGAGACAGGGTTTCACCATGTTGGTCAGGTTGGTCTCGAACTCCTGACCTCGTGGTCCACCTGCCTCAGCCTCCCAAAGTGCTGGGATTACAGGCACAAGCCACCGCGCCCAGGCAAGAACACAATTCTTTAGATAGGGAAGAGAGAAGCACAAAATCAACATCAGAAAGATTACATCATGCGTAAGATTTGACCAGCTGTTGTCTTTGAAGTTAGATGAAGGAGTCCATGGGCCAACATATGTGGACAGCGTCTAGAGCCTGAAAAAGACAAGAAAACAGATTCTCACCCTGAGCCTCTAGAAATCTTGTTGACAGCTTTATTTTTTTCACCCATTGAGATCCGTTTTGTATTTTTGACATTCAGAACTATAGGACAATACAATTGTGTGTTAAGTCATTAGGTTTCTGCTAATTTGTTACAGCAGCAATAAACATTTAAACTATGGACTTTTGTGGGGTCCGTTTGTATTTTTGTTTTTCGCTGGGGGGTTGTGAGAGCTAATTTTCTAGTCCTGAAATCTCATCCTTATTATTCTAGAAGGTTTCATGTGTAGCTGAAATCTAATATTTTTATTATGAAATACAAAATCGTTTTTTATGGTCCCAATCTATTTTCCAGCTGTACCTTTTAATATTCTATCTTTCCTTTCCCAGTTCATACTCTTGCTCACATTTGTCAAACATGTTATATTGTTTCACCTTTATATGTTTCCTCTCTCTGTTGGAATGTCTTTTATGCACTCAACATACTCTTTCTACATGATCCAGCTCACAGGACACAGTCTCAGAGAAGTCTCCTTTAATACATATTCTATTCATATACTTATTTATAATCTACATGTGTGTATATATTTGATAGTTTTACACTTGACTATATGATATATTGTTTAAAACGCTCTTGCCATTTCTGGAAATATCAAGCTGATTTCTACCTCCAAAGCTTTGCACTTTCTGTTACCTACACTGAGAATTCTCTTTTCTTGAATATGTATTAACCATTTAATTTGTTACTTGTTGGACTTCGTGTGATGACACATAAGGCATTTATATTTTATTGCCTCATAGCCTGCAAGAAAACTGTGAATTCTTTCTTATTCCTGGATAAAATTTTGGGAAAAATCACACAGACAAACTTTTTTTTATTTGTTTTAATTTATTTTAATTAAAAGTGAAACCCAAACTGATATGTGAACTCTTACTCAATTCCAAACCTGGATATACCTTAGACTTGAAGTCCTGCCATGGCGAATGTGGAGAGAGTGCATGATTATTTATTTCTTGTTTTAAATCCCAGTTCATCTTCCATCAGTAGTAGCTCTTTTCAGTTTCTCCAAGGGGTGAACTGAGGGAGAGGAGTGAGTGCAAGAAAGAAAAATAAATAAATAACCTCTTATGTTTGTTATTGTTGTCGCTAAAATCTGGCATTGATACCTTATTGGAGTAATAGATATTAAGATACTTTTGTTGATTCCTCAATGATCCTCCATCTCTGTGGATCTCAGAACTGAACACAAGAATCTGCCCAGGAGAGAGAGGAGATCCAAAGCCAACTGATACTTTGCATGCCAAACCATGTACCTTGTGTCTTGATTTGATTTTATTATTTCAAGAAGACCATGTGCTGTTCAGTCCTTGTTTACCATGATAATTTATGCAATTACAGGACATACAACTTTTTGATTTAAGAAAAACAATAAAAATCAAGAGCATCATCAGCTAGAAACCACCCAGGATCTCCCATCTGCAATTTCTTTGATGTTGGTAGTGTGTCTTCTGACTGACCTCTGAAACTTGACAGACCATATTCACCTATTCTAGAGATCTAACACTATGTTGGGATCACTTCATCCTCTAAGTGGTTGTCTAGAATATAGGAACCACCAAAATGATCCATATCCTATTTCATTTTTTCAGGCCATGCACCTGGATTATAGTAACCACACAGGGTCCCTGCCTTTCTAATGCAGCCTTGTGTCTTTGCTATGACGTCGGCAATGCCAATCCAGCCACTGTTGTATTTCACTCAATTTAAGATATCATTAGTCATAAGCTATATCATTATTTTATGTACTACTTTAAAAAACGATGTCAGTCAAATTGTGACATCATCAGTTGGAATATGTGTTTCTGTTAAAAAATGAAAAAAGGCCAGGGGCAGGGGCTCACACCTGTAATCTCAGCACTTTGGAAGCCCGAGACAGCCAGATCACTTGAGGTCAGGAGTTTGAGACCAGTCTGGCCAATATGGTGAAACCTTGTCTCTACCAAAAATACAAAAATTAGCTGGACATGGTGGCTGGCGCCTGTAGTCCCAGCTACTAGGGAGGCTGAGGCAGGAGAATAGCTTGAACTCGGGAGGCAGAGGTAGCAGTGAGCCGAGATCATGCCACTGTACTCCAGCCTGGGTGACTCAGTGAGACTGCATCTTAAAAAAAAAAAAAAAGTGAAAAAGAACTATGAGTCTTGGAACTAATGAAATAGAGTAGTATAATGAACAGTAATTTCACCTGAAATATCACTTCTAGTTTTTATGGTAGTCATGGTCAAAGAACCTTTTTAAGGGTCCATGGTTATGATAGTAGGGATTTTTATGTTTAATTTAAATGCTAGTAGGATCCTGCTCTGTATGAGTTCACAAAAATTTAAAGAGTTCTTTGCAACATTGAAACATTTATAACTGTCATTCATTGATCATCTCCTACATGCCAGGCGATATTATATACTTGGCAAACATTATGTCTTTCCAGACTCATGACAGTTCCATAAGGTAAGTATTACTGTTATTATTGAACTAATATGGAAATGGAGTTTCAGTCTGATTATAATACATGCCAAAGTATGTATAACTCACAAGGTACCGTATAACTCAAATGCAAGTATAGCAAATTCAAAAGGACATGATCTTAGACACTGTTTTACACTATGTTGGAAACAGAATTTTTGCAGATCATTTATTTTTTATTCCATAACTTTTTTGCTATCTAATCTTTAATTTTAACTACAAGTTGTATTCTTTTGTCTCTGTTTTCAAATTGTACCTCCATTGCTTTCCATCCCAATGAATTTAAAAAATCCACTGCAGTATAGATAACATGGAAAATAATAAAAATTAAGTAAAAATAACAAAACACGATTTAATCTAAATTAGAGCAACAATAAAAATAAGCGTTGATGTAATTTTTGTCTACAGATTATAGTTCCCATAGATCATCTGGGGGTACAATATTAGCTATAAGATTCAGATGCATATTTAGATATAAAATTGATCTATATTTTCTCACTCTACCTTTTCCTGGTTTTGATATCAGGGCAATTGTCATTATCAACTATGGATTCCTAGCTATTATGTCCTCTATAAAAGTTTACCTAAAAATGAAATAATTTGTTCCTTCCATATTTGGTGAAATGCATTTGCAAAACCATCTGAGATTAATGTGTTTCCAATTCTGTGAAATTTTAAGTTACTATTTCAATTAATGTCAGTGTAGAAAGACCTCAGTGGATTTTGATTTTATATGCATGTATACGTAAAAATTGAAATCTGCTCGTATAACTAGTTGAGATTAACCTCTATTCCATCTTCCTTTCGTTTGTTTGTTTTTCCCGAGACAGAGTCTCACTCTGTCACCAAGGCTGGAGCGCAGTGGTGCGATCTTGGTTGACTGCAACCTCTGTCTCCCAGGTTCAAATACTTTTCCTGCTTCAGCCTCCCAAAGATCAGGGATTACAGGAGTGCAAAACCATGCCCGGATAACTTTTGCATTTTTAGTAGAAAGGATTTCACCATGTTGGCCAGGCTGATCGTGAACTCCTGACTTCAAGTGATCTGCCCGCCTTGGCCTCCCAAAGTGGTGGGATTATAGGTGTGAGACATTACGGCAGGCTTATTATGCCTTTCTTCTCTCTGAATATGTTTTGTGTACAATCATTTATCTTTTAATACCTTGTTAATATCATTCTAATGTGTTATTTTGAGTAAATACTTTTTTTTGTAAATTCTCTCCTATTATTTAATTATCTATTTTATTTATTTATGTACTTATTTAAGACAACGTTTCAGTTTGTTGCCCAGGGTGAACTGTGATGGTGTGTTTGTGACTCACTGTATCCTCAAACTCCAGGGTAAAAAACAATCCTGCTGCCTTAGCCTCCTGAGTAATTGGGACAACAGACACATGCCATCACTTCTGTCTAATTTAAAGAATTTTTTTTTTAAGAGATAGATAGAGTCTCACTATATTGACCAAGATGGTTGCAAAACTCCTGGGCTCAAGTGATCCTCCTACCTCAGCTTTCCAAAGTGCTGGGATTACAGGTGTGAGCCAATGAGCCCGTCCTGTTACCGATTTCATCGACTTTAATCTTCATCGTTATTTTCTTTTTTCTAAACTATTTGGCTTACTCTGTTTGTTTGTTTTTAACTGATTAATTTTTTATACTTAGGTCATTTATCTTTTTTCCTATCTAAGCAAAATTATTTAAGCCCCTTGACCCATCCCTCAAGTTTTAATATTTATCTTTTTATTACCATTCAGCCCAAATTATACTCTTCTTTGATACATAAGTTATTTAGAAACAGAGATTTATAAGTAAATATCTATATCTATGTATACCTGGATATGTATCTATCTATAGATAGATTAAATTACTATTAATCTATAGATAGGTATATAGATATATAGATATAGATAGATATATAGATATATAATTTGCTATTAAATTTTAAGTTAAGAGTGTTTTGTTCAGATAACTCCATCTGTAGAATACTCCCTTTGAATTTTGCTGAAATAATCTCTATAGTCTAATAAATTTTCATTGAAAATGTTTCATGTGTGGTTGGGAGAAGAAATATTTCAAAAAAGTATTGCGATACATTTTTTAGAATTTAAAAAAGATGAGTGATTTCATCACAAAAGCCTCTTGTCAAGTGCAGAACAGTAGCAGAAACCTACAATGAGATATTTAATGGCGAACTATTGATAATTTAGGAAAAAGGGGGAGTTCTAAAAGCAAACAGAGTAAAAGAACAGAACAATTACCAAAAAAAACGATAACCGAGTTTACTTCAAAATTGACAACACAACACTGGGTGCCAGAATGCAGTGTGATATTTTTTTAAGTATTAAAAAAAAAAAAACTTTAAATTTGAAATTTTATGTCAAATCAAATTTAGATTTCTAACTACTTTGTTCTTCCTTGTAATTAAATAAATTAATCCATGAAAATATTAGTAAATTTTAATACAGGGAAATATCTCAGATTTTTATTTCTATTTTAACAATACAAATTTTTGTGTTAGCTAAGAACCCAGAACAAGCATCTGATTTTGTACACAATTTGAGTTGGCCATACACATAGAACATAATACATGAAGCATGCATAGTAATATTTAGAACTATATATAATTGTTATTTTTTTAATTTGAAACATTCGTTGTAACATTTTGTTCATGACATAGTTTAGTCTGTCTAATTTTACTCCCATTATTTTCACTATAAGGTAATAACATCAGTCAGTTTTCAGATGGAAAAATTCTGTCTTACAGTTTTTTAAAAAATACTTTTAAATATTTTATTAATTTTTGACTTCTAGGAATTTAAATTACTTTGATGGCCTTCTCATTGGAACTCTCTCATACAAATGTTAGAAATACACAATATATGGACCGCATTGTTAACTCAATAAATAAATTGAGAACAAGTTTATAATTTAGAATGAGAGAAAATAACTTGTTCCGAGGATCTCAAAATTTATTAAACTAAAAAAGTATATTATTATAATTAACTATTGTCATTCCTTGCTTTGGTAGCAAAATAATATTAAAACTAAATTCATTAAAATCTGAATTTGGCGGCCTTTACTTGGAAGGTTGAGTTATTGCTAATATAATAACAACCTGTATATAGATAATTTTTTTTTCTATAACATGTCTTTATATCTTGGATAAATTTTGAAAACATACAAAATCAATTTAATTTTGATTTATTTTACATTTTATAAGCTCATATTTTATATCAGGTTATAACCTTTGTTTTGGAAAGGCATAATGTAAAGTATACCCATCTTAAGAAGAATAAATTTAAAATCCTTATTTTGTCTATGTGCCGAAAAGTAACATTTTATAATTAGCTGAAACTTAAGCATTTAACATCTAATTACAGATATTATTTTAGCATTCTGTTATATCTATAGATAACTGTTCATTTCAGGTTTAATGACAGTATCACGTCCTCTGTATCCTTAATTGCATACCTCAAGTCAATTGCCTTAATATTTTTTTTCTGTATGAAGTCTGTTATTTACATTTTGCCATAAAAAAGATCCTTCCATTTGGTTGAATGATTTCGGGATCACCGTCTAATCATTTTCTTTTTTTTTTTTTTTTTTTTTTTTTTTGAGACGGAGTCTCACACTGTTGTCCAGGCTGGAGTGCAGTGGCGCGATCTCGGCTCACTGCAAGCTCCGCCTCCCAGGTTCCCGCCATTCTCTTGCCTCAGCCTCCTGAGTAGCTGGGACTACAGGCGCCCGCCACCGCGCCCGGCTAATTTTTTGTATTTTTAGTAGAGACGGGGTTTCACTGTGGTCTCGATATCCTGACCTTGTGATCCGCCCGCCTCGGCCTCCCAAAGTGCTGGGATTACAGGCTTGAGCCACCGCGCCCGGCCGTCTAATCATTTTCATACAATACAAGCATACATTTGCATCCTGAAATTGAGTTTCTGATAGTGCCAAATTAAGGACGAAAGAAGGGCTATGAGAACTATGGCGTCCCTAATTGACTCTCAGTTGTCATGACGTTTAGAGAAGACATTGTAGTAGAAAATACTTCCTAGTCAAATCTTTCCATTACATACATACCTACTACATAATTAAATCCACCAGAACCATTTTCCCTCAATTAAGGTTGAGGCAGAAAATACATCCATGTTAAATGATCTAGTTATAACAATTTAATGATTAAGATAAATGCACCCATGCAAACTGTGTGTTTGCTCTATCATTCTGGTTCATTATAGACTGGTTCATTATAAGTTGATGATTATAATGGAATGGAAATAAGCCCATTAAGCCAATAACCCACAGGCACATAAAGCAGAGTACAGTTCATTTGCTTATACCAAACTGCGACTTAGTACAAAAAGTCAGAGACTTCTAAAAGAGATATCCTAATATATTATGAGAGATTATTATTTTCTGAATCCTTAAAATAGGAGAAAAAAAGACAAAATATTAAACTGAACATAATTGGGAGGACACTAAGGGTACAAAATTTGGGGCTTTTTTCTTTCACACCATTTTTTAAATTTGCTAATTCCCCACACCATCTCAATTACTGATATTAATCTGACTTCAAAAGTCTTTTAAACAATTGTTAATGTTTATAATATTGTTTTTTATTTAGAAAATATTAAATTCAATTCTCACTATCTTACAATAACGTGTTAATATATGTAATAACAATAATATCACTCACATTTAACTGATCAGATCACTCAGATTGAGAGAGATTATTTAATTTGTCTGTAATAAGAGAAATAGTAAAGGAAAGAATTGTGGCTCACAATTAGGAATGGCAGAGAAAATCCCATTAATTTTTTTCCTACAGCATTCGGCATTGTACAACTATTATTATAAGTAGCAATATAAATGCATATGTAAGAATGTATATAACTTAAAATCTGATGTTCTTTCTTCTATTTTTACCCCATAAAATGTTGTCCAGGATTTCTTTTAACTACAGGCATGCCTTGAAGATATTGTGGGTTCAGTTCTGACTACCAAAATGAAGCTAATATTTCAGTAAAGCAAGTCGCAAAATTTTTTGACTTCCTAGTGCATATAAAAGTTTTGTTTACACAATGCTGCAGTTTTTAAAGTGTGCAAGAGCATTATGTCTAAGCATGTATATACTTTAAAGAGTACTTTATTGTTAAAAAGTGTTAACTTTTAACATCTGACCCTTCAATGAGTTCTAATCTCTTATAGAGAAGAGTCTTGTTTCAATATTGGTGGCTGTTGACGGATCAGGGTTGTGGTTGCTGAAGGTTAGAGTTGTGTGGTAATTTTGTAAAGTAAGACAACAGTGAAGTTTGCCACATTGATTGATTATTCCTTCCTGAAACATTTCTCCATACCATACAATGCTATTTGAGAGGATTTCACCAATAGTAGAACTCCTTTCAAAATTGAAGTCAATCTTCTCAAATCCTGTCATTGCTTTATCAACTATTTATGTAATATTCCAAATATGTTGTAGTAATTTCATGATCTTCACAGCATTTTCACCAGGAGTAGATTACCACTTGTTTTGTTCATCCATAATAATCGGTTCCTCATCTGTTTAAGTTTGATTATGAGACAGCAGAAATTCAGCCACACCTTTACGTTTCACTTCTAATTCTAGTTCTCTTGCCATTTCCATCACATCCGCAGTTACTTTCTACATTGAAGTATGGAACCTCTCAAAGTTCCATTAGAGTTAGAATCAACTTCTTCTCTAAGACTGTGTACAATTTTGATCTACTACAATGAATATATTGTAGTAGATATTTTGATCTACTACAATGAATTCCAAATGTTCATATGGTATCTAGAATGGTGAATCTTTTTCAGAAAGTTTTCCCTTCATCTTATTGGATCCATTAGAAGAATCACTATCTATGACATACACAGCATTACAGTATGTATTCCTGAAATAATAAAACTTAAATTTAAAATGACCCCTTGATTCTCGGATTCAGAGTTGATGTGTTAGCAGGGATTAATCTCCATATACCTCTCCATCAGAGCTCGTAGGTGTCAAGCTGAATTGTCAATGAGAAGTAATGCTTTGAAAGGAATCTATTTTCTGAGCCATTGTTCTCAATGAATGGTTTCAACTATTCAGTAAACTATGCTATTTAAGTAGATGTGGTGTTACCCAAGCTTTGTTGCTCCATTTATAGACCATAGGCAGAGTAAATTAATCATAATACTTAAGGGTCATAGGATTTCAGAAATGGTCAAATGAGTATTGGCTTCAACAAAGTCATCAGCTATATAAGCTCCTTGTGAGAGTCAGCTTGACCTTTGCAGTTATGAAGCCAAGCATCAACGTCTTCTCTTTAGCTATCACAGTCCTAGATACCATCTTCTTCCATTGTAAGCTTGTTTCCTCTACATTGAAAATACGTGGTTTAGCGTAGCTACCTTCATTAATTATGTTAGCTAATCTTCTGGTTGAGTTGTTCTAGCTTCTACAACAGTACTTGTTGCTTCACTTTGCACTTTTATGTTCTTTAGACAGTTTTTTTCTTTAAACCTCACAAACCAACCTCTGTTAGCTTCAACCTTTTCTTCTGAAGCTTCTTCACCTCTCTCAGCCTTCACAGAAATGAAGGGAGTTAGGACTTTGTCCTGATTGGGCTTTGGTTTAAGAGAATGTTGTGGCTGGTTTCATCTTCTATTCAGACCACTTCTTCATACCAGCAATAAGCCTGCTTTATTTTCTTATGATTTGTGTGTTTACTGGAGTAGTACTTTTAATTTCCTTCAAGAACTTTTCCTTCATATTTACATCTTGACAAACTGGTGCAAGACATCTAGCCTTCAGCCTATCTCAACTTTTAAAATGCCTTCCTCACTAAGTGCAATCATTTCTAGCTTCTGTTTTAAAGTGAAAGGCAAGTGGCTATTCCTTGCACTTGAACACTTCCAGGCCACTGCAAAGTTATTAACTGGGCTAATTTCAATATTGTTGTTTCTCAAAAAGTAGGGAGGCCCAAGGAGAAAGAGACAGGTGGGGGAAATGGCTGGTCAGTGGAGCGGTCAGAACACACGCATTTATTGATTAAGTTTGCAGTACTATATGGGTATGGTTTTTGGCACCCCAAAACAATGTTTATAGTAACATCAAAGATCACTGATGGTAAATCCACACAACAGGTATGATCATTAAAAAGATTGAAATATCATGAGAATTACCAAAATGTAACAAGAAGACATGAAATGTGCACATGCTGTTAGAACAACAGCACTGGTAGACTTGTTTGATGCAATGCTTCCAGAAACCTTGAATTTGTGAAAAAAAATGCAACATCTATAAATCTCAAAAAACAAAGGGCTACAAAATGAGGTATGCCCAATATGCACACACACATATATATACACATTCAAATATATGACTGTATTATATATACATTCATATGTATATATAAAATATTTATATTTTGAATTTTGTTCTAATTTACTCATTTTACCTCCACTTCTAAACCCTAGCTCCTGCTTCTGATCAGTTCAAAAATGACCAATCTAAAATATTCTCTCTCCGACATCTAAACCCCTTTCAATTCTAGTGGCTTTAAACAAGTATTTCTTCACTCAGGCTTTTACTGCTTTCCCAATGGTGCTAGGATCAAATACTAGCATCTAACTGTGGCCATCAAAGCTGTTCACCTTCTGGCTCCATTCTTTGTGTAGCCCCTCCACCCTCACTCACAGACAACCTATATCTTGCCTGTTTGTGTTCTAAACCTTTTCATTTGGTCTACATCTTTCCTCTTCATGTCTGAGTTTTATCTTAACTCTTCACGTTTATGAAAGTACTTTGCTACCCAATATGAAATTAGATTCCTTCTTTTTCTCATATCACTTGATAAATGATGTTGTTTTAGGCATATTTCACATAATATTCACATTATTTTCATGTATTGTAAATTTAATACACGCTTTTTTTTTCTGTATTTTTGTTCACTCTTGAATTGGTTGTCAACATGAAGGTTTATTCCACGTTATTCACGCTTTTCTTCTCCCTTTATTTTAAGCTTCCTAATGGTAGGTATTTTGATATCTGTTATCAAAAATATATTGTACATATGAAATAACATTTGCCTTCAGAGAACAAAGTTGCAGATATCAAGTGCATAATATTATACAGAATAAGAAATAAAGAATAGGGGGTGCATAATTTTATATTGTATTTTGTGAACTGATAGGGAAATTATAAATATATGGGAGAGTACAAAATAAGAACAAAACATTTTAATATGTTTTTAAGTATAAAGAAATTATCTTTTGGGGCCGGGCGCGGTGGCTCACGCCTGTAATCCCAGCACTTTGGAAGGCCGAGGCAGGCGGATCACGAGGTCAGGAGATCGAGACCATCCTGGCTAACATGGTGAAACCCCGTCTCTACTAAAAATACAAAAAATTAGCCAGGCGTGGTGGTGGGCACCTGTAGTCCCAGCTACTCGGGAGGCTGAGGCAGGAGAATGGCGTGAACCCGGGAGGCGGAGCTTGCAGTGAGCCGAGATCGCGCCACTGCACTCCAGCCTGGGCGACAGAGCAAGACTCCGTCTAAAAAAAAAAAAAAAAAAAAAAAAAAAAGAAATTATCTTTTGATTGACTATGGTTAAGAACATGTTAAGCATTGTTATTACTGCCAAAATCATTAGGAAAATTATGTAATGGCAACAGATCACAGTTATTCATTGGAACTCAAAATAAAAACACTGTCTAGTATTTTATTGAATAGAAAGTACTTTGTTTTCCAGGTATAAGTTACTTAGATAGCTAATTCTTAGTTCAAAGCCAAATTAAAATATTTGCTGAAAAATTGGCAGAAGAAAGAATGGAAATAAAAAAAAGAAAAATCAGGAATTTGTTTACACATGTTCCTGAGAACTAAAAGTGGCATCCTAGCATTTAGTCATATTTTTCTCTCAAAGATTTTAAAAATTATCTTAACTCTAGCCATATGTGAAATAGATGAGAACATTCTAGTTATGCTACAGTTCTGGCACAAACAGAGATTTTAAAGACAGAATTGGTGTGAAAACAGAGAAGTCACTTTGAAGAGAATGCTTTTTAAAAATATGCCAAATATCAAGAATGGCTTTTATTAATTAAACATTTATTTCAGGCTGTACATAACCCCTCTATTTATATTTTTATGTGGTAGTTTCCTGATACTCAGTGCAGAGGTAAAATGACACTCTTAGTTACTGTAGATTCAGTCATTCACATTAGTGAGAAGAGGGCTTCAGAAAGGCAAACTGTCCTTTGAGTCTCTCACTGGGCATAGTGGCGACAAAGAAAATTATAAGATGAAAATTGAATACAGAAGTAACATTATTTTTTCACATAATGAGAATGTATACCATAGAAGTAAAATATTTACAGATATTGTCTGCCTAAATGATAAATGATCTTAGTGTTTTTCTCTTGTATTCTAAATCATGGATGACTATATAAAACAAAATCAAATGTATTAATTATAGGGTAGTAGGTTTCTGATGCTCTTTATGAAGACATAAGTTGGGGCAGTAACAATGCAAATACAGCTTAAAAATCCCTGCACTGGAATCATAAATAAAGTCAATTTAAAAAATAAAAATAAAAGGTAGACGCAGTTGGGCGCCTTGGCTCATGCCTGTAGCTCCAGCACCTTGGGAGGCCGAGGCTGGCAAATCACTTGAGTCCAGGAGTTTCAGACCAGCCTGGCCAACATAGTGAAAACCTGTCTCTATTAAATATACAAAATTACCCAGGCCTGGTGGCACAGGTCTGTAGTTCCAGCTACTCAAGGTGCTGAGGTACGAAAGTCACTTGAACCTGGTAGGCGGAGGTTGCAGTGAATCGAGATCGAGCCACTGTGAGACTCTTTGAGACTCTGTTTCCAAAAAAAAAAAAATAATAAAATAAATAAAAATAAAATTTAAAATTAAAAACGTAGATACTATTCCTTTTTAGTACTTTAAAAAGTACTTTAGTACCTTTTAGTACTCCTTTTTATTACTGGAGTGTTGTATGTTTTAATTATTTGTATATTCTAAATTTTTATGGTTTTATCTTTAAAATGGCTAATTGATTATTCAGTCTTGTTTTTGTTTTGAGTTGATGAAAAACATTAGGAAAGGCAATTACCATATAGACATAAGTATTTAGAGACAATGTTTTCTCATCACCAATTTTTTATCCCCTCCCTCACCTCTTCACTCATCAATTTTCTGTGTGTGGTGAGAGGCTAGAAGCATGTGGGATTGTGTGGGTAAAAGTAGACTTTTTGAGAAATCTTATAATTAACTAATAATCATATGCCTTTCTGGCTCAAAACAATGTTTTTCACACCCTGAAAGGCTATATCCTTTGATAAGTAGATATGTATTATAGAATGAAAAAGCTTAAATGTGTGTTTTAAACGTTGCGTTTTAAATTCGGGGATGGACCAGAGCAGGAAGAATTGAAGTCTCTGGAAAAACCTGTCTTTTGCTTTAAATATACACAAAAACAAGCCTGAACTAATCAGGAGTGGTTACATCAGCCACTGCCATTATCATGATTAACTATCATTAAAGCCATCACTGAAATGAATGAGCTCCTAGTTAAAAGGGGCACTATTTTGTTTCTGTTAAATTACAAGAAAAAAAAAATCAATTTTTAATGACATGTTTTCCTATTTCTAAGTGCAAACTAGCACATTTCCAAAATATTTTATTGCTAAGCTAATTGTTACGACACTAAACAATGTTTCAAGACAGAATGTTTTTATTATCCCCTGCAATTTTTATTTCCTTTCTATCTTTCTCCTCACATACTTCATTGTTTGCTCATTTTGGATCTTCATTGTATGTCATTTATAAATATATCCACCCCATTGATTTCCAAATGCCTTTTTTTTATTTGTTTTTCAATTGGAATGCATAATGGAAATACATCTTTCATATAAGACAAACACTTCTGATGTTTTTTGAACTCTTTATTAAATCTTCATCTGATCAAAGAGACCATATAACCTAACAGTGAATTTTCCTTAAAATTTTGTTTGCTACAAAAATTTGAGAATGCATTGATGTTACTTTTATGCCACGTATTTATATCTTTTCTATCTAAAACAGCTCTGTTTATTTGCTTTATCCTGCCTTTGCTTTCTTAAAACCTTTTCAATTGTGAATGATTATTATGTTAACAGATTTACTAAGTGTTAAAGAAAGACGAAAACCTAATGATAATCTATCTAGTATCCTTTTTGGAAAGATCGGAATATCAATGTCCCCTTCCCACCCAATCCCACCATCCCCTCCAGTCCAGGTCACTAAAGGCTAACTATTCAATCCACTTAAGAACAGCATTGGTTCCCAGTTGGCCATTTTTCTATTTCTAATTTTTTATGCATTTTTTTTAACAAGTGGATTTTGGATTAGCAATCTTCCCTGCTTATGTAAGAATACCTTTACTTATTTTATTCTGTTTTTATTTAAACCACTCTGTTTTATGAAAGTATTCCATTATTTGACTTTTTACTGTTATCATTTTACATTTATATTTAAATCCCATTTGATTATCTTAGTGTCTTAATTTTGAGAGCGCAGAATTTAATTCCTAAGTTTTAAATGTATTAGTCTTCTTAGTGAATTTTTTTTTTCATTTGATCTGTGATTTCTCTCTATATATGTCTTTTTGTCTTCCTCTTCATTTCCCCATTTTTTGTTTCTCATTAATGGTGTCTGAGATTTCACACTTCCTAAAATGTTGGCAGTTTTCTCTTATCTGACATTTTTGGGATCTGTCTAGTATTGCTGGGTCTTATAATGGCATCTCAGAGCATCTTGTCAGTGACTATAGCAGGGAAATCAGAGAAGTAATCCAATCTTGTTTGAAATCCAGGCCACTGATTTGTAACTGTTCTCTGGCTTTCTTTCATATGTAAGGCTTAGCAGCAATGTTCTGTAACAAATTTTTAAATTAATTTACTTACAAAAACAAAGAGGATCCCAAATTAAAACTGTAATAAATAGAAGACCTGCTACATCTTTTAGTCTATTACTCATATAAGCCAAACTGCCAGTTTCCTTAGCCGCTTCTGAAACCAGAATCAATAAAACATATTTCACCATTCCTGATCACCATTTTTTTAACCACATTTTCTTCTTTTTTTATTATTATACTTTACGTTCTGGGATACATGCGCAGAATGTGCAGGTTTGTTACATATGTATACACGTGCCATGGTGGTTTCCCATGCCCATCAACCCCTCATCTACAATAGGTATTTCTCCTAATGTTATCCCTCCCCAAGCCCCGAACCCCCCAACAGGATCCGGCGTGTGATGTTCCCCTTCCTGTGTCCATGTGCTCTCATTGTTCGACTCCCACTTATGAGTGAGAACATGCAGTGTTTGGTTTTCTGTACCTGTGTTAGTTTTCTGAGAATGATGGTTTCCAGCTTCACCCATGTCCCTGAAAAGGACATGAGCTCATCCTTTTTTATGGTTGCATAGTATGGCATGGTGTATATGTGTCGTATTTTCTTTATCCAGTCTGTCATTATTGATGGACATTTGGGTTGGTTCCAAGTCTTTGCTATTGTGAACAGTGATGCAATAAATATATGTGTGCATGTGTCTTTATAGTAGAAGGATTTATAATCCTTTGGATATGTACCCAGTAATGGGATTGCTTGGTCAAATGGCATTTCTAGTTCTAGATCCTTGAGGAATTGCCACACTGTCTTCCACAATGTTTGAACTAATTTACATTTCCCACCAACAGTGTGAAAGCATTCCTATTTCTCCACATTCTCTCCAGCATCTGTTGTTTCCTGACTTTTTAATGATAGCCATTCTAACTGGTGTGCGAGGGTATCTCATTGTGGTTTTGATTTGCATTTCTTTAATGATCAGTGATGATGACCTTTTTTTCATATGTTTCTTGGCCACATAAGTGTCTTCTTTTGAGAAGTTTTTGTTCATATCTTCATGTTTTGATGGTTTTTTTGTTTTGGTCTTGTAAATTTGTTTAATTTCCTTGTAGATTCTGGATATTAGCTCTTTGTAAGATGGATATATTGCAAAATTTTTCTCTCATTCTGTAGGTTGCCTGTTCACACTGATGCTAGTTTCTTTTGCTGTGCAGAAGCTCTTTAGTTTAATTAGATCCCATTTGTCAGTTTTGGCTTTTGTTGCCATTGTTTTTGGTGTTTTAGTCATGAAATCTTTGGCCATGCCTATGTCCTGAAGGGTATTGTCTAGGGTTTCTTCTAGGGATTTTATGGTTTTAAGTCTTACTTTTAAGTCTTCATTCTATCTTGAGTTGATTTTTGTATAAGATGTAAGGAAGGCATCAGTTATGCTTTTCTGTATGTTGCTAGCCAGTTTTCCCAACACCATTTATTAAATAGAGAATCCTTTCCCCACTATTTGTTTTTGTCAGGTTTGTCAAAGATCAGATGGTTGTAGATGGGTGGTGTTATTTCTGAGGACTCTGTTCTGTTCCATTGATCTATATATCTATTTTGGTATCAGTACCATGCTTTTTTTTGGTTACTGTAGCCTTGTAGTACAGTTTGAAGTCATGTAGTATAATGCCTCCAGCTTTATTCTTTTTGCTTAGGATTGTCTTGGCTATGTGGGCTCTTTTTTGATTTCATGTTAAATTTAAAGTAGTTTTTTCTAACTCTGTGAAGAAAGTCAGTGGTAACTTGATGGGGATAACATTGAATCTATAAATTACTTTGGACAGTATGGCCATTGTCACGATATTGATTCTTCCTATCCATGAGCATGGAATGTTTTCCTATTTGTTCGTGTCCTCTCTTACTTCCTTGAGCAGTGGTTTTTCATTCTCCTGGAAGAGGTCCTTCACATGTCTTGTAAGTTGTATTCCCAGGTATTTTATTATCTTCGTAGCAATTGTGAATGGGAGTTCACTCATGATTTGGCTCTCTATTTGTCTATTTTTGGTGTACAGAAATGCTTGTGATATTTAAACATTGATTTTGTATCCTGAGACTGCTGAAATTGCTTATAAGCTTAAGGAGATTTTGGGCTGAGACAATAGGCTTTTCTAAATCTATAATCATATCATCTGCAAACAGAGATAATTTGACTTCCCCTCTCCCTATTTGAATGCTCCTTATTTCTTTCTCTTGTCTGATTGCCCTGGCCAGAAATTCTAATGCTATGTTGAATAGGAGTGGTGACAGAGGGATCTTTGTCTTGTGCCAGTTTTCAAAAGGAATGCTTCCAGCTTTTGCCCATTCAGTATGACATTGGCTATGGATTTGTCATAAATAGCTCTCATTATTATGAGATATGTTCCATCAATACCTAGTTTATTGAGAGTTTTTAGCATGAAGTGGTGTTGAATATTTTTCTTGCTGTTGTGTCTCTGCCAGGTTTTGGTATCAGGACGATGGTGGTCTCAGAAAATGAATTAGGGAGTAGTCCCTGTTTTTCTATTATTTGTGATAGTTTCAGAAGGAATGCTACCAGCTCCTCTTTGCACCGCTGTTAGAATTCGGCTGTGAATCCGTCTGGTCCTGAGCTTTTTTTGGTTGGTAGGATATTAATTACTGCTTCAATTTCAGAACTTGTTATTGGTCGATTCAGGGATTCAGCTTCTTCCTTGTTTACTCGTGGGAGGGTATATATGTCCAGGAATTTATCCATTTCTTTTAGATTTTCTAGTTTATTTGAGTAGAAGTGTTTATAGTATTCTCTGATGGTGGTTTGTATTTTTGTGGGACGAGTGGTGACATCCCTTTATCATTATTTGTTGCGTCTATTTGATTATTCTCTCTTCTTTATTATTCTAGCTAGCAGTCTATCTATTTTGTCAATCTTTTCAAAAAACCAATTCCTAGATTCATGGATTTTTTGAAGGGATTTTCATGTCTCTATCTTCTTCAGTTCTGCTCTGATCTTAGTTATTTCCTGTCTTCTGCTAACTTTTGAATTTTTTTGCTCTTGCTTCCCTGGTTCTTTTAATTTTGACATTAGGGTATTGATTTTAGATCTTTCCCCCTTTCTCCTGTGGGCATTTAGTGCTATAAATTTCCCTCTATAAACATTGCTTTAGCTGTGTCCCAGAGATGCTGGTACGTTGTGTCTTTGTGCTCATTGGGTTCAAAAAACTTATTTATACCCCATCTCTACTAAAAAAAATACAAAAAACTAGCCGGGCGAGGTGGCGGGCGCCTGTAGTCCCAGCTACTCGGGAGGCTGAGGCAGGAGAATGGTCTAAACGCGGGAGGCGGAGCTTGCAGTGAGCTGCGATCCGGCCACTGCACCCCAGCCTGGGCGACAGAGCAAGACTCTGTCTAAAAAAAAAAAAAAAAAAAAAAAAAAAACAAAAAAAAACCCTTATTTATTTCTGCCTTAATTTCATTATTTACTCAGTAGTCATTCAAGAGTAGGTTGTTCAGTTTCCATGTAGCTGTGCAGTTTTGAGTGAGTTTCTTAATCAAGTGCTTATTTGATTGCACTGTGGGCTGAGAGACAGTTTGTTATGATTTCCGTTCTTTTGCATTATCTGAGGTGTGTTTTACTTCCAATTATGTCATCAATTTTAGAATGAGTGTGATGTTGTGCTGACAAAAATGTATATTCTGTTGATTTGGGGTGAAGAATTCTGCAGATGTCTATTAGGTCCACTTGGTCCAGAGCTGAGTTCAAGTCCTAAACATTCTTGTTAATTTTCTGCCTTGCTGATCTTTCTAAAATTGACAGTGAGGTGTTAAATTCTCTCACTATTATTGCATGGGAGTCTAAGTCTCATTGGAGGTCTCTAAGAACTTGCTTTATGAATCTGGGTGCTCCTGTATTAGGTGTGTATATAGTTAAGATAGTTAGCTCTTCTTGTTGCATTAACCCTTTACTGTTAGGTAGTGACCTTCTTTGTCTCTTCGGATCTTTGTTGCTTTAAAGTCTGTTTTATCAGGGACTAGGATTGCAACCCTTGCTTTTTTATGCTCTCCGTTTGCTTGGGAAATATTCCTCCATCCATTTATTTTGAGCCTACGTGTGTCTTAACATGTGAGATGGGTCTCCTGAATACAGCATACTGATGGGTCTTGACTGTTTATACAATTTGCCAGTCTGTGTCTTTTAATTGGAGCATTTGTACCATTTACATTTAAGGTTACATTCTAATGTGTGAATTTGATTTTGTCATTCTGATGCTAGCTGGTTATTTTGCCCATTAGTTGATGCAGTTTCTTAATAGTGTTGATGGTCTTTACAATCTGGTATGTTTTTGCAGTGGCTGGTCCTGGTTGTTCCTTTCCATATTTAGTGCTTCCTTTGGGAGCTCTTGTAAGGGAGGCCTGGTGGTGACAAAGTCTCTCAGCATTTGCTTGTCTGCAAAGGATTTCATTTCTCCTTTGCTTATGAAGCTTAGTCAGGCTAGATGTGGAATTCTGGGTTGGTAATTCTTTTCTTTAAGAATGTTGAATATTGACCCCCATTCTCCTCTGGATTGTAAGTTTCTGCAGAGAGATCCACTGTTAGTCTGATGGTCTTCTCTTTGTGGGTAACCCGGCCTTTCTTTCTGGCTGCCCTTAACATTTTTTCCTTCATTTCAACCTTGGTGAATCTGATGATTATGTGTCTTGGGGTTGCTCTTCTCAAGGAGTATCCTTGTGGTGTTGTCTGTATTTCCTGAATTTGAATGTTGACCTGTCTTGCCAGCTTGGAGAAGTTCTCCTGGATACTATCCTGAAGAATGTTTTCCACCTTGGTTCCATTCTCCCTGTCACTTTCAGGTACACCAGTCAAATGTAGATTTGATCTTTTCACATAGTTCCATATTTCTTGGAGGCTTTGTTCGTCCCTTTTCATTTTTTTTTTCTCTAATCTTGTCTTCACACTTTATTTCCTTAGGTTAACCTTCAATCTCTGATATCCGTTCTTCTGCTTGATCAATTCGGCTATTGATATTTCTGTAGGCTTCATGAAGTTTTCATGCTGTGTTTTTCAGCTTCATCAGGTCATTTATGTTCTTTTCTAAACTGGTTATTCTAGTTAGTAATTTCTCTAACCTTTTTTCAAGGTTCTTAGCTTTCTTGTATTGGGTTAGAACATGCTTCTTTAACTTGGAGGAGTTTGTTATTACCCACCTTCTGAAGCCTACTTCTGTCAATTCATCAAATTCATTCTCTGTCTAGTTTTGTTTCCTTGCTGGCAAGGAGTTGTGGTCCTTTCGAGGAGAAGAGGAGTTCTGGTTTTTGGAATATTCAGACTTTTTGTGCTCATTTTTCCTCATCTTCATGGATTTATCTACCTTCGGTCTTTGATATTGGTGACCTTCAGATGGGGTTTCTGTGTGGACATCTTTTTTGTTGATGTTGATGATACTCCTTTCTGTTTGTTGGTTTTCCTTCTAACAATCAGGCCCCTCTGCTGCAGATCTGCTGGAGTTTGTTGGAGGTTCACTCCAGACCTTGTTTGCCTGAGTATCACCAACAGAGGCTGAAGAACAGCAAAGATTGCTACCTTATCCTTCCTCTGGAAGCTTCATCCCAGAGGGGCACCCACCAGATGCCAGCTGAAGCTCTCCTGCATGAGGTGTCTGTTGACCCCTGCTGGGAGGTATCTCCCAGTCAGGAGGCATGGGGCTCAGGGACCCACTAGAGGAGACAGTTTGTCCCTTAGCAGAGTTTGAGCCTTGTGCTGGGAGATTCACTGCACTTTTCTGAGCGGGCAGGCAGGAATATGTAAGTCTACTCAAGCTGCACCCATAGCTTCCCCTTCCCCCAGGTGCTCTCTCCCAGGGAGATGGGAGTTTTATCTATAAGCCCCTGACTGGGGTTGCTGCCTTTCTTTCAGAGAGACCCTGCCCAGAGAGGAGGAATCTAGAGAGGCAGTCTGTCAACAGTCTATTAATGATATTTCTACCCCATAGTATTAATAACCAGCTGTGAGGTTGGGAATAAAGTGTTTATATTAATAGTGACCTAATACCTGGGGAGATGTTGGAGGTAGCATCTCTTTCTGTTACATATACCACTATATTTGGGGACCAAAATATAGTTTAGTTTCAAAATTAATAGACCAAATTTATCCTGGAGGAAAAGAAAGAAAATAATGAAATAGCTAATATTTTTCTAACAGTTTTCCTTTGTTTTATATCTAACAGGTAACCCTCTTTTTCTATTTCAATCCTTGACAACTTCATTAAAGCAAGGCAATGACTATGCCAATTGCAACTTCAGATTTGAAGAAATGATGGCTGAAGACACAAGACCCACTCCTTTGTCTTTGTTTCACAAATTATATTGAACATCCATCAAACCAAGCATCTTTGACCTCTACTAAAATCTGTTGGATTTGAATTGGCCACTGGAAAAGGCTTGGGTTTTAATTATAAAATATCTTTGCCATTCTGTTCCTCAGAGACTTAATTTTCTTACTCTTCTGCTGTCATTTTCTAATCACAGTTCTGGCATTGAACCACATTCTGAAAAAAAAAAAAATTTTTGCTCTTCAAAAAGTCAAGAATTGAAACAAAAAATAAATGCAACTTTCTTTTTCTTACTCGGCCATTATGGAAGATCCTTAATTTTTACTTATAAATGTTTATGTTCTAATTAAAATATATCTGTCTATTTATTTATCCATGTTATTTACATCTTTGCTAAATCTTTAGACAGGTAGAATATAGTATCTTGCAGTATACTTCAAATTGGCACAAATTCATTAGGATAACTGGCATAAAATATTACATAGCAGGACATTCATATTGTAGACAGATGTAAATCATACTACAGTAGATAAAATAAGCCCCAAATCTTACTGTAATCCATTTTTATCTAGGCTGAAGCACGAAGCAAATTTTTCTCATGGTCTAAAGATATCTTAAAACCTAGTAACAAAGCAAGGTGAAATTTCTAATTTTGTATCCTTTGTATGAAATAAACATAGGAATCTTGGACCTCAATGCTTTTTATTAGATTGGTGCAAAAGTCATTGCGCTTTTTGCAGTTGCTTTTGTGTCAAAAAACGCAGTGACCTTTGCACCAACCTAATAGTAACAATGCCAATCCATAAGTATTCTCTCTCTGTGAGAGAGAATGAGCTTTTTTCACATTTCGGTAAACAGAGACATTTCACGCTATCAGAGGCCTTTTCAGGACAGAAGAGAGGTGAAAGATGATGAATAGTAGTACCCTCCCAGAATGGAGTGCATGTGAACCAGCCACATAACAAAGAATAGCCAGAGAAACATAAGTGTGAAAGAACACCAGTTGGGCCTTCTTGGGAGATGTAGCACATCCCATTACACATCAACCCTACTAGAATGCAAAGAAAGATTATTCTATTAGATAATTGGTAGAAATGTCCAGCCCTGAGGTTATTGCCCACTGCAAGCCAATTCAATGTCTAACTTTAAAACTACAATGCAAATTTTGGAAAGAAAAATAACTCTTCCATGTTTCTTTAATTGGCCAATCTGATATATTCCAAACCACACATGGCTAATAGGAGGTGATAAATACATTCTAGTTAAATGCTTGAATCAATCAATAGAACATCAAGCTATTTTAACTTTTTTTTAAACTTCCGTATGAGTTAGGATTCTCCAATGAGATATAACCAATAGGATAGATGGATGGATGGATAGATAGATAGATAGATAGATAGATAGATAGATAGATAGATGAGAAGGAATATTTTTTTAGGAGAAATTGGCTCACACTTTTATGGAGGCAAAGCCCCAAGACAGGCTGTCTGTAATCTAGAGCCCTTAGGATGATGGCAGCATGACTCAGTCCAAGACTGAAGGCCTCAGAACCAAGGAAGCTAATGATGTAACTCTCACTTTGAGGCTAAAAGCCCAAGAACCTGGGAGGCCACCAGTGCAAATCTTGGAATCCAAAGGCCAAAGAGCCTGGAGTTCTGATAAAGTCAGGAAAAGAAGAGTATACACCAGCCTTCAGAGAGAAAGAACAACTCCCCTTTTTTCTGTTTCTATTCTTTCAGGGCTCAAAGCTGATTGGGTTGTTCCTACCAACATTAAATGTGGATCTTCCGTGCCTAGTCCACTCAGACTTATGTAATACTCCTGTAAACACCCTCATTTAGGTATTCTTTAATCCAGTCAAATTGACACCTAACATTAAGCATCACAACATCTTAATTCACTGTTTGCATTCTTGCTTAGTAATATAAAGCAACAGTATAAACCCACGTAAGATACCGTCTTATTATAATATATTGCTTTTAGCAATACAGTGTAACTTGCTTTTCAAAACAATAATGGCCAGGTTTATTTTTCTTTTTTTGGCTTTTCAATAATCTCCTTAAAGATAAAAAGTATTCATCTCTGTCTTTGGTGAACAGTATCTGATAAGTTTTCAATAAATATGATTTGTACAAATAATTAATCCAGGGCATATGTAGTCACCAAAATCTCAAAAATGCCATTTAAAAATAATCGTTTTGTAGTTTATCTTATGTTGAAACCCTCTATCTTCAATTGTTTTGCATAGTAGTTAAAAGAAAGAAGTTTATCCTTTTTAAACTTTTAAACCCTAAAACCATATTCACTTCTTTAAATCTTCTTACTGCTAAATAAATACATGAAAAAAGAAATAATGACTAATCTGACAACTTTCCATATCAGGATATCTGATTGAGTCTACAGCTCTATCAACATTACTGTGATATATAGTTTATAGAATGATTCTTGTTTTAAGGAAGTAATGACATATCTACTCAAACTCAAACTTCCTCGTAGTGACTTTTTAGTGAGACTCAGGCCATCCACGGAAGTCCACAAGGTCTTTTGATATTCTAAGGTTGTGAAAACTATATTATTGTCAGTTAATTGCTAAATATTTACAATATCTAGAAATTGGATTGCTATCAGAATTGTTAAAATGTATAATTAGATTTATATGCTATTTTTTACTTTATAGGGCATTATACTGCTTTATAAAACCATCCCACACAACAGGGTTACATTTTTAAGAATAATTTATTTTACAAAATTTTGGATGTGTACAGCCTTACTTTGTTTTAACACTATATTATTATAAGCTTTCAACCTAATAAAAACAAATTCTTCCATATGGAAATTCTCAAACCAGATCATTCAAATATTTTTGGAAATCGCTTAGGCATGTGCCAATGGACAGACACAGAAAAAGGAATAATAGAGTGTGTGTGTGTGTACTGCACAAACTCAAAATCAATGTCTCTTTGGGAGGTCAAGGCGGGTGGATCACAATGTCAGGACATCGAGACCATCCTGGCTAACACAGTGAAACCCCGTCTCTACTAAAAATACAAAAAAAAAAAAAAAAAAAAAAAAATTAGCCAGGTGTGGGAGCCGGTGCCTTTAGTCCCAGCTAATCGGAAGGCTGAGGCAGGAGAGTAGCGTGAACCTGGAAGGTGGAGCTTGCAGTGCTCCACTTGGAGCACTCCGATCTGGGAGGGTACTACTATTCATCATCTTTCACCTCTCTTCTGTCCTGAAAAGGCCTCTGATAGTGTGAAATGTCTCTGTTTACCTAAATGTGACAAAAGCTCATTCTCTCTCACAGGTTGAATAGTTATGGATTGGCACTGTTACTATTAGGTTGGTGCAAAAGTCACTGCGTTTTTTGACATAAAAGCACCACAAAAAGCGCAATGACTTTTGCACCAATCTAATAAAAAGCATTGAGGTCCAAGATTCCTATGTTTATTTCATACAAAGGATACAAATTTAGAAATTTCACCTTGCTTCGTTACTAGGTCTTAAGATTGGAGTGCGCCACTACACTCTAATCTGGGTGACAGAGCAAGACTCCGTCTCAAAAAAAAAAAAAAAGTAATGTCTCTTCAAAGAGAGTATGTTGGCCCTCCCCTGCACACTAACCAACAAAACAAGAAAGAGTTCCTTAAAAACAGGCACTGAAAAATAAAAATTTGAGTGAGCAATTTTAGTTAAATCTTGATCAAATTCATGTGACAAAAGAAAACTTCGAAGTTTTCGGCTAGTCAGACTGGAAAGGAACAAATTGCACTGGAAAACTATTAAGTGGGTTACTGAAGTGTTGGTAACTATTTATTCGTTGTATTTTCTATGAGGTGAGTTCATTTACCTGGATAAACAGGTTATGATTTAAACGAAGAGGCTCAGGTAATATATGCCAACATATTTTACTTTTCTGAAACTTTTCAGCACTCTAATATATTCTTTTGAAGAATATTGGAACCATTTTGGTGTTATAAAACATTTAAAATAAAAACATACACATGGGAACTCATCTTACGCTAAATCTAAATGGAAAGGCTTGTTTTAGTCATCTTTTATGGCAATATTAATTTGAGAGAATGCATGCTTAGGTTAAAATCTTTGAATGTTGTTCAAATATTACACATTTATATATGGAAGCACTATGATTTTAAATTTTTTTATATAGGAATTCATAATTCCTCAGGTTCTTATTATATTAGTGATCTTTAGATTTAGATTGCATGATCAATATTTATTTTCGCATGCGTATTAGCATGACACTTGGCCAGGCTGCTGTTTAGCCAGGATATTTCTGTGGGGATATGTCAGTTTATTATGGCTGGTACATATTCTGATTGATTCTGACCTGGCTGCTGATGTCCGATATTTGAAATTACTTCTTCACCAAACCATATTAAAGGGATGTAGCATGTCCATATGTGCTCAGTAAGGAGGTTAATATAAAAGTCAATGAAGATTTGAAAAAGTATATACATGCCAAAATCCAAGATAAGGCAGTATATATTTGGTTTGTGGAAACATATCATATCCACAAGCTATCTTTTAATTTTGGTTTCTACTCCTGTCCTTCTCATTTAAAATAAAATATAATTTGACAGCTCTGTCTAAATAAATTGATTCTCTGAAGTATAGCTTTTTCAATCATTTCTCTTGTCTCCTCTATTATGTTGATGGAAAGTCTACTTTTTGATACTATATCTTCATTAATAATCAAATATCAATTTCACAGATTATACTGTAAACTGTGCATATTAATCATGGAACCTTCATTAATTTCATTAAGAATTAGCAAAAATAATGCTTTTTACAGTAGTCTATATGGGAAATAGTAGTTTGTTTCATTTGTTTTAATATTTCTCTTGAAATAATAAGAAGTAGCAAATCTTAAGTGTGCAGCTCAATTAATTTTTACAAGGTAAATATTCCCACAAAACAACCACTCAGATTGAAACATGAAACACTACTAGCACTCCAGAAACACCCCTCTGTCTCATTCACACTCCCTGTCTCATAACTACTGTGGCCCTCTCTATTTCTTAAGTGACTAAATAAGCATATCTTTTGCTTTTGTTAATGTATTTCACTCCTGTCTTCAGTTCCTGAAGCATCTTCAGAACAGCCTCAGAGTAATAAAGGTGAATGAGGGTCTTTGGTTATAACGTTGGGGTGTTTTAGAACCAGAAGCAGGACTCAGAAAACAGACTCTCTCTCTCTCTCTCCCTCAACTTCTCCTCCTCTCCTTTTACTTGCTCCTTTTTCTTCCCAAGGCAGCATTCTAACTAATCTTCCTCTGCCTTTCTGTCTTGGAACCATAAAGAATTATTTGATTTACCTTCTTTGATTGTGAGTCATAAGACCCTCACTTCAGAAGGGGTTTCGCCCTGTAGTGAAATGGCCTCATTGTCTAGACTAACACTCGAGTCCGTTGTCTCATAGCCACAGAAAACTAGGACATGAACACACAAAGAGTGAGGTTGAGAGCAGAAGTTTTATAGGCAAAAGAATGAGAAGAGCTCTCTGCTGCAGAGAAGTGTCCCAGAAAAATGGATTACTGGATCCCTGGTGAAATGCAAAGGTTTTATAGATGCCTGGTGAGGAAGCGGTGTCTGATTTACATAGGGCACAAAAGATTGGTTGGACCAGGTGTGCCATTTGCATAGGGTGTGGGAAACTGGTTAGGACTAGTGACGTCATTTGCAAATTTCTTGCCATGCCCATCCTAATCTTTTATTATGCAGGAGTGTCCTCTACCAGAGCTGTGCCATGTTGCCCGTTCCTTTGCTGTACACATGGTAATAACAACAAAATAAAGGGAAGCAAGAGGCAGAGGCTGCAGTGAGCCGAGATGGCACCACTGCACTCCAGCCTAGGTGACAGAGCAAGAGACTGTCTCAAAAAAAAAAAAAAAAAAAAAAAGGAAGATGGAGCCTCCATATTGGATATACCTGGCCCCCCAGGTAGCCCTTTTCTTTGGCCCAGTTGCTGGCACTCGCTGTGCAAGCTTCCAGCTTGCTTATCTATGTTTGCAACTCAATTTTTCAGGCTGCTCTTTCTTAGAAAACAAATGATTTGGGGAGTTGCTTTTTGTTAGAAGCGAAGTTCTGCCGAGAACTCTGTTGCCCTCATTACCCGCCTAAATAATTTATTTAGCTCCTGTATCAATACTTGGGAGGAAAGAATGCTATACAGAGAGGCCAAGAAGAATCTGGTCTGGCCTGGCTTGTTTACCCCACTCAGTTATTAGCATTAGATGATATCCTCTTTTATTCAGTCACATTTCTACACGACTGTCCATGCTTCAATCATGCCATATCTTCTGAATTCTCCATAAAAAGCCCAAGAAAATGGGGTACAGGGAGGTTTTTTTTTTTTGTTTTTTTTTTTTTTTTTTTTTTTTTTTTTTTTGAGACGGAGTCTCGCTCTGTCGCCCAGGCTGGAGTGCAGTGGCGGGATCTCAGCTCACTGCAAGCTCCGCCTCCCGGGTTCACGCCATTCTCCTGCCTCAGCCTCCCTAGTAGCTGGGACTACAGGCGCCCGCCACCACATCCGGCTAAATTTTTTGTATGTTTAGTAGAGACGGGATTTCGCCATGTCAGCCAGGATGGTCTCGATGTCCTGACCTCGTGATCCGCTCGCCTTGGCCTCCCAAAGTGCTGGGACAGGGAGCTTTTATACTGATGAACTTCTGGAGGCTTTCAGGAAGGTGAGCAAGAACTCATCCACATACCAGGTGCACTCTAACTCAAGAGAAGAAGCTTTTGTGCTCAGGACCTTTCAGACCTCACCCTGTGTGTCTCATCATCTGGCTGCTTATTTGTGTCCTCTAAAATATAATAAACTGGTAACTGTAAGTAAATGTTTCCCTGAGTTTTGAGAGCCACTTTAGCAAATTAATTCTGCCTAAACAGAGGAACGTCAACTTGAAGCCGGCCGGTCTCTAGTTGCGGAGCCCTGGACTTGGGACTCGTGTTTGAAGTGGGGGCAGCCTTGTGGGACTGAACCCTCAACCTGTGGTATCTGACACCCTATCCAGAATTGAATTGGATTGGAAAATACCCAGCTGGTGTCCCCTGCAAAATTAATTGCTTACTTGATGATGAAAAGTCCCCACACGTTTGGTCACAGAAGTCTCCTGTGTTGACTGTTGCATTGTAAGAGTAGAGGAAAAACACTGTGTTTCTATACACTATCCCAGTGAGATGAAAGTCTAGATTGCTGCTTTGTGTTCAGTCTTTTACCATTTTTCACTTTATGCCTTTCACAGAGAAGAAATGTCCAGTGATGAAGAAACCCTGGGAAGAGTTTGTATCTTCTATATCTTTATTTTAATATTGTACTTCAAGTTAACTCCTAAATTGTGATAATTGGGATTTACATAACTTATTTCTTTTTTTACAGAAACATTAATTACAGTGGATTTGTCCTCACTATTTTTAACTATCATGGATATCATAAAATCTCAGTTTTAAAATCTCACTTCTGCCTATTCCATATAAATCCCATGTATCACTGTTAGTCACTCCATACTACCTGAAATGTAAGATACTCTAATACGAAATATGACACCAGAAAGATGTAAATCATGTTTTAAATCAACTCTTAAAAACAGCTCTATTTTAAAATAACTTCATATTTTGAGAAAAATTTCAAACGCAATAGATTCCCTATAGTTTCTTCACACAGCTTCCCCATATGCTAATATTTTACTATGTTTGCTTTATCATCTCTTGTAGATATTATTTTTAACTGTTTGAGAGTAAGTTACATATCTGATGCTAAATTATATCTAAATACTTAAATCTATAGTCCTTAAAAACAAGGGCAATTTCTTACATAGCCACCATACAGTTGTAACTGTTAGGAAATTAACAAACAAACAAACAAAAAATAGGCACATTTTCTAATCTATTGGTCTTATGAACATTTTTTTCTAATTGTTCTAATAATGTTTGTCTTTTAAATAATTTTATTTTCTGGTTTAACATCGATTCCAAGATCACATATTGCATTTTACTTGACACATTGCTTTAGTCACCTATAATTTGTAATAATTCCTAAATATTTGTTTGTCTTCAATTACCATGCTTTTTTTTTTTTTTTTTTTTTTGAGACAGAGTCTTGCTCTGTCGCCCAGACTGGAGTACAGTGGCATGATTTCAGCTCACTGCAACCTCTGCCTCCTGGGTTCAGGTGCTTCTCCTGCCTCAGACTCCCCAATAGCTGGGACTACAGGCACACACCACCATGTTGGACTGATTTTTGTATTTTTTTAGTAGAGATGAGGTTTCACCATATTGGCCAGACTGATCTCAAACTTCTGACCTTGTTTCCTGCCTGCCTTGGCCTCCCAAAGTGCTGGGATTACAGGCATGAGCCACTGCACCCAGCCACCTTGATTTTGTAGAAGAACACAGATCACTTATTTTTTGGAATGTCCTTCAGTTGGAAAAAAATCTAATAATTGCTTCTAATGAGAAATATAGTGTGCATTTCTTGCAACAATTCTTCAAAAGTAACGTTATTTTTTTCAGTGTGTCATAATAGGAGTAATATGCCATCCCTTAATCCCTTTCCAGGGAATATTAATGTCTGTTGTTTGGTTAAAATTTTATCTGTCTAGTGATTTCACTTTAAAGTTACTATTTTATCTTTTATAATTAATAAGCACTTTAAAGGATGATACTTTTGATACTAGGTAAACATTACATTACTCCTAAAATTTTTACTCAATAGTTTTCATGTTTATTAATGAATCTTGCCTGAATTATCATTTTGATGGTTAACAAATAGTGATTTTTCTCTATAATTTATTTTACATTTCTTAGTTAGCATTTTACTCTAAGGATGATTGATTGATTCTTTGATTTGTAAATTTATTTATTTATTTGTTTATGTCAATATATGGACTTGTGGATTATTGTCAGATTTTATGGGTTGTAATCTAATACTGTGATTGTTTTCATACTCTGGTCCCTGTTAGTCTGTCTTGACATTGTTGAGTTTGGTTTGCTAAAATTTTATTTAGTGTTTTTACCTTCAGCTGAGAAGTGATATTATTGTGTCAAGGTAATTACCTTTTTTGTATTATTTTTATCAAGTTTAGATGATAAGGTTGTGCTTGCTTTATAAAAATAATTTTGGCAATTTTTTCCTCAATTTCTGTTTTTGTATTTGTTAGTGTTCAAGGGAAACAGAACTGTGTGTGTGTGTGTGTGTGTGTGTGTGTGTGTGTGTGCATGCATGTTAAATGTATTCTAAGAAATTGGCTTACATAATAATTATGGCGGCTAAAACGTCCCATGATATATAGGGTAAGTTTGCAAGATAGACACCCAGGAGAGACAATATTGGAGATCCAGTCCAAAGGCCAGCAAGCTCAAGGCCCAAGAAAAGCCACATGTTTCAGCAGGAAAAATGTCAATGTCTCAGCTTGCAGGCAGGTGGGCAGGAAAAATTATTTTATTGTAGGGAGGGTCAGTCCTTGCATTCTATCCAGGCCTCAGTTGATTGGATAAGCCCTATCCACACTACGGACAGAAATCTGGTTTACTAAGTGTACTGATTTAAATAATAATTTTATCCACAAACACTCTCACAGAAACAACCAGAATAATATTTGAACAAATATCTGGATAATCATTGCCTTAGTCAACTTGACCTATAAAGTTAACCATCACCATTTTGTAAAAGCTTGAAGATTCTTTGAATCCCATTTTGAAATCATCTGTTCTTGTTGTTGGTGTTTTTAATGAAGTAGTTTTTAAAAACATTATCTATTTCCACTACAGATGTTATTCTGTTTGAACTTTGTATTTCTAATAACATAATTTCAATATTCCTAGCATATTGTCTATTTGATGCAGGGTTTATGATATCTGAAGAATAATTCTTTATTTTATTTAAAAATATTATTTCAGTAGTGATTTCCTCTACTCATACCTTATTTTGTTAATTGTACTTTTCTGTTCTCCTTTTTATTAAATACACAAGGTATGTGTCTACTTGATTTAATCACTATTTTAAAAATGCAGAATATTAATCCATTAAGTAGGTCTTATAATGTCTGTGTTCCTCACATAATTAAATTCTACCTTAACTTTGTATACTTTTTCCACGTTCTTGATTTGTTATTGTTTATGTTCTTTTCTTAGCTTATTGAGCTGAGAATTTATTCCAAATATTTTTACTCTTTTATTTTTATAAAAATATTTACAAATAAATTTAGAACTACCACTGTTCTAAGTAATTCAGTTATATAATAAAATATTTGGTGTAGCTTATCATTATTTTGGAAAGTTGGTAATTTTTGTCTTTCTTCCTTTATTCAACAGGTTTTGAGAAATTTTTAAGCATTTTATTTTCTCAATTTTAATTTTTCTGGTTGTTTCCCTGCATTTCTACCAGATTCCTTGTGAATTTTTTATTTTAATCAATCATTTCTTGGGCACTAGGTACCCAAGTCTTTGTTTTCAATATGATTTTCTCTTGCTCTTCTATTTCTTTCATGAATTCAATTAATTCTAATTTTACTTCTTCTTCTCTCTCTCTCTCTTTTTTTTTTTTGGTCAATTTCTGTTTCTAGTTATTTTATTTATTTATTTATTTTTTTGAGACGGAGTCTTGCTCTGTCACCCAGGCAGGAGAGCGGTGGTGTGATCTCGGCTCACTGCAAACTCCGCATTTGGTTTTTAAATTATTTCATATGTATAAATTCTTTAGTAAGTATAACTTGGAAGTGAAACATGCTCTTCTGTCAGTTTAGAAGATCAGATTTTTTTACTAAATGACTAGGGACAAAGGGAGATGTAGAGGGTAGAGGAAATCATAATGAATATCTGCTAATATTTTACATGGGTCCCTCTCTTTTTATTGCAGAATTTGTAATTCCCTGTCTTTTTCACTCTCTTGACACAGTGCGATGTTTATGTTTTTGCGTTGTTTTTCAGTTACACCGATGATATATCTTTAGGTTCATGGGTGTGTTTTATTTTTTTTTTCATTTTTAACTTGTTTAAAAGATGCTTTTGTGAAATTCTGCTTTAAACAGCAACCATTCCCCTTAATCATTTCTGAAAGTTTCCAGCATACAGTTTATTTTGTCTTCTTAAAATTATAATCTTATAATAAAAACCTCACTTTTTTGGAAAAAAATGCATTTGAAAAAATGTAATTCTATTATATCACTATGCCACATTTCACATTTGTCTTGCATGCACTAGACATCAATAAAAATATTGAGAATGAAATTAAGATAATAAAAAATGCATAAAATATTTCCACACAGTCTTTATATTAAGAAGTAAATAGATCATGAACATTATCAGCTGTCCATACGTAATGTTGAAATCATTCTACAATGGCAAAAAAACTAATGAGATATTTCAATATTAAAATTTAAAATATTTTTTCAAACATATTTTCATTTTTACATATACATATACCTTTCTATATAAAATAACAAGGTGTTTTGAGGAGTTGTTTTGTACTCAGAGAAAATGCTTTGAGAATTTCAGATTTTTAACAGGCATGTAAAAGTGATGGAAAAATGAATGTACTGCCTAAGTATAAACATTTCAAAGAAATCTACACAAAAAACAAACAAAAAACTGAAAATGATTTTTTAAAAAATGTAGGAATGGGCCGGGCACGGTGGCTCACACCTGTAATCCCAGCACTTTGGGAGGCCAAGATGGGTGGATCATGAAGTCACCAGATTGAGACCATCCTGACTAACATGGTGAAACCCCGTCTCCACTAAAAATACAAAAAATTAGCCGGGCGTGGTGGCGGGCACCTGTAGTCCCAGCTACTCGGGAGGCTGAGGTAGGAGAATGGCGTGAACCTGGGAGGCAGAGCTTGCAGTGAGCGGAGTTCGCACCACTGCACTCCAGCCTGGGCAACAGAGCAAGACTCGTCTCAAAAAAAGAAAGAAAAAAATGTAGGAATGATGAAATTACTATTTGTCTCATTTTTAAAGTAAAAACAAAGACATGGTAAATTGACATTTTAGAGAAGACAGAAGAACATCAATGGGCACATTCATTTATTTTTTTAAATTTTTACTTCACATATATTGTGTTTCAAACATTGTAATAGGCACTTGGACTACAGTTTTTATTCTCTCAAAATTTGAAGATCCTCATGAAGGCTATCAACATTTATTACTTATTGTGAATACTTGTTAAGTTAATTTGAAGACACTGATAATGGGTTAGGTATGAATGGGCAGTGAGTTGAAAATGTAGTACTCTGTTTTGCATTCCCTGTGGATAAATGTGGTTATTGCTGTTATATATATATGTGTGTGTGTGTGTGTGTGTGTGTATATATATATATATATGGTTATTTTCTTGCTTTTAACATTTATTTCAAGGGAGTGTTTTCTGTTTCTTTTCTTTTTTTTCTTACATGGAGGAGATTTTTTAAAGAGAAAAATATTATGTTTATGATATATATTATTTTATTTTATTTCTCAGATATGCATAAAAAATTTCCCCATAAATCTTTATATATTACTCTATGGCACTACATCTATACCTAATAAGAATTTATCACAAAAATTAATAAAATCAAAAAATAAATTATAATTATGCTTACCATACCCAATTTAAGTATAAAAAGACAGAAAATATGTAACCTTTATAAATTTACCATAGAAACATTAAATTTTATAAAATCTCATGATTTATATTTCTATAGACAATCTGGAATTATTAATGGAATTTTTCAACTCAACTATTATTCTGTTTCATTACGAAAATAGCATATTTCTATAGAAGAATTGATTTCTAAAGACTATTGTGATTGAAATTCAGCAGGTTTTCCTTACCATTTTTTGTGTAAAAGCTGAAGGCTGAAAAAAAAGAACTGCTGATCAGATTAACAAAAAAGTTCAGCATTCAAGGGAGAAATTTGCATTTTTTGAAGAGTCACTTTTTGATACACCCTCTGCCAACAAGAGTGAAATACCTATGGGGAATTAAATATTCATGGATTATAATTTGCCATATACTTGTTACTTGATTTTGCAAAAGGATAGTTCAACCAATTTGCCCCTTCTTTAGTAATTATGGTCTCTTGCTATCCATTTTAACAGTGTTTCCTGATTCAACTGTATAATCAGCTACCATATATTTTCTTACTCAGATATGAGAAAATTATATTAGGATATTAAGTATTTTGATATTTTTCCATAGAGACTATTTGGAGGTTTGTTTAAAGAGAAGATAATCTTTCTAGGTGGTTGTAATGCAGCTCTGCTTGAAGGTGGAGCATGGAAGAAAGTCTGCTGGCATGTCTTTGACCTCTACGATCAGAACAGCTGCCTAAAGGGCGTTGTTTTTTTTTTTAATGCATTTTTATAATTGCATATGACTTTCATACAAAGTATAACTATGCTCAAAGGCCATGCTTCATTT
Source organism: Macaca mulatta (assembly GCF_049350105.2). Taxonomy (NCBI): domain Eukaryota; kingdom Metazoa; phylum Chordata; class Mammalia; order Primates; family Cercopithecidae; genus Macaca; species Macaca mulatta. Next base: position 28,758,557 of record NC_133410.1, on the reverse strand, counting down.
GAGGAAGATTATAGACTTGTACTCCTGAATACACAGAAGCTGAGTTCATAAATGCACTTCAGCAAATTCTTTTTAAGTGGGGCATTTTTGATATGGTCCCTAAGGGTATTGGAATCTTCTACCAGGTAAAAATGTATGTCAAGAAGCTCCATAATAAGCCGACTCTTGCAGTTGTTAAAATTTGAATGAGAGTTGAAATGAGGTGAACATAGTAATAGAGAAATAAAAAAGTTGGAAAAGAGCTAGCTTCCCTGGAGATTCCATATTGACTTTCCATATGACTTAAAAAATCTGATGGGTCTGCAATTATAAGAAAGGGCCTTCAGGGACAAAACTCCCGTGTCCTAGCAGGGTTTGTGTTTTGATGGATTTAACTGGGACAGTTTCTAAATACTATGTGAAACTAGGTTGAAATTAATGGGTATTAGCTATACTTATTTAAGTTTTAATATACTGTTGTGCTTTTGGGGAGGGTGGGAGGAAGCAGGGCTTGTTGTAAAAAACTTTATAGCAATGTTAGAGTATTTTATATATCACAGAGTTATAGTTTTTCGGTTGCATTTCTGAGTTTTTTGTCATGATATAAAGAAAATCAATAATGAAGGAAGATAAGCAATGTTAATCAAATTCCTGTACAGTTGATATCAAGCATTTAAATATGTCTTTGATTTTAATAGAGGAATTTATATAGCTCATTTAACACAAAACAGAAATAAAATAAAAATAGAGCTCTTCACTCAAATCGTGTGTAAGAATTAAATAGCATATTTAAACAATAAAGTCAGAATAATAGATAACATTAAAGTAGACTCCACTTATTGAAAAATAAATAATTTACAGCAATATCAACTTGTTTCCACTCTGGTACATGTTGTATCTGTCTAAATTATAGATATACTGTACAATTGATCGATTCATTCAATTTTTTTATTTTAGCTCATAAATACTTTTGTCATGAATTTTATCTACACTATCAATAAGACATGATAGATAGATGTAAATGTAGTTGTATATATGTGTGTGTGCATGTATGTGTGTACATACACACATACACACATACATGTCTCATTTTTTTCCTGAAGAATATTTACTTGCAAATTTTTAAAATATTTCGTATACTCTTTAATTCTCATGATATCCTTATATAAGTCACAGCCTGTTTATTTATTATTCAATCATTGAGACATTAGTTTGTCACAGATGGAATTGTGTGTATGTTCAATTAGATATCACTTTTCTCCATCTAAGAACAATAGTCACTAGAGAGCTGTTTTAATTTGAAGCCACATTTTGGCTCCATTGCCGCAGAGGCAGGCAGCTTCCTAGAAATACAGCCTACTTTTTTAAACCTTTATTTAGATCTGCCCTCTTTGGTGCTCAAAAACAAGGAGAATAAGGATGCTTCTGTGATTTAGGCGTGTTCCTATCCTCACTGCTCCAAATAAAGCTGTGTAGATTTTGAATCTCAGGCTGTACTATCGACCATGAAGAAGTTTGTTTCTAGATATCTCTGATGACAAACTCTGTCATCTTCTGGACATTGTCTCACATAACAGTTCTCTTAGATTTCCAATCTTTATTTTAATTTTCTAAAATTTCATTTTTCCTAAATAGGGTATTTAGAATTTTAAGTCACTTCTAATTTTATCAAAATAAACCAATTATTTTCCTCTTTTTTGTTATTGTATGTTTTTCAGGCAAATGGTGAAGTATCTACTGTATACAATTAATTCTCAATTGGCAATGGATAACATATATTTTAAAGTGTGGAGTTGAATTAATTAATTCATTGTTTTGGAAAAATAAATCTATGTCAGAGTTTCACACAAAATCCTTTTATCACAAGTATCATATTTCCTGACAATAATTTATTTTAATGTTAATAATAAAAATTTAAGAAGACATATAAATTTTTGTAATAAAAAATAAAAAATGAATCAAAGAGAAGATACATTTATTTGATACTAGGTAAACAATTTTGTGGAAGGGATGCACACATGTACAAAAGAAATTAATAAAAATATGATTTTGAGGTTGAAGAAAGCATTATAAATGAAATTATTCTTGGAACAAAAAGAAATAAACAATTTTGAGTAAAGAAACTAGAATTAGCGTCCACAAAATTTTGCCATTTAACTTGTTTAGAATGATGATTGGATTTCCAATGCTGAGAAAGTAAACAAGGGAATAGAACATGACATTTTGCTTGATTTCTCTCTTTAAAAAAAAAAAAAATGAGGCCAGGTGAAAAGTAAAACAGCATTTCTAATCTCTAAGTAAATTTGTTTGAAACTGTATTACTGTATTTTTGAAATGTCTGGCTAAGTTTCTACTGAACCATACAAGCTGTATTTGTGGCCTTTGCATGCTATCTGTGGACATTTGAAATCCTTTTAGACAGCTCAGGACCCATTCTCCTCATTATGTCTTTCTTTCTTATTAAATAATTGCTCGAGTTTTCTATTGATCACATAACGTATAGCCACAAACTTTGTGGATGAAAACAACACCAATTTATTGTCACACAGTTCTTTAGGTCAGAAATCCAGATAGAGCGTTGCTCAGCTCAGTCTCTATACAGACTCAGGAGGCTGAAATAAAGGTGTTGGCAGGAGTGTGTTTCTATCCAGAAGCTCTAGGGAGAAATCTGCTTCCAAACAACTCATTTTTGGTTTTGCTTGAATTCAATTTTTTTTCTTTTTCTCTTTTTCTTTCTTTCTTTTTTTTTTTTTTTTTTTTTTTTTTTGAGATAGTCTCGCTCTGTTGCCCAGGCTAGAGTGCAGTGGGGTGATCTGGGCTCACTGCAAGCTCTGCCTCCCGGGGAATTCAGTTTCTTTTAGTTACAGGACCCAGGTCGCTCATTTCTTGCTGTCTGTCAGCAACTGGTCAATTTTTGCTGTTCAAGACTGCCCCAATTCCTCCCCACCTTTTCCGTGTGGCAAAGGTGGGTGGAGTCTTTCTCAGCCTTTGAATCTCTCTGACATTTTCTGCTGCCACACTTTTTGTTTTTTCTGAACTTTAAGTAGAGAAAATTATTGGCTTTTAAGAGCTTGGAAATAGAATGCACCCAACTGGAAAATCCAGGATAATTTCTCTATTTTAAGGTCCGTAACTTTAAATATATCCGTGAAGCTCCTTCTGCCTTGCAATATACAACACATTCATAGGTTCGAGGGACATCTCAGGGGGTGGCAGGGCAGAGAGAACGTTTGCCTACCACCATAGTATTTTTATGAATTTATACAACTTTTACTCTCAAGTTTCATCATCTAGTATTATAAGGCACAGGTTTTTACTTTCATATCCCACGTTCACAACTTCTGTCGCTAGAAAGTGATTGGATAATTACAGCAATAAGATAAACTTGAAACGAAATAAATTATACAGTTGTTTATTCAAAAGCATTGTATAGACAGCGTAAAAATATTTGGATGAGTATTTTAGTGAAATGCATTCCCTTATTTCTTTATCCTTGCCCCAAACTCTCACAGCCCCTTTCTTTCTTCCTCATGTATAGACACACTGGCTTTTATGTCAAGTGTTAATGTCTTTCAAGAAGAATTTCCTTGGAGGCTATACATGAGCATTGAACACTTCTTTCCAAACATGCTATGTTAAAAAGTTGAATTAACTGATTGGCTACCTGGCTGCTTGCCTAACATTTTCACTACTCAATTTAATGGCCACATTTACTTTACCTTATGAAATGTGTCCAATGTCATCAATCCATATAATTTATATAAGTAATTATTTCTAAATATTTTATGGAAAACGTAGCCTTCCAGGACTGTGGGTTCAACAAATTTTCCGCCTCCATTTTCAACATTCATATTCGTTTAAAGATATTGTGACACATAATAAGAAGCTGCTCAGCAGGCCCACTTTCACTTCTTCTGGGGTATGGCTGGACTAAATTGCCCCCATTTCTCCTGCAGTTACATTTAGCAATTTCTGCCTGAATACTTACAAATTATTGTAGATCCACATTCAAAACGCAATACTATGCTCTTTCCCTTACAGGATAGTAATGGAAACCTGCTTGATGAACGTGGAAGTTACATGAAAAATGGAGGAACCACCACAAAGAAGTTTCCTGGTGCTTTTATTCGCTGCTAGCAGGGAGTCATCCGCTCACAGGCTCCGCCTCAACTGGTTTCCACTTTATATGAGCAAGACATTTTGTATCAAGCCACTGAGAGTTTATCATTTATCGTTTTTGTCAAGTATCATTGCAATAATTAGTACAGATAATGTGAAAAAGGAAATTTAATCTTGCCCAATTAATGAAATGTGTCTCAATAGTAGCCTCTAGCTTAAAATGTAGTCGGCAATATATAAGACTCCATTAGATTGGTGTCTATCATGTTGAATTTCTGCCAGATCAACTGTATGTAAGCAGTGGCTTCTTACAGGGCTCTCTGAGCATGAGTAGAACCTTCTTTTCCTATGGTAAGTTAGCATTTCCACCAGGAATCACAACCATGTGCTTCATTTAAGTCAGTTTTACGGAGGTCCTCAAGTTCTTTTTGCCTTTCTCTTGAGATGTGTCTCTTGGGGAAACAGATACTCCCTCTAATAATTCAAAGCACTAACTGAGATCTTGAAAGATGTGAACTGAACTGATCTAATATAAACCGTTCTATCCCAAGTCCTATCTATTCCATGAGAGGATTTAAATCAGAAAAAAACAAATAGCCTGAGCAGAACACACTGATCACCATTCACATGAAAAAGCAATTTGGGTAATTCATACTTTTCCAAAATGGGTTATAAACAAAAACTGTAATGCTTCTTGATTCAAAAATTAAAAACACTGAAAATAAAAAGAAAACTATTTTTAATGCTATACTGTTAACAAACAGGGGAGGATATACAATGTAATTTAAAACAGGGGAGAAGAGAACAATTATGGGAAAAAAAATGATACAAGTGGAGAGAAGAGAGAAAATAAGATTCAAGGAAATGGAGGCTGAAGGGTGCAGTAGGAAATGCCACCTCAATGAAGAGAATAAAATAATGAGCAAGAAGAGAAAAACCAGAGTGGACAATGAAGGCATGGAATTGATGTATGAGCTAGCAAATGACCAGTAGAATAGAGAAAGCAAGCTCATTAGACTTGAGATGGCGTATTCTAGAGAGAAATGCTTCTTGTCACAGCTGATGCTCATTGGTATCTCAGACTTCAGAGTAATTTATTACAGATGTTTGTTGACTTGTAAACAGCCAAGATCAGATGAATTTTGGTCCACAAACCCGTAAACCTTCAACTACTTTTAAAAAATCTACAAAATGTCCAGACTGAGAAGAATGAGCTAAGCTAGTTACTGACTAGAGTAGAAATTGTTCTTAATATTTGGCTTATAATTGGAAACGTATTTCTCTAGATTTATTCTCTAGCCTGGGGATCATTAAGCTTGTTTCGGAAATATTGCTTAGTTTAAAATCAGTCAGAGATTGCATAAACTGGAGGTACGAGAGGATATTGGGAAATCCTTCTTACACATTTTCCGTAAAAGAATCAGAAAAATAAACAACCTATATTTTATGAAATTATATTAAAATTTCACATGCTTTTCATAAAATTGTGTATAATGCTCCTTAATGGTAATTCCTATGAGCTTCTTCTGAAGAAGGGATTTTTTAATTGTAATGTCAATTTTAGATTCAGGGGTTATGTGTGCAGGTTTGTTACGTGGGTATACTGTGTGATGTTGAGGTTTAAGATATGATCGATCCCATCACCCAGGTAGTAAGCATAATAAGTATCCAATAGTTCATTTTTTTTACCCTTATCTTCCTCCCTCCTTCTCCCCTCTGCTAGCCCTCAGTGTCTATTGTTACTATTTTTATGTCCATGGGTACTTAATGTTTAGCTTTCTCACAAGTGAGAACATGTAGTATTTGGTTTTCCGTTTCTACATTAATTTGCTTAGGATAATGACCTTCAGCTCCATGTTGCTTCAAACAACAATGTTTTATTCTTTTTTTGTGACTCCGTAGTATTCCATAGTTTGTATCTATCACTTTTTCTTCATCCAGTTTACCATTGATAGTACCTAGGGGGATATCGTGTCTTTATTATTAAGAATAGTGCTGCAACGAACATACAAGTGTAGGTGTCTCTTTGGTAGATAAATATATTTTCTTTTGGATATAAATCCAATAATGTCATTGATAGGTCAAATGGTTGTCCCGTATTAAGTTATTTGAGAAATCTCTGAACTGCTTTTCACAGTGACTGAACTAATTTACATTTGCAACAGAAGTTTATAAGCGTTCCCTTTTCTCTGCAGCTTCAACAGCATCTGACAGTCATTCTGACTGGTATGAGATGGTGATGTGGTTTGGCTCTGTGTCCCCACTCAAGTCTCTCCTTGAATTGTAATGTCCGTAATCCCCATGTGCCAAGGGCAGAAATAGGTAGAGGTAACTGGATCATAGGGGTGGTTTCCCCCTTGCTGTCCTCATGATAACAAGTGAGTCTCATGAGCTCTGATGATTTTATAAGCATCTGACATTTTACCTGCTTGCACTTACTCTGTCCTGCCACCCTGCGAGGAAGGTCCCTGCTTCTCCTTTGCCTTCTGTCCATGACTGTAAGTTTCCTGAGGCCTCCCCAGCAATGTGGAACTGTGAGCCAATTAAATCTCTTTTCTTTATAAATTACCCACCCTCGGGTATTTTTTCATAGCAGTGTGAGAACAAACTAATACCGATGGTAGCTCATTGTGGTTTGATTTGCATTTCTATGATGATTAGTGATATTGAGTATTTCTCATATTTTTGCTGGCCACTTGTATGTCTTCTTTTGAGAAGTGTCTGTTCACGTCTTTTGCCCTCTTTGTAATTAGGTTATTTATTTTTTTCTTGTTGAATTGTTTACCTTCCTTATAGATTCTGGATATTAGACCTTCTTCATATGCATAGTTTTCATCCATTTTCTGACATTCTGGAGGTTGTCTGTTTATTCTGTTAATAGTTTCTTTTGCTGTGCAGAAGCTCTTTAGTTTAATTAGTTTCCACTTCTCATGTTTTATTTTCACTGCAATTGGTTTTGAGGACTTAGTCACAAATTATTTCCCAAAGCCAATGTCCAGAATAATGATGTCTGGGTTATCTTCTAGGATTCTTATAGTTTGAGGTCTTACATTTAAATATTTAATCCATATTGAGTCAATGTTTGTGTATGATGAACGGTAGAGGCCAGTGTCATTCCTCTGCATATAGCTAGCTAGCTATCTCAGCACCATTTCTTGAGTAAGGAGTCTTTTTCCCATGGCTTATTTTTGTTAACTTTGTTGAAGGTCAGATGACTTTAGGTGTGCAACTTTTTAATCTGGTAATCTATTCTGTTCTATTGGTTTATGTGTCTGTTTTTTCACCCATACCATGATGTTTTGGTAACTAAAGCTTTATAGTTTAATTTGAAGTCAGGTAATGTGATGTCTCCAGCTTTGTGCTTTTTACTTACGGTTCCTTTAGCTATTTAGGCTATTTTGGTTCCACATTAAATTTTAGAATACTTTTTTATTTCTAATTCTGTGAAAAATGACATTGATATTTAGATATGAATGGGATTGAATCTATCACTTTGGGAAGTATGGCCATTTTTATGACATTGATCCTTCCAAACTGTGAGCATGGAATGTTTTTCTATTTGTTTGTGTTTGTATGATTTATTTCAGCAGCATTTTATAGTTCCCCTTGCTGAGACCTTTCAAATCCTTGATTAGATGTATTCCTAGATGTGTTATTCCTTTTGTGGCAATTGTAAATGGGATTTCATTCCTGATTTGACTCTCAGATTGAACATTATTTTGTATAGAAAGCTACTGATTTTTGTACTTTTTTTTTTTTGTCCTGAAACTTTACTGAAGTCATATATCAGCTTTTGTTATCTTTCCTGATTAATCTGGCTAGGACTTCCTGTACTGAATTGAACAAGAGCAGTGAGAGTGGGCATCCTTGTCTTGTTTCATTTCCAAGGGGAATGTTTCCAGCTTTTGACTATTTATTATGATGTTGGCTGTGAGCTTGTCATTGATGGCTCTTATTATTTTGAAACATGTCAGGAAGGGATTATTGTAGCCAGAGTAAAATTAATATTTCACTTTCTTATATTAAGAAAAATAAGAAAGAAGAGAAGTGTATTTACTACTCAGTAAGTGGAAGTGAATCATCATAAAAGTCTTCATCTTCATTGTCATCATGTATGACTGAGGAGGGGAGAAAAAGCAGAGGTTGGTCTTGCTGTCTTAGGAGTGGCACAGACAGAAGAAAATCTGCATTGTTCAAACCTGTATTGTTCATAAGTCAAATGTACTATTACTTGCACATGTATTTATTATTTATTCCTTTTCCATGACATGCAAAATCTCTTTAGTCAGGGCTGTAAAAGTTTCTACTTTACGTTCATATTTCATACATGCAAAATTGACACCCAATTTTTCATCATTCTCAGCCAAATTCTCTAAATATTTTAAAAAATTTATTTGGAATTTATGCTCCGCATCAGTTGTTAACTTTTTTTTTTTTTTTTTTTAACACAGGGAATTTGAATTCAGATGCAAAGACTGAGAGCAAAACATAAGTATCCAATTATATGCAAACATGCCATTCTGATGTACCCACAATTTACCTTTACATAAACACAAACATCTTACCAAATGGCATATCTTACTCCAACTGAAAGTATAGATCAATATTTCTTAAAAGGGGGTGTTTAAAAATAATAAGTAATTTACCATTAAAATAAGTTCAGAATTAATTCAAAATAATATTTTATGATAAATTACATGAATGTGTAAATACAAATTCATGCACTAAAATGATATATCTATAGGTCAAGTTGTTTTACTTTATGTTGTTATTTTAAAGAGGTTAAATAATTCTTCAAATTGTGACTGGAATTGTGTTTTTTCTTAATAATTGTCTATTTAAATACTTTGACTATAGATCTACTAAAATTTCTAGATGATTTATTTGGATTGAAAGTGAATTTAGTCTGTTTTAGTTACATAAAATGTGTTCAGGTTCAGATATTGAAAATGTAGTTTGTCACTTTCAATATCTGATCCTGAACACAAGTTAATATACCTAATATTTTAACAGTATTTATATTTTGGCTAAAGTAAAAATATATAACTTTTTCCCATTATAATTTTTTGTTTTTTTGGTTTGGGGGTTGGGGACTTTGTTAACAAAAAAATACAAATATACTCATCTTACCTAAGAGCAAAGAGATATGTATCTGCTTTTCTTCTATTGACTGTATTGATTTATCTCTAATAAATATTTTTAATTTGGGAAAGCAATTTATATGTGTATTCTGTAAAGTGAAAGATCATTTTTTCCATGCAACAAGCCAATATTCTCAAGACATTAAAAAAGGTTAGATATTTTATCAAATCTTCCTGTCTCCTCCAGGCCCTCATTTTTTTAATGTTAGGTTTTGCATGATATCAGCTTTTCTTTTACTTCTGAGACAGCTGTAAGATGGTGAGAGGTTGGGAATCTGCAAGCTATGCTCATTCTTTCTCTAATATTATCCAGAAACAGTAATTTCCATGTCTTAGTATTCAAGTTAAATAAAGGAAAACAGTCTTCTTGTATAACATTTTACTCAATTGTCAGACTGTGTTTCTTCGTAAAATTGATTATTTAGGTATTTATTATATATTTTAATAAGTGTGAGTAGAATGGTGCTTTTTTTTCCCTGCTGTGTTGTTTAGTAAATATTTTCTAGGCTGCAAATACGTGGAAGAATTTGCCCCCTAACTGGTTAAAAAAATTCAGAAAACGTTAAAAGTTTCAATGCTGTAAAAGTAGCTGATTCTTTGAATTTCTCCCTTATAATTTAAGTTCTAATTTAAAGGAATCCGGAAAAGACAACAACAATATATAACATATTCTAAGCCTTTAGTTATAAACTTTTATTTCCTGGAAATCTAGACCACGGTGGAAAAAAAAACCCCACAAATCAGCACTACATCAGTTTTATACAATGTCATAAATTATACATATATATGCATGTATGCATATATCTATCATCTCTATGTATGTATGTATGCATGTATCTATCTATCATCTCTATGTATCTGTGTATCTGTGTATCTATGTATCTATCTATCTATCTGTCTATCTATCTATCTGTACTTCTATCTATACTATCTCACTCTCAGACTTTAGCTTGCCCTTTTTTTACTGTGTAGTAGTTCAGTCTGTCCTTGAGAAAAGGATTCTTTGGGATTCAACATCTGTTCTCCATAAACTAGACTGATTACAAAGTCAAATGTCTACTTTTGGGGAAGATTTTACTCATTTTAAAACCCAGCAAATATTTATTATGCTCTGTGAACTAAAATGTATTTGGAAGGCACCGGAAACCAAAACACTAAGCATTTCTAAAAAAAATCCAAAATATTTTATTAAGGGTAAATAATATAATAAGCAAAAAGCAAACTCAATAATAAAAAAAGTCATTAACTGTTCTTGAGATTACAGCAGTGTGTTAGACACTGGATTATTGGTATGTATGCAATTAAGAAGTAGTCACTCTACTTAACAGATTTAGTAGTATTAGAATACAAGTGAGCAACTACCGCAGTCTCCACACTCTTGCTAAAGCCAACTTCCTCAATCTCGGTCAATCTTGACCTGTTATAGTTGAAGAGTTTTAGTGGTTTCCCACAGATTTCACGTTAAAGTGGAACATCATCAATATGTTATATAAATCTTCACCATCTAGGCTCTAACTACATTTAATCCAGAACTTACTTATTTGTCACTTTCCATGAACAGCCTATGGCTTCTCCAAAAGAAAGAACACACAGTTTCATGAACACATTATTTTGTATATGTCTCTCTGCCTTTGGTTCATTAAAAACAAAAATGACATATTTTAAGAAGATATTTAATACAGGGAGTTTGATATATATAAACTAATGAATGTTTTGGGATAACAACACCCATTCCTATAGTTATGAGGTGCAGCGATTGCATGAAACTACTACCAATTACTTCAGTCACTCTAAGCAATAATCTAAGGGATTCCTATGAGAATGTCTGAAAGTCACTGCAAAATTTTATACCTGCCTTCTGCCACAGCCCACATGCCTTCATATTTATTTATTTTATGTTGTTTATTTTATTTTATTATTTTATTTTTTGAGACAGGATTTAGCTCTCTCACCCAAGCTGGAGTTTAGTGGCACAATTATGGCTCACTGTACCCTCAACCTCTTGGGCTCAAGCCATCTTCCTGCCTTAGCCTCCCAAGTAGCTGGGACTACAGGCACACGCCACCAAGCCCGGCTGATTTTTTTTTTTTTTTTTTTTTTAATTTCTTTGTAAAGACAAGGTCTCACTGTGTTATGCAGACTGGCCAAATGCCTTTATTTTTTAAGGAATAATAATTCTAGTCAGATTTCTCAAATTTTCCTGGGTGTCTCCTATTGAAGTTACCAAAATGAACCCCACTTTCCATGGAGTCTGGGAAATGTATTTTCCATGTTTTAGGCCTTGAAAACAGAAAATAGTGTAGAAGAATTATAAATGGTGCTAAGATATGTAAACAGGCAACATTTTTATGCATTTTATTGTCTTTGTTTAAAGACTCTTTATTGCTGCTTTTCACAATTTGCGATGTAACTTCATATAATGCTCCTATACCTATTTAAGGAGTTCATTCATTTGTGGCCTTTCCTTTGTGGACATAATTTTAAACAACTTATGACTTTATTCCCAGAAGTCAGCTATTTTTCCCCTGTGCCACACACATGTATGCAACTTTATTATAGCAATAGGCTTTATATATACACACTTGGTCCTGGAGTATGAATTTGTGTGGAGCTGAATTCATCCTTTTATCAAGAAGCTTATCTACTCACTTGCCCAGGATAGTCTTCCTATAAATATTTTGGAAATAAGCAAACTTGGATATAATTTAAAATTAAGTACTTAGTAAAATGTATTTTGAAACAGAGAGGATGCAATGATGATGCTAGGGAACATTAATGAAAACCTCACAAAGGAAGAAGGTTTTTAAGCCAAACACTGAGGAATGGATGTGACAATAACATGTACATCTGGGAGAGCCTGGGCTTCCGAGCAACAGTATCAGACATTGTCAGGTGAGAAGACAGCACAATAAATTAAAAATTGGGTGAAGACTCTATTGCCTTTCACAATCTTGAAATAATTAGGTTATAAACTGAGTTTAAAATTTGAATGGACAGTTTGCCAAACACAAGTTCAATGGAGTTGTAGAGAAAAAAAACATATCATCTTTCTGCCTTCAGTATATGCTCCGAATCTGGCATTAGGCACTATTCAATAGAATTAGTATTTTAAGTTAATTGGTTTATTCATTGTTTTGTTTTGTTTTGTTTTGTTTTGTACCGTGCTTTATTCTAAAACAAATTTTGGTAGTGTTCTTGGTTTCATGAATTTACTTTTATGTAATTGACACAAAATTGTCTGTATTGCATTAGTCTTTTTCATAATTAAAGTGGATTCTACATTACTGTAGACCTATTGAACTCTTTAGAAAGATAAAATGTATTCTTCCGTGTAGCCCATCTTCTATAAAGCTTAATTTTTTACATAAATAAATGGAATGCAAGCATGCAATTTATAGTCCAATTTGTCATAATACTTATTTTTGAGAACTCCTTTTATTAAGAATACTTAAGAATTTAATAATACTTCATCATGTTTCGCTGCGTTATATTGATATTTGACAGTTTTATTTTTGTTTTTTAAGGCAAACCTAAGCAAGAGTCAGTTTTAAGGTTTTCTAGTTCACAAAGAAGCAGAGTAAAAGTATGCTTAAGGGCCGGGTGCGGTGGCTCATGCCTGTAATCCCAGCACTTTGGGAGGCCGAGACGGGCGGATCACGAGGTCAGGAGATCGAGACCATCCTGGCTAACACGGTGAAAACCCGTCTAAAAAATACAAAAAAAAATACTAAAAAATACAAAAAAAATCTAGCCGGGCAAGGTGGCGGGCGCCTGTAGTCCCAGCTACTTGGGAGGCTGAGGCAGGAGAATGGCGTGAACCCGGGAGGCGGAGCTTGCAGTGAGCTGAGATCCGGCCATTGCGCCCCTGCCTGCGCGACAGAGCGAGACTCTGCCTCAAAAAAAAAAAAAAAAAAAAAAAAAAAAAAAAAAAAAAGTATGCTTAAGAAATATTAACTCAGAGAGATCATGGGTCTCTTCTTTTAAATTAATCATCAGTCAATGAATTTCTCATAGTTAAAAGAGGTCAAAGAGAATCAGAGGGAAATTAAAAAAAAATCAAAGCTGAAATAAAAGTTGTTGATTTCTTCCTCTTGAAAAATTGTAGTTACATTTTTATCACAATCTATTATTTTTAAGAGCAGAAATCAGCCATATTAGCATTAGTTGAATAATATATTATATATTTGATATTGATAGGGATTTTTATGAATAAACAGATAGACTAAAAATATTAAATAGGGTTTCTTTTTCTCTTTCTTTCTTGTTATGCTTTCAGCCTTTCTTTCTTTACCTGAACCCACTGTATTGAATAAAGATGTAAAGTAGGGGTCGGCCATGGTGGCTTACGCCTGTAATCCCAGGCTGAGGCGGGTGGGTCACCAGAGGTCATGAGTTTGACACCATCGTGACCAACACAGTGAAACCCCATCTCTACTAAAAGTACAACAATTAGCTGGGCATAGTGGTGGGAGCCTGTAATATTAGCTACTCGGGAAGCTGAGGCAGGAGAATCACTTGAACCTGGGAGACGGAGGTTGCAGTGAGCCAAGGTCCAGCCATTGCACTCCAGCATGGGCGACAAGAGCAAAACCTTGTCTCAAAAAAAAAAAAAAAAAAAAGGAAAAAAAAATGTAAAGTATATGAATATTTTCATTGGAACAGAGTTTTTTCAGGGTAAATTTGTTCTCTAAAGTACTTTGACCTCCCTGGGAATACAGCATGGTTACTACTAAGTATTAAAGCTACTCAGGACTTTTACTTTGATGCTACATTTACTTTTACTTTGGTGCTACATTTTCTCCGCAGGAAATCTCATCCTCCTCCCAGAGCTTCAGTAAGTTTCTACATACAACTCCCTCCACAATGTATATTGCAGCCATAAACCTTTCTATAATACCAAAATCCAGCACTTATATCCAACTATTTACAAGACATATTCATTCATTTCAACGTCTCAGAGAAACTTCAAACTTAACATCCATATATTTAAACAATTATCCTGATCTTCTAATCAAAAAAAGGTCCCTGACCTATGGTTCCCTATTTCAATATCGGAATATCAGTTAAATAGCACTATGTAACCAACCACTTTAAAGTTAGTGTCTCCCGGGTCTATTGATCAGCTGGGCAGTTCTGCTACTCCCTCACCTCCCACCTCCAAATTTGCAATAATTGCTGAGCGTTCAGTTTAACCCTCCACCCACATTTGTTCTCACCATTGACCAAATGGGCATTATTTTTTAAATGGATCAAAGCAATTCACCTCAACACAATCTCCAGAGTCCATTATTTGACCATCTCCAATTATTATCTACTGCCAGAGACAACTTTAAAATTTTAATACTATTTATGTCGCTACCTTACTTAAAGTCTTTGCAGTCATTCTAATACTTTCAGTAAAAATTTAAAAATGCTTAAACAGTCTTGATTATCCGATAGGGTTGGGAATGTTTCTTGCCACTGTTGTGCCTTTACTGTTGATTCCAATAAATACAGTTTCACGTGTTCTGCTTTCTCTGAAAGTGGTGCTTTATACTAACTCCATATAGTCTTTTTCTCCATTCTTATACAATGTAGTAATTTTTAGAATTTTACCATGAACACAATTTTCACAATTTCTTTTAAACCATTATTTTCACATACACCAGCTACAGAAGAATTAAATCCCCTTGAGACTGTTTCTGCACTCCCAAAATGTCCTGTAGTTCTATTTTATTGTACTAACTACAAATGTAATGTTGAATTTCATGGCTGTATTGACTTTTAGTTCATTAATGCTCAATAAAACTTGTTGCAATGAAGGAAATATTCTATGATCTGAGTTGTCCAGTGCAGAAGTCACTAGCCATACACCACTATTAAATCCTTGATGTGGTCATATAATATGACCAAGAAAGTGATTTATTGGTCTTATTTTATTTTAATTTGTTTAATTTTAAATTGCCACATGAGCTACTGGTCTAAGGTACAGCAAACTGTAGATTACAGTTTGTTTGCTTGTTTGTTTGTTTGTTTGTTGAAGGCAGTACTAAAATAAGATTTTAATGCTGTATTGCCACAGTCTATCAGAGCACCTAGTTAATATTTATTGAATGTACACATGTGTAGCCCTCCTTTATTCCCTTAAACCTCTAAAAGAGCATGCCTCTACAGTCTATGCTTAGAAAGAGGGAGACTCTGTCTCAAAAAAATAAAAAAAGAGTTACATTCTAAAGACTAGCTAGCAGACACAATTTTGTTGTTCTGTATCTCTCAAGGCCTTGAGTGTGACAGTAAAGTATAGAATGAAAAGGTAGATCAAGGTTGGGCCCCAGTGGCTCATGCCTATAATCAATCCCAGCACTTTGGGAGGCAGAGGCGGGAGATCACGAGGTCAAGAGATCAAGCATCCTGGCCAACATGGTGAAATCCCATCTCTAGTAAAAATACAAAAATTAGCTGAGTGTGGTGGTATGCACCTGTAATCCCAGCTACTCGGGAGGCTGAGAGAGGAGAAGCACTTGAACCCAGAAGGCGGAGGTTGCAGTGAGCCAAGATTGTGCCACTGAGTTCCAGCCTGGAGACAGAGTGAGACTCCCTCTCAAAAAAAAAAAAAAAAAAAAAAAAAAAAAAAAAATCAAGATTCCAATTGTTATTCGAATAGATTGGATGTGAAACATAGAGAACAAAGTAAATAAGTCATTATAGAATATGTGTATTATTATAAAAAATAATACAATCAAATAATCATAGTAGTACATCTCTTGTAACTAGAAGGAGAGAATAACTTATTTTCATTCTTTATCTTATGCTATAGGGACCTCATGAATCCCTATCTAGTACACAAAAAGCCTCGCTTTATACTTGCTGAAGGTTTGTGAACAACACTACCAAATCTGGCAGTGATTTTATTCCCATTTTATTTTAATTTAGACTTTCTCATCTTGTTTCAGAACAAAATAGTGTCAGATGAAATTTTTCAATTACACTGGGCAAATCATACTTCCAGAAACATGGAGGAGTAAAACTGGAATGAAATGTACTAGACTTAAAGGCCATTGTTAGTATATTTGAGAACTCTAATGTATATACTAGGAAATATGGAACTTCTGGGAAGCGTATATGAGGGAAACAAAATTTTCATCTGTGGATAGATCAGTCATTTTGTAAGGCAATGGGGGCAAGCTTTCACCCTCATCAAATCTGTTTATTCAAGGAATTACATACAAGCATATTTATTTATTTCTCCTCAAGATTATTTTGAATGTTAGAAATTCAGTATCCACAATCAATAGAAGAGTAATCAATTACTCTGAAATATATAATATTCTACATTTCAAATCTGTTATTGTGAACATTTATTGCTCACAGCTTTAGTAACATTATAATTGTCAACTTTATGAAAAATTTGAGGATATAATGCTTTCATTGTTTTAGCATTGTTTTCTGATAACTCAATCATAGTTTGGATATGCAGTCAGGCAAATTATATATATATAAAAAACATATATATTTAATATATATAGAATATATATTTAATATGTATATATAGAATATATATGTAATATATATATTAAATAGCCCATATTCACACTGTTACATCTTATTACTAAAGTTTACAAACTTTTTCTCCTCTGATGGGAGAGGATTGATCAACAAAGTTAATAATATAAAACACACTCTGTCATATAATCTTACCATTCTCCATAAGCTTCAATGTGAGATAAAGAGATTATAAATAACACTGCTGTACTTAAAATGTGACAGCTAGAACCATCTAATTCCTTTTAGTTTTGTCTTTTCTAACATCTGTAATGCTCACTGCTATGATTCTGCTTTCTTTATGCTTTTCTTGTACTTTGTGAAATGGCCATTTATAAGGGACAATGGATCCTGGAAGAATGCATGTTTGATAGAGTATGACCAGAGCTTGTCAGGGGTGTAGAGGAATCATCAGGAGGACTTCATCTGACGGAATGCAACACTCATAGGCAAGATGATTAGCCACAGATGGTAGTAAAGGTAAATAACAGAAGAAAGGTTGAGAAACCATCAAGACACATCTTTGTCCTGTGATAAAGGAAGATATATGGGAAGAAAAAGTCTAGGAGAAGACATAGGCATTTCTAGGATGACTCCAGTTGTCATTAGGAACATCTATTGTAAGTCACAATGAGACGATTTAATTCAAACAACTGGAATTGAATAAAGTGATAAAAGCACCAATACTAGAAAGAATAGATACTTGAAATCACCATCCAAACAGAGACACAGAGCCAATTTCCCTAAAACAATGTGTAAGCAAGTCTCAGTGGCTCACACCGGTAATCCCAGCTCTCTGTAAGTCTGAGATGGGAAGACTGTTTGAGTTCAAGTGTTTAAGACAAGCCTGGGCAACATGGAGAGACCCCATCTCTACCAAAAATACAAAAATTAGCCAGGCGTGGTGGCACAGACCTTTAGTCCCAGCTACTTGGGAGGCTGAGGTGTGAGGATCAATTGAGCTTAGGAGGTTGAGCCTGCAGTAAGTAATGACGGTGCCACTGCACTGTAGCCTGGGTGACAGAGCAGGACCTTGCCAAAAAAAAAAAAAAAAAGACAAAAGAAGAAAGAAGAGAAAGAAAGAAAGAGAGAGAGAAAGAAAGAGAGAAAGTTAAAAAAAAAAAAAAACACGTGTAATTTGACAGCAATATTATACCATAAAAGTAACACTTTGACTTACCAAGACACTCAAAGAGACTTAGACCCATTGTCCATAAGTCCTTTAATTATCCCTCTGTTCCCAATTACAGTAAACCCATCAACTTCCTGATTTTGTACTTGGACTAATTCCTGAATGTGACTCTTTAATTATAAGTGCCTAGGTGCTTCTCTCTCACGCATACTTCCAGCAGCAGTGGTATTTAAAGATCACCTTCCAGTAGAGGTAATTCTGAATTCAACATCTCCTGAAAACCAAAAGTTAGCAAAGCACATATTTCCTTTATTCATTCATTGTCACAAATATAGTCACAGTGTATATAGTTTCCTCCCAAATTTCCAGCCACATATACAACCTTCTGATATCAGCTGTTATAAAACAATGGAACCAAGTTACATATATTAACATTTTGACTACTTTGATCCACCCATTAGGTTTAAAATGTTTATTGATCAAACCAATTGCATAACATTGCTTTCCATTGGGGAATATTCTCACAATTTGTTGGATTATTAAAAAAAACACAGGTAAACTTGCTTGCAGAAACCATTCATTTTCATTGGAAGTAGATGTACTTATCTATATCCTCTACACTCTGAGGGATGACTTTTCTAGTAACCAAAGAAAAATGAGAATGATAATTTTCTGTTTTCTTCAGAGTATGTTTAGATGAGGAGGAAGTAAGAATGAGAGTATGAATATGTGTGGGTTTGTGGGTGGTGAGCAAGTATTTGCTTATTAAGTAAACCAACAATGCATGACAAACAATTCTCAAAGATTAGAAGAAACGCATTTGAGAAATTTGTGCTATGCTCAGGAGTTATTTTATGATATTGTATTCACTTTATCTCATTTGTAGAATGAAGAAACGCTTTGATTCAGCCACTTTTCAATGGTTCATACAAACAGTATTCATTGCATTGGAGTGGATAATAATTATCATTAGTCCTTCATAGTAAAGGTAAAACATAATTTCTTCCGTTGTTGAAAAAAAGGTAAGGTGACTTTGTTGTTGTAACAAAAGTGTCAGCTTTTAAAATCTGATGCATTCTTCAAAGACATTTCCAAGTTCGGTCTTCTGAGACTGTTTCCTCCAGCACAAAAATCTGTCTCTCAGAACAAGATAGTAAACATGGAGGCATTAATAAATGAAAATAAGAAAGATAAATTTTCAACAAAAATTATTTGTAAGTATAATTTATTTGTTTAACAGGATGAAAATTGTGTCTGATAACTGTGGAACGTAACCTGGTGGTTTGAAGAATGTGTTATGTTAATAAGAATATGGACTTTATAATTTTATGAGTAAATACTATATTCATAAACTATATACATTATTTTAAGAAAGTAAAATATCTGCATTCAGCAATGAAAAAAAATTTTTATAAGTGCACATGATTAATGTTATGGAAACTTCCCTCTTAAAATCAACTGAACTTGAATTTTATTTTCTGGCATTATAATATTTTAAGTTTATAAAATGATCTATAAAAATGAGAGTGTCTTTGAATGGCATGAGGAGGCACGTATTTGAATAGCTGCACGTATCATCTTCATGACCAACATGGGTTGATTTAAATACTTTCCTTAATACATTTTCAT
Organism: Macaca mulatta; assembly: GCF_049350105.2. Lineage (NCBI taxonomy): Eukaryota > Metazoa > Chordata > Mammalia > Primates > Cercopithecidae > Macaca > Macaca mulatta. The sequence continues at coordinate 28,739,036 of NC_133410.1, read as the reverse complement.
ACCATCTCAAATTATCTACTTCTAATTCATTTATGCCATGTTGTTATAGCAGACATATAGGAAACAAAAAAAAGTATATGTGTATATATATTTCATGACAATACATATAAACTGCACATTGGATTTTTAACATAGTAATTTTTTCAATGATTTACGTTAAATAAATTCATCATGTAGGGAATGCAAAATAAACATATTTAATATCCAATTTTAAATTTAGTTTTCTCTTAAACCTGTTTTATTCACAATTTCTGTTAACTCAGAAACTAAGTAAACACCCGAGAACCTTCTAATAACCCTTGAGTTATGATACAGTTGTGCTTAAAGAATATTTGAATAAATCTAACTATGAAGAGATGATTCTCAGTTAATACATGAAAATAATATACTGTGTTTCAGTAGTATGGAATTGTCAAACAGAAACAAAATAGTAAAATAATTATTTGGGTTTAAAAATAATAAGGCTTTATCATTGTTTTAATCAGCAAGTATTCACTGACCACTTACTTAAAACTAGGCAAGTACAATCTTAGAAATCATGTATTATTATCATACAATTAACTTATTCATTTTGCCTGAGAAAATATATATTTGGAAAAGGTATTTGTTTTATGGCTAATATTAAGCTAGATCGTATCACTCTAAGCCATATTCACATAACCTTTGTTGATTTAATAAGAAGATTCATGCTTTTAGCCTCATAAACTTTGGATTTAGTCTATGTAATGTGGATATATTTTATGAATAGGGCAAAGCATGAATTTCCATGTTAACTAAATGGACCTCATACCTCTTGAAATGAGGACATCAGATGGCACTTTATTTGAAAAGTTAATTTGTGGCCACATTTGGCTGTAAGGGTGGTAAGCCAAAAGGAATTGCTGAGACTAAAACATGTAAAAGGACATCCCCTTGGCAAAGTTTCCGTCAGCCTACTCTGATCTTCAGTCTTCAAAGGGATCACCTATTCAGATAGCAATGACAGAGTCCATTTGTTGCCTAGGTGAAATATGCCTGCAAATCCTCATTTATGGTGTGTTGAGAATCCTCAGAGAGCAAATTACCCTAATTCTGAAACCCTTGGTTTTCACAGTAATTGGTGCTATCTCTTATTCATGATGAAAGTAGCACCTTCTGGCAGAAAGCAAACAGGACATCCATCATCTTATTTTTTCAAATAAGTTTATAATCATTAGTTGTAATACTAAAGAATATTGGAGGTAATATTTGGGAAAAAATTTAAATGGGTTTGTTTCTCTTGGCAAAGTCAGAATCCAATAGAGAATGTTATATCCTATTTACCTAATCATCAAACAATATTTATAACTGAATATATTTTACTCTTACTTCTTCATGTAAACTTCTATTATTCTTATACCTTTACACATTTGAAATTTGTGAACAGGTAGGAACTGTTGTCACTACAAGCTTTTATGTATGTCAACGTGTAAGTATGTGATCTGTAAAACCGAAGTAGATGTCTATACTTATGCTTTCATTTTCCTCTTTTTCAAACATCAGGTTAAAGCAGGTACTTACTGACAAATTTTAAAATAATCAGGACTAGAAGGAAAATATGTGTGCATATATCACATATGTCTCCATTCCTTGCCATCATATTTGAGCATACTAACATAAATCATTGAAACATAAAAATACTTTAAATTGTTAGTAATAATGAATGTATGATATCACATTTATGATGCTTCAAATTACCCTCAAAGAAGCCATTACTTTCTATTCATCTGGCACTTTAGTACTAAAGATTCTTATTGAGTACTGAAAATAATATCTAAAGTTGTTCTCACTAAATAAAATCTCTGATTTTAAAACAACTTATTATAATAGCTAGAGACTAAAGAGACTGATTTTATAATATATAGGTGATGAAAAATGAACTTATTGAAAATAAAATAAAAAAAAAAAAAACATGTTTCCAAAGATGAAAGTGGAAAAGCCACACTAAAGTGTGGAAACGCCACATTAAGTGACTTTTCTGAGTCATTTAAAACTTCCAAGCTGTTGCTTACAATTTTAAAGAGGTTACTAATGTGAATAAGCTGCAGATGTGAAGAGAGCTCTCTATGAGTTTAAAACCTGGAATTTAAAGATGAAAGCGCTCACCTATCACATGACCAGAATATAGGAAGTAAAATCTGAGACAGACAAACACCGTCAACATATCAGAAAGCCGTGCAGTCTTGTAGTTGTTTTATCGGCAGTCAATACCAACAATGACATAAGCAGACAGGAAATACAGTGTAAATCTAGAATGATGACTTTAATAACAGATCATAGAGAGCATATATGTGCATTTCAAAACATCAACATACAACAGTGGCCATAATTAAAGTAGGAAAATATTCTACATCATCAACATGATCATCATCATTAATATTTACTACTTGTTCTAATGCTGTCAATGGATGTGCTAAAAAAAATATGCAGACGTCATCCCATCTTATTCTCATGGAGAAACCAATAAAACAGGGGACATTATTACACAGATGGTTCTGAATTTACCATGGTCTGACTTACGATTTTTCAATCTTACAGTGCTAGGTAAGTAACATGCCTTCAGCAGAAAACTGTATGATAGTCTCTCCAGATGCTGGGCAGTGGCAGAGCAGCAGCTCCCAGTCAGCCACTCAATCATGTGGGTAAACAACAGATGCTCTACAGTGTGCTGTGTTGTTAGATGATTTTGCCCAACTGTAGGCTAATGTAAGTAGATGAGGTTATCCGATATTATTTGGTAGATTCGGTGTCTTAAATACAACTTCAGTACGACATTTTTGACTTGTGGTGAGTTCATCAGGACTTAACACCATTGTAAAATCCAAGAACATATGTATTATTACCCACATTTTTATTTGTAATATAAAGCTTCCTTACTTTATATTCTCTTGTTAAATGACTGTATGATGGGAGAGATAATTACTATACATACATTGCAGCTACAGCTTTGAAGCAAATAAGAATTCACAAACCTAGTAAGTAGAACTATGTAGTCACACAACCCATTTACTGTTGCTAATCTTGATTTGTCCAGATTCTTGCTAACTAAATGAAACATATATAAAACTCATTTTTAAAACTATGGATAATTCTTTTTATTGTTCACCAGAGGACATGATTATCAACTGGCAATAAAATTCGACTTAAAAATCATTACAAGAAAGAATTAGGGCAAGCCCTAAGTGATATTACTAAGAGGGAGGCAATTGTCTCTAATATACTTTTCTTTCCTTTAAGTGTCCTTTCTTTGTATTTCTCATATTGTAATTAAATTCACAGTGCCTGAGGACTTTTGCTTCATTACTCTTCCTGAACCACCCTTTTGAGGATTGCTAATATGTCTGTGTATGAGGCTTCCATTGCTGTGTAAATTATTATTATAAATGCAGCATCTTAAAATAATGCACATTATTTGTCTTGCAGTTTCCATGTGAAAGGAGTTTGGGTACAGACTGACAGCATCCCTTGCTTAGGTTTTGTAGGTTGAAATCACAGTGTTAGTAGGCTGCATTCTCATTTTGAGCTTGATATTCTTTCTCAAGCTCATTCATATTCTTGGAAAAAATTAATTCCTGTGGTTGATGGACTGATATCCCTGCTTGCTTGCTGATTAGGGCCTTTCTCGGATCCTAAAGCCTGCCCTTAGGTTCTAGCCACATGAAGTTTTAGAACATGGCAGCTTGCTTACTCAAAGCCAGCAAGAGAATCTTTCTTCAATCCACTAAAACTGAATGTTATATAACATAAACAGGAGAGTGACTACCCAATCAACTTTTCCATATTTCCTAACCTAATCCAGGGAGCAATTCTCCCATCATATTCACAGGTCTCATTAAAGGGGAAAGGATTATTGGACCATCTACACCATTAGGCAGAATTTGAGGGCCATCAAATAATTCTGTGGACCATGCTCTGCTATCACTATCACAACTAGTGTTGCATTGCCACATCACTTATTCTTAGAAACCATATTGCCAAGATAATTATTAACACATCTTAAAAGGTTAACATAATAGGCCATATCAGAAGAGTGAATTAGAGGAAGACATTTAACAAAGATTTTCAAGTAGCAAAATGGCTCGTATAATAAAATCTAAGAAGATAGATTTTTATAACAACCTAAGATTCTTTGGTTGTGGTGAGTAGTTTTTTAAAAATGTATGATTTTGTTCACTTTATTGACAAATTGCTACTAATATTTTAGAATTATAATTGTTGTATAATTTTAAGGGTTACAAGGGCAATATTTTTACATGAATATATTGCGTAATGGTGAAGTTTGTGTTTTTAATGTATTCCTCATTCAAATAATCTAAGTTGTACTCATTAAGAATTTTTGTTTTTATCATTCATCCCTTTTCCACCCTAGCCTCATCCTTCTGGGTCTCCAATGTCTATTATTCTACGTCTCTGCCCATGTGCATGCTTTATTTAGCTCCTAATTATAAGTGATAATATGTGGTGTTTACTTTCTGTTTCTGAGTTGTTTCAGTTAAGATAATGGTCGTGAATGCCATCCCTATTGCTGCAAAAAACATGATTTTATTTTATTTTTATAGCTGAATAGTATCTCATGGAGTTTGTATATCACATTTTCTTTATCCAATCACCTGTTGATGGATACTTAGGTTGATATCATATATTTGCTATTGTAAATAATGCTGTGATAAGCATAAAAACTTAGGTATGTTTTTGGTATAGTAATTCCTCTTCCTTCAGACAGATACCCAGTGGTATTATTTCTGGATCAAATGGAAATTCCATATATAGTTATCTGAGAAATATCTATACAGTTTTTGGTAGACGTTGCACTAATTTACATTTTCATTAACAAAGGTATAAGCATTCCCTTCTCTCCACATTTTCACCAACATCTGCTATATTTTGTCTTTTTAGTGATAATCTTTATGACTGCTATAAGATGATATCTCATTGTTTTCATTTGCATATCTTTGATAATTACTGATGCTGAAAATTTTTTTCATATGCTTGTTGGACATTTATATGTCTTCTTTTTAAAAAATGTCTTCTGCTATAAAGATACATGCTCGAGTATGTTCATTGCAGCACTATTCACGATAGCAAAGACATGGAATCAACCCAAATGCCCATTGATGATAGACTGGATAAAGAAAATGTGGTACATATACACCATGGAATACTATGTAGCCATAAAAAGGAATGAGATTATGTCCTTTTCAGGGACATAGATGAAGCTGGAAGCCAGTATCCTCAACAAATTAATGTAGGAACAGAGAACCAAACATCACATATTCTCAATTATAAGTGGAAGTTGAACAATGAGAACACATGGACACAGGGACACAGGGAGGGAAACAACACACACTGGGGTCTATCTTAGGAGGGTGTACGGGAGAATATTTGGGAAAAGAGCTGAAGTATTCTGGGCTTAATACCTAGGTGATGGGTTGACAGTTGCAATAAACCACGATGGCACATATTTACTTATGTAACAAACCTGCACATCCTGCATATGTACCCCAGAACTTAAAAAATAATAATTTAAAAAATGTCTATTCACGTCCTTTGCCCACTTTTTATTTGGAGTTAAGATAGACACTCAATACATGGTAAAAAAAAAAAAAAAAAAAAAAAAAAACAATATAGAGAGAAAGCTATTATTATGAAGCAGGAAAAATAAAACAATCCAAAACCAAAATTAGCTAACATCTAGGGTGAAGTTTATGAAATAAGTTTTAAAATCTTATGTTAAGTTGTATCAGTTGGCCACCTTTGCAACCAAAAAAGTGTTCTCAATACCATATTCTGACTTTTGAAGCCATACTAGTCATTGAAAGAAGAGATGAAGCTACAATTGAGTGTTGGGCTAGCTGACTTAATGACTATCCAGTTAGATGACCTTGAGACAGCTCAAAGCATAAGTTTCTTATCTTATTCAAGCCAAAAATGATACCTTTCACTAAATAAAATATGAGAAGAGTTCAACCCAATATGTTTATTCGGAACTCCAAGTTGGAAAAAATGTCAGTGGAGAAAACACGGATCATCATAATCAATTATAAAGCTTTATAGCAGACCCTACTAGCAACTGCCTGACATTTGAAAGAAACATATTTTTCCTTAGATAAATATTATACATCCACAGGAAAAAAAATGTTATTGGAAGGTCTCTGTAATTAATCCCTAGAGCCTTTCTATCTAAAAAAAAATGAGTCTGAATATATCTCCCTTTTACCAGGATCCACTGCATTTCCAAAGATGCTCAAATCTATTCCTCTGTCCTTTCTCCACTGTTTAAATAATTATCTAGTGAGTAATCACCATCCAAAAACAACTTTTTAAAATAAAAATTGTGTTATCCATAATATGAATAATTGAAATTTTAGGATGCTTCAAAATTTTCAATTTCTATATTTCCCTTATTTTGGAATGTTTTTATAGCGTAAAATCCCCAAGTATGTACTACAGTGTCAAATAATAATATCAGCCTCATGCCCAATGTTGCATGTTACTTTTAAGGAATGTCTCCAAAAGTTTGATTAATACCAACAATATGTGTTTCTTTAAATCCTATTAATATTGGATATTTTAAAAGTTCCTAGCTTGATTTTGATTGTAATGACAATAAAAGATAGAAAAAAATACAAATAGTAAAAGCATATGACATTTTAATGCCAAGGTATGCCTCCAATATAGAGTGTGAGAAACAAATATGACACTAGTATGTATGTATATGTACCCTTTTGATTGTAAGCATAATAGTACATCCTAGTTGAGAGAAGAAATGGATAAATTCTTTAAAGGTGCTCTAGAGTGCATCATTATATTTTATACTAGTCTGCACTTGTTGCACTGTAACTTGTATACTGTATTTAGTCTGGGGCATGACATTTCATCAAGACCTTTATTCTTCACGGTGTTCTCAGTAGCAAATAGAGAAGAGGCTGAGGAGACTCACATTGTGGAATTACAGAAAAATTTATAGTACTGGGAATATATAACTTAGACAGTGAAGACTCAGAGGACCTGATAATTGACTGTCAATATTTGAAGGGCTGTAGTGTGGAAGATGGAAGGGACTTGTTCTATATTACCCCAGGGAGCAGAAGACAACACTAGAAGGAACACCATAGGCAGAAAGCTATGATATAAGAATGGTGAGGGTTGGCCGGGCGCGGTGGCTCAAGCCTGTAATCCCAGCACTTTGGGAGGCCGAGATGGGCGGATCACGAGGTCAGGAGATCGAGAGACGATCCCGGCTAACACGGTGAAACCCCGTCTCTACTAAAAAATACAAAAAAATAGCCGGGCGAGGTGGCGGGCGCCTGTAGTCCCAGCTACTCGGGAGGCTGAGGCAGGAGAATGGCGTAAACCCGGGAGGCGGAGCTTGCAGTGAGCTGAGATCCGGCCACTGCACTCCAGCCTGGGTGACAGAACAAGACTCCGTCTCAAAAAAAAAAAAAAAAAAAAAAAAAAGAATGGTGAGGGTCTTTCTATTGATTAGAGTTAGCTACCAAAAAATATGCTATCCTGGAAAAGGATATATTTTTTGCCCTTGAAAACTCTCAAACATTTCTTTACATTTTCATCCAGTAAACACTGCATTGGATGTCTACTCTGTAAGACTATTAGCATAAAACTTAAAATTTCTAAAGGACTAATAATTTATAATGTTACAAAATATCTTCAAATAGATGAAGAATTTATTACAAAAGATAAATGAGAATGTGTGGCTTCAGACTGTAGGACACAAGTAAAGTATAGGTTTGTGTTTGTTTCTGCTTAACTCCTTTCTCGGATTTTGACTATTACCAAATGGAATCGACAATTTTAAAAAATAGGTAATTAAAATTCTTAAAATATTCAAAAGGTAGTGACTTGCCCATCATTGGAAATGTTCTGTGTGGATGACCACTCACCAGATGTTTATTACAAATGTTTATACATCAAATAATAGCCAGAATAAATGATCTCTGTATTTCTCATCATATCTGTGACCTACTAGGATCTAAGTTCCCTGTGAGTGGGGAATTTGTGTTCATTGCAATAACCCCAGAAGCTTGTGCCTTATATATGGAAAGGGTACCAGATCTCACATTTACCCTTCCTTAGATTTGTTTAGCCATGTTTCTTTTTTTCCCTTTTTACTTTATGTCTAATGTTACTGATGACCTTTTAAGGGTATCTCTTACTAGTAGGGATGTAGATCTCTAGATGCCACAAAGAAAAGTTTCAATATTTGTTGGAAGATGTCTCCTTGATGTCCATCAACTCGTTTGTGATGGGGTCATATCAAAATGGTGCTCCTCCTCTTGCCAGGCCTAGATGCACTATTGTGGGGATGTTGCTTTATGGCAGTGCCAGATGGTACCTTACCACATTACTCAGGACTTCTCTATTTCTCTACTGTGCATGACTCAGGAGCAGCCCTCTCAATGCATATCAGTGCACATGCATTGATCGCTGATAATGTTTTTGAGGGCCAGGCGTGGTGGCTCATGCCTATAATCCCAGCACTTTGGGAGGTCAAGATGGGTGGATCACCTGAGGTCAGGAGTTCAAGACCAGCCTGGCCAACATGGTGAAACCCCATCTCTACTAAATAATACAAAAATTAGCCGGACATGGTGGAGGGTACCTGTAATCTCAGCTACTTGGGAGGCTGAGGCAGGAGAATTGCTTGAACCTGGGAGGTGGAGGTTCCAGTGAGCTGACATTGCTGACATTGCATCACTGTACTCCAGCCTCGGCTACAGAGCAAGACTCTGTCAAAAAAAAAAAAAAAAAAGGCAGAGTGCTGGTTGTTCCCCAGTGTTCATTCCCTTTTTCTAGAATAATAGATGCCAGATGTTTAACGAAATGGCGACCTAGAATAAAGACTACATTTTAAATCTCCCACTAGGAGAGTTTAACCAGTTAAATATGACCAAATATTTGTAATTGGAAAAGTTGTGTACATATTTCTGGAAGACTCTGAAGGTGATGAGTGTGCTTCAAATTCTCATTCTTGAACCACAAGGTCCTCTGCTGTAACTACAAAGTGAAATACGTGTGTTAGAGATGGTAAATTAAGATAATAAAAGGATCTTGAGTTCTTGCAGAGAATGGAAGAATTATGATAGATTTGAATTCACTATGTTTACATAGAAGCAAGTAAAGTTTGTCTTACTTAAGCTACTCTCACATTTACATTTCAGAGCCAAACCTAACACTAAAACATACTTAATAATTTAAGAAGAATGTTTCACAAATCTGCCATGTGAACCTCAAAACAAGTCTACAAGTTAGATAAACTGTCTGATAAATACAGTGATTTTTATTTTCCAGATTCAACTTTTTTTGATAAAGAATTCATAGTCATGATGTAGGATGCAGATCTGTAGGCTTGTGATGTAGAGTTTACACGCACACACACACACACACACACACACACACACACACATATATATATATATATTTTTTTTTTTTCCTGAAACTCAACGCTTCTCCCTAGTGTTATTATCTCATCAATTGTGGCATAGCCAACATACATGCACACTATTCAGAAAAGCTTCCCTTGTTTTAGGGGTACATCTTCAAAAGGAGATATGCATACTGTTTACAACTTTATACCTTTAACTCACTGTTCTTAAAACCCTTGCTCAGAAGCACACACTTATTTGATTGACTGGTTTTCTTGTGATGAATGATCTGCTGCCATAATTTGCATAACTCCATATAAATACAAAAATCTTGAGATAGGGTATGTTAGGGTTCTAGTGGCTATATCAGATAGGAATGGCACATTTGGAACTTATTCTTTAGAGATGCCAGCCCTACAAAGAAAATATTGGAATCCAGTCACGTCCTGGGGCAGACTATATGCTGACTACAGGTGGAAGTATACAGCTATCGACTGAACTTTGAGAGTTTCAATCTATATGAGTGTAAGAAATATTATATCTAGTCTCTGTATATTTTTTCCTTTAGGAATGTGAGGCATAGTCCAAATGACATCAAATACTTTGTGTCTCAGATGATATTACTTTTTACTATTATACTCAAATATTTCTTAGTTAAGTCGAACTATAGGATCACCATATATTTACCATTAAAGGTACAATCCCAGTAGTATCAGATTAATTTCATTGCTCCCCCCAAAGTTCAGAATTTTATCAAAGTACTTTTTACTAATCATACTGTTGTCGACACTGACTGAAAGAGGCTGGTTATTCTATATGACCTCTTGCGTTTAGTTTGTTTTGGAAAACTTTTTTTGTTTTCTATCCTACATTGACATCAATACCTGTTCAATCAATGATGAAAACCAAATGCTGTTTTCATTGCCTATTGATTACCATCATTATTTTCCCCAAGAAGGGATCGAGTGGCTCTCATAACCCCTTTTCTAGTTATAGAAATTTAGGCTGAATTATGTGCTATTGTCTCCTAAATATAGCACTCTGCTCTGAGTCTGCATTATTCATGTACTTAAGAATAATATTGTTTAAGTAAGTTGTATCAAGTTTTTTCTCCATTCAGAAGTTTTAAAAACCTGCATTCTATTTCTAGTTTATGAGTGTTTTCCTTGAAAAGGTTACAGCATTTTGTTTGAGTCTATACTTTATTATTTCTATGCATATCTAAATAGTAGTTCTCTTTATATGTGTATATATATATGTATATTGTAACTAATAGAGAGATATAGAGTTGCAACTCTATAGCAACTTCCTGTGTTACTTTCTAATGTTATTTCTCTGTGTTCTGAGAATAAACCCCAAAAATACAAATATAGATATTTTTATTTTGAATCTTTAAAAGCCAAGAACATATGAGTGCATGAGTCCTTTTGGTAGAATGAATTAATTTTCTTTGGGTATATACCTAGTAATAGGATTGCTGGGTTGAATGGTAGTTCAACACTTAGTTCTTTGAGGAATCTCCAAACAACTTCTACAGAGGCTAAGCCAACTTACACTCCCACCAATTGTGTATCAGTGTTGCATTTTCTCTGCAGCCTCACCAATATCTGTTATTTTTGTGTGTGACTTTTTAACAAAAGGCATTCTGATTGATGTGAGATGGTATCTCATTGTAGTTTTGATTTGTATTTCTCTGAAGATTAGTAATGAGCTTTTTAAAAATATGTTTCTTGACCCCTTGTATGTCTCCTATTGAGAAGTGTTCATGTTCATTGCTCACTTTTGAATGGGGGCTATTATCTTTTTGTTTATTGGTTTATTTAAGTTCTTGTAGATTCTGGATATTAGACCTTTGTTTGATGTGAAGTTTGTGAATATTTTCTGTCACCTATTGGTGCATTGCAGCACTATTCACAATAGCTAAACCTTGAAATCAACCTAGGTGCCTATCATGGGTGGATTGGATTTTTAAAAAGTAGGACATATACACCATAGAGTATTATGCAGCCATAAAAAGGAAGGAAGTCATCTCTTTTGGAGTAACATGGATGCAGCTGGAGGCCATTATTTTAAGTGAACTAATTCAGAAACAGAAAATCAAATACTGCATGTCCTCAGTGATATGTGGGAACGAAACATTGGATATACATGGACATAAAGATCGGAAAAATAGACATTGGGGACTACTGGAGGGAGGAGAGAATGAGGGGTAAAAGGGTTGAAAAACTACCCATTGGTTACTATACTCACTACATGGGTGATGAGTTCAATCGTACCCTAAATCTCATCATCACACAATATACCTTTGTAATAATCTTGCATACATACTCCATAATTCTAAAACAAAATGTGAAAAAAGTAAAAAATTAAAAGCCAAGAACAGATGTTTTTCAAGACCCATCTGGCAATTACATAAGTCATCACATACTACATGAAAAATATCAATACTTTGCAAAAATTGAAGTTATTTGGAGTATATTCTCAGAATAAAGATAAATAACAATAGAAAATAATACAAGAATTGCTTGATAATTTGAGCACTCCAGAATTAAACTCCAACTAACTAAATAAACATTGTGTCAAAGAGCAAATCAAAATTGAGGTTAGAATTCTTTATAGAAAGCTAGGTCCATGTGCACACTCTATAAACAATTCATGGTATATAACCAAAGAGTCCAGAGAGGAAAATTGATGGGATATGTGTTCACAATAGAAGGAAATAGATTCTAAAGTTATGTAGTAAAAAAGAACATAACAGTTGCATATATATCACTATTCATGTTTTATATAAATATATATATGTTTTTATGCAAACTTTATGCCAATTCATTTGAGACTATAAATGAATGAATTTCTATGTTCCCAAAAAATTGAAGAAAGAAGTATTCAAAATAAACTTGAAAAAACTTTATAAAATATTGAAAAACAATAGAAACTAGAAAAGAAGTACAAACCAACTATGAATAGCAGATATTAAAAACATATATGTGTTTCATATATGTATATGTCACATATAGTATTTCATATATGTATATATCAAACAGAACATAAATTTTTTAAATATGCGTATACACTAAAATAAATATGCAAGAATATAATATTTACATACTATTTAATATTTATATTTAGTCATTTGTATATTAACATTCACAAGTATCAATCTTTTTTATGGAGCATGTAGAACACATAATTAAATGAATAACTTTTAAACATATTGAAAACGCCTTTATCCAATCTAAGCGCGAGGAACAGATGGTTTATACATGTGTTCCATCATAGCTAATAGTAATAGATAATTCTCATATTATTTAAACTCCCCCAAAGTCATAAGGAACTTATGAAAGTATGCTCAATTTATTTTATTTGATACAAATTTTGTATTACAAATTTTCAGAAACACAATAGTATACTTTGCATCAATCTCAAATATTAATAAGACACACAAAGTCTAATTAAAATTACTTTTTCTTGATTATGAATTTATTTCTTATTTGGAATAAGAAGAAGTGTGAGATAAGAACATCAAATACTATGAGCTTGTCAATCATCTTCATTATCATACTAATGAAAGTAACTCCTACGTAGCTCTCACTCCATGCCAGGCACTGTTGTATGGCTTTATGTGTATTAACTCACTTAATCTTTATACGAATCCTATGAAATAAGTAATCCCCATTTCTAAATTAGGTAGTGAGGCTTAATAAGATTCCACAACTTTTCCAAGGTCATAAAAGTTTTAAGAGGCCAACCCAGGTTGCAAAGCCTGTTAATAACCATGAAGAGGAACTTCTAAATCCCCTTTGATTATGGCAAGAAAAAAAAAAAATACCCAGAACAATTGCCACAACAAAATGAAATCCAAATTTTATAATAGGAGTATCTTTCTTTTATTTTTTTATTTTTATTTTTATTTTTTTTATTTTTTGTGATGGAGTCTCGCTCTGTAGCCCAGGCTGGAATGCAGTGGAGCAATCTCTGCTCACTGCAGCCTCTCTGCCTTCCGGGTTCCAGCAATTCTCCTGCCTCAGCCTCCTGGGTAGCTGGGATTACAGCTGTGCAGTGCCACACCTGGCTAATTTTTATTTTATTTTATATTTTTATTTTTTGAGACGGAGTCTCGCTCTGTCGCCCAGGCTGGGGTGCAGTGACATGATCTCGGCTCACTGCAAGCTCCGCCTCCCGGGTTCACGCCATTCTCCTGCCCCAGCCTCCTGAGTAGCTGGGACTACAGGTGTCCGCCACCACATCTGGTTAATTTTTTGTATTTTTAGTAGAGACAGGGTTTCACTGTGTTGGCCAGGATGGTCTCAAACTCATGACTTCAGGTGATCCGCCTGCCTCGGCCTCCCAAAGTGCTGGGATTACAGGCCTGAGCCACCATGCCTGGCCTGAATTCTCTTAATATGATGATTACTTATCAGAAATAGCACAAAGCTCCATGAATAGAGAAATATAAAAAGCCCTAATATCATCAATAATATAAGCATGTTTGCTATAAACACGTTGATTTGTTTATTTTTTTCTGGAATTTTACCCAATGCTATTAAGAAGGAATAAAAAGAGAGCTGTTGATTTGAGTTTGAAACAGGATATTTCTTCATTATTATCAAGTTATATATTTATTACTATGAATGCTCAAGTTATTCAATGATGATAAAATCAACACCAAGGTTACTATATTGTTAAAAGGATACATTTACAACATTTGGCCTGATGATAAAAGTTAACATTCATGGAGGTGATACTGTATGTCAGACACTACTCTGATAAGTTTGCCTGTATTAATTCATTTGATTTTCACAAATACTGTGTACAATGTCAACAGTTATGAATTCTGCTCATAACTAGTAAGTGAATAATAATTTTTTCAGAAAAGATATTGTTTCATTGAATATAAAATAAGTCAGGCTAAGAGTACCTCTGGGTTTTTCTGGTGGGTCCATGAACTCATGGATGGACCAAGCTTCAATTTTTCTATATCTTTAGCATGGGTCTTCCATTACAGCAATGGCACAGGAGTCCTGCCATCATTCCTACATCCTTGGTGGGGAAAGGAGGAAAAGTGCAAAGATGTTTCTGCCAGCAGAATAGGACTCTTTGCAGAAGTATTATTCAAATGATTTGATGCATATCTCTTTGAGTAAGCCTATCAGAAATGAGGCTAGAAAATGTGGACTTTCATTGCACACTTTGTGCACAACCAAAAGTATTTCACCCCAAGAAACAAAACAAGGGAAGTAACTTGTCTAACAATGCCTGAACAGAAAAGAGTAAAGATTTGTTTTAAATTTAGAAAGTCTGATGCAAGAAGTTCTCTTGACCACAGTAATGTATTTTCAAAACAAAAACATATGCATAAATTAAAGGCTTTTTACAAAATAAAAAATATATTGTATAAAAATTATTCATTACAGCTACCAAAGTATGAATTAATGAACACTTGTTTAAAAATAGGTATAACACCAAATAATTCAAATTATATAATTTTATTAAATTATTTGAGAGTCTTGAGTAAATGGAATGAAGTATCATGTTCCCGAATAAACAACTAAGTGTTGTAAAGAGATCAATTTTCATCAGATTGATTTATACATTTTAATTAGAAAAATAGAATATGGGGAAGATCTAGTCTAGGAAGCACAAGAGCCAACAAAACCAAACCAAAACAAAAAAAGAATAGCAGCATATTATTTGGTCCCTCAATTTTAGAATTAAAGTATTAAGGACATGATACTTATGTAATAGACTAATCAATAACCCAGAGTAAACGTTCCAGATAGACATGGCAGCACACTGGGAAATTTAGTACATGATTAAGTTATTAGTGAATATCATTGGTCTTTAAATATAATGTTGCATACTGAAGAAATGGCAATTTATCCATAGTAGGAATTCATCAAGAAAAATAGTGTCATTACAAATATTGCATGCAATATATATGAAACCTAAGATTAATGTAACATATGTAATCCTAGACAGATACATGTGTTTATTCACTCATTTAGTCAATAAACATTTATTTAGTATCTACCATGCTTGCTATGCTAGGAGCAGGCAATGCAGATTTTCTCCAGGGTATTGTTGCTTGAGGAAAGAAAGGCCTTATAATCACGTGTGACACACAGCTACAGAGCACAGTATAAGAAAAAAGTTTAACTTAACACTGAAACTTTTTCTTCTATTGGTTCATAAAATGCATAGTTAGTTCCCTTGCCAAAATTATCTTGTCAATTTTATCTAGTAGCATAGTCATATAACTAGGAGATATCCAAGATTAAGCTTTCCCTTCACACATGTGGAATTAAAGAATTGGAAAGAGATTTTACACACATGTGAGATTAAAGAACAGAAAGAGATTTTATGCAAAAGCAAATTGATGGGATTTTCTTTTAAAACAATTGTTTAAAAAGAGGAGTAAGTGGTGCAATCAAGCAGAATTTTGCCTTCTAACAAAGCAATTGATTTTTCATTAAAATCATTGTGAAAAAGAAAATTGCTGTAACCAAATATTTTAGTCTAATATAAACCTACAACTATAATTACCGAAAGAGAGAAAAAGCAAGTGAAATCATAATGTCACTAATTTCTTTGCTTAGCTGTGTCTGGTTCAGATCTTCTGATATTTACATCAAATTTTTAAAAATTATTATTGAGGATAAACCATCCTTTGAAACTATCAGATCCTCATGTACCAAGACACATACACAGTCAATCAGTATGTGTTATTTTTTTCTTGTGATGATTCTGATAATAATGATATATGTTTTGCAGAAAGCAAGTCATGAGTTTGCTTATGGATCATCATATTTGTACAGTACGCCAAATGGCAATACCAAGATATCTTACATTTTACTTTTTATATATTTTTAGCTTTTGAATAAAACTGTTTTTAATGTAATAAATGCAAATCAAACTGTTAAGTTATTTCATTATGAATTGATAATACATGACGATGATATTTAAGTTACTATGTATTGGCCGTTATAGTAGCATTGTGTTTCACATGAATATTTTGATACTCAGAAAAATTTATGTCTTTTTCTTATATAGATAGAGAAAATACTAGAAACTAAATCCAAGAATATATGTTGCTTCTATGATTGTATTTCTAAGTCTATTGAAATTTATATAGTTTTTTTCTTCATTCTGTTTTTAGCACAGTATGATTATTTTAATTAAATTAATATTTACATATGACAAGAGTAACACAAAACAAGGGTTAAATGAAATTAAATGCACAGATTTTTAACTCTGAGTTTAATGAGTTTTAACAACTATGTACACCCAGATGAGCATGATCTCAATCTGTATTTAGATTTTTATCACTTCAGAAAATTATTTCATGCTTCTGTCCAAACTCTTTCCTTCATACAAATATTTTTCTAATTTATGCCACCATAATTCCATAATTTACTTTTACCTACTCATAATTCATAAAAGTGAAATCACATAATATGTGCTCCCTTGTGTTTGACTTTTTTCTTCAATACAGTGCTTTGAGTATTCATCAAAGTTATTGCAAAGATTATTTGTGCATTTGTTTTTGCTGAGAAGTATCCCTTTTTTGATTACAGTTTGGACCTATTATGAATAAAGCTGCTATAATTAATTACACAAAAGTATTTTTGTGGACATATGTTTTGATTTCTGTTGGATAAATACTTAAATGTAGAATTGCTAGATGAAAGGTTAACTTCATAAGGAATAACATAAACTTTTCTAAAATGTTATACTTCACTAGCAATATGCCATTATTTCTATTGTTCAAAATCCTCACTGACATTTGAAATGTTCACTCTTTTTTACTTTAGCCATCTTGGTTTGTGGAAGGGTTGTCAGGCTGTGATTTTAATATGCATTTTTCTTATGATTCCTGATAATGAGCATCTTTTAAGGCAATTTTTGGCCATTTTTTATCTTCTATTGTGATTATCTTTTCAAAGACTTTCCCCTTTTTCTTTTAGGCTGGATTGTTTGTCTTTTTATTGTTGATTTGTAAGAATTATTTACATATTCTAGTTACAAATTGTATTTTCTCCAAATCTGTAATTTAGATTATCATTTTCTTAATAATTTTCTTTGAAGATCAAAGTTTCTTATGTTGATAGTTTGAATGTATCATTTTTATACTTAATATTTTATCCAGTTTGAAACATCATAGATTAATTCAAAATCATGAAAACTTACTTCTAATTTTTTCTCTATCTGTATTATTAGGTTGGTATAAAAGTAATTGTGGTTTCAGACCATGAATTTTAAATCATTATAACTAGGCTCAAAAACATCTTTATTAATCAAATTAGGAACCATGACAATTAACACATTTTTGCCAACAAGAAATAAATGTGTTTATTCCTGTAGCATAAAAATCCGTGCCTTGGAATTCAACAAACTGTTGGAAAGCATTTCGTGCATTTTGCTGGTTGTGAAAGTGTTTTTCCTGCAAAAAAAAATTGGCGAGATGCTAGAAGTGGTAGTCGGTTGGCGAGAGGTCAGGTAATGTGGCAGATGAGGCAAAACTTCTAGCTCAATTCGTTCAACTTTTGAAGTGTGGACTGTGTGACCTGTGGTCCCGCGTTGTTGTGGAGAAGAATCGGGCCCTTTTCTGTTGACCAATGCCGGCTGTAGGCGTTGCAGCTTTCATTGCATTTCATTCATCTGCTGAGCATACTTCTCAGCTGTAATGTTTTTGCAGGGATTCAGAAAACTTCAGAGGAAGAGACTGGGAGCAGACCACCCAACAGTGACCATGGCCTTTTTTTAGTGCAAGTTTGGCTTTGGGAAGTGACCTGAAGCCTCTTCTCAGTCTAATCACTGAGCTGATTGTGGTTGGTTGTCTTTCAAAATCCACTTTTTGTCGCACATCACAATCTGATCGAGAAATGGTTCATTATTGTTGTGTAGAATAAGAGAAGACAACACTTCAAAATGATTTCTTTTTTTTTTTTTTTCACCCAGCTCAGGAGGCACCCATTTATCGAGCTTTCTCACCTTTCCTACTTGTTTCGAATGCCGAATGACTGTAGAATGGTCAATGTTGAGTACTTGGCAACTTCCAGCCTAGTTGTAAGAGGATCAGCTTTGATGATTGTTCTCAACTGATCATCGTCAACTTCTGACAACTGGCCCCTACACTAATCTTCAAATCTCTCGTCTCCTTTGCAAAACTTCTTGAACCACCACTGCACTGTACATATACATTTGTTAGCAGTTCCTTAGCCAAACGCATTATTGATTTTACGAGTTGTCCCTGCTGCTTTGCGACCTATTTTGAACTCAAATTTTAAAAATGGCTTGAATTTGCTTTTTGTCTAACATCATTTCCATAGTCTAAAATAAACATAAAATAAACAGCAAGTAATAAGTCATTTGCGCAAAACATAAAATGGGAAATACCCATAAAATAATGTATAACAGGCTGGTGCGGCGGCTCATGCCTGTAATCCTAGCACTTTGGGAGGCAGAGGCGAGCAGATCACTTAACATTAAGAGTTTGAGACCAGCCTGGCCAACAGCCTGGCCAACAATTGACTGTCTCTACTAATAATAAAAAAATTAGCAGGTATGGTGGTGCACGGGCTGTAATCCCAGCTATTCAGGAGACTGAAGCAGGAGAATCGCTAGAACCTCAGAGATGGAAGTTGCTGTGAGCCGAGTTTATACCACTGCACTCCAGCCTGGGTAACAGAGTGAGACTCTGACTTAAAAAATAAAAATTAAAAATAAAATAAATGATGTATAACATAATCGCATTTATCTAAGAATGTATTCCAATATCAAATAAAAATCCCAACAATGCAAAAACCGCAAATTATGTTTGCACACACTTCATATAATTTTAGCCCTAATAGTTAAGTCTTTGACCTGTCTTGAATTAATTTTTGTTTATGTTGTGACGTAGTGGCAAAATTTCTTCTTTTGTTGTTGTTCTGTGAATATTCCGTTGTTTCTATATCAATTATTTGAGAGATTTCTTTTTCTCCTTATAATTTTCTCAGTTCTTTGGTCAAAAAACAATTGACTACAAAAATAGTACTTATATTTATTTTAGGCTATAATATTTAAAGAAATAAATGGAAAAATAATTAATAAGGACTCTTATTAAATTATGTTCACCAGTATTTTAAGTACCTGCACTAAGCCCCGTAACCTGAGTACTCAATCTGAAATTAATTTACTGAGGGAAGTAGTAGTGCTAATTCATAAAAATGCCTATTATTCTTCATCTTGATTAGAAAAGCACAATGGACTTCCTTTGAATTCTTATAGCTCTAATAATTGCCCCCTCGATTATATATATATTACCAAGAGACCAAATATGGAGAATACAGTTCTTACATATATACAGGTTGAATACTGTTAAGACAGAAGGCAAACATTCAAATACAAGTTGAAAAATACTTTTAGAAAGTTACAGATAAAGACATAATAATATCATATATAAATAAAAGCAAACAATACAAAATTACACTTTTTTTCTGAGTTAACTGAAAATTTCAGTTTCATTTCAGTGCTCCTCAGTTTTTGTAATAAAATCAACATTTAATGTATATGGTTTGTATCACCTTTAGAACCATGCAACATTTGGGAATTTATTTTCATACATAAGAAAAACTAGTCAAAAATTTAGTGTGTAGGATTTGGCCCGGTGCCATTTAAGAAAAGCTCAAAAACTTTTAATTGCTGTGTTCAAATTTCAGATGCCACATTAGTGTCAATGTAATGGGAAGTAGGGCCGGTGAGCCTCTTAACGAAGCAAGGGCATGAAATTCATCCAGGGGATGTGACAGATGAGTGCTTAGCAAATGTTAGACCAGCCATGATACTTTAGCACATGACATCGTATTGTCTGACTAATTATGGGATAGCTCAAAGTAGAGGTTTGTGCTGGTAATCAGGAACCAGAGTCAGTGGAAAGCTAATTGTAGGGTCAGATTGAACATTTGGAGGTGGTAGCTGTGTCCTGATTTATTAACACAGACAAGATCACAGTAAAAAAGGATCAATCATGCTATTGAGCAGATAAACTACATCCTTGATTTTGCAAAGGGAGAAAAGAACATGGTCTTTGTGCGTAAGTGGACAAACTTTTTAATTATTGTGTTGAATCAAACACAAAATAGTTACTTCCATTTTGTATTTTAAAGAAAAAGGTCATATAATAAACAGTTATGTTCTTTTCAAAAGGTGAATGTATTATATGATAAAAAATAAAACAAAGAGAAAGTGAATTTTGACAAAACTATTGAGAAGAATATGACAATTTTATTACCATAAATTAAACTAGATTAAACAATTTTTTTTAATTTTTAATTTTTTATTTTTTTTGAGATGGAGTCTCGCTCTGTCGCTCAGGTGAGAGTGCAGTGCCGCGATCTCAGCTCACTGCAAGCTCTGCCTCCTGGGTTCACGCCATTCTCCTGCCTCAGCCTCCCGAGTAGCTGGGACTACAGGCCACCACCACTCCCGGCTAATTTTTTTTTTTTTTTTTTTTGTATTTTTAGTAGAGATGGGGTGTGAGCCAGGATAGTCTCATCTCCTTACCTCGTGATCCGCCTGCCTCGGATTAAACAATATTTCTTAATGACATCTTCATCTTGGCACTAGAGCTATGTTGGGATGCTTGGTTCATAGAGGAGAAAGACAACTTTTTGTTACCTATACACATTTTGTTACCTATACACACAGAAGCCTATACACATTCCATGATTCTTCTGAATGACACTATATAAAATATTAACCAAAAGTGTAGCACAGTCCTAAGTTTGCCAACTGTTTTCCAACGCAAAGAATGAGAGCTTTAATGCAATAATTGAAGGAACAGAGAAGGCAATGTTAGAATGCCGACACTTCCAGCCTATATTCTGAAACTGAAAGAACTAAAAGTATTTTTAAGAAAAAGGAAGATAGATGAAAATGAGTTTCTAAAGCATGAAAATTGTATTTTCAGATATATAAGAAATTATCACAGCGCATCATCATTAAATTAATTCTGCAGTTGTTCAAGAAGATGAAATAAAAGTGACTAGAAAAATTATATTGATAAAGTTTGGAACTCTCTATTATGCAAATAAAGATTGTAAAATCTATCATGTAAAATAAGAGATTATCCTTCTGTGGATGATAAAGTCCTCACCCTTTGAAGAAAATAAAATTGATTTTTTATAAATATAATGTAGGCATATTGAGATTTGAATCAGATACCTTCTCTGTTATTCAGGAAGTCCAACAGTTGTCATCTACAGCTGACATGGAGTGAAGTAGGAGGGAAGCTGGCTAGCGGAGCACTGTATCCTCTTACTCATTCAAATTTTGTTTTTGTCCTCTCCAAATAGTACTTTGCCAACTGGTTTCCATATTCTATACTAGATTACACACATTTACTTTAGTTGTAATGCATAACTACACCTAAAAATTGTATTTAAAAACTAAAAAACAGGGCAATGTCCACAATGTAATCACACTCTGAAAGTCTATCAAGTTATCATTGCAGCCAAGGTTGGAAACACTGTGGAAGCAACTGAAAAAAAGGGTTCTCTCTAAAACCCACCCACGGTGGCTCACAGAATCTTCTTATGGAGCTCGAGAGTGAATCATGAGATGAAAGAGGAGCTGGGAACTGAACTTCCTCTGGTAAATCTTTTGTACCCTAAGCACATTCACTCTTGAGTATCTAGCCTTCCTATTTTCACACACTTTCTCTAAGTGTATTACAAGAAAAACATAAAAATAAAATAAAGAACAGAATCATCCAGGTAGTTTGCTTGCCAATTTTTCAGTTCATGGGTGTATTTCAGTTGGCAAACTGGTACACAGGTCTGTATTGTCATATAATGTCCAAATTACTTACTTTGCCTCATGTTCATCCTTCTTCTACCTCAGAAATTTGTATAAAGTTTTCATTAATATTCAAGTATATTACACAAACTTTGGAAGCTTCTGTGTGATGTGTAGGAAATGTCTGCTTATTAAATATGCTTAGATAAGTATCTGGAAATCTGGAACTCTGTTATCACATTCAATGAATCTGGTGATGAGTTAGTTAGAAGTAATGATCAGGAAAGTTCTTCAAAATATCCCTTCAAATATACTGACAGTGTCATACTTTACTGTTAAGACTGTATTATATACCCACCTCTCCAAATCCTTATGTTGGAGCCCTAACTCCCGATGCTACTGTATTTGTTGACCCGGCCTCTAATAAGGTAATAAAGGTTAAATAAAGTACTCAATATTAAAAGTAGTCTTTTTATAGGAAGATGAAGAAATACTAGGGATGTACATCAGAGAGAAAAGACCATGTAAAGATGCAACTACATGGTGTCCATCTGCAAACTAAAGAGACAGGTCTTAGGAAAAAGTAAACCTACCAAGTTGATCTTGGACTTCCA
The DNA here is from genome assembly GCF_049350105.2 of Macaca mulatta. NCBI lineage: Eukaryota > Metazoa > Chordata > Mammalia > Primates > Cercopithecidae > Macaca > Macaca mulatta. The sequence continues at coordinate 28,716,244 of NC_133410.1, read as the reverse complement.
GCCTTCAGAACTAGGAGAAAATACATATCTGTTGTTTAAGCTGTCTAGTCAGTGGCACTTTGTTACAGCAGTCCTAGCAAACTAATAAATCTACACAGAACAAAGTAAAATTTTATTCAAACATAACATAAGAAACCTTGTATATAAGTTTTCCTCCTGGATTGAGAAATTAGAAAATGAATAAGGCATAGGGGTAAGTCCTAGACTCTATTCTCAGTGATACAGAGAACTTGATTCTGAGCTATGTGCGTTGGTATCACTGTAGGTCAAGGATATGTGGAGGAGTTTGAACACATTGAACTATCACATCTGATGCATTTGCTGAAGATGTTAGTGAACTTATAAAAATTCGTAATTTGGACAATGGCAATGTAGAGTTGACTCTACTAATAACATTTAATATAATTCATTCTGTACTAAGTGTCAAAAAGTTTACCATAAATGTTCGGAAGTGATTTTTTTTTTTTTTTTTTTTTTTTTTTTTTTTTTTTTTGAGACGGAGTCTCACTCTGTCACCCAGGCTGGAGAGCAGTGGCACCATCTTGGCTCACTGCAACTTCCACCTCTTAGGTTCAAGCGACTTCTGCCTCAGCCTCCCAAGTAGCTGGGACTACAGGCACACACCACTACACCCAGCTAATTTCTGTATTTTTAGTAGAGATGGAGTTTTTGCTTTTTTTGGCCAGGTTAGTCTTGAATTTCTGACCTCAGATGATCTGCCCGCCTCGGCCTCCCAAAGTGCTGAGATTACAGGCGTGAGCCACAGCACCAACCAATTTCCTTAAGTCAAAACAGCAATCGATGCATAATGTATATATATTGTGCTTCCATATATATGCTTATATATATTATTTATGTATTATGTAATGCACACATATTATGTGTCTATGTATATATCTAATAGCAATATTTTATATATGTGAGAAACCTTTTGAAATAGTATATACCTATTACATTTAAGGCACATTTACTTACTGCAAATTAACATTATCCAATAGTTAACACCAAAATAATTGTCAAGATAAGGTATAAAATCCAATGTCTACTTAAACTCTCTAATTGTTCAATTACTCTGTATCTAAGCAAAAATGAGATCAGTCAGGTTAATATTTTATTTTTCCTTATACTTATAATTTTCTGTATTGACTGTACCTGAAATATGCTTAAGATATTCTTGGTATATTTTTACTATACATGTGTCTATCAGTGTATGTGAAATATACATTCTCTATATGTTCATGTGAATATAAAAGCATTGGTTGATCCTAAACTGATGCCAAATGATGAATGAGGATGTGCTCTATGTTATCTGCTGAGTGACTGGTCACCAAAAATATATTCCATAACACAGTCTAAATATTTTTTACAGTTGTTAATAATAAAAGTGTGCAGAGTAAAACTCTAGACTTGTCCTTTGGTAACACCTTCTCCACGATAATAGAGTATCACAGTAAGGAAGTTGTCTCTCTAGGAATGAAAGGGCATTAACCGTGTGAGAGTATCAACTACCCTTCTCTCATTTGACTTTTCTCAGCACCCTTGTCTCTTACAGATGTGACCAGGCACAGCTAAAGCATGCTAAGCTGCAGGAAGAGAACTATCAAGATCCCCAGGTACACAACCACCACTAATGGGTCTCTAGGCACCTACACATCTCTAGAGCAAGGACATCCCAAGTGTTCTGTCTGGCCGATAAGCAGGTGGCTCCTACCAGATGGCAGGATGCATTGTGGACATTTTGCCAATTATATTTCTAGCCAGTGGCACCCTGGGGTATCTCTGGAATATGTGTAGGAAATTTTAAAATCCTCTGGAGTATCTAAAACACATTTTGATGATAAATAGAAGCTATAGGGCATGTGAGTTGTCCTGATCACGTATTTTTTTTTCTAAATGAAACTTTTGGTTATATATTTCTGAAGAACTTCAGAAGCCCTAGACTCCTTAAAGTCCTTGGAGAGTCTCTTTCAGTGAATCATACTTTTACAGCCAAATGAAACAAACACGAAATCCCTCCGCATAACTTACTGCACTATAACTCCCATCTGAATTTTCTATTTTATGTAGTGCCCAAATTAGTTATTTCCCATAGAAACAGTCGATAGACTCTTTCAAAAAGCTCACTCTTAATCTACAATTCCAGAGTTTTCACGAGATCCTTGTCTTACATGAAGAAAATATATAAATTAATGTTAAAAATTTTTAAAAATCTGAAGAATTCTGCTAATAATTTACCTCCTGAGTGGTAATAATTACTACTCTGCAATAATTTAGAGTGCTGTAAATTTGTGAATGGAAACCAGTATGAATATTTTAATCATTAGACAAAATTAGACTTATATTTCTTAGTACTTCCTACTAGATTATATTCCAATGCATTGTATTTTGTTTGTTGAGACAGAGTCTCACCCTGTCACCCAGGCTGGATTACAGTGGCATAATCTTGGCCCACTGCAATCTCTGCCTCCCCGGTTCAAGTCATTCTCATGACTCGGCCTCCTGAGCAGTTGGGACTACAGGTGTGCACCACCATGCTTGGCTATTTTTACATTTTGGGGGGGATTTTAGTAGAGATGGGGTTTCGCCATGTTGGCGAGGCTGATCTCAAACTCCTGACCTCAAGTGATCCACCCATCTTGGCTTCCCAAAGTGCTGGGATTACAGGCCTGAGTCACCAAGCCCAGCCCATTCAGAGACATTTTCTTATCCCCTGAAATGCTTTAATATTAAAATAAGGAGCTATTTCATCTTAAAAATATGAATGTATTGAGTAGTATACACTCAACTGAATTTATAATTATAAAAAAAACAAGGGAGGAAGAAACACATAAAAAGACTAGGGAAGACTGCAATAATTGATGGTAAAAAAGGAAGATGAATTTCTATAATTAGAAAAAAAGGTAAAATATATTAAAAATGTGATTTAAAAATGTTTTAACATATGATAACATAGATGTTCACACCATTCAGTCACCAGCATTGATATACAAGTAATCCTTTATGTGAGACCTATACTGAAAATCAATGTAAAATATGTTAAGGAAAAGAAACCAGAAGATGTCTATACCTTTTAAATAAAAATGAACATAGACCTCAAAGTATGTTTTATTTTCTTTAACTGATATTGCCTTTACTCACCAAATGATTTTGTTGAAAATCTAAGTTCTCACATAGGTACCATATTGAACAAAATATGTCCTCTAAAGAAATTTAGCAGCAGCTAACAAAGATGAGTTATGACAGAAATCTAGTTAACGGGATAAGGGTTACTTGTGTTGATGTCTACAGGTAGTCCTGGACCTGCATTTCTATGAATTCCACACATGTGAAAATGCAGACAAATATTAGAGTAATGTGTCAACAAGACAACGAACATGAGGCTTACTGACACCACCAGAAGCTTGGAGAGAGGCATAGGACAGATTTTCTTCAGAGGTTCCAGAAGAAGCCAACACTGCTACCCCTTCGATTTCAGACTTCTGGCCTCCAGGACTGTAAGAGAAGTTTCTGTTTTGAACCACTCAGCTTGTGGTGTTTTGTTATATCAGCCCTAGTAACCTAATAGATATAATACCTAGACCCAAGTTTGTTCTACACAGAACCTAACAGATGGAGTGAAGAATGGTGTTGTCTTGTCTAAATATACAATTTTACATATTATACTTGATGAGAAGCTTATAGTCTAAGTGGCAATCCATTTTTTAAAGATTCAACTTTCTTCCATTCAGATAAAAAAAATTCATAGAATGAGATTATAGAATTAGTATTAAAGTATATAGATTATATACTTTATTAAAGTATATAGATTATTAGTATACTAAAGTATATAGATTTGTTCAGAAGAAGTCATCACCCCTTATTAAACATGAGCAGGATGATATGGCTTGGTTCTGTGTCCCCACACAAATCTCATCACAAATTGCAATCCACGCTTACGGAGGGAGGGACCTGGCGGAAAGTGACTGGATCATGGGAACTGTTGTTCTTGTGATAGACAGGAAGTTCTCATGAGATCTGAAGGTTTTAAAAATGGCTGTTTCTGTGACGGAGAGGATGTGGAGAAATAGGAATGCTTTTACACTGTTGGTGGGAGTATAAATTAGTTCAACCATTGTGGAAGACAGTGTGGCAATTCCTCAAGAATCTAGAACCAGAAATACCATTCGACCCAGAAATCCCATTACTGGATATATGCCCAAAGGATTATAAATCAGTCTACTATAAAGACACTTGCATTTATATATGTGTGTGTTTAATATATATATATATACACACACACACACATATATATGTAGTGGCACTGTTCATAATAGCAAAGACTTGGAACCAACCCAAGTGCCCATTAATGATAGACTGGATAAAGAAAATATGGCACATATACACCATGGAATACTATGCAGCCATAAAAAAGGATGAGTTCATGTCCTTTGCAGGGGTGTGGATGAAGCTAGAAACCATCATTCTCAGCAAACCATCACAAGAACAGGAAACCAAACACCACATGTTCTCACTCATAACTGGGAGTTGAACAATGAGAACACATGGACACAGGAGGGGAAGATCACACCCTAGGGCCTGTCAGGGGGTAGGGGGCTAGGGGAGGGATAACATTAGGAGAAATACCTAATGTAGATGACTGGGTGATGGATGCAGCAAACCATCATGGCACGTGTGTACCTATGTAACAAAACTGCATGCTTTGAAAATGTACCCCAGAACTTAAAGTATAATTTAGAAAAGAAAGAAAGAAAAAATGGCAGTTTCTCCTGCACTCTCTCTCTTTTCTGCCACTTTGGGAAGAAAGTGCTTGGTTTCCTTTCACCTTCCACTATTACTGTAAGTTTCCTGAGGCCTCTCTAGTCATGCAAAACTGTGAGTCTATTAAACCTCTTTTGCTCATAAGTTGCCCAGTCTCCAGTAGTATCTTTATAGCAGCGTGAGAAGGACTAAGACACAGGGCTTATATATTCATTGATGTGGAATCATAGTTACATTATTCAGGGTTCCCTAGAGGGACAGAGTTAATAAGATACACACACACACACACACACACACACACACACACAGAGAGAGAGAGAGAGAATATATATATTATATATATATAGAGAGAGAATTAGTTTATTAAGTATTAGCTTACATGATCAGAAAGCTTATGGAGCAAGGAGAACCAGTCTGAGCCTCAAAACTGAAGAACTTGGAGTCTGATGTTTGAGGGCAGGAAGCATCCAACACGAGAGAAGATGTAGGCTGGGAGGCTAGGCCAGTCTCACCTTTTCACATTTTTCTGTCTGCTTTATATTCAATGGCAGTTAATTAGATTGTTCTCACCAGATTAAGAGTGGGTCTGCCTTCCCCAGTCCACTGACTCAAATGTTAATCTCCTTTGGCAACGCCCTCACAGACACACCGTGGATCAATACTTTGCATCTCTCAGTCCAATCAAGTTGACACTCAGTGTAAACAATCACAATAGTTTTCATGCTGAATCCTAGTTTCTACTTTATGCCACCAAACTGACTTCACTTGAGAATTCGATTGCCACCAGTAGATTTAAGAATAAATACTTAGAGTGACAAGGGTTGGAGAGTGGCATTACAAAAAAAAAAAAAAAAGAATGAAAAAAATGTTAAAAATACCACTCAGAAACATGGTTAGGTAAGATAGGTCCTCCGGAGTCCTGTGAGACTCTTCAGTATATAAGAACTTGGTCCCGAAGAGAAGGCTTTAGTTTCTTCCTTTCTACTTTAGTATCGAATTTCAATGTTGTTAGAGGTTTCTCTATTAATATGTGTAATATCAATAGGAGTTATCTGAAGAAAGGATGAAATCAGGGGCCATTTTTTTTTGTTACTTCCAAATTAATGATATTAAACGTAACAATAAATTTAACTTTAGAAAGAAATAAACACAGAGAATGAACCAACACCATGGAAAGAGGAAGAACAACATCGCTTTTGGCTCATTCCCATTCACTGCCTATCCCAGATAGTATCTGTAAATTCAAAAACGGAGCTCTGCGTCTGTTTATTGATACTAGTGTTGTCATTGTGAATAAGAATTTCTGGAGTTGGTATATGAGTCTGTATTCTTATTTTATTTTTATCTTTATTTTTTTTTTTGAGACGGAATCTCGCTCTGTCGCCCAGGCTGGAGTGCAGTGGCCGGATCTCAGCTCACTGCAAGCTCCGCCTCCCGAGTTCACGCCATTCTCCTGCCTCAGCCTCCCGAGTAGCTGGGACTACAGGCGTCTGCCACCTCGCCTGGCTAGGTTTTTGTATTTTTTAGTAGAGACGGGGTTTCACCGTGTTAGCCAGGATGGTCTCGATCTCCTGACCTCGTGATCCGCCCGTCTCGGCCTCCCAAAGTGCTGGGATTACAGGCTTGAGCCACCGCGCCCGGCCCTAGTCTGTATTCTTAGAACTTCTTTTGTAATTGGGATTAACAGCCTGCTTATCAAACCATGCTTCCAGTGATCCCCATTACTTCCCGTCCTCATTCTACATTCTGATGAGGTGGCCATTCAAACAAATGCATAATCATACTGTTAAATGTTGAATAAATGATGTAAAGAAAAAAGAATAAAAAGTAATATGTTAATAATCATTGAATTAACTGTAAAATTAATGCATGGAGCACATCACTTAATTTTGGATAATGGTTTCATTTATTAAAACTTAACAGCATTTTCAGTACATGTGCCACACACTGCTACGTGCTTAATATATATTAATCTATTTAATATTCAGAACAGTCTTATGAGGTAACTATTACGATTAGTTTTACTTAGTATGGGGCTATGTAGCTTATAAATAGAAGAATATGGATTTGGCCCCAAATTCAATATTTTCTTTGAACTTTGCTGTAACAGTTCTATTAAGTGTTATGAAATTAATAATCAACAAAGTTAAAATTAGACACTTTCTTCTTAATATTAGGTATTCTAAAACATTTTTAATCTTATTGACCACTTTTCCAGTACAATACATACATAGCAAAAGGACCTTCCAATGGAGAATAAAAATGAATCTCAGCTCTGAACTAAGAAAAGAATCTCATTTGCAGGGAAATTTACATAATGATGAAAAATCCCTCTTCCCTAACTTGTTTTATTAATAATATGGTGTGTCGATAGAATTATTTTTAAAACCCATAGTGACATGCAGCTAGTTTGATGAAAGACATCAGTCTGGAACCTCAGGGAAGCTGTAACTGTACCCTAACTTTTTGCTTTTTAATTAAAATGAGTGTTATGCACATTCCAAAAATTGATCCAATTTGACATGGGTCCTCTCCTATCCTTCACAAATGATTTATATTTTATAACCAGGGAATTCTGCCCTGATTATAAAATAGGAAACATAATATTTAATACTGGATGTTAATGGGTATAATCCAAATTTCTATAAATGTTTCCCACAGTATTTTTTAAATTACTTCATTATACTCAATATTGTAAGAGGAAATCAAATAATAAGTAAATAAGTTCATGTCACAGAATTATAAAAGATAAATGCTAGCAAGAGATATTTTCCAATGCCACTACCCCATAGAGACCAATTGTGTATACTTTTAAATCTCCACATTCTTGTACAATGTTAAATCTCAGAATAAGTTTTGAATCACTGCAAGCCCTCCAATTGCTTTTGACTTTCAAACATTGCTAATACCTAAATAACTCATAAAGATATTTTCTGATATAGATTTGAAGTGTTGGTTATATTTTTATTGTAACTTTAGGAAATGCAATATTACTTAGCAATATGTTGACTACTTATACAGATTATTTTGTCAGTTATACATCTACTTTTTCCCAACCAGACCAATAAATAAAATTTTGTTTCTTATAAGATGGGCTTCATGAAAGTCAAATGAAATTTTTTTTAGAAAAGATAAAAGTTTCAGGAACCAGACCACTTGACGTCAAAAATTAATTTGGAGATGACCATTAATAATGCAAACCTAGCAATACATGTCACCTTAAATCTGGTTACCATATATTTGCTTCTATAATACCAGTTTCCTATTTGCTTCTGTGATTTTTGACGTTGGCATGCAATTATGCCACTATTTCTGCAATCCAAGGTTTCTCTGAAAGGTTGAGCAAATAAAGAGATAAAAAAGTGTGAATGGAAGAAAAAGCAAAACAGCAGTAAAAAATATTCAAAGACTAAATTAAAAGAGACAGAAAATCTTTTCAACATAATAAAAATGAAATCATAGTAGGAAGTAGTCACTTTGCTTGCATCACTTTGGCATCCATAGTGACAGTTGTCTTTATTCCTAAAAGAGTTTATTACTCTCATAATGTAATGGTTTCTGTTAGGAAAAAAAAAAAAAAAAAAAAAAAAAAAACCATGCCTCATTACTTTCAATCTCATTAGTTGCTCCATGTTATGCATTTAAGAAAATGAAAGCACATAAAAATGCTCACATATCAACATAACCAGTTATGGAATTTCTAGGTGGATTATACCTAAGATGTTGCAATTTATTAAATCAATTGGGACAAGCAAATTTCTTTTGTAATGCAATGAAAAATATTAAGCATATTTTCTGCACTTATATCTGATGTTACCTTACAATGCACAGAGGTGCTTAATAGAATTATTTTTGACAAACGATATAAATAATGTAAAGTAAAATAATAAAGAGCACATTATTAACAAAATTATCTAATTTGGCAATGACATTTCAAATAGTCATATGGTTTTGTAATGTTGGAAGTTACGAGAACACCGAATTTGCTTTGTACGTTCATAATGTTTGGTCTTTTTAATTTTTTTTTTCTATACATGTTTGAATTACATCAGACATAATATTTGGATAATATATTTTAGGAGCCAAGGACACTAATAAGTAATATGCTTGTCTTCACCCAAGTTCAAACTATTTAAATGATTTATTAGATAGATGGGTATTAAATATTGACTTAAGTATATACAAGGTTAATTTGAGGATGGCGGCTTGATCTTCAGCTGCATCTGAGATCCTGATACCTATCTTCCTATTTGTGCTTTCTCCTACAAACCTGGATACTTCCCTTTTCAGGGATACAACCTATTCTTATAAGCATTCTCTGTAGAGAGATTGGTTCAAAAGAGAAGCCAAACAGATAGAACAATGAAGCCGGGCGCGGGGGCTCACGCTTGTAATCCCAGCACTTTGGGAGGCTGAGGTGGGTGGGTCATGAGGTCAAGAGATCAAAACCATCCTGGCCAACGTGGTGAAAACCCGTCTCTACTAAAAATACAAAATTAACTGGGCGTGGTGGCGGGCGCCTGTAGTCCTAGCTACTCGGGAGGCTGAGGCAAGAATCGCTTGAACCCGGGAGGCAGAGGTTGCAGTAAGCTGGAGATCTCACCACTGCACTCCAGCCTGGCGACACAGCAAGACTCTGTCAAAAAAAGATAGAACAACAAATGCCCAATGCCCAGTTCATCAAGAGATGCAGCCACTGTAGAGTAAAACCATCTGCCATTAACCTCTCCTGCTTTTCACTCTCGTAAATTTCAAGCCTAACAAATAAACCTTTGATGAGCAAGATGTGGCTGATCTTAGGGCTAGAGATACGAAGTTTATCAGAACTGTCAGAAATCACGGGCTAGCCTTCCAGTGGCAAGCACTAATGTGATCTACTTCACGTATTCTCCTAAGAACACTGTCTGTCTTTGCTCATCTCTAGTGAATTGGTTGATGAGGAAACAAGGACACTTTTTCTTTGTTACTTTGCATTTGTTTAGCCTCTGTCCCCTGTCTAAGCCAGGGACTTAAAGTAGAACCTGAACGTTCTCCTTCTTGGATGAAATCTTTGAGACACTCTAATGTAAGCTGCAATGACCTGAGAACCACATAAATGCGATCAGTGAGAGATAATTTCCTCAGTTGTGGACAAAATACAGTATAGTTTAGTACACTGATGATTCCATGAACACAATCTCGTTGACATGTTGAAGATTCAGGCCGTATGACTATGATATAATTATGGTATATTAACCTCAGCCAGGGCATTTATGCTCTCTCCATAGGCTGTAGCCACAGCAGAAGTGGTGTGGAAGCAGAAGAAAGCAGCAATCAGTAAACAAGTATCATTGCAAACGCCTGCAAAGAAACCTAAGAAATTGAAATCTGTGAGCTCATTCCAAACACCTACAGCTTTCAGTGCCTTTTTGAGAGAGAAAAGACCTGCAGGGGTAGATGGGAGCAATACAGAAAAAGCGATGTATATGTGTTCACTACAGCAGTGGTTAGCAAACTACTGTCCAGTACTAAATCTGGCCTTCCATCTGTTTTTGTGAAAAAAGTTAACTTAGAAGCAATTATGCCAATTTGTTTAGGTGTAGTATTTCCTTTGGATGCTTTTACACTACAACAGCAGAGATGCTTATTTGTGACCCAGACTGTATGGCTAGTCAAGAAAAAAATATTTACTATCTGACATTTTACAGAAAACATTTGATGATCCTTGGTATAGATAGACATAGCTGCAAAGAGTGGGGAGATACTATGAGTTGACTTATCTCTGAGCATGTTATGCTTCTACCTGACACAAGCACACAAAAAAGGTTTTATTTTCAAAAAGTTTATAAGCATGTTTGAAAAGTGGATAATTACAGAGGAATATGTCACAATGATCCATATATCCAACAGTGGCTTTCGTTCAAAAACCTCTCCAGAATAAAGCCAGTCTGCAAATACGTACTAAGTATCTCTTCAGTTCCAGACCTTGTCCTAGTTACAAGTGTTATGCTAGTGAATAAGTCAAGTACTATCCCAATGTGAATGTAGCTTTCATCCAGGGGAAAACAGAGAAAAATAAACACATCAATAATTTATACTCATAGGTCCAAAGTAGAAAATATAGCAGGACAAGGAATAACCTGAGAAAGAGTAATACATTGGGCATGTCACACTCATCACACAACGTAGGACCATGCCCACTGAGCCCAGCTGAACACTTGCCAGCCCTCAGATATATAAGTGAAATGAACATGCTATTTTATTTATTTATTTATTTATTTATTTATTTATTTGTTTGTTTGTTTGTTTTTGAGACAAAGTCTCGCTCTGTTGCCCAGGCTTGAGTGCAGTGGCGGGATCTCCGCTCACTGCAAGCTCCGCCTCCCGAGTTCACGCCATTCTCCTGCTTCAGCCTCCCGAGTAGCTGGGACTACAAGCGTCCGCCACAACGCCCAGCTAATTTTTTGTATTTTAGTAGAGACGGGGTTTCACCATGATGCCCAGGCTGGTCTCGAACCCCTGAGCTCAGGCAATCTGCCCGCGTCGGCCTCCCAAAGTGCTGGGATTACAGGCGTGAGCCACCGCGCCAGGCTGAACATGCTAATTTTTGTATACCACTGTGTTTTGCGGTGGTTTGTTAATCTCAATTATTGTGACAAATACACATCACATTTAAATCAAAATATAAAATCTTTTCAGGTTTACATAGGTTTATGACATCTATTTTTGGTTGTCTTTTTCTCATCAAATATCAGTCTACTTTTTCTTCACTACGCTTCAGCTACACTGATAAGCTTCCTGCTCCTTCAATATGCCAAGCACTTTTCTGACTCAAAGCTCTCATCAACTTAGTGTGGAATGCTTTTCCTTCATGTATATTTTTGACCTTTTACATTTAATTCATATATGAGAATGCATGTCACTGCGTCAGAGAGAAGTTCCCTGACCACACCATCTAAAATAGGACACTGCTTGCCACTGAACTCTTTAGTATATTAATTTTTTGTTGTTGTTGTTAATACCTGATACCATGTTATGCATTTTACTGTTCATTTACTCGTTGTCTCCTCACCTAGAATTTTAACACCATGAGGATAAGGACTTTGCTTTATTTGTTTGATTTTCTACTCTATCTCTGGGACACAGAATAATATCTGAAAATATTGTGGTTATATAATAATACTAATCAAATGAATAAATAATTGAACTTAGTAGGATCACTAGTGGACTTCAGAGTCTCATACTCTGTCATCCTATTTTAATATACATATATAATTTTCATACATTTTCTTAAAAACTTATAAAGGTTTGATGAATGATGAGCTTGCTTTCGCTGTCTTACATTTAAAGGGAACAGTTTAGAGCTGTGCTTAAGGTTGAAGAGAAGCATTTAAAACATCCATATAAATTATATTTGAAAGTGTTTGGGGAGAACCTGGAATATCTGCAATTATACAGGAGTTGATTTGCTATTAAGGAGTGACTCTGAAACACTAATAAACATAAACATATATGTAATTATAAGAATTGCCTGTTGTTCAAGATGTAAAAAGTAATAAGGTTAGAAAGCAATATTATATAATCTGAGAAAGGTTGGTCTTCGAAAATACCTTCAAACTTCATGTCCGTATTCCACGAAGAGGTACTACATTTGTGAGCCTGACAGGTGTTTTAAGAAGAGAGGTACAGATGAACACCCAAGGAAATATTGGGAAAAAATAATGTTAAAAGAGATATGAAGATTTTTTGAAAAGGCTGAAAAATGAGGAGAGATTATATATATTTTTAAATCCTAAGTGCTGCTTAGAAATATGTCTTTTTAGTAAATAGAAGTAAACTAAAACTATATATTTTACAGCTCTCCAAGCATGCTTTGCTTAGAAATGGAGCCATACCACAGCATTTAAAAACATTTCGTGGTCCGTAATTAAATGTGCCGTCTTTCTCAGAAATGGACCTATCTTTTATTTATGGGTGATATAAATAATCCCCCTTAAATGTTTTAATCAACATAGATCAATATATTTTAAGGTAGATTAGGTTTCCAGATAAATATTTATAAGTTTTTGTAGAAAAGGCATTGCCAGTTGAAAATAATTGCTAATAAATATTTAATAGTGGGAAAAAAATAAAAACTATTTCAGGATATACTGAAAAATCATAATATAAAAAGTGGCAAAATATTATGTTACTAGAGAAGTTTGCTACTGGCAAATATGACTGATTCCCAGGGTCTCAGTTCTGGATACTACAGGGATTCTGAACAGATCAAGCTTACTGGGTCAGTGAAATTTATTGACCCCTACTGCTGTTCCTTCATCCACTTACCTCAGGCATATAAACGTAGTTTGTGCCTGTATGACCCAAACACTGGATTGTGGCAAGATCGATTGATGTTTTCACCCATCGTAATGACTGATTTGGACGGTCACCAGGTCGATCTGATTGACTGTACGTAAGTTAGCCCACAAAAGTCAAAGTTGCTTTCCCATAGCTGCTGTTGTCAGGGCATACAAACAAACATAGATGTTTTACGTCTCTCCAGTGCACCATTTGAAAAGGGGTTCTGGAAAGTACTCTGTTCCCTCCACGAATGCAGATGTCTAAACTGAATACTTCTCACTTGATCTGCCACCACCAAGCCTTCTCTGAATCACCTCCTGCCACTGCCATGGTTTAAAACACTGAAATGATTACAGTCGCCATGAGTCCTCTTACATTTGTTTTATGCCTGGGATTCATAGAACTGATCATTTGTTCCAAGAAATGCCATGTGGGTCTTTGACATCTTTTGGCTGCCTACTCTTCATACTCCCACACTATGATACTATCATGTTTGCAGACCAATACAAATTCAATAGTTTGTTGTTATTGATTATTCATACTTTCCACTAATCACAACCATCAAATTTCAGTTCAGGGACAAACAAAAAAGCCTCTGTAATTATATGAGAGGAAATAACTTCCAATGCCACCATGGGTAATGATTAATATTGATTTACAAAACAATTGCAAAGGAAATAGTCTCAAATTTTAAAATAGAATTATCTCAGCTTATATTTAGCCAGATTATTTTTGTTGGAAATCTATATAACCAAATCATTGAGCCTATAAATTGTATTTTCATCAGACTTGCTAGATCCCTTTCAGTTAAATGTGAAGCATTTGTATACAAGGAAAGTATTATATACTCTTGTTTTTATGCTGTGTCCTCAAATGTGTTTATAATTTTAATAAGGCAAAGATGAATAATATGGGTTCTGGGTATAGTCTAGACATTATTTTTTAATTTTGTTGAAAGACTCAATATGTGAAAAGATTAGTATATTAGTATATTTTTCTAATAGTTAATAACAAGTATTCAGAGAATTTGGTGAGACTATTCCCACAAAGAGATCAAATGGGCACTTTCTTAATATTGAAGGAAGAGTAGCAAGTCTTATTTCAGTGGGAATTTAAAGAGTCTGATAATGTTAATAAATTATTTAATTAAACAACAGAAATAAAATCAGAATTTTTAAAGAGATTGAACGTATTACTCTTTTCCAGCAAGTTTATGTCCTGTTACATTTATTGGTAGTCCACTTACATTTGCTATTTCTTTGAGAAGCGAGATTGCAATTTGCTTCTTTGAGGGGAAAGATTGGTAACTAATATATAATGAATTTATGATTTTTTATGAAGTTATTCACACATACAAATTGACTAATTTTATAATTTTATGAGTTTGTTGTTAAAAATTGAAACGGTGAGTATGTTCATTTTAACACTTAGCATCGAAGCACCTGAACAAATAAAGAAGGCCAGAGTATTAGCTTCAAACTAACATCCTTTTGTGCTAAATTTTGTGACTTTACTATTTTTAAATTAATTTATTTAATTTCTAATTTATAGGCAATCTGTGCTACAAGCTAATTGACACAAACTTAAAATAGCTAGCTTTTGTTGCATGTTTAACATGACTTGGAAATATAGATTTGGGAATCAGTGCAGTGTACAGCACACTATTAGACTTAGAGATATAGGTAGGTCACATAGGTAGAGACAGTAGAGTAAAAAACAAAGATAGAGAAAAAAACTTTAAGAATAATTATTAATACAAAATTAATTCCATGATCCTTTGACGTACAGTCACCTTAGACTCAATACATCTCATTTTTCATCTCTTCTTCTCTTTTTTTTTTTGGCAGAGTCTTGCTCTGTCGCCAGACTGGAGTGCAGTGGAACTATCTCGCTCACTGCAACCTCCAACTCCCAGGTTCAAGCAATTCTCCTGCCTCAGCCTCCCAAGTAGCTGGAATTACAGTTGTTCGCCACCACACCTGGTTACTTTTTGTATTTTTAGTAAAGATGGGATTTCGCCATGTTAGTCGGGCTGGTCTTGAACTCCTGACCTCAGGTGATCTGCCCGTCTCGGCCTCCCTATGTCTGCCATCTCTTCTATATATAATAGTTCAATTATTCTTTGCTGAGTAAGAATAAATGGATAACAAAATAATGAATGAGAAGATATATAACTGAAACTTACACATAAATTTAGAAAATTTTAAAGTATGGAAATGCAAAACATTCATTTGAGCCACTTCGTAATTAAAAAGTGAGGAAGTCAGAACATGAGTAAATAAATAAAGTATTAATAAGAAAAATAGTAATTATAAAATATCAGTTCTGTGCTATGGATAATTAAGACGGAGGAGAAAATAAGTGATAAAGAGATTACCAAAGACCAAAAAATGTGTTCTGGGACACAGGTAGTGTGAAACAAGCTCTTAAGAGAAAGTACTTGAAAACAATATATCAATTTATTAAATAATGTATTTATTCAGATAAAATTAGTTCAAATAAAATGTATTTGTCATTGTAATTGATAATATTATTATTATTTATAATGTACATAATTCTGATAGTGTCTTTAGGAAAATTAAGGTAAAAATCAGTCAAGATGAAATTAAGCCAGTCACAATCTTTCTTAAATCACCTCTCATGCCCAAAGAGTAACATAAAAATCCACTATAAAATACATAAAATAGTTAACTATCATTGGCAGTAAGGAAAGTGTCAATCAATTTAGCTCTCTTTTACATAGTCACATAAGTCATGTGCTCTGGATTCAAATTTTAGTTTTTATTGCTGAAAAAATGACAACCACTAGATATTTGGTAATAATTAAATTTAGATGAGGCATATTAGAATTTGCCAAATAATGGATACTCTTTTTTTTGTCTCACTATCCTCACTCTAGAAAGGTTTTCTTCATTTCAGATCACCTTACTTCCCTTTTTCTATCATCCTTTGAAATGACAATTTCCACTGCCTTCTGAAGAACCTAGTGAGGATGATGATGGAAACCTGTGATTTGTTACTGCTATCCATCATGACAAACATCGATAATGAACTTTGAGTTAGTTCTATAACAACAGATTTTATTCTTCAGAGATTTTTAATAACTATTATATTTTTCAAGGAGGAACTTTCATGTATATAATTATCTTGAAAAATAACAAGGTTGATACTAAAATTAATACAGGCATTATGGTATGTTAATTTTTTATTGAATAAATTTGTACTTAAGTATTATTCAATGAGCCATTTTACATGTAATTACACATTAATATTATTTGCATTATCTGCATATTGTTAAACTACACTTGTAGTTTTGTGATCAAGAATAAAATATTTAAGTGCAATCTAGTTATACAAAGAAAACCACACTATTTCTTTTTTTACATTGAAAACAGGGGTGTTTTTTTCTGAAAGATACATTAACTTTGTAAGCAATAATTTAGTTAAAAAGTAAAAGGGAAGAGATTGTTGATGGAGAGTTAAAAAAAAGGAAATTACACTCATCACACTTCTATATTTGGATCAGTGATTTTGTTTTGATGTAACATTATCCTATTCACTCCTTTATTCCTCAAATGAGGCTGCAGATAATTTTAGCTTTACTGGTAGTTTGTCTATCTTTCTCACAGCTATGACTTTTTAAATTACACATTTCTAATAGGGAGGTGGGGAAAGGAGGTTCCAATCTAACCAAGAACTACATTTGTAGATTCGATACACGATTCTCTAAATATAACTAATTGTATATGAGCTTAGTCAGGTTTTCTCCTAATAAAAGGATAATTTTGTGCATTACTAAAAAAGTACAAAATAACATATTTATACCTAATTCAGGAGACTCAGAAGGATATCCAGGAAAGCCAAAGTCATCAAAGTTCTTAGGGCAACATAGAGCAGTAACAATGTTATCTTAATCTATTTTGTACTGTTATACTTGAATGCCACAAACTGTGTAATTTTTAAGTGATAGGAGCTTATTTAATTTGGTTCTGAAGGCTAGAAAGTTCGAGATCAAGGAGGCTTATCTGGTGAGGGCCTTTTTGCTGGGCCATAACATGGTAGAAGACATCACGTGATGAAAGGGAGCAAGTGGAAGGGGACTGAATTCATCCTTTTCTCAGGAATCTATGCCTGCCTTTTAATTAAGATGTTCAGACTAGTTACATTTAATGCTATTTTCTTTTTGGGTTAGATTTAAATCTATCATATTGCTACCTGTTTTTTTTCTTTTCTCAGCCATATCTGATTTTTGTTCTGTTTTCTCATTGTCTTATTTTTAATTCTTTGAGTTTTAAAAATGATTGTAATGTATTTTATTTGTTGAATTGTTAGTAATAACTTTTTGTTTTGTTAGTGGTTACTTTGTGTTTATAATATTCATCATTAACTTACCATAATCTACCTTCATGTGATATTATACTATTTTATTTACAGTACAAAAAATTATGTGCTTCCCTTTATCTCTCGTACTCTTTCTTTTATTACTATCTTATTATTTTGTTTATGTTAAATAGTATATGCTACATTATTTTGCTTAACTATAATGTACTATTATCATTTTGTATAAAATGTAACTTACCCATTAAAGAAATCTGAAAATTAAAAATTCTGTCAATCCAAAGGCAGAGGCTTCCAGATTGCATACAAATACAAAGTTCATCTATATAACACCTACATAAAGCATCCTTTAATATAATAAAACTAAATTGTCTTAAGCAAAAGAAAGGAAAACAATAAATTCAGCTATGATAGACAGAATAATGACCCATGAGAGATGCCCACACCTTAATTTCCAGAATCTGTAAATATGTGACATTACTCAGTGAAATATACTTAGCACATATAGCCAAAATTTTGTACCTTGAAATAAGAATAGTAGTACAGAATGCACAGGTGGTCTCAACCTAATCACATATGCCCTTACTAACAGATATCTTTCCGTAGCAGAAGTAGAGGAGATGTGTCAGGAAAATAAGTGTGGCGCATGTGGCAGAAGAGGAAGTCAAAGAAATTCCAGCCTTGAAAAATATTTTGCACATCATTTCTGTCTCTGAAATGTAGAAGGTCATGTGCAAGGATAACCCAAAGACTAGTAGGAGGAAAAGTTGATCACTAGGTAAAAACTGGAATGGAAATGTGGATTTTAGTTCTATTACTACAATGATGTGACTGAGTTCTGTCAACCCAAGGAGCAAAGAAAGAGATTATTCCCAGAGCTCACTCATAAGAGAACACCCTGCTGGCACTCATATTTGAACTCATGATATCCAGAGCAGAGCTCCAACAGGGAATCCCAAAGTATTTTTTCAGTTGTGTTGTTTTGAAATGGCTAAATGTACATCACTTTGTTATGGCAAAAACATAAAATTAATACATAAGCAAGGTAATTTGCCATTTTAAACTATTATAGAAAATCATACAATCATGTCAATAGATGCATAAAAATCATTTGACAAAATCTAACCTCTATTCCAGGAAAAAAATATCATTAGCAGTCTAGAGGAAAATTTTCTCAACCTAACAATGGATATCTATGAAAAAACATACAGCTCATATTCTACTTGTTAACTATTGAACAGCTTCTCTCCTACAATTAAGAAGAATATATAAATATGTGACCACATATATTAAATAACATCTTACAGGATATAACCAACACAATAAGGTAAGAAAAAGGAAAATCACTCAAATTGGAAAGAAGAGGCAAAACTCTATTTATTTGCAGACAACATGATTGTCTATATGAAATAAATGATAGAATCTACTAACAATAATAAAACTAATTAATGCATTTTACAGTGCTGCAGAATTCAAAATCCACATTATGCAAAGAAGACATACAAATGGGCAACTGGTAGATGAAAATGTACTCAGCAACATTAATCAGGGAAATCCTAATTCAAGCCACAATGAGATACCACCTTATACTTGATAGAATAGCTATTTTATGTTTTTTCAAAAAGGTAAGTGTTGGCAAAGGTAAGTGCTGGAAAAGATGTGGAGAAACTAGGACCATTGTTCACTGTTGGTTGGAATGTAAAATGGTGCAGCCACTATTCAAAGCATCATGGAAAAATAGAACTACCATGTGATCTACCAATACAAATTAATTATATAAGTAATTATATAATTATATAATACAAATTATGCAACCAAAATAATTAAATCAGGACCTCAAAGGGATATCTGCACCCCTATGTTTACTGCAGCATTATTCTATAGCCAAAATATGGGAACAAACCAAATATTCATCCATGAATGAATGGATACTGACAATGTGATTATATACATACAACAGAATATGGTTAGCCTAAAAAAGAAGAATATACAACTTTTCAGAGAACTTTGATGAACCTGGAGGACATTGTGCTAAGTAAAATAAGCCAGTTACAAAGGAACAAATAATGCATGATTTCACCTATATAAGGTATCTAATATATGATGGGATCAGAGAGTAGAAAGGTGGTTGCCAGGGACTAGTGGGAGGGAAATGGAGAGTTGATGTTCTGTAGGTATACATTTTATACTCATTCACACAAGACAAATACGTATTAGAGATCTGCCATACAACTATCAACAGCTAACAATATTGTATTGTACATTGAAAATACTGTGAAGAGAGTAAATCTCAAGAGTTCACACTTGTTATTACCTTGATTATAATGATGGTTTTACAGGTTTATGGATATTTTCAAACCCATCGAATTGCACACACTAAATATGTGCAGTTTTTTAACCTACAAATTGAACCTTGATAATACTGTAATTTCACTGATATGTAAAGATCTTGTGAACATAATGCATAGAATGGTGACCAGAGACTGGGAAGAGTAGTGAAGAGAGTAGATGAGGAGGGCCTGGTTAACATATAGAAACACACAGTTAGATCAGAGGAATAAGATTTAGTGTTTGGTAGCATAATATGTCAACATCAATTTATTATGCATTTCAAAATAGCTAGAAGATTTGGAATGTTCCCAACCCAAAGAAATGATAAATGTTTGAGTTCATGTTTTTCCCAAATACCCTTATTTGATTATTACACGTCATATGCTTATATCAACATATCACATGTACCCCATAAACATGTACAACCATGATGTATCTATAATTTAAAAAAAATTAAAAGTAGGTCTATACTTCAGCGTTTAGAGTTGAGAAACATACCTATACATTTCTGACAATTTTTCTTTTCTGATAAAATTGCCAGAGTCATTCAGGGAAGAAAACGTAGTTTAAAAAAACAATGGTATTGAAGAGTTGTTATTCATATGCCACTAATGAATTCAGTTTTAAACAATGTGTCATATTTTAAAAAATGACTCCAACTGGGTGATAGACCTGAAAGTAATATCTAAAACTTTAAAATGTATAGAAGATAAATTTGGGGAAAATCTTGGTGACTTTGATTTAGAAAGATATTTGGAGATGACAACAAAAGCATAATCCATAAAAGAAAAAATTAATACATGATATTTCATAAAAATTAGCAACTTCTGATTTCCAACAGACACTAAGAAGGGAGTAAACAGACAACCCTTAACCTGGAGAAATGGATTTGCAACTCACCTGCAAAATGACTTGTGTTCAAAATCTACAAAAACTTCACAAAACCCAGTAATAAAAATGCAAGCAAACTGTTAACTTTTTGTGACCATACTCTTCATGAATAAAGTTTATGTGGATGACAGAAACATGAAAATTCTTATCATCATTAGGTATTAGAAGAATGTGAGTTAAAACACAATGAAATACTTGTTACACCTTGAGTAGCATTGTTAAAGTTAAAAAGACTGGTCATCCTAAGTGTAGATGAGGGAGCATAGAAACCGCACTGTCGGTAGGAATTTAAATAAAGTGATCCCTTGGAAAAAAGTGTAGGACAGTTTCTCAAAAGGTTAACTCTACACTTCCAATAGGATCTAACCTTTCTACTCACAGGTATTTAGTCAAGATGAATAAAGGTATATGTTCATACAAAAACTTGTAATCAAATATTTGTAGCATGTTTATTTATAAAACCTTACAACTAGATTTTTTAATGAAAAATTTGTACAGGTGGTGGCTGGCAAGATTGCTGAATAGGAATAGCTCCAGTCTGCTGCTCCCAGCAAGATCAACCCAGAAGGTGGGTGATTTCTGCATTTCCAACTGAGGTACCCAGCTCAGCTAATTGGGACTGGTTATACAGTGGGTGCAGCCTACAGAGAGCGATCTGAAGCAGAGTTTGGCATCACCTTGCCTGGGAAGTGCATGGGGTTGGGAAACTCCCTCCCCTAGCCAAGGGAAGCCAAAGGAAGCTGAGGGATGGTGAATTCCAACCCAGATACTAAACTTTTCCAATGGTCTTTGCAACCTGCAGACCAAGAAATTCCCTAGGGTGCCTAAAACACCAGGGTCCTGGGTTTCAAGCACAAAGCTGGACGGCCATTTGGGCAGACACCAAGCTAGCTGCAGTTTTTTTTTTTTTTTTTAATACCCCAGTGGCACCTGGAATGCCAGAGAGACAGAACCATTGACTCTCCTGGAAAGGGGGCTAAAGTCAGGGAGCCAAGTGGTCTAGCCCAGTGGATCCCACTCAGCAAGGTAAAACCCACTGGCTTGAAATTCTCGCTGCAAGCATAGCAGTCTGAAGTCAACCTGGGAAGCTCCAGCTTGGTGGGGTGAGGGGCATCCACCATTACTGAGACTTAAGTAGGCAGTTATCCCAAACAGTGTAAACAAAGCTGCCTGGAAGTTCGAACTAGGCGGAGCCCACTACAGTGCTGCAAAGCTGCTGTAGCCAGACTGCCTCTCTAGATTCATCCTGTCTGTACAGGGCATCTCTAAAAGAAAGGCAGCAGCCCCAGTAAGGTGCTTATAGGTAAAACTCCCATCTCCCTGAGACAGAGCACCTGGGGAAAGGGATGGCTGTGGGCCCAGCTTCCGCCAACTTAAATGTCCCTGCCTGCCAGCTCTGAAGAGAGCAGCAGATCTCCCAACACATTGCTCAAGCTCTGTTAAGGGGCAGACAGCCTCCTCAAGTGGGTCCCTGACCAGTGTGCCTCCTGACTGGGAGACACCTCCAATCAGGGTTCTACAGACACTTCATACAGGAGAGCTCCAACTGGCATCTAGCAGATGCCCCTCTGGGATGAAGCTTCCAGAGGAAGGAAAAGGCAGCAATCTTTGCTGTTCCACAGCCTCTGCTGGTGATACCCAGGCAACCAGAGTCTGGAGTGGACCTCCAGGAAATTCCAGCAGACCTGTAACAGAGAGACCCGACTATTAGAAGGAAAACTAACACACAAAAAGGAACACTATCAATATCAAGAAAAAGGACGTCCACACAAAAACCCCATGTGAAGGTCACAAACATCAAAGACAAAAGGTAGATGAATCCATGAAGATGAGAAAAGAAAGCAGCGCAAAAAGGCTGAAAATTCCAAAAACCAGGACACCTCTTCCCCTCCAAAGGATCACAACTCCTTGTCAGCAAGGAAACAAAACGGGATGGAGAATGAGTTTGATGAATTGACAGGCTTCAGAAGGTAGGTAATAACAAACTCATCCAAGCTAAAAGAGCATGTTCTAACCCGATGCCAGGAAGCTAAGAACCTTGAAAAAAAGAGTTAGAGGAATTGATAAGTAGAACAATCAGTTTAGAGAAGAATATAAATGACCAGATGGAGCTGAAAAACACAGCATGAGAACTTCGTGAAGCATACACAAGTACCAGTAGCTGAATTGAGCAAGCAGAAGAAAGGATATAAAAGATTGAAGATCAACTTAATGAAATAAAGCATGAAGACAAGATTATAGTAAAAAATAAAGAAAAGCAATGATAAGCCTCCAAGAAATATGGGACTATGTGAAAAGACCAAACCTACGTTTGATTGGTGTACCTGAAAGTGACAGGGAGAATGGAACCAAATTGGAAAACATTCTTCAGGATATTATCCAGGAGAACTTCTCCAAGGTAGCAAGACAGACCAACATTCAAATTCAGGAAATAGAGAGAATACCACAAGGATACTCCTCGAGAAGAGCAACCCCAAGACACACAATCATCAGATTCACCAAAGTTGAAATGAAGGAAAAAATGTTAAGGGTAGCCAGAGAGAAAAGTCAGGTTACCCACAAAGAGAAACCCATCAGACTAACAGTGGATCTCTCTGCAGAAACCTTACAAGCCAGAAGAGAATGGGGACCAATATTCAACATTCTTAAAGAAAATAATTATCAACCCAGAATTCCATATCCAGCCAAACTAAGCTTCATAAGCAAAGGAGAAATGAAATCCTTTACAGACAAGCAAATGCTGAGAGATTTTGTCACCACCAGGCCTCCCTTAAAAGAGCTCCTGAAGGAAGCACTAAATATGGAAAGGAACAACTGGTACCAGCCACTGCAAAAACATACCAAATCGTAAAGATCATCGACACTATGAAGAAACTGTATCAACTGATGGTAAAATAACCAGTTAGCATCATAATGACAGGACCAAATTCACACATAAGAATATTAACTTTAAATGTAAGTGGGCTAAATGTCCCAATTAAAAGACACAGACTGGCAAATTGGATAAAGTGTCAAGACCCATCAGTGTGCTGTATTCAGGAGATCCATCTCACATGCAAAGACACACATACGCTCAAATTTAAGGGATGGAGGAAGATTTGCCAAACAAATGGAAAGCAAAACAAATCAATGCACAAACCAGGGGTTGCAATCCTAGTCTCTGATAAAATATGTTTTAAACCAGCAAAGATCACAAAAGACAAATAAGGGCATTACATAATGGTAAAGGGATCAATGCCACAAGAAGAGCTACCTATCCTAAATATACATGCACCCAGTTCAAGAGTACCCAGATTCATAAAGCAAGCTCTTAGAGACCTACAAAGAGACTTAGACTCCCACCCAAAAATAGTGGGAGACCCTAAGACCCCACTGTCAATCTTAGATCAAAGAGACAGAAAGTTAGTAAGGATATTCAGGACTTGAGCTCAACTCTGGACGAAGTGGACTAAATCCGGAATCTACAGGGAACTCAAACAATTAATTCACAAACAAACAACACAATTAACAAGAGGGCAAACAATATCAACAGGCATTTCTCAAAAAAAGACATACAAGTGGCCAACAAGCATATACGAAAATGCTCAACATCACTAATCATCAGAGAAATGCAAAATCACTGATATCATCTTACACGAAACAGAATGTCTATTATAAAAAAGTCAAAAAAAAAAAAAAAAAAGCAGATGTTGGCATAGATGTGGAGGAAAGGAAACACTTATATACTATTGGTGGGAATGTAAACCTCTATAGAAAATAGTATGGAGATTTCTCACAGAACTTAAAGTACATCTACCATTTGATTCAGCAGTCCCATCACTGGGTATCTACTAAATGGGAAATAAACAATTATATACAAAAGACACTTGTGCTTGTACATTTATGCAGCCCTATTCACAAAAGCAAACTCATGGAATCAGCTTATATTTCCATCGATAGCTGAATGGATACAGCAAATGTGGTACATATTCACCATGTAATAATATGTAGCCATAAAAATGAGTGAAATCTTGTCCTTGGCAGCAATGTGGATTGAGCTGGAGGCCATTGTTCTAATTTTAAGTTAAATAACTCAGAAATAGAAATTCAAATGCACATGTTCTCCTTATATATTGGAACTAAACTTGAGCACCCACACACATAAACACGGAACAACAGACACTGGAGATTCTAAAAGTGAGGGGGATAAGAGAGGAAAGAGAGTTAAAAACTTACCTATTGGGTACAATATTTACTCTCTGGGTGATGGGTACACTAAAAGCCCAATCCCCACCATTATGCAATATATCCATGTAACAAACATGCACATGTACCACTGAATCAAAACATAATTAAATTTATAAAACAACTAAATACAAAAAGCAGCCAATAGTACGTTAAATGATGAATCAATTATATGAAAATATTTTGTTGTTTTTCTTATGTTGCAATTGTCAATAAGGACGTATTAGTAGAATTACATTCCCTCATTCTTATTTATATGTATGTGCATGTTTGTGAGTGTAGATACTCACAGCAAGTACTCATCAAGACATATACTTGTCAGTATTTCCTAGTGAAGAGATTTAGGTAGATTGGTTTATTGATTTGTAATAAGTAATGCTGAATAGTGTTTTGCAGTCAAGTGTAAATTTTCAAGAATGGTTGTTAATCGCTCCAAGCCATATAAATAAAAAGAATCCTATTAACTGTCTCAGGAAGTCATTACTGATATACAAGTAGATAAACATTCAACAAATATTTAGCCATGTGAAATCTTCTGCCAGGCATTGTTCTAGATGATGGTGATAGTGAACAAACCAGAGGTCATCAAGCTTTCATTCCACTGGGGAGAGATAGATAATAACTTGCATATATTTAATGTGAGTGCAAATAAGACTGTGAGTGTGTGCATCCAGGTAATGGTAAGGACACTATGAAGGAAACTAAGGAAAATGAGATATCTGAGAAACAGGATCCTGGAGAAAGAAACAGACAATGTAAAAGTTCTGAATCAGATGACGTTTTGTCATATTTTGGTAACAGCTTCAAGTACCTTCTCATCTTGAGTTCTTCTTATGTCATGAAACTACCTCCTCTAGTACAGGATGGTATTATCAGTGGGATATTTTGCCTTTCACCTGCCTACACTATAAGGAGTCATATTGATGTAGTAACTTGGGAAGACCTGCAGTGTTTTCCAGTGTTTTTCTCTCTGGACTTTAAACTTCCTGAGAGTGATAGTGTCCATGTACCTAATCACAATCTAGAAAGAGATGTGCTGATTTTTTACCTGAATGGATAGATAGAGGGATAGTATTCTGCCTTGTCAAATACCTCTTCAGAATTATTAACCCTAAAATCCTTACTATTGTGGAAAACACTAAAAAAGTAAATGACCTTGCAAGAATGAGGAAAAGTATATCTTCTAGAGCAGGGGTGCCCAAACCCCAGGTCATGGACCAGCAGTGGTTTGCAGTCTGTTAGGAAATCGGCTGCACAGCAGGAGGTGAGCAGCAGGTGAGCGAGCAAAGCTTCATCGGATTTACAGTTGACCCCATCACTTGCACTACCACCTGAGCTCCTCCTCCTGTTAGATCAGTGGCCTGAGCTCCACCTCCTGTCAGATCAGTGGCCACATTAGATTCATATAGGAGTGATAACCCTATCATGAACTGTGCATGTGAGGGATCTAGGTTGAGGACTCCTTATGAAAATCTAATTCCTGATGATCTGTTACTGTAGCCCATCACCCCAAGATGGGACTGTCTAGTTGCAGGAAAATAAACTCAGGGCTCCTACAGATTCCACATTATGGTGAGTTGAATAATTATTTCACTATATATTACAACATAAAAATAATAGAAATAAAGTACACAACAGATGTAATGTTCTTGAATCATCCCAAAAGCATCCCCCAACAACCCTAGTCTATGGAAAAATTGTCTTCCACAAAACCAGTCTCTGGTGCCAAAAAGTTTGGAAACTTTTGTTCTATAGCATTATTACTAGCCTGATAAAATGTTGAAGTTCTCCCTTATTTATTCTAAAAATCTGATATACATGATAGTTGAGTAGTAATCATTGAATTTACCCAAATGTTCATGGTGAGGTGTGTGGAAGGGTGCTGAAGTAATTCATCCTTTGCAGAATTCCACCTCTTTCTCTGTCATGTGTACCCTTGTCATTCCCACTGCCACATGTTTCAGTTCCAGACTGGTCATCATTATCATAATCAGCATTGTTGCTTGTCACTGTTAAGCCTAACCACAACTTTCACCCTACTGGTGACACTGCAGTTTATAAGTACTTGGAAAATCTGGAGTCAGGCCAAACATTGTACACACAAAAGAAGGTAAGACAGCTTCAAATTATCTGCCAGAGCTCTGCCATCTACTTATTCCACACTCAAATACACAATTTGTTTAGATTGCCTCTCAACTTCAATTATCTTTTTTCCCTCAGAGTGAAATGCATTTTTTTTTCAGTCTTGTGGTCCTAGACATAGTGTAGATCAGAAAATACGGCAATTCTTGTTTTCTTAAAGGAAGTCTTACATTAAAAGCAACAACAACAAAAATTAAAAAAAAACCTCATAGTGTAAGTAGTGTCTAAATACAAGTGGTTTCTCTATTGTGAGTTTTATGCAAAATAAATTTAAGCCAGAGCTATTTTATGTGCTAGAGAAATGCCATATTCTTGCAACTGCCACCAACGTGCAAAATAAATGAATAATACTCTATATTATTATTCTAAACTCACACCCCAATATTGGTATCATTAAAATAAACAGTACACCTGGCCTGCTTGATCCTCACACAAATGATAAACAGCTAAGCCTCTGCTAAATCCCTTAGATATAGAGTTTCTACATTCTGTGTCTTTGACTAAAGGGAAATAATAATTAAGCAAATCCAATTGGCAGCAGCAGTCAAGTAGTCTACTATTTGAAGACAGTTCTAAGTAGCAGCTGTACCAGTATTGGCATAGTAAGTTTCTGGAAGATCCTTGTGAATCCGTCTTTTTATTTCAAGTGTTAATAGGCAACAACATTCAAATATATTTGGATAACTAATGATAGTCTTCTGAAAATATGTGAAGTAAGCCATTAAAACTGCAAGGGGGCTTATAGTTAGATATACAGGAGTAAAACATGTGCATTTGTTGATTAAATTCAACCACTTTTTCCCCTAAATGTGACTAAAAGCATTGCCAATTTGATTGATGAAGGTTTTCCCATAAATCTAAGCACAGGATTAGAAAGATCACTAAAAGAACAAAATGTAATGTGACTGGTGCTTGGATACCAAGATGTAGAAGGCAAATAATCACAGGATGCATATGTTAGTTCCATTTCAAAATTTCAAGTAGTACATTTCAATAATGGACTGCATTAGTTTTGGCATAAACAGAAAATGACCATGTGTTTGTAATTGGGGCAGTCCAATTTGTATTGGTGACCAGAATATTGCTCACATTTTTATTTTGTCATGCAAGGATAAAATAACAGTGTTCTGATTCAAGATATTTCTTTTGCTGAGAGTCGGTGGGAACGATGACGCACAGAGTGAACATCCCCGCACCTTCAGCAGCAAAGGCTTCTGTTCAAGCCCAAATTTCTCCTACAGGAATATACTGAATACACCATTTTTTGTTTGCCATTTTATCTAAAACATTTAAAAGAAGAAAACTAAAAAGGAAACAACTATTTTGACTTTACTCTGGCTGTTCTATTTTGTTTAAATCTATAAGTCTACATACTTGTAATTAAGATTTATGGATTTATAAAAAATGACAACATAATTTTACATTTTTACTAAACATTTTGCTGCTTGTTAATTATTCTAATGACTTAACAGTAACCAAAGGCACACTTTGTTCCAAACAAATCAACATTCTTTACACCTATTAGTTAACAATAACATTTATTAATATTATTACTTTATTAGTAATACAGTTACTATTATAATGTATGCTCCATTCTAAAAACTAGTAACTTATAAATATAACTATAAATATATATTTTCCATTTTTATAATGCATTTAACTCATATAACACACACACTAAAAATAAATTGTTGAAATGCTTATTTGACTTATTTTATGCAGGTACCCATGACATGTTGTTTTTGACGAGATCCAAATAGAACTTATCTTGAATAGTGAAGACAAAAAAGCGTGAAATGAATATATAAATCATTTAGACTGAAACTTTACTTCCAAGCACTTCCCACTTAAAATCTTTATCCATTTTGTGGAAAGTATAAACTGTATTCATAAGGGTTTTCAAGATTTAGTTATTTCTTTAAGGCGTATGTTAGGCATGGTTGAAGGGAAATCCTGATAACATTTAAAACTCTTCAAATTAAATTCTTAAAGAATACATTCCTTCCATGTTTTGTAATTTTGTTTTGTGTATGAACACCTATTGAATTCAGTTAAATAATATATAATATCTATTAAAATATATTGGTGGTATTTGCCCATGATAAAGATGAGTTTATCAGTGCATAGCTCCTCACATATTTCAGAGAAACTGGTAATAATATTGAAAATCAAACAGCCCTAATTATTTAGCTATAATAATTAATAATTATATTAATGAATAATTTACACTGTCTGGAGGCAATGAAATCTCATTATTGTTGGACATATCAAAAGCTGTTGGCTGTAAATTTTATCCCCTGAATAGCTCATGTTTTATAAATACATTTAGAATTTTAAACATAATAATTTTTAATTGTCTCTATTCACGTATTGATGTAGCTTCTCCATATTTTCTCTGTTTAAAATCTGAACCTGCTCTAAAATTTTATTTCAAGAATTTTGCTTTAGGAAATATACAGATACAGAACCATGGACAGGTAGTCCTTTTGTATTAATAGAAAATCACTCAATCATTATATTACAAAGATAAATATATAAGTATATTTAAAATTTTGTCCGTACTTTCTTTCACCTGCTGTTATATTTATGATGTCATTACAATTTACTTTCCTTCTTATGCAAATTCATTTCTATTTCTTTGTCTTGTTCTTTTCCTTCTTAAGCATTTTGATTCCTATAGAGTAACAAATAACCTCTATAGTTACTGAATATATCCTCTTTAACTTTCTCTCTGTTCTTCTTCCTCCTTTCATTCTCTGTTCTTTCTACACAGGGACTGATTTCAAATTATTGCCTCTGAACTCCAAATTTACTCTTCATTGTCTGCTCTGTGAAAATGGAGCTTGACTCTATTAATATTTGTCCTTTGCCAGCTAGCATGATGTTACTCTTTGTAGTAGAAAGCACTAGAGAAACATTGCAAGGGGTTTCTCTTCCTGTTTTCAGTCTACTCAGATTTCCCACTTCTGCGATGCACGCAGCTTCTCTGACATCTGGCTTCTGCAGTGTGAGCAGTTTTTCCAGGGCCAAGCTTTCAACATCTGCTTAAACAGATGTTTAGTTTATTTACTTATTCACTTAATATTTAATATTTTTTAACATTTAAGAGAGAAATGTAATGTTTATTTAGTTTTCTTAGTTATGAGCAGATTTTGATGGTTAAATAGGACAAGTAAATGTGAAAGATGAATTAACTGTCATAAGTTTCCATGTTTATAATTAGAAATTAATTTTCCTATGTACTTCAGGGCTTTAAAAGATATCACTTGAATTTTTTTGTATTGTTATTATATTTTTAGTTCTGGGGTACATGTGTGCTACGTGCAGGTTTATTACATAGGTATGCATGTGCCATGTTGGTTTGTGGCCACCATCAACTCATCATTTACATTAGGTATTTCTCCTAATGCTATCCTTCCCCCAGCCCCCAACCCCCTAACAGGCCCCAGTGTGTGATGTTCCTCTCTCTGTGTCCATTTGTTCTCATTGTTCACCTCCCACTTATGAGTGAGAACATGTAGTGTTTGATTTTCTGTCCTTGTGATAGTTTGCTGAGAATGATGGTTTCCAGCTTCATCCATGTCCCTGAAGAGGATGTGAACTCATCCTTTTTTATGGCTGCATAGTATTCCACGGCATACATATGCCACATTTTCTTTATCCAGTCTATTATTGATGGACATTTGGGTTGGTTCCAAGTCTTTGCTATTGTGAATAGTGCCAAAATAGACAAATGGGATCTAATTAAACTAAAGAGGTTATGCACAGCAAAAGAAACTATCAACAGAGTGAAGAGGCAACCTACAGAATAGGACAAAATTTTTGCAATCTATCCATCTGACAAAGGGCTAATATCCAGAATCTACAAAGAACTTAAACCAATTTACCAGAAAAACAGAAACAACCCTATTAAAACGTGGGAAGATATGAACAGGCACTTCTCAAAAGAAGACATTTACGTAGCCAAGAGACATATGAAAAAAATGCTCATTATCACTGGTCATTAGAGAAACGCAAATCAAAACCACTATGAAATACCATCTCATGCCAGTTAGGATGGTGGTCATTAAGAAGTCAGGAAACAACAGATGCTGGAGAGAATGTGGAGAAAAAGGAAAGCTTTTACACTGTTGGTCAGAGTATAAATTAGTTCAACCGTTGTGGAAGACAGTGTGGTGACTCCTCAAGGATCTAGAACTAGAAATACAATTTGTTCCAGCAATCCTATTATTGGATATATACCCAAAGGATTATAAATCATGCTACTGTAAAGACCCATGCACACATATGTTTATTAATTTTTATTTAATGTCTAGAATGCAATGGATAATGCTAAAGCATACGTACACCAACTATATTTAACACAAGATTGAAAAGTTCAGGGATGTATCACAGAAAATTCCAGAGGAACACAACCTAGTTCAGGAAAAAAAAAAGAATAGAAAATAAGTAATACTAATTTATATATTTTATATATTCTCTAAATGAAAACTCCTTCTAAAGGACACACACAAGTGGACAGAAGGCAAAGGCATTGCACATGAATTAAAAAAAGAAAAGAAAAAAGAAAAACTTTGCCTATATATCAAATTGTCATCACTTTATACTTTAGACTCCCCATAGAGAACAAATTGTGCTTCTTCATAAAATAGAATAAAGCTAGATCTTTATTACCAAAGACAGGTGTTAAAGTTAAAATGAAAGCGTTACACTCAGCATTGGAATATTATATATTGCATCTACAAATTAAACAAACAACAAAATAGACAATTTTTGTGATCACTAAATTACTAAAACATATTCTGCATATAGTAATTTTGCTTCATTTTAATTTATATAGTCAATATTTTATTTAAGCCTTAAATTCACCAAAACTCACCAAAGAAGCACCTCTAAAAAGAAAAAAAGGAATAGTAGGTGCTTTGCTATCTTTCAACTTCTAAGTAGATATACAGAACTGAGACACATTGAAAAAAAATCTAAGTTATTTCCAACTATACTTATGACAGCAGCAGCCTTTCATATCTTATTGCACATCCTTGACTTCCAGACTTCTGTATTTTAATAGAATTCCCTTCCCCTCAATTACTTCATCCAGTAGATATTTTTTTAAATGCTTATTATGTATCTGGCAGTGACATATTCTGGATAGTCAAAAATGGATAAAATAAACTCTACATATTATTTTCTTTTGAGAAATTCATAGTCTAATGACGGAATCTCACTGAATTAAAGCAATGTTTCCTAGAGAAATCTCCCACATTGAAAATATAAATAAATAAAATAGAAATGAAAGTCCTTCCAGAGAGAGCAGATAGAGGAAATTGTACAGGAATGCATTGGAGGCTATAGAAAGACAAACAAAATAATACATTGTGATATGTGAAGATAATGAGCAATTTGCAGTCCTCAAGAGACGAAGGTAAAGATGTACCTATGGAAAAGTCCTTTGAAAAAGTTAGCAGAGGTAGATTTTGAAGGGCTTTTTGTCATGTGTAAGTAAGAAGTTAGAACATAACCCTGTGACTATAAACCCTAATTTTTATAGTAATTATGCTACGTTTTAGAATGCCATTATTATGTAACAATCTACTACAGGTAAATATTGAGCTTAATAGAAAAAATACTAGTTTTATAATGTTTAAGTATTTTTGTAAGCATATAAGCAACCTGAATATAATGCAAACTGACAAAAATGGCTTATGTTTTTAATTTGTGGTAAAAATCCATTAGTTTTGGTCAAGTATGTATTTGTGCATACAATGTCTACATACAGTAAAAACTCAAAGGAGAGACAACTATAAAATAGACATGTGAACTACTTCTTGCTGAAAATAGCTTTCAAAAAACAGGATAAAGGGATAAAATAACCCTTATGTTAACTTACAGATGATGAAGTAGTTCTTGCACACCCTTAATCCTCTCTCAATCAGTGTCTTGAATTTAGTAGAACAATTTGAGAAAGTTTATGCTGGGACTTAACCTACATCTAATCATCAGTTCACCTTATGAAATGCCTAATAAATTACTTCAGTGCATATTTGAGACTGCAAGTCTCAGTGCAGAATTGTCAAATGCTAATTATTATTTTGTCCCTATCACACAGAGACAAGTATTCTTCAAAGAGGAAAACTTTCAGGGAAGTAGATATAATCCATTTCTATAATAGTTGAGAAAAGCCAATGCAACCATTCTCTTTTTTAGTTGTTTTTTGTTTCTAGGCTAGACAGTAAAATTTTGCACTGTTCAAATCATGCAACTAAAATATGGAATATGTTTTCATAAAAAAAAGATACTGTTTTTTCAATGTTATCCAACAAATTGATATTGAGCACTAACATTAAACTACTATATTTAGCAGTAGGAAATAGATAAATATAAGGATAGAAGAGTGTCTGCTTTGCAGAGACTTATAGCTAGAAAGAGATCTTTCAAGTGTTGATTGTAAATTTTGTATAGTCCTTCATGGAATAGTTAACCTGTAAAGCAAACTCATATGGTTTGCCTCATGCGCCTACACAAATCTCATGTTGAATTGCAATTCCTGATTTTGGAGGTGGGGTCTGGTGGGAGGTGATTGAGGTTTCTAATGGTTTAGCACCATTCTCCCAGTGCTGTCTTGTGATAGAGTTCTCATGAGATCTGGTTGATTGAAAGTGTGTGGTAACTCCCCTGCCACTCTCTTTCTCTCCTGCTGGCCAGGTAAAGATTTACCTGCTTCCCCTTGCCATCGGCTATGATTGTAAGTTCCCTGAGCCCTCCCCAAAATGCAGAAGCCTCAACAGCCCACAGAACCGTGCACTGACTAAATCTCTTTTCTTCATGAATTACCCAGTCTCCGGTAGTTCTTTATAAAAGTGTGAGAACAAACTAATGTATGTACCTTGAAGCTTGGAAAAATAAATGAAGATAACTGTTTGAGCCATGCCATGGATGTGAAAATACCGAATGGTATAAAATAAAAGACTGGAACTTTGACATTGTAATAATCTAACAAATGAAAGCAACTTTGCTCAGTAGAATGAAATTTAAAAAGATCTGCCAAATGTCATTGTGATGAAAGTCATAATAATCCAAACAATGCTTCATAAACATTGATATTCAACAGTTTGAAGATAAATAAGAATATAGAAACCCTGACAGTAGATTGAGCTACATGGGTGACATGGATCTACGTAGTATTTCAAGAATTACTTAGGATAGGCCTAAAGACTGTGGTCATGAGAATTGAGAGCACGAACAATATGGCAAACATTTTAAGGAAAGATCCATGATAATTTAAAGACTACCTGTTTCAGAGAAGGAGATGTCAAGAAATCTGACACATTTTGTCTGAGCATACATAAAGCTAACAAATTGAGTATAGAAAAATGTGGAATGGCCCCATTTGTAATTTTTGAAAGCACATCAAATAATTAAATTATTTAATTAAGAATAGTTTTCACCAAGAGGGTGAAATGTTACCAAAGCCCGAGGAACCGAATATTTTAATAAAGTCAACAGTGACTATCTTGGAATGAATATTTTCTCCTATATATTACAAAGAAGAAAAAAATGTGAATTTTATATTTTATATTTGTTAACTGAAATAGTTTATGTAACTTGGAGGTTAACTTCTTCTGTACAATAATTGCCAGATAGTCCAAATTGTTTGCCTATGTGTAATTATAACTGAAATGTTTCCATTAAATAATGTTGATATGTGTTTACTTGTCTCATACTGCCATATCCTGGGCACTTGTATTGACAAGTATTCTATAAATATAAGTTGAGTTTAAAAAAGAAAAAATAAAATTTTTAAAGTTGCAAGTTAGTTTCTCTAATATAGCCCATGGATTTGGGTTCCTTAACTGTGAATCAAAATAATATTCTGGGTTTTTTTTTGTTTTTGACCCTCATTTAGAAGATCAATATAATTTCCTCTTATCAATATGTTTAGAAAGATAAAAACGTCTTTGAATTGTGAATATGTAAAACAATCCCAATTACATTGATGTTTAAATCAGTGCACTTGTACAATCAATAATCTGGAGGAGGAGGAGGAATAGCAAGAGAAGGAGGAACAGAAGGAGAGGCAGCAGAGATGGTGGCAATAAACATACAGTAGACAAAGACAGAGGTAAAGAAACAGCAGCAGCTGCTGCCATGGCCAGTTGAAATCGTATCTGTGCTCAATGAAAAGGACATTCACATCGGAATGGACTCAAGATTCAGGGCGGGAAGTGAGCTTATTGGAGAATGTGCCCACTTGCAATGTGTGAATATTCTGCCTGTTTCCTTTGACTGTGGCCACAGTCCAGACTCTTTTTGGATATGTGGTGCTGGCTAGACTCCCAGGATTGGATCCCAGCCCAGGTCTATCTTGTTGGTCTGTGGAATACTCCTCTGAGAGATTTTATTTGGAAGTAGGAACACTTCAGTGAGTATCATAGCAGTTAGATTTTCAAGTATGGTCAGCACAGTATGCAGTTAGAAAACTGTACTTCCCGTATCTTTCCTAGAGTGAGAAAGTGACTGCCAGAAGTTCCAGTGTCTGGAATTTGCAGTTGGAGTTGAAATGAGGAATACACAGAACCATCATAGAAAACAGTAAGTTGCAGTTCTGCTCATATTATCTTAAAAAGAAAACAAAAAAAAAGGGGGAGGGAGAGTAGGAGTATAGAGTAAGACGTTAAGTAAGATTGGGAACAGATTGAGTCAGAGACAAAGTGTCGTGATAGAGCAGTTTGTTGAGCTGCGTGTATTAATTTTCTATTGCTGCCATTAAAATACCACCAATTTAAGGTCTTAGCAGAAATGCATTATCTCACAGATCTGCAGATCAGAAATCTGGAAGGATCTGTTGGATTCTCTGCTCGGACACTAATACGAACAGAATCAAGATGTCACTGGAAATGGACTCTTGTTCAGAAGCAAAGGAGAATAATTCTCTTCAGACTGATTCAGATTGTTGGATGAATCCAGATCCATGCAGTTATAGACCTTTGTTTACATGCTGGATCATTATGAGCTGCTAAAAGCTACCTGCATTCCCAGACTCATGGTCTCCTTCATCTTCAAATCAAGTAAGGGCAGGTGAACTCCCTCACATTTCATGTCCCTCCTGCCACTTCTTCCTCTCCAATTCGGAAGTCTTTTCTTTTCCATGTTTAATTGCTCTGGCTTGGGCTCCCGTTACTCTACTGAACAGAGATGGTAAGAGTCAGCGTACTTGCCTTTTTGTCATCTGAGAGCCAAAGCTCAGTTTTTCTCCATTGGACTGTGATGTTAGCTGTGACTTTTTCATATACAGTATTTAGTGTGTTGAGGTAAATTCCTTCTGTACCTATATTGTTAAGAGTTTCAGTCAGGAAAGATTGTTGAACTTTGCAAATGTTCTTTCTACATCACGGAGATGATTATGTAGTCTCTGTCTTTCATTTTGTTAATGTGTTTTATCACATTGATTGATTTGGGTATGTTGAACCATTCCTGCATCTCAGGAATAAATCCCACTTGGTCATGGTATGCGATCCTATCAAACCCAGCTTGTCAGTATTTCATTGAAGATTTTTGCATTTATTTTCATCAGGGACAGTAGACTGTAGTTTTATTTTCTTGTAATGTCTCCATCTGGTTTTGGTACCAGAGAGATAATGGCCTCATGTAACAAATTTGAAAGTGTTTCCTCTGTTATTTTTTGGAAGAGGTAAATAGTGATTAGTATTAATTTTTGTAATATTTGGGATAATTCACCCATGAAGCCATTTGTTCTGGGTTTTTCTTTGTCCGGAGATTTTTGATTATTGATTCAATCTCCTTATTTGTTATTGGTCTTTTCAGATTTTCTTTTTGGGTTGGTTTTGGTAGATAGTATGTTTCTAGAAATTTATCATTTCTTTTAGCTTATCCAGTGTGTTGGCATATCATTGTCTGTAATAGTCCCTCAAAATCCTTTTTATTAAGTTAGTTTTATTGTTTATTTATTTTGTTTTACTTTTTTTAGAGATAAGGTCCTGCTCTGTCACACAGGCTGGAGTGCAGTGGTGCAGTAATAACTCATTGCAGCCTCAGATTCCCGGGATCAAGTGATCCTCCCACCTCAGCCTCCCAAATAACTGGGATTACAGGTGCATGACACCATGCCTAGATAATTTATTATTTTTTGTAGAGGGAAGGTCTTGCTGTGTTGCCCAGGCTTATCTCTAATTCCTAGGCTTAAAGGATCCTCTTACCTCATCTTCCCAAAGCACTAGGATTAGAGGCAAGAGCCATGGCACGATGCCCTTTTTATTTTTGAGGCATGTGTTATATCATCTCTTTCATCTCAGATTTTATTTACTTGAAGCTTATGTCTTGTCTTTACTCTTAGTTAAGCTAAGTGTTTGTCAGTTTTGTTTATCTTTTAGAAAAGAGTTTTATCTCAAAGGGCTCATGTAATTATTTTAGGCACAGTTTGATTTATCCAATATGACCTTCTCATTTCAAAATTCATAACCTTAATCATATCTCTACAATCCCCTTTGCCATGTAACCTAACCTGTTATAGGTTCCAGGGAGTTGGGTATAGATATCTTTGGGGGTTCAGAACTAAGCAACCATTCATTCATTCTTTATGAATGAAGAATGAAATGTATATCTGAATACAGCCAAAATGACCCACAATAGAATTGTACACGAATTGAAAGAATCTTTCTATTATGAATACAAATGGAACCAATATTAGCTTACCAGATGTTAAAAGTTATAATGTTTCAAACATTTTATTGAGAGGTATCTAAATGATAAAATGTTTCTGAGAGACAAATAAATGACCAGGGCAAAATCTGATTCTCCCTACATGCCTTGGCTAAGACGAGTGTGTGGTATAAGATGGTGTAAAGCTGGCTCTCATTGAAGTTATGTTCTGAATAACTTCCCTATGATATGAAAGTTTAATAAGAGCTAACTTAGAATGAATGTGTGCTACCTATTTATAGTGATATTGAAGAATCTGGTTACACTGAAATCTTTTTGCTTTTTGTTCTGCTAACTTTGCTTTTATTTCAGCAAAAAATGGAAATGGTGACATCTTTACTTAATATGTTTAGTGACCTGAGAATCTCATGCTGCTTTCTCTTCAAGCTTCAGCTTAAAAGACACCACAGAATTTTTAAAGGGAAACACCGTCTGAATGGATTTCTTCTTAATGACAGCTAATGTTACAAAGTAATGCATTTTGGCAAGTACAGGGTCTGTCTCTACTTAGCTTTTTGAGGTACTTCTGGTTTTTCATATTACAATAGGAGTCAGGAAATAAAGACTACTTGGGCAGTGTGTACAATGCCCAACTACCTGTAAATCCATTTTGGCACACTGAGATGCTGCTGTATTCTCCACTTGTCTATTTTAGGGAATTCATAAACACAGCTTGGCTTGCTTATTAGAGTTCAGAAACCTGGCAAAGTATATCACTGCAGCTCTTTTTCATCTGCTGTGTTGACACCAAGATCAATGACCCCTTTTGAATGATCAAGATTTTGACAGCTTAATTTCTGTGTCATGAGTTGCTAAGGTAACACTATTTTTGTGAATTCTACAGTTTATAAATCCTTAAGAAATGTCTTCCATTTTTAGTATTGAAAGCAATTTAATATTCAAGTTAAAAAGATTTATTTCTTGGTTCACTTTCCATTCACTGAAGAAACTCACTTTACCTGTTGGCTATTGTCTTCTTTCTTGGAATAACTGACACTATCTGGACGGAAAATGAAACTTAAAACACGTTGTCTTATAACTGAAAAGAGAATATCTCAAAAAGGAAAATAAAGCAACACTTTTTCTTTCTAGCTGGATTACGCTTTAGGGATGAACAGACAAAAGTATAGCTTTTAAGGCAACTTTCGGATTTGCAATTTTATTTTCAAAATCTGGTATAACACTCAATTTGTATTGATATTGCATATAGCATTTTCAGAGAAAAGTCGGGTATTGGTGTTCTAGCACTGTGTAACAAATTACCACCAACTTAGTTATTTAAAACACCATTTATTATCCTACAATTTGATAGGTCCGAAATTGAGGTATGGCTGAATTGGGTTTTCTACCCAGAATCTCACAAGGCTAAAATCATGGTATCAGTTGAACTGTGTTCCTTCCTGACATAAGGGTCCTCTTTCAAATTCATGTGGATTTTGGAATAATTAACTATCTCATTGTTATTTGGACTAAGACCCTCATTCTCCTTCTGGCTGTTGGGTAGGAACTACTTTCTGCTTTGAGGGCTGCCCACAATCCCTAGCCATGTGCCCTCCTGCATAGGTTCTCTACACTTTCTACGTCTCTGACTTCAAAAAGAGCCCAGTCTTCATAAAGACTCAGTTGATTATATGAATCTCACCTGGTAAGCTTCCTCTTAATGAAATCAAAGTCAACTGATTAGTAACAAGATTACAAAAGTTAATATTATATATTCACAGGTTCTGCCAGAACTCAAAGGGAGGGGATTATAATCAAGGTTTATATAGCAGGGACCAGGAATCACGGAGGCCATTGTAAAATCGTATCTACTGCTGGTAGGTCATGTGTATTCAAATGCAAAGCACTGGTATTCATACAACAAATAATTCCAGGCGTGTTTTGGTGAATGACTGATACTATTTTAAACAATCAAATCCTATAAGTTTTGCATTTACAAAATTCTCTACTATGATATCATTTACTTTATAACCATAAAATAGAGAAAAACATATGACACATCTGCCCGCCCATTGACTAATAATATAGATCGATGATTCAACTGCAATATTTATATATTAATATTTTAAAAATAGTAATGATAATATCTTTATAAATGTATACTATAAATATAAAGGTATAAATATACATTTGATATATATATTATGTTAAACATTTAATATATTTATAATAATTATCTCATACAATTATGGAATTTAAAATTATGACAATTTGTAAAAAAAATTCATTTCAATGTCCAGGAAAGTAGTTCTATTTCTAGGAAGGGCATATCATGTAAAATATAGATAGAAAGCAAACACGTGGCTTAAAAATATATTCTGGAAATAGACCATTTAAGAATTTTGTAAAAACTACATGCCCTGATGGAGAAAAAATGTAATTGGTTAGACATGCAAATCCAGGAAGATTTATGTCATGGCAGTAAACATCATATGAGAAATTAATCACCTGTTACAGGCAGTAGCAGTTTTATACTGAGAATTCAGAATGGGGTCATATGAATGTATATGAAATCTGGAAGTCAGTTATCCAGCAGACAGAAAGTACCCAAATGAATTATGAACACAGTTGTTAGAAATATTAATAGAAAAACACATGCACCAAATTAAAAAAAAAAAAAACTCTCTACAAATCTCTCTGTAAAAGAAAATGTCCTTTTGATAAAATATCATTCAAAGTACAATATCACATAAATACAGCACTATTTTCTAATTAATTTTACATAAAACATAGAAACATGTTTCTTAGAACTTCATAAATGTGAATAGGCAGTGAAGAATCCACAGAGGAATTAAAATAATTTATAGTTGAATATGTTGATACAATCCAACATCCATATAATGAAGAGAGAATTTATTTTCTACTATTCCAAAGATTTATCTCTTCTTGTTGTCTAACATTTTCAACTGATATTATCACTATGTACTTAGTCATAGTCAACACAGAGTTTATTCCTCAATTATCAGAACAAATCATGAAAGTATTTTTACTCCAGGTTTAAAAGGTATCTTGAGCCGGGCGCGGTGGCTCACGCCTGTAATCCCAGCACTTTGGGAGGCCGAAGCGGGCGGATCACAAGGTCAGGAGATCGAGATCACGGTGAAACCCCGTCTCTACTAAAAATACAAAAAATTAGCAGGGCGCGGTTCTGGGCGCCTGTAGTCCCAGCTACTCGGGAGGCTGAGGCAGGAGAATGGCGTGAACCCGGGAGGCGGAGCTTGCAGTGAGCCGAGATCGCGCCACTGCACTCCAGCCTGGGCGACAGAGCAAGACTCCGTCTCAAAAAAAAAAAAAAAAAAAAAAAAAAGGTATCTTGAATTCATTTCAATTTTACGCATTCATCACAATTTTCTACTAATTATTCTCATTTTACTTTGAAAAACTTTAGCCCATGGGAAGTTTTAATGTACATGTGATTAGGTTTCTCCCCCTAAATTCTGATTCAGAAAGCCTTGGTTGTAGCCCAAGCATCTATCTTTCCTGAAAGTTTCATAGGGTATTCTAATAAGGCATTAGATGAAAACTACTATGGTTTTTTTTGGCTTTCACTGTTGATATACATTTCTTGTTAATAATTTATTTCTTCATTACCATACATCATGCACAAAGTTCTCAGATTGTATAACCTTAAAAATGTATATATCACCACATCTTTCAGTGACAAAGTTATGATTCCTAAGCATGATAGCCAAGATTCATCAAAATGTATTGTTAGTCTCATCTGCATTAGTTAATGCATTAATTAAAAGCTTTGTTCCAACAGTATTGAACTTTTCCAATTGGCTGCCATTGCCTACATTTTCATACTCCTGTGATGTTTTTAATACTCATTTTCCATTTGTTTTCAATTCCCAAAATGTTATATGCCACTTTTTCAATCTATGAAAATTTCAACTCATCCTTTAAGATTTGGCTGAAGTGTTATCTCTTCAATAACATCTTACCGTTTTTAACCAAAAAAGTTAGTTGGTATCTCCTCTCTGGTTCCACAAAAGGTTTGTTTTTACTTAAATAAAGTACTTGCATTTTTAAAAGTCTGTCTTCTACACCACTCTTCCACTTCTTTGAAAATATA
Source organism: Macaca mulatta (assembly GCF_049350105.2). Classification (NCBI taxonomy): domain Eukaryota; kingdom Metazoa; phylum Chordata; class Mammalia; order Primates; family Cercopithecidae; genus Macaca; species Macaca mulatta. Next base: position 28,674,447 of record NC_133410.1, on the reverse strand, counting down.
AACCACGTCTTATTCACTAGGCCAAGTCCGTATTACTTTATACAGACCAGGGCTCACAGACTGAATGCATAATTGTTTTATAAATAATAAATGAATGCATGCACACATGTGTGTATCAGTAAGAAGAGTTGATTTCCTTCCAACAAACTTTCCAAAATTTATCAGAAATGACAACGGTGAAAGTGTGACTATTTGATGATGAATAAAAAATAATATTTGTCACTCAATTACTTGTGGAGTACCTTTGTGGAGTTTGATGAATTTAAGTAAGAAATATTAAAACCTTTAGTGTACAGTAAAAGAGTGATCTGGCTGCATGCTTTGACTTGACACTATCAATTTCATTCATCACTACATTCTGTCAGGTGCCTAGCTGAACTGGGAGAGAGTGCTGAGCTGCCAGATGTCAGGGTAGATGATTAAAGCAACAGGTCAAAAATGGAGTTAATGTCTCAATCACTTACTGCAATAGTACAAGCAAGGCGCTAAACTCAGAAAAAGAGTTAACTCCCCCTGTTGCATTTACACTCATGGAACAGCACATTGGTGGAGACTCCGGTGAATCAGCACAGACATGGGGGTCATCTCACCTTTGAGGGAGCTTTAAAACAAAAGGCTGTGGCAGCTTTATGGACTGAAATTGAAGGGAGAGCAAGGGGTAAGGGCTAAGAATGGAAAAAGAGTACCCAGTACCGAGTCAAAGTGGGGAAACTGTCTTCAAGTTCTACCCTCTTCTTTCTAATAAGAAAGCCTCCACCGAGGCACCTAAAGAAGACCTCCACTCCAAGTCCTCAGGTAAGAAAATTAGGAGTGAAGGCGCTGGAAATGCAAATACATCCATGAAAGAATGTAACACACACCCAGCACCCTTCCTGTTGGTTCTGTTTCTCTGGAGAACACAGACGAATACAATATCTAATCTTTAGAAATTTTAACTAAAAATAACTGACTGATCTCTTGCTTTATTAAGTCAAATCATTTGCTCTTCTCAAGAAATTTAAACATATAACTTTTCTTGAACTATAAATGGATTTAGCTTCCTAATTTTCTAATTTATTTTTATTTAGTAACTTACTGAAAGATAAATGTTTCCTCTAAGGAAGTATTATCTCTCATAATGTTCCCTACAAGTCCAAAGAGTTTTATATGTCTGAGTATCTAATACGTAGCTTACAATTCAATCTGATAGCAGTTTATAGGTTAGTTTACCTCAATTTATTTTCTTGATCAAACTTTATATTCCATAAGCTGCCACATTCAGTTGCATAGGGCCTAAAAAATGGTTGCAATGTATATGTTCTACATGGTGGCCCTGGTTAAAGAATGGAAAATGATAAATTAAAAGAGTATAATGATTGTACAAATATATTTGTTTATATTTAAGACCATATACATATGGTCTTAAAGCATACCCAGTTCCTAAATGAAAAGATACCTTCGAGAATTGTAGACCACTCGACAACTGTAGTTTTCTAAAAAAACCAGATGCTCACAATTGTCTTTTTTGGATTATAGTTGCCCAGATTTTAACGAAAGTAAAACAACACATGGACTTAACTACTTTGCATCCTTTACCTTTACAGGAAGACTTTTCATGATGTATTTTCCATAGATGTGCAACAGTTAATGAGACCATTGGTTCTTTATGAGTTACATACTTCAGTCATAATTCAAATTCAATAATTATTTATCCAAATCCTGGTTGTTGCTGAATCTTATCTTTGGGAAAGTGTTCAAGGTCCTTGAATATTTTTACTTCATCCAAGATGGCAAGTAAAATAATGATCCTTATATTTACTACTAAAGCCTTTAAAACAATTCTTACTAGATTTTTCTTCCATCATAGTGTTTAGAATATTTTCTAGACTATAGAGTGCCAGATACTTGTTAAACATGTAAAAATTCCAGTAAGACAAAAAATTAGACTGATATTTTATTTTTAATTATTTTCAATTAAACTCATTTTAAAGAATAATATATACTTATATTTATTCAATACATGTTAAATATAATCTCAAAACTAACTCATCTTTCGTTATACTATATGTTAATACATTTTGCAAGATATTTTCTTGATTTACTTTCAGATGCTTTGGTTTCAAAGAGATACTTAACATTTATTGTATATAGACTTAAATGCTTAAAATTATTGTATTCATAAACTTTATTAGATAAAGTTGTATAAAATTTGTTAAGTAAACTTTATAAACACATAAGACTGATCATGGCCTAAAAAAACACAGTACTTGTTTTACAGTAAAAAACAAAACAAAAAACAGTTTTGACTTTTTTCATAATGGAATTTATGTAAAATACATTTTCCTACATATTTATTTTTTGACAAGAGGAACAGATATCTTATAGAATTAGGTGGGTTCCATTTCCCTGGGAATGCAATTGCAACCAAAACCAGGTGGTCTGTATTTAAGTGGAAAGCAATAGAGTTGGTACACAGACTAATAAAAAATGTCTATTTTGTGCAGTTTTGAACACACCAAATATGTTACCTGGTAACATGTATATCATTTGTTATCAAACATCTTTGTCTTAATTATACCAATTATGGGTATTTTTTGGATTCACATATACTTTTCTCTAAGATAAATGGCAGATAAATACGTGTATATTTGAAGTAGTTTTTATTTACATCAATTTATTTTCATCTACAGATTGTCGACAGAAAAGATAAAAAAACTTTCCAAGGAGTAAAGTTGATACACTTTATTAGAGACAAAGTTATATTTAAGCATTTGTCTGTGAAATTCATTTAACTTTCTTTTTTTTCTTGATATTGTGGTTTGAAAAGCACTAAAAAGCTTTTTTTTTTTTTTTTTAACCGAAAACTGCCTGGATCATGGGTAATTAGACTGAACGAGGCCTCACAGATCAATGACTGTAAGTGTGGCTGGCTGACTTACATTTCATGAAACCATAAGAGAATACTGAAGTCTCTTCAGACTTGTGTAAGTGAAAATCGTGCCTGCACATTGTTATTTATGGCAAATGTTTCCAAAACCTCCTCTAACAAAAAGAAAAAAAGCACAGATTGAAGAGTGGAAAAGGAAATTTTATAACAGTCAGAAATTTTCAAAAGAGTTGAGGAGGAAAAAGAGAGAGGCACCAAGTAAGATTTCTTAAAAATTAGTCACACATAATAAGTGGAACCTGTTTTTGAATTTTGCATATCTTTATGCAAAATTTATCTTTCTCATCAGAAACTCCTAGCTATAATAACTGTTTATAGAACTATTGGTCTGGATTTTCTAATCCTATGATTATTTTCTTAAAAAAAACCTTTTTAAATTACATAATAGAATGCAATCAATGAGCACATTTAATGAATTGAGCATTCCTTATTATTTAATTTTGTAATCCCTCATTATTAGTAATCTTTATTGTACTCTGAACATATTTTTAATTGTTTATATGTCTATGTTTGATTATTTTACAAGTTGCTCAAAAGAAAAAACTATTTCTTAATCATCATATTTATCTCTTGTAAAGAGCAGTATAACTGCTTTATAAATGATTTATCAATATATTTTTATTGATTAAATATTTCTTAGGTAAAATCCAAAATGTTTCCAAAGATTTTACTTTGTTTTATTGTTTGGCATCACGTTTTTCTAAGTAAGCATGAAGGAGTCATTTAAACTGTATAAGCAAATAACCGTATGATTGTTTTGGTTTTCATTTCTCCCTCTATTTGGATATAGAATGGAAAACATAGAGAAAAATAAACGTAGAAGAAAAACGAAATACAAAGTTTGTAAAATGTGGAGATGGAAGTTGTTTGTTTTACAGAATTCTGTGAAAAATAAGGAGAAATCCATTCTCTTTTTCTATTATGTAACTTGACCACTGTGGGTCAAGTCAAGATAGCTTCCAAATTCATGTTTCTGTAGAGCTACTCATAGCTTGCTTTCATGCGAATGTGGATGATGCAGGCACACATTTGACCGAAGTGTTTAGCAGGCCTGTAGCTATGTGACTCAATTTTCACATTCGTTATGTAACTTTGAAGGAACTCGTGTGTTAGTATTTTACAAGTGTATTTAAAATGCCTTCAACATTTCAATTTTTGGAAAGTAATGAAAATAACTGCTTCAGTTTTTTTCCTTTTAAAAATAATTGAAGGGATAAATACAACAAGTTAATTTTTCCCTGATCAAAAAACTAACCCCAAATATATGCCATATGATTAATTTCTCAATGTAGGCATTCCAAAACAAGTAATCAAAAATAATGTTAATAGCAATAATAATAACAAAGCCACCGATAAATATGTGATGCTATGTATAATATTTTTAATTTTAACACATAACTAGATGATAGAAATATAAAATTTTGAGGAACATGTCAGTTAGGGTCCTGGCAGAAAAGAGTATGTTCAAATTGGGAAATTTCAGAAGAGTTTGATAAGCCCATTGTTTACAGAGATTTGGGAAATATGGAAAAATCTCAAGACAGTATAGGATTTCCTTGTACCTATTGTTAGTGGGCAGGCATGGTTACCGTATCTTTAATTTCCAGTTTCATCAAAAAGAAAAAACAAAAATAAGAGATCCACAGACATTTATGTACAAAGAGAGCACTATGTATAATGGTTAATGCAGTGAATTAAGCTAAACATTCAGCAATAAAACATACAAAAGTCACTTATATTTGTATCATAGAACAATATAAATTTTCAAATATTTTCTACACAAAGGCATGGTAAAAATGATTTATTTTTTTTAAAAAAGGAACATATTTTAAAAGTTTTATTTAGGTATATTTATTGTAGAAAATTGTATTAATTTGCAGTATAAAATTTTCTGACTCAATATACATTTATATACCATAAAGACACCATATTGAATAGAATATTTTATCTTCCCTTATTGTAATTTGTCTCTCAAATCACTTTGACCTAGAAGAAACAGTGTCATTAATAGATTATTTTTTATTTTAGAGATTTTTTTAATTGAATCATATCTACTTTTTTCTTTTGAAACATCATATATCTCACAATAGAAAGAAAAATAAGTAACAGAAGGAAGCTAAGACTGCCGTATTACTACTACACTAAGTACTATTTAAGATGAAAATATTAATAAGAGCAATATATTTATGATTAAAAAATATTAAAATTATTACAGGTTACTTCCATAAGCGATGGAACATCAAAAGGTAAAGAAAAATTAGATTTGAAATAAATATATGAATCTGCAATTATAATATAAAATTTAATGCAACTCCTTCATATATTATATTTGTACTGGTTTAGTCTGAAAATTGACCAATGAAATAATAAATATTGAACACTATGATTCTATTTCTCTTCCTTTGAATACATAGAAAGTACTGTACCCAAAGTATAAATGATTAACAGCCTTACAAATGCCAAAGCAATATTTACAAAATAATGATCACAAGCCACAAGTAAATTCTCAATACTGCTCAAATAGACATTAATTTATGTGAAAAATTCAATAAAAATATTAAAATTATTTAATATTAAAAGCTATTTTCAGAATCTAAACAACACATTCTTATCACGAACATGATTAAAAAATAAATATTTACAGCGCAGGAAAAATGACAGTGGGACTTTGTATCTCAGTTTCATTAAGTTCTTCTGTAATTTTAATTACTATAGTCTTCTGCTACCTTTGGGGTTGATTTGGTCTTTTTTTCCCCCATTTCTGTTAGGTGCACAGTTAGATTGTTAATTTAAGATATTTCTAACTTCTTGATGAAGGTGTTTAGGTCTATAAACTTTCCTCTCAGCACTACTTTGGCTGCATCTCAAAGATTTTGATAAGTTGTGTCCCTATTTTAATTAATTTCAAGGTTTTTTTTTTTTTTCTGTCTCGATTTCAGTGTTCACCTAGGAGTTATTTAGTAGTAAGTTGTTTAATGTTCATGTATTTGTGTAGAATATATCCTAAATAAATGATCAAGGGAAAAAAGCAAAGTTATGATTCCTATTTGTATACCACAGCATAAAAATGTTAAAACACTTTAAATGCACCGAATAATGGGATTTTAAGTTAATGAGTGTGTATTCATAGTATACAGCACTTAGAAAATAATTTTATAAAATGACCACCTTATATTGTTAAGTGCAAAATAAGCCAAATGTACTGATAGTTAATAGTTACTTGCTCATTTAAAAAGTGTGTGTTGAGTGAGCTGTATCCCTTTTTCTATGAAGGGGATTTTCCTACAAATTTGTTCTGTAATTGTTAGAAAATAATCTAAAATCTTGTTAATGTTACTATAAAAAAAGTCACTTAAACAAATAAAAGTATAATCCTCCATGAAATAAACATTTTTGTGTAACATAGAAATGTTACATTAAATGTAATAAAATGTAATACTGACAATATAAGTATGGTTTTCCATTCAGAGAAGATAAAAATGCTAAAAATATTTTTGAGGGAAAATATTTCTTCCCTATTAGCATATTTGGATTATGCAGAAGTAGTTACTAAAATATTGATAAATACATATATATTATTAATTACCTATGGGTTATTCACATGTATATTATTATATGTATATCATATATTATATATCATATATAACATATTTATATATCATAGGTATATATATCATAGGCATGTATCATAGATATAGAATATCATACATATATTATTCATATATACATGTTATTCATTTCCATAAAAATGTGTGTGCAGAGAGGTCATTTTGGTTTCTAAGATTTTCCAGATAAGGTCTAGTTCTATAAATAATTAATTTAAATAATAAAATAATGATAGGCTTTAAACAATTGAAAACATAAACAAAATTAACTTGCTTAATACTGCCTTATATCAATTTTCTTTTCTCTGACCTAACTCCACTTAATATTATTTTAAAGTCTGGTAGGTTTTCCCCTTACCACTCGCTAATTGTACCCTTGTATCAGAATCATAGGGCTTGTTTCTTTCTTCTCAGAGTTTTTTACTTCCACTTCATGCAAAAAAAATGAAGATTTTTGTCTTGATTTGTTTTGTTTTATTGTTTATTCCTGTTTGACCACATCGTTTACTTGATGTATTAAGTTTAGACTCTTCCAATTAGATTCAGCTAAGTGATTGAGTTTCAGTTTTCCTATCTTGTTAGATGAAGACATCTGAGCAGAGAATAAGACTTTATATGTCTTTATTTTAAAATAAGACAAACATACTATGATTGCTTTATTTTTCAAAACTAAGAACAAATATTTAATATGCATTACCACATCTATTGATATTTATTTTAATGATCTTAGAATATATGACCTGTATTTTAATATAACTCCTATTGGAGATTTCTTCATAAATGATATTATAATCATAAAAATGTATGATGAACTTTGAAGTCATCAAACTACTACTATACTCACCATCCTCATAAAAAATGTAAAAATTGATTTTAATTATTAGTCTTACTGTTTTCCTAAATATTATTTGTTCTTTAAGGCATTACATTCTGACAAACTATAACAGTTTTGCAATATTTTAAATAATGTAAAATGAATATTTTAAAGTCACGTAAAGTCATTAGTAATATTTTGATTACTAATATTTTACATAATCAAAATATTATGCCATAAATTCTAAATACTAATCAAACAAGAGATATGTTAAGAATATTTTGAATATCTTCAAGCAATAGCACTGTTTCTATTCTCTCTTGCACTTCTTTTCTTTACAAGATATATGGAATTTCTGTTTATTACTGAGTATAAATTTACGAAATTATGCATTAACTTATTCTCAATTAGTCAAGTTATAAAGCACTGTGGTATCCCTATCCTTGCACTAAAAACCTCTACAGATGGAGCCCATGCACCATTTGAGACAGTTTTTGTTTCCCTGTCTGTGGCATTTGCTAGATCACACAGAGTAATAGCAAGTTGTGGAAAACAGAACTACAGTTTAACAATGGGTTTCGACTGTGTGGGTCTGCTAGTATTTGGATTTTCTTCTGCCTCTGCCACTTCTGAGACAGCAAGAAGTGCTCCTCCTTGTCATCAACCTACTCAACATGAGGACGATAAACACAAAAACCTTTTTGATGATCCACTTCCACTTAAAAATAGTAAATATATTTTGTCTTCCTTATGATTATCTTAATAACATTTTCTTTCCTCTAGCTTACTTTATTGTAAGAACACAGTATATATATATATGTGTGTGTGTGTGTGTGTGTGTGTATAACCTATAAAATATGTGTTAATTGATTATTTTATGAGTAAGGCTTCCAGTCAACAGTAGAATATTACAAGATTTGGGAGAGTCAAAAATTATATGAAGATTTTTGACTGTGTCAGGAATTTCGTTACTTCTAACCTTTGCATTGTTCAGAAGTCAACTGTAGTTGCAAAATTACAAGTAGTAATAAAACACTTGGCACACAGAGCCTAGGTGGAGAAGGGAGGTAATAAATGCTTGAACATAATTTTTTTATTGTTAGGAAAATCCAAGAAGTTAATACTAAAATGAAAATGCGATTGTACAACTAGAGAATCTAGAAGTGATGCAAAGGGAAAATAATGTTTATTGAAATAATTATTTGTATTATGCATTTAACGTTAATTCCACAAACTTTAGTAGCCTAAGGCATACTCCTGCATAATGTGTGACAGACAAATGAATACTTTCCAATAATGAAAACATCACAACTTAGCAAAACTATGCTAAGTTCTTTTTTTTTTTGAAGGTATAAGAGAGGTGCTTAATCAAGGTTATACAATGGGGGCAGCTTAAAAGAGTCCTTGACAGACTAGTTCTTATGCAAAGCATCTTTAACTAAAGACATTGTAAGATGCACAATGCTACCCAACATAAAGCTGCTGATATTACATTGTGACAAGTGTCTTTTTTTTTTTTTAAATGGCAATTTTCTGAAAGAATAAAACCTAAATTAGAAACATTACATGACACCTTTTGGAAACCCAATGAAAGGAAAAGTATCATAAAAGCAGTTTCTCTCTTACAAGGAAAGAAAGGGAAGAACTTCAGGACAATGTAAATTATCACCTTTACACTACAAGCTCAAAGGCAGATGCTATTTCTATACAGATGAATACTAGCCTGATTTCCTTCCTCCCTTCTTTTTCTTTGAGTTGCTATTCTATAATATCAATGGGATTAGAAAACCAGGCAGCTTTACTTAGTCTTCAGAATTTCTAACTTTACAATGACTTGATGATACTTAATTGTCCAATTCTTTTGTCCTTGGCCAGGACTACAAAGCTTCCTTTGGCTGTAAGTAGTTAATAAATATTTGCTGAATGGGATATTAATATCAAACTAGGAATGCTTTAAAAAGAGTGTTCGTTGGCCGGGTGCGGTGGCTCAAGCCTGTAATCCCAGCACTTTGGGAGGCCGAGACGGGCGGATCACGAGGTCAGGAGATCGAGACCATCCTGGCTAACACGGTGAAACCCCGTCTCTACCAAAAAATACAAAAAACTAGCCGGGCGAGGTTGCGGCGCCTGTAGTCCCAGCTACTCGGGAGGCTGAGGCAGGAGAATGGCGTGAACCCGGGAGGCGGAGCTTGCAGTGAGCCGGATCTCGGCCACTGCACTCCAGCCCGGGCGGCAGAGCGAGACTCCGTCTCAAAAAAAAAAAAAAAAAAAAGAGTGTTCGTTGTGTCAGCTGTGTTTGTCCTTGATTCTACTTACTTTCTTCTTCTCATTGCATTTTCATTCATAAGATTTTATATTATTATGGTATATTACATTATATTATGGTATTTTATATTATATTTCATTCATAATATTTTATATTATTATGGTATATTATCATTTGAGGGGCACTCTTCAAGTGCTCAAGTAACTTTTACCTTTTTTGCTATTCTCTCTCTCTCTCTATATATATTACAAATATGTAAATATGCATGCAAATGTATGTATGTGTATTTAGCATGTGTCTATTGAATACTAATCACATAATGTAATCAGTTTAAGGGGCTGGACAGTAGACTAAATTATAATGCCCAGTAATAACTACCAGTTTAATAGCCCCTTATACCTCATCTGTAAGTCTTTTGCATGTACGATCTTATTTGCTGATAAATACACATCAGACTTTCTTAATGAGAAATACTGCAACTTGTGTAAATTTCCATGTCTCACAAAAATATCTTTAAGAAAGTAGAACACATCATGAAAAATGAAGATTTACAAATAGTAGGTGTAATATTAAAATTAATATATTTGAAAGCTTATCCACACCATAAACAAAAACAAAAAAATCAAGTGAAAATTTTCACAGTGTAACTCAACTATATGAAGTTCTTTAATAAAATATATTTTTAAGAAACTTACACAATGTTTTCACTTTTGGTTATTGTATTAGTCAATATTCTCCAGAAAAATATGGCTAATGAGATTTAGAGAGAGAAAGAGAAGAAGAAACAGGAAAAAAAGTGAAAGAGAAAGAGGTATGTTATAAGAAATATGCTAATGAAATTATGAAGGCTCACAAGTCTCAAGATGTACAGGGAAATTAGCAAGCAAGAGATTCCAGAAAGCTGGTGGTGCAGTTCCTGTCTGAAGGTTCGAAGGTTGAGACCTAGGAAGAGCTGATATTTTAGTTTGAATTTTAAGGCCAGACAAAACACATAATATTTCAATTTCAAGGTAGTCAGGTAAAGTGATTATCTTACACTAAAAAAGGTCATAATTTTGTTCTGTTTAGGTCTTCAACTAATTGGATGAGGACCACCCACATTAGGTAAGGCAATTTGCTTTACTAAGTGTTATGGTTTGGCTTTGTGAACCCCCAGATCTTATGTCAAATTGTAATTCCCACATGTCAGGGGAAAGACCTGATGGGAGGTGACTGGATCTTTGGAGTGGATTTCCCCCATATGTGAAACTATGAGTCAATTAAACCTCTTTTCTTTATAGATTACACAGTCTCAGGTAGTGTCTTTATAACAGTGTGAAAACAGACTAATACACTAAGTCTACTAATCTAAATGTTAATATCCTCTAAAACAACCTCACAAAAACACCTAGCATGATGTTTGATTAAATATCTGGATATTCTGTGGTCCAGTCCAATCAACACATAAAATTAATCATCACAATAAATTAATGAGTAATTGATAATTAGTTTACCTACTATGTTGAGGACAAACACACTAGAAATAGATCTCATGAGAAAGCATCTCAAAATGATATGACTGTCTAAATTTAATAATATTGAACTTCTGAATTGCAGGCATGTTTGACAAAGAAGCAAGTTTACTTCTTTTTTGTTGTTGTTAAATTTGGTAAACTACAGTAACACATTCTCATGTTATTTCTAACTTGGATTGTATTGTTTTAAACAATTATCTATGTACCCACCATGTTTTATATGGTTTTCTTATGTAGAATAGATCATAATATGTATTACCATGGTAGCCGGTATCTGCTAAATAATTAGTGTTATTGAAAAGTGGTCCAGATCCAGGCCCCAAGAGAGGGTTCTTGGACCTTACACAAGAAAGAATTTGGGGTGAATCCACAGAATGCAGGGAAAGCAAGTTTATTAAGGAAGTAAAGGGCCGGGCGCGGTGGCTCAAGCCTGTAATCCCAGCACTTTGGGAGGCCGAGGCGGGCGGATCACAAGGTCAGGAGATCGAGACCACAGTGAAACCCCGTCTCTACTAAAAATACAAAAAATTAGCCGGGCGCGGTGGCGGGCGCCTGTAGTCCCAGCTACTCAGGAGGCTGAGGCAGGAGAATGGCGGGAACCCGGGAGGCGGAGCTTGCAGTGAGCCGAGATCGCGCCACTGCACTCCAGCCTGGGCAACAGCGTGAGACTCCGTCTCAAAAAAAAAAAAAAAAAAAAAAAAAAAAAGGAAGTAAAGGAATAAAAGAATGACTACTCCACAGAGAAGGGGATTCTTGACATCGAGAGGAGAGACACGTCCACCTTAGGTAAGATGCTTGTTTATGTATAAGACAACAAAGCCAAAAAATCACGGGGGAAGATCTGCACTACTACAAGTGTTCCTGACAAAGAATCCACTTTTGTGTAACTATTGCCTTCCACATCAATTTATATTATCATCTTTAAAGTGAAACTTATTCTTAAACTAAGAATGCTTTTGTTCTGAAGATATGAGGACATCAGGACATTTCTGGGCCTGCTAAGGGTCTGTTAGATAAACATTATTAACCTGTTCCCTTAACCATAAACATCCTGTCACTAAACATGCCTAAACTCTGGAAATGCAACCAGCAGGACTCAGCCCCATTTTACTCAGTCCTTATTCAAGATGGAGTCACTCTGATTCAAACACCTTTGACAATATTACTTAAAATAAGCAGTTTTACTTTTCACTAGGAAAAGTTTTAACCCCCCGGGCACATCCTGATTGACTTGATATGAGTTTATTTCTGAAAATCCTCCATCCCTCCACACACAGAAAAACCTTAAATAGCATAAAAAACAAAATAAACATATCATGCTAAAACAAACAGAAACACCCACACAGTAATTATAGATAAAATTGATCATCCATCAAAAAAAAGGTCATATAAATTTTGGAAGATTAGGGAAGATAAAGAGAATCTAACTTAAAGAGAGGTTTGAATCTAATGGCTCAGAGAGATGAGAAGTAGGGGAAAACAACACGGATTTTACCAACGTATAAAGAAAAAACTGGAATTATAGGTGAATATATCTGCAGCCTGCCATGTGGACTGTGGTTAAAAATAAGGTAATCTGTGGAAACGTCATATGAATAACCGTGCCCACATCTCCTCTAAATCTTAGTCAGCAATCAACCCCAGATGCCAAGTGATTTAAGATTTAGACAAACTGAACCAGAGAAGTGGAAATATTCAAGACAGAAAGCACAGTGGGTGCTGAGTAAGGATAAGAGGTAAAAGTAGGGCAGTAAGTTTCCATTTAGAACAGTAAAAAAAAAAAAATTAGAGCACTTGCCCAATTTGGCTCTGAGGTTGTTGCCAATGGTAAATCCATACGGGTCTGCAGCAACCTCAATTCTTGCCTCCTCAGAAGAAATAATTCGTTTGAGGGGCATTAGGCAAAAGGAGAGACAGAGGCAAGTTTTAGAAGACAAGGTGAAAATGTATTTAGAAGCTTTAGAGTAGGAATGAAAAGAATCAAAGTACACATAGAGAGGGTTAAGCAGGCAGCTTGAGAGATTAAGTGACTGGTTTGACCTTTGACTTAAGGCATACTAAGTATGTTGGCATACTACCAGGGTCTTGTGTCCCTTTCTCCCCTCATTCTTCTCTTGGGGAGGGCTGTCCACATGCACAGTTGCTTGCTAGCACTTGGGAAGGGAGCAAGCACAGTGTGTTTACTGGAGTTTTACGCGTGCTCCCTTGAGGCATTCTTGCCTTCCTGGTCAAATGTCTCTAGATCATGTAACAGTTTAACTCTGCCATTTTGCCTCTTAATGCGCATGCCTGAGCCCACTCACGCATCTCTTGAGATCTTATTGGGAAGGTACTAATCAGTAACCAGTTTCAGGTTTTTTCTGTGGGGAGACTGCCTTTCCCTGGCAGTGGCTGCGACCAATTATTATTTTAGAGAAATAGTGTAACACCTGCCTGACCATAACTTGATGATCATTTAACACTCCTGATGGGAGCAGGAGGGAGCCCTCTCCTGCCGTGCTCATGCCTGACTAGCTACCTACTGTAACAAGGTCAGTGGTGACCAGGCTTGAGGCTCCTAAATAGGCATTTGAAGCATTTGTCTCTAAAGAAAGTGATTGACTACTTTAAAAATTACAGAATGTCACAATATGAGATGTCTAAATGAAAAGGCAAGTTCTCATCCAATAACTATAAGCTCCATCTGTGCACAGAATGATTCCAATCAGCTTTTTAACAGCTAGATTTCTAAATATTAAATATGAATAAAACATAAAGACTAACCCAGTATTAGAAGAAGGCCTTTAAAAAATAAATGGAACCAAAAAAAGAAAATTAAAGGGGACAGAAAGAGGAGAAAAAATAAAATTAATATAAACAAATGTATATAGGTATAAAGTTAAAAATTCTTAGAGGGAAATTAGTATATTGCATCCTTCACAAGAGAACAAAAGGTATCAAATGGAAACACTTAGATAAGATGCACAAGTTCCGTGTGTGTGTGTGTGTGTGTGTTGGTGTATAAAATGTAAATAGATACACACACATACACAAGGAAAGGGTGAAAAAGAAAGATAGGAAGAGATTAAGAATATACAGTCCTCAGTGGGTGTGGGGTGGAGAGCCATAAGGAAACCAAATAGTTTGGAACATCTCGTTAACAACAATGAAACCTAGAAGACAGCACAAGGAGAACTTAAACAATTCTGAGATATTTATTTCCAATAGAACGTTTGTCAAGAATTTTAATTGTGTCCAAATTAGTACTTACTTTAGAGAGAAAAATAAAAGTATTAAAAAAACACGTAGAACCTCAAACAATTATATTCATTAGTTTATTCTGTGGATGCTACTGTAGGATTCCATCTACCAAAAAGAATGTTTTTAAAATGTAGAGGAGGAGTATGCCCGTGTAGAATAGTAATAGAGGAGACAATACAGAAGTGTATTTTTTTACTTTCTACAATAAATTACAGCCTCTTGACTAAAATCAAAGCTACCTGCTTTTGACTTCTAACTCACTTAGCAATTAAAGGATGAAACTAATTATTATATAGCATTTTAGAAATATTCGTGTCACCTTATGGTGTAATCATAAAAAGTAGTTGCAGAATATTTATGTAATGACTTTTAAAGTTTTCATGTTTTCAGCATTATGCAGCTACCAAAAAAATGGTGAAAGGACTTTTAGAAAACATTCATACTAAATCCATTTATGCCATAAAATTAAAGAGAACAATTCATTCTGGAAATTTACATTTACATGTTTAACATTAAATATGTTACTTTAAACATTAGAGTATCAAGAATATACATAAAGAAAGTAAATGTACCTGATTATGTAAAATAAAATATCAAAGTGTATATTTGTTACATATATTCAAAATTAATTTCATTTTTGTCAAAAACATGCATGTGCATAGCTATACATCAAGCACAAATATAAAGATTCATCAAAATCCTTAGATTTATCATCATTCTATCCCTAGTGCCATATTCCAGCAACATTCTTTTTCAACAATTTTATATTCTCTTCATGGTCCTAAAATGCATGTTTCTAAACAATACTGTGTATATACTATTTTATATTTATTAATTTTTGATATCATTTGTTTTCAATGATAGCAAATGAGGTTTTCAGTTATTTTCACAACCAATGCTTGAACATTTTATCTTCATCTGTCAAAATTATTACACTATATTCAAATCAATGTAGAGTGCTCATATTATTCTGAATATGAAAGCATTCTTATTTGTTTAACCAAGAGATATGTTGTATTTCCTGTTACATATAGGTTTTATTTTCTTTCCAGACTTAATTTCTTATTTTCTCAGTCTGTGTACCTATGAGATCCTTTAAATACCTAGCAATCTTTTTTATTAATATTAATTTTAATTGATAAATAATTGTGTGCATTCATGAGATACAATGTGGTTTTAATATATGTATACATGTGAAATGATTAAATCAATTGAATTAACATATCATTACTTAGCTTACCTATTTTTCATGATGAGATATTTGAAATTTATCCTTTTAGTTATTTTGAAATATATGGTACATTATTATAGATTATAGTCCCTCAATTACACAATATATCTCAAATCTTATTCCTCTTATCTATCCAAAACTTTGTACCTTTTGATCAAGAACTTCCCATCCTTTTCTTCCCCCTTCTCAACCCACTCTCTGATAAAAATCATTCTGCTCTCTACTTCTATGAGTCCAGCTTTTTCATATTCCACATATAAGTGAGACCATGTGTTATTTGTCTTTCTGTGCCTGGCTTATTTCAGTCAGTCTTAAAATGTCCTACAGGTGATTCTGATAAAAAGCTAAGGTCAAAAATTCATTTTTGTAAAGTAATTAAGCAACAAGGAACCTTTCTTCTTTTTCCCTTTTAATTGTGTGTATTCCAATTAAAAAGCTGCGGTAGCATTTTACTCTTTAGCTACTCACCAGATTCTTTGAGTGTGTCATGAAGTATCCCTGGAAAATGAGATTCTCCAAGTGGAAGAAAAGAACTGATAATCTCAAAGTTGAGTATGCAAACTTCTAATTAATACACTGTTTGCAGCACTGTGGCTGCTAGTTCTCTTAACCCTAGAGCTTGTTAAATGCCATTTCTCTAGTACTTAAGCCTTCTCTTTACTCTGAGACTATCTGGGGGAGAGGTAGAAGCCTAGATCCATGGACCAATGCAGACTAGAAAATTGTGGGGACAACTGATCTGTGAACACACTTTCACATTTCGTCCCCGTGTTTTACCTCCTATTTTCTGGAATACCTCGTGTTAGAAACATGCATGGTGAAATTTACACATGGCATAATTTCTTTTTATTACCATTTTTCCTCTTGAACAATAGATTAAACCATACTGTAATTGATTTTTCTGTTGATTTGGGGTTTACAGTGATAGAATGTTGAAAATGATCCCTTAAAGAAGTTATCTTTTTAGTTGTCTCGTTCCTTCGCTATAAGAATTGACTCTATCTACCAATCATTTAATTTAACTTATGGTAAAATTATTTCTTTTCAGATATGTAGGTTTGGAAAGTCAAGATTCAAAAATTCCTACACAAATAATTATTGAATGTCTACTCTGTTCCAGATATTGAGCTGGATACAGAATGACGTTTTGTTGCCATTTTCCTTAGGAGAATTACTATCAAGATCATGTAAAACTGTAGATACCTATAGGAAATGAAACAATAATGCAATTTGGCACACATACACACATACACACACATATATATATGTTATTTTTAGACTAGGTAGAGATTAATGGGAATGCGAATTACTAAAATTGATTTACTTAACTGAAATGTGGAATTTGGGTGGGAAGAAGGAAGAAAAAGCATGTTTCAGGCAGGTTAAATTATTATGAAATTCTTTCTACTTTCCTCCTTTAAAAATCCAAAATAATATTTTTCTAATTATAATCCATACTATATTTTATACATTTTTACTATGTTTCCATTAACACATTTTAACATACTTTCCATATTGTTTTCTAAAATATGTATTTCTATAAATAATGCATTTTAATAAATATATTTATAACTTATTTAATATGCATATTAAGTCTATATTTCCAGACATGCACACAGATTTACATATATTTATGGATGTTGTATGTTTGGGTATATATCTATAGGTGTAGGGCACAGCACTGTGAACCACAGTCTTTTCTCTTTTAATTATTAACACAATCTTAGCATTGAAGTAATATCATTCTCATTTTTCAGATGCAGAAATTTGGACTTGCCCAAGGTTACACAGTTAATTAGTTAATGGCAGAGGGATCCACTACTCTTAGGTTTAGCGTGATTCGGATAAAAAATTACTATGCTAACCACAATTACCTCTCCTTTAAATTAACTGTATTAACAAATAAATAATTTGAATAGCTTCCTCCACAAAAAAAAAAAAAAAAAAAAAAATCAGCATGGCTCATGTTTTAAGGTAGTAGAGAAATTGAGTTTTCTATTAATTTGGAGCTAGATGAGGAAGTAAAGCATAATTTTTTTGAGAACTGTTGAGCAGGTTAAGAAGGTATGTGATCCAAAAGGCAGTTACTTGGGAAGCAGCCAAATTAAAAAGGATAAATCCGAATGAGTCATAAATTGAAAGTGGAAGGCAAATAAGGTGAATCTGGGTTGGAGCCAAAGAAAGAGAGAACAGCAAATTGTACAAATTGCCTCTGCTGTTAGGAAAAGATAGGAATGGACTAATTCCCTAGAGGGATATACACTCAGGGAAAGCATCTGGAGATTATCTGGAAATTACTCCTTTTTAATAATTTAATGGAAAATGCTTATAGTTTTATTGCTATGATTTTATTTGTAATTTTAAATGTTTATTACTTGCTAATTATAAAATAAATCAATGTCATCAATTTTAACCAGAAAAAAATGAAATCAGAGATGCTGAATGCTTGTTAAGGATTCACATCAGGATTATCAAATCTCCTTCTATGACCACAGTTATTGGTACATTATCCTTTGTAATTAAAATGAAGGAATATGGCAGAACTTCTATCTTTAGCAATAAGACACACTGAATATTCTGAAATGTCCCTGCAGCATATCTCAATATGCTGGATATTTTAAAAAATCTTTAATTGCATAGTTTTAGTAAAAATGTTTAAAAGCATAAAGATAAAGTAAAATATATTGAGTAAAGCACGAATTCCAAGAAGAAAGCTCCCAAAGAAGTTACAGTTGCCCTGAGGAGCTATGCCAGGTCTAGGAGCTTTTAGGCATATGGTTTTAATCCAACAAGTACAAAAAAAAAGTCTACAGACTGATAAGGATAAAAGTTAGAAAACCAAGAGCCCTGATATAAAGCCATGATTCCAAAATATGAATAATCAATAAAATATCTAACTGGGAGGTAAATAACACTATCCCCCACCCCACAACACACACACACACACACACACACACACACACACACACACTGCCAACTACAAGGAGAAAATAATCAGACTTAATAAATAAGGGAGTGGAGTACCAAGATCCTCCTTGACAATACCTAATCTCCAGTGTGACCTGAAGCAAGTTTTAGACTGGAAAACGCATTACCTACAGAACCTGAAACCCCTAGAGCACACAGACTTTTTGGTAAATTTCTGCCTATTATCAATGTTGGACACTTCGTAGAAGTAAACATAGACCTCCTTACAGCAGCAGATGTTATCACAGTCCTTCAAAGCTCTATGAATAATAAAGTACCATAGTAAAGAAATAAACATTAAAAATGAAAATTGCCAAAGCAACAAGCTATTGTGTGTGCAAGAGAGTAAACACACAATAATCAGAAACAGATGTAAAGTATTAAAGACCAAATATAATGTGATTAAGTAGCAAGAGGTGGTGTGCAAGTATGCAAAAGAAAGCAAGCTATCAAAATGCTGAATCTGATTTGGAAAATAACCAAATAAAAATTCTAGAAATGGACAAAGAGCTCCCTAGATGAGATATATAGTGGAATAGGCATTATGAAGTTAGCATGAGTGAACTGAAATATGGATTTTAATAGAATTACTCAATTCAGTACAGAGAAACAGAGATTTAAAAACATAAGTGATGTTGAGAGATGTGAGAGTAAAGTGAAAAATTTTAGAATATATCCATTGAGATAACAGGAAGAAGCTGGTAAAAAAAAAATCCAGATAAAAAGATATACTGAATAAAATTATATTAAAAACTACTCATATTCTGTAACCATTGTGAATAATAGGTGGGATATATGACCATAACTTTACACCTGCCATCATCATAATGTAGTTACGTACTATCAAAGATAAAGAGAAGACCTTAAATAAATAGGAAAATAAAGTGTTTATGATTGTCAATGGAATTATAAACTGAGCACTTCCAATAATATCTTTATATAATATTCCAAATAACATTACCTACATTTGCACAGAAATCAAACATGGTCAAGAACAAAGATTACCTATATTTGCACAGAAATCAAACCTGGTGAAGAACAAAAATGAAATAAGACCACCGAAGGCAAAAAAAAGTTTATTGCCAACACGTCTACAACCAATAGGAGTTAGCCAAACAACCTAATGAGAAAATGGGCCAAACTGTAAAAAGATAAACACAACCAGCCAAAAGGTAGAAAAAGAGAATGACAGTTTAATGAGTATGAGGTTTGCTTTGAGGTGATGACAATCTCTGAAACTAGATACTAGTGAACGTTATATGACATTGTAAATCCACTAAATTCCACTTAAGTGTGCACTTAAAAGTGATTAAAATGGTACGTTTTATGTAATGTGCATTTTATCACAAGAAAAATGATATTCACAAAAATATATTACCAAAACGGTGGTAGCATACAACTGTTTCAAGTTTACCTTATAAACTACAGTATTTCAAGAGTTTCTGAATTCACATCCTGGCCTTGCAACTTATTACTGTGTATACTGGTGTCTTAGTCCATTCAGGCTGCTCTAACAAAATCCTATAAACTGAATAGCTTATAGATAGCAGAAATTTATTTCTCCCATTTCTGGAGGCTGGGAAGTCTAAGATCAAGCTAAGATTTGGTGTCTTGTGAGGGCCTATTTTCTGGTTCCTAGTCAACAACTTCTTGTTGTGTTTTTTATCATGGAAGGGGTGAGGGATCTGTTTGGGCCCCTTTTATAAAGGTACTAATCCTCTTCATGAGGACTTTACCTCATGACTAATAAACTCTCAAAGGCCCCACCTCCTCACACTATAAACTTGGTGGTTAAAAATTCAACACATGAATTGGGGGAATGGGAAACATGAATACTGAGATCACTGCAACTTGTGCAATTTAGGGGCCGTCCTTTTGTCTTGGCCTTCTAATATGGTAAAATGAAGGTGATTATAATCGTAACTACAATGTGCAAATTAACCATATAAAAAAGCATGGAAAACCCTAACATAATGAGATCTCAGTTATGTTTTCATATTATTAAATTTCTTATCATCATCCTTATTACAATATTTTGCTTGTAACATTTTCCAGTCTTTATACCAAATTTTTGTGCCATCCATTATCATTCGCGTTTTCAATTAGTTGTGCTAGAATGTTTTTCTCAAATCGTCATCTAACATTTGTATCTGTCTCCACTTTTCAGAGTTGTTGTATATTACATTCCTTTAAGATTAATGCCATGTTGAAATTATTGGTTTATTTGTCCTTTTTCCTACTAGTTTCTTAAGAGCAAGGTATTGTCCAAATTGTCTTTTGATCACATATTGCCACACAACACATACACACATCTCATGAATTCACAATTGCTCAGTTGAACAGTATCATCCACATGATTGACACATACTTTGTTTCTTTCATTGAAAATATTTTTCCATTTAATTTTTGCCCAATTACAGCACTAAAAATGTCTGAAACTCTAAATTTCTCATATTAAGGTAAAAAATAATAACACATTCTTTTTGCAAATATTAAGTAGCACTAACTATAGGCACTGCACTATGGCTGTGGTAAGTATTTCAACATTAATTCTCAAAATATTTTTGTTTGTATCTAAGTTTAAGTAGGAAAGAGAAAGTCATTGATAATGCAATGTGAAATTTCAGAAACTGTGACTATAGTTACATGCTGGCTAGGAGTTTCACTGATTCCCAGCCAGATCTTTTTTTATGGAAAATAACATATATTTTTTTCCTAAATGACAAGAACAAAAAACATAGAAAATTAGATTATGAACACTTTTTTTTGGCATAGGTCCCTCTCTCTTAATCATATGCATGTTTAATACTTTAAATATGACTTAAGCAATTGACATGATTAGAATAAAAGAGAGTATAATACAACAAAACTGAATATACCACAATATTATCAGTTTGGTACAAAAGACCAAAGAGATGTTGAATTACATCAGCTTGTCATTGATCTATTAGGAGAGAAGAGCTAAGAAACACAAGAGGCTGTGATCCTTAACCTCATTCAAATCTAAGAAAGAAAGGCACATATACTAGCTTCTTATCCAGATACTGCAAAATTATAATATTATAACACAAAAAACTATGTCTAGCTGATTTGATTTTGATTTCTATTTTGAATAGTTCTTGACAATATCCATGGATAACAACTAAATTTCTGTCAGCACATTTTAATGATTATATGCATGCACAGCAATCATTTCATGCAACTTTAGGGGGTAAAGATGGATCAGTTAGTGATCTTGGCTTGATTTCATTTAAACAAATTATTTTCCATTTTGAGATATATAATACAGAATTTTTACTATTTTTCATGTGTTTGTTTTCAGGAGCTTCTTAAGTGGGATGCAAATTATTTTGCCCTAACTATGTATAATGAAATCAAACCAATAATGGACATGGTGATAAGCAGGACCCCACAAGTTCTTTCAAAACCAGCACACATTTGTCAAAATCTCCATCAAGCTAGTCAATAAGGAAAACAATATATTTACTGTTCTAGCTCTGAAGCTTTTGAAATTTTTACGGCACAACAGAGAAAAAAATATATTTGACAACTTTGAATTAGAGCTTCATAACCTAGGAACATTTATATTTTGGGAGTGGTTTACGTGTCCATTAAGATATTAGCTAGATTAGGAAATGCTTTCATCCTCCAGAGGATGCCTGGGAAGGCCATATCATGACTCAAGAGGCTTGTCCAGTTATCCAGTTTTTTGTAAAAATGATGTAATTTTCTCTGTGTGATATTGTGCTAAAACCTGTGGGAGTCACCAGGACTGCTCTTGTAAAATGGGCAGAAGGTGTCTAAAATCCAGTCCCAGTTCTGCTGCATCCACCAAGTAAAACAGGCCTTTCAGTAATTTATAGTTGTATTTTGATTCTACTTCATGTTTAATATCTACACAGAGCTTCTCTCATGCCGTGGAAATACAGAGTGAGATTTTAGGGATATAGTATCCATTGTTAAATATAATAATGATACCCCAAAATTGAGTGATATCTTTGATAGACACTAACATATATTTATTTACAAGTTTCACTACTATTCCAAGAGGCAATTACCAATAGTCCTTTTCAATCAATAAACATCATCAGGTACTTAATATTAGCTCTATGCTATGAAAGCTTCTGCAGAATGAAAATATCAATAAGACATTGTCTCTCCTGAAAGAGCTTTCAATCTAGTAGTGGAGACAAATAATAATGCCAATTCAATGGGGCAGGTTTCATAAAGGAAGTAGTAGAGGAAAATAGTATATTATAACAACACAAAAGTGTAGCAAGTAATTCTGATTCAGCAATAGAGGGACATAATTTAGACTTAAAAAAAATATTTCACTTCAAAGTATGTAAAACATATGACCCACCATGGAACAGACTAAAAGTACAATGACCATGTTTAGTACAAAATGGAAAAATGGCTTTCTAAGAGGAATAAAATTAAAAGTGAAATTGTTTGAAATGTCATTTTGATATTGAAACCAATAGACAAGTTGGAAACAGATTTTATCAGTTCCTCATCTTATTCTTTAGGTGAACTCCACTCAACAAAATAGTTTCCAAAATAGATGTCCTAAAACACAGAGAGTACCACATACATGCAGCAACACTCCAAAGGACACATAATTTCCTTGCTTCCCTTTATTTTCTTTTATATTCCTATACACATGAATCTTTACAAAGGGAATTTAATCTTTAATGTGATACTTGTACTCTAGTGATAAATATTTGGGCCACAAATTCTTATTAATTGCTTAGTAAAAGTAAGTGTGTTAAGGTTTATTTAGGATTTTTACATGTAGATTTATAAGTGATATTGAACTATATTTTTACAATTTCAACTAACTTTATCTGGTATGGTATTGAATTCGTTCTCTTCTGCTACATGGCAAATGAGCAGAAATTTAGCAACTAAACACCCATTTATTATGCTACCATTTGGTAGATCACAAGTCTGGGAGGGTTAATTGGGCTGTCTGTTAAGAGTCTTTCAATGTGAAAATCAAAGATTTAGGGGACGCTGAGCTCTCATCTGAACTCTAGGGCAGAAGTGTTTTTGAGCTCATTAAGGTTGTTGGCTAAATTCAGTTCTATGCGGTTGGAAAACTGAGGTCCACCTTTCCTTGGTGGCTGTCAGCTTAGGGGGGTTCTTGACTTCTAGACATAGTCTGCATTCTTCATCATGTAGTGCACTGCATTTTTGAGCCAACAGTGGTACTTGAAATTCTTCTAGTGCTTCAAATCTCTGGACTCTGTGTGATAAAGTTAGACCAGTGGATACTATCTTGGTATCTCAAAGCCAGTTGATTTAGAACTTTACATTTGCAAAAATATCCTCACAGCACTTTGATTGAATATTGGTGATATGGTTTGGCTGTGTCCCCACACAAATCTCATCTTGAATTGTAACTCCCATATTCCCAAATGTCTGGGGAGGAACCTGGTGGAAAGTGATTGTTGAATTATGAGGGTGGGCCTTTCCTGCGCTGTTCTTGTGATAGTGAATAAGTCTCAAGAGATCTGATGATTTTGACAATGGGAGTTTCCCTGCACAAGCTCTCTCTTTACCTGTCACCATCCACGTAAGATGTGACTTGCTCCTTTCTGCCTTCCACCATGATTGTGAGGCCTCCGCAACCATGTGGAACTGTAAGTCCATTAAATCTCCTTCTTTTGTAAATTACCCAGTCTTGGGTATGTCTTTATCCACAGCATGAAAACCGACTAATGCAATAAATTAGTACCAGTAGAGTGGGGTGCTGCTGAAAAGATACCTGAAAAGTGGAAGCAATTTTGGAACTAGGTAACAGGCAGAGGGCTTGTAACAGTTTGGAGGGCTCAGAAGAAGACAGGAAAATGTGGGAAAGTTTGGAACTTTCTAGAGACTTGTTGAATGGATTTGACAAAAATGCTGATAGTGACATGAACAATAAGGTCCCGGCTTAGGTGGTCTGAGATGGAGATGAAGAACTTGGGAACTGCAACAAAGGTGACTCTTGTTATGTTCTATTTAGTAAAGAGACTGGAGGCATTTTGCCCCTTCCCTAGAGATATCTAGAACTCTGAACTTGAGAGAAATGATTTAGGGTATCTGGCAGAAGAAATTTCTAAGCAGCAAAGCATTTAAGATGTGCCTTGGGTGCTGTTAAAGGCATTCCATTTTATAAGGGAAGCAGAGCATTAAAGTTCAGGAAATTTGCAGCCTGATAATGTGATAGAAAAAAAAAATTCTGAGAAATTCAAGCTTTCCTCACAGACCCAGAGGCCAAGGAGAAAGCCATGGTTTCTTGGGCTGGGCCCAGGGTCCCCCTGCTCTGTGCAGCCTAGGGACTTGGTGCCATGTATTTTAGCCACTCCAGCCATGGCTCAAAGGGGCCAAAGTACAGCTGGATTGTTGCTTCAGAGAGTGGAAGAGCCAAGTTTTGGCAGCTTCCACGTGATATTGAGTCTGCGGATGCACAGAAGTCAAGAATTGAAGTTTGGAAACTTCTGCTTAGGTTTCAGAGGATGTGTGGAAATGCCTGGATATCGAGGCAGAAGTTTGCTGCAGTGACAAGGCCCTTATGGAGAACCTCTGCTAGGGCAGTGCAGAAGGAAAATGTGGAGTGGAAGCCCTACACAGAGTCCCTACTGGGGCACTGCCTAATGAAGCTGTGAGAAGAAGGCCACCATCCTCCAGACCCCAGAATGGTAGATTCACCGACAACTAGCACTGTGTACCTGGAAAAGCCACAGACACTCAACACCAGCCCATGAAAGCAGCCAGGAGGGAGGCAGTACTCTGCAAAGCCACAAGGGTGGAGCTTCTCAAAACCATGGGAAACCACCTCTTGCATCACCATGACTTGGATGCAAGACATGGAGTCAAAAATATAATTTTGGAGTTTAAAGATTTGATTACCCCCTGCATATCAAACTTGCATGGAGCCTGTAACCACTTTGTTTTGGCCTATTTCTCCCATTTGGAATAGCTGTATTTACCTAATGCCTGTACCCACATTCTATCCAGGAAGTAACTAACTTGCTTTTAATTTTACAGGCTCATAGGCAGAAGGGGCTTGCCTTGTCTCAAATGAGACTGTGGACTTTTGAGTTAATGCTGAACTTAGTTAAGACTTTGGGAGACTGTTGGGAAGGCATGAATGGTTTTGAAATGTGAAGACATGAGATTTAAGGGGGACCAGGGACTGAATTACATGGTTTGCCTGTGTCCCCACCCAAATCTCATCTCCAATTGTAACTCCCAAATTCCCAACTGTCGTGGGAGGAACCTGATGGGAGGTAATTGTTGAATTATGGGGGATGAGCCTTTCCTGTGCTACTCTCATAATAGTGAATGAGTCTCATTAGATATGACAGTTTTAAAAATGAGAGTTTCCATGCACAAGCTGCCTTTTTGCTTGCTATTATCCATGTAAGATGTGACTTGCTCCTATTTCCCTCACAGCACGACTGTGAGGCTTTCCCAGCCATGTGAAACTATACGATCCTTAAACCTCTTTCTTTTGTAAATTGCTCAGTCTCAGGTATGTCTTTATCAGCAGTGTGAAAACAGACTAATACAATCAGGGATAAAAATCTTGGAATATTATTTTAGAATTCTGCTTATCGCAGGTAACAAGGTTATTATGCTTGCTAAAATGAGTTACTTACCAATACCTCTCTAGTAGCTGTAAACCTTCACATGTAATCCAATTTTAGATTGTTGGTAGAAATTACTGGTAAAAAAATTAATTTGTTGGTCGTTAGTAGCTATTACTGTTAAAAACAACTGCAACTCATGTTTTATTCAGTTTTGTTTCTTGTGGGTAACTTCCATTTCTTTAATGATTATATTATTTTTTCTTGTGCAGGTTTACTATTTTTTTTGCTTTTGTTTTGGGAAGGATTGGATTAATTGGCATAAAGTTACAATGTTCATTGATTTTTATGTTATTTCTGCATATGTAATTATGCCTCCTTTTTATGTTAAATATTGTTTGTGATCCCTTTCTCTGTCCTTCTCACCATCTCTCCTTCTCTCTTCTTGATCACTCTTGTTTAAAGCCTATATTACCAGGTTATATATATATATATATATGTGTGTGTGTGTGTATGTGTGTGTGTGTGTGTATATATATATATATGTATGTGCACTTTTCTGATAAAATGCTTAGTTTAGGCTCCTATAATAAAATACCACAGTCCAGGTAGCTTATAAACAGCAAACATTTATTTCTTATAGCTCTACAGGCTGGAAGGTACAAAATCAATATTTCATTGTTATCTGGTGAGGACCCACTTCTTCACAGATAGTGTCTTCCAGCTCTGTCCTCACATGGTAGAAGGGGCAAACAAGCTCCCTAGGGCCTTTTTAATTGGACATTAGTAGCATTCACCTCTCAACGATCCCCATTTCTTGACACCATCACCTTGGGAGTTAGGATCTCTATTTTTTTTTTTTTTTATTTTTTTTTTTTTGAGACGGAGTCTCACGCTGTTGCCCAGGCTGGAGTGCAGTGGCGCGATCTCGGCTCACTGCAAGCTCCGCCTCCCAGGTTCCCGCCATTCTCCTGCCTCAGCCTCCTGAGTAGCTGGGACTACAGGCGCCCGCCACCGCGCCCGGCTAATTTTTTGTATTTTTAGTAGAGACGGGGTTTCACTGTGGTCTCGATCTCCTGACCTTGTGATCCGCCCGCCTCGGCCTCCCAAAGTGCTGGGATTACAGGCTTGAGCCACCGCGCCCGGCCAGGATCTCTATTTATAAATTTTAGACAACAGAAATATTCAGAGTATAGCAAATAATTTTGATCCTGTCATCCTCTAAAATGTGTTAGTTTCATTTCATTCTGAGATTAGTATTGTTCTTTCCTTACAATTACTTGAATTGACTTTATTTTATTTTAATAACTTTCAAGTTGGGTAATTACATTACTCATTTTCAGACTTTCTTCTTTTCACACATCAGCACATGAAGATGTATTTTCCCCTTGGTTTTAAATGCATTTTATATATTTTGAAATATTATATTATGATGACTATAGAGTATGTGTATTTTCTAATTTCAAATAAGACTGTTTATTGATGCATGGACTATCTCCACGTTATATTCTTTTAATTTCCAAATATATTGTTAGTTTTTCTATATACATCTAATTTGATTGTAGTATGCAAGGGAAGGTAAATGTAGTCAAAATTAATTATTCTTTATGCCCCAGATTTCTGCACAAGCATTGATATTTGTATTATGACCAGATATTATTATTATTATCATCATCATCATTTTTTTTTTTTTGGCGACATGGTCTCTCTCTGCTGCCCAGGCTGGAGTGCAGTGGTATAATCATTGCTTACTGCAGCTTCAACCTCCTGGACTTAAGTGATCCTCTTCCCTCAGCCTCCCAAGTAGCTGGGACTACAGACACAGACCTCCATGACCAGCCAAATTTTTTACTCTTTGTAGAGATGGGTTTTTGCCATGGTGCCCAGGCTGGTCTTGAATTCCTGGGGTAAAGCAGTCTACCTGGCTCAACCTCCCAATGTGCTGAGATTACAGACATGAGCCACCATGCCTGGCAATGACCAGATAAACTGTCTAGTTTTGTAAATACCGTACTCTATATCTTAAAGATAAAGAATATTTACAATGGTTAGATGTAAGAGTCAACATGCATTCATTACACCAAGCTGGTTATTGTATTCTACTTGTTTTTTATTTGTACTACTTTTCCTCAACAACTAGATTTCTTAGCAGTTTTCTTTAGATGAGAAGAGCTTGCTCAATGCAATCTGAATGAGAATCTTGTAGCAAAGACTCACAATTCAGTAAACACGTACATTGAACTGTCTAGCCACTATCACCCCCTAGCAAAATTTCACGATATAAATCACCAAGAAAAGTTAATGGTAGGTGAAAATCCCACAGTATCACTGAGGATTTTGCCAATTTTTCCTTGAAATGACATTAATAATTAGTTCCCAATATTTAGCTAAGAACTAAAAATTTATTTTGGGGAAAATATTGCTGTCGTGTTATTACATAGGGGCTAGTCTTTTGCTTTGATATTTTTAATAAATATATAATTCTTGATGTTAGTATACCTAGGTCTGTTTTTATATATTTTGATCTTACTTTAGGTGTTTCTTTTATTAAAAAATCACTAAATATTTCATTCAATTTGAAAATGTGTCTTTTAACAGGATCATTTTATCCATTTTTATATTTACATTCTTCCTGGTATATTTCGGGTTACTTCTCCACCATAATGGTTACTTTCTATTTGCCCTTCTTTAACTACACCAAACATCCCCAAGTAATTGTTACAGCTATTTTAAAGCTTTTTATTATCTAGGATTCAGGTGTTTCTGATGGTTGTGGAGGCTAATCTGGTGCAGCCGCTGTGGGGAAACCAGCTGCAGCAGGGGAGACACCACCAGGCTGTGTGCTCCATGGACCCGGCAGAAGACCTTCCCACTCCTAAGTTAGCATGGCAGGAGCCCATGCTCCTAGATGCAGCTGCAGCTGCCCAGCCATGGCTCTGGCCCCTGGCATGTTTGCGTTCTTTGGGGCCTGGGAAGTTCCCTGCCCACACATGCTTGAAAATGCCTACTGCCACTCCTTGGCCTCTTTGTGCTCCTGGTGCCCACTCTGAGGCAGAACAAAGCTGTGGTCAAACCTGGGTGCTGTTGCAACCCAACCAGGTGTAAGCGCTATCAGGGTGATGCTGTGACACATCATCCCCCTGCTGCTTTGGCCCCCTACAGACTTTGGGCACCAATGTTCATGAGAGGGAGGTCAAGGGGGCACTGAGGACAGTTTGGGGTGGATCTGCAGGCTCCCTCGGCAGGAACAGCCTGGGTGTCACGAATGACATGTTGATAGCAGCAGGTGGAAGACAGACTCCTGGGTGTAAAGGATCAGGTCCCCAGTGAAACTCCACCTTCAAGCCAGGTACAGCCTGAAGCCTGGGGGTCAGGCTGCCAGTTTTGGGCGGAGTCTGCAGCCTGGAGTGAAAACTTATGGTGCATTTCCCAAGCCCACTCCTGGCTGCCCATGGACCAAGCAACACACATTTCCTCCTTTTGGAGCCAATAAGAGTCCAAGACTCAACCAGACTTGAACAGATGTTGGAACTACCCGATGTGAGAGGGGGCTACCCGCCTTGGGTCTCTTGGACTGCGACCTGACTGCAGAAAGGAGCTACTCATTTTGGGTCTCCTGAAAGCTTGTCCTGTCACTTAATGAAACTTCTTTCCACCTTGCTCACACACAAGTTGTCCCTGTACCTCATTCTTCCAGGACATGAGACAAGAACTTGAGACCTACCAATGGCAGGACTGAAAGAGGTAGAATACAAACAGAGCTGCAACACTCCCCCAACATCACTCACCATGTTGTGGGCCATGAGAAGGAGAGGTGAGCTGCGGTCCTTCTGGGAGCTTAGATTTGCAGACTCTCTAAGCTAGGGCTGTGACAACCTCTTTGGGGCTCTGTGGTTCCTGGCATCTCCAAGATTCTCGGTGCCACCACCTTCCCCTCATCCAGATATAGGTGCCCACAGCCACGTGCAGTAGGCATGCCTAGCTGTACACAGTGGCCAGAACCCATGCTTACTTGCTCAAACACCCCTTACTGTTCCACGCCTGGCTTGACCTTAGCAGGTGTGGGTTCCAGGCCAATAGCCCAAATCGAAGGCAGCTTGCTCAGCTGAGTGGGTGGGACGAGCCCAGCAAGCATGAACAATACTCAGGCAGAAGGTGCCATGGGCCACGGAGGCTTCCAGCTGGCCAAGCAACACTCCAAAATCCTGTAACATTTTCTTTATTAAAAAAACATATAACTAGATATGTTATTCAATTTGAAAACTTTTGTCTTTTAAAAGGATAACTTTATTAATTTGTATTTATGTTCTTACTGGTGTATTTTGGGTTATTTCTCTCACCATAATGTTTACTTTCTATTTGGCCTTCATTAACTACACCAAAAATATGCAAGTTTTTTTGTGTTAGCATTTCAACTTATGATCATGATTTTTTGATAACTATTAAATGTTTTATTGTAGGTTATTTTTTAAAAATTTAAGAAATAATATTTCTTAAATTGTAAATCTTTGATATGGAATTTTCATTCAAATTGTATGATAGCATCCTATTCCAACTAAAAGTACCAGTAAATATAACAATAAAATACGGTAGTCTCATACAAGTTGGTAATGTTATTTTGATCACCATGATTTCAAAGATTTAATAAGGTATATAAATAAAGTGTTGAAATTAGGATATAGCTTCACAATCTTTGTCTAAATAAAATACAAATAATATATAATTATTAAATTGATCTATTTTGGGGTATACAAAATAATAAAACAGATATTTTTCTATATTTTATTAGAGAAGTAAATGATTAAATCATTAAATTGTCTAAAATAAAAATACCTTATTATAAACAAATTTTAACAATTTAAGTATGTGTTATAGTGTTTGATTTTCATTGTAAAGTGATTTTTTTCATATAATATATTTTGTGGCTATTAAAATTGTTTTAAAAATATTTAGTGTTAGGTGAATTACAATACAATATTAACCACAGAAAAGGATGATATAAAGCTCAATATTTAAGTATGACCATCAACTTTTATTATATTATTACTAGTACTTTTCTTTGAGATATAGATGTTTTTTTTTTTTGGTAGATGAGTCATACAGAAATTCCCTCAAAACTTCTTTAAGCATGCCAGTGTTGAAGAGAAACTACTTCTCATAGATAACTTTTATTTTCAGTTTTTTGAAAATTCTGTAGGCTGAAATTTAATAACTCCAGACTGAGAAGAAAATATTTTTATTATATATACTAAAAGGTATCAGTGGAATATGTAACATTTTAGGAATCAGAAAGCTGATAATCTACCCTTAGTTTTAACATTTACTTTCACCAAACTTCCCCCAAATATATCACCACTTTGAGCCATGCAATATATGATTGTCAGAAGAAAATATGAGGTAATGCAATGGAATTTACTTTGTAATAGCATTATAAATATCATTGTTAGTGTGAATTAAATGTAATCAGATTCCAATTGCACAAAGTTGCATATTTTATGGATGCTCTTTAATGCTGACTATCAGTGTACAAAAATTTTATTTTTTCAAACTCTGTGAATAAACTAATCATAAATAATTGCACAAATATTTTGGTAAATTAGATTAAGTGCAGTTATAATGTCACAAGTAATTTTTAAAAATACTCAATATAGGCATTTTATTTTCAACAACTCTGAAAGCTATCAGAATGTATCTATCCTTCTGAAAACCTAACATGTAACCTGATACAGTTTCCTGGATGCTTACAGAAGAGATGAGACTCCTGTGCATGGTAGGTTGGATAAATTTCATGTTGATGTCAGTACCCTCTGCCTCCCCAAGTCTGATTATGCAACGTGAAGTGTTCCAGGTGGAGGCTAAACACCTGGTAGATTTGCATCTCAGTTGAGGATCCCTGAGCTTTGGAAACCCAGATCTTTTAAAGAGGCTACCAGCAACATAACAAACCTTTGACCTAAAGGGGGACGTTACCTTTTCTATTGTGGAGCACAATTTAATGTGGCCCCTGTTTTCTTCCTTCATAGGAAATACAGTTGACCCTTGAAGGACACACATTTTGAACTATGGCCCAGTTACGCTTGGATTTTTTCAATAAAATTACACCATGTGTGTCTGCGTCTCCTGCCTCCTCTTCCGCCTCCTCCACCTCTTCTGCCTCTGCTAACCCTGTGACAGCAAGACCAACCCCTCCACTTTCTCCACCTCTTCAGCCCATTCAATGTGAAGAAAAGGATGAAGAGCTTTACAATGATCAAATTCTATTTAATAAAGAGTAAATA
Source organism: Macaca mulatta (assembly GCF_049350105.2). NCBI lineage: Eukaryota > Metazoa > Chordata > Mammalia > Primates > Cercopithecidae > Macaca > Macaca mulatta. Next base: position 28,642,029 of record NC_133410.1, on the reverse strand, counting down.
TGTTTTCTTTTTGTTATTATTTTCTTTTTTCTAGCTTGCTTTATGATAATAATATATAGTAAATATAACATTAAAATATGCATTAATTATTTGTTAAAGGAAAGATTCGTGGTCAATAGTAATATTTGTATTGAGACAGTCAAAAGTTATACCTGGATAGTCAATTGCATGAGAAGTCAGTGCCCCTAGCCCCTGCATCATTCAAGAGTCAATTGTACTAGCTGAATCTTCCATGACTGATCATTACATAAGCATCCTTAAAAAAGACATTTAAGGACAAAAGCTGATGCAAGACATGCAGAATTGTGAGATCCATTAAAAAAAAAAAAACTAATTACATAAATGCGCAAATTAAACCTCCTGTTTAGAATGTGTCCTACTCATTTAAACAAATTGGTCAGACTTGGTCTGTGCATTAAGCTTATTAATACTCGTATTGTCAAGATATTGTTTAATAAATTCAATCTTAATATATAATCAGCATAATGTATTTGGGAGAGGAGGTATTAAATTCAATAGCAATCACAGTAAAAACAAAAATGCCATTGAAAGAAAATAAATATTATATGCCTTGCAAAGGCTTCTGCAGTGAATCCTCCTTAAACATTATTTCATCCAATTCTTAACCTATTCTTAACCTCACCTATTCTTAACCTCACTGCAGTTAAGATGCAGCTGACTGTCTTAGGAAAGACAGACCTCATACTAATGACAAGGTTCAATTATCTTTAGATAATTTTTCAATCCAAAGTTCTTCACATATGTATATAAGACAACATATTATTGTGCGTGTGAATTTAAACAATAAAACATTTTCAGTATTGTTTATTTTCTTATATATCAGACTACGTTAATAAGTATCCTCATTTTCAATAATCCAAAAAGAAGTGTTTTGATTATACGATATTTGGAAATCAGCAAAAGTACATAGTCAAGAGTATTTTTTTTCATTCATCAAACAGCATTTAATTTCTACTACGTGCTCAGTACTGTCCAAGATGTTAGTGGACTTAATGATGAAAAAAACAAAACATCGTGTATAAATATTCTGAATTTGATGAATAAGTAACACTGAAATTTTATGGTTTTTTTTTCTGCAAAATAATGTTTTTACAAAGAAAACAACCCAAAAGCTTAGAATTTCAGAGAGAGTTTAAAGTAGTCCCTGAAAGGTAAGAGTAGTAAGCCTGATGGTTGGTGCCTAAATATTACACTCACTTTCCCCTACGGCTTATTTGCTTTAAGGACATATTTCAAATTAGTATAGGTGTAAAACTTTGTTTTATCTACATCTGACAAAATGATGTCCTACGGAGCACCTCATTTCACCCAGACCAAACATCTTGAATGAACAGGAAATACCAAACATAGATATATCAGTGGGCATAAGTGGTTGCAGATAATAAATAAATATTGAATCACTCTCTCTCTTACCCTCTCTTTTTCTCTCTCTCCGTGTGTGTGCATGTCTCTCTATATATACATATATATTTCTCATATATGCTTATATATCAATATATTCAATATTTCTGTCTTTATATATGCACACATGTATGTATATGTGAGTGTGTATGTATACATCAAATCCAAACAGAAAAATAAGTGATAAATATACATTCTTTTACATTAAATTTTTGTTTAAAACGCTGCAAGTTTTCTGTATTTTTATCTGAGGTTGAAAAAGGATTTCTTTAGAAAATCAAATAACACATGTTCTCATTTATAAGTGGGAGCTAAACAATGAGGACATAAAGGAGGAAACAATAAACACTGGGAGCTACAAACGTGAGGAAGGAGAGGAAGGGACAAGGGTACTACGTATTGGGTGCTACCTATTGGGTACTATCTATTGGGTACTATCCATTGGGTACTACCTATTGGGTTCTATGTTCATTATTCATGTGATGGGTTCAATAAAAGCCCAAACCCCAGCATTATGCAATATATTCAGGTATAAAACTGCACATGTACCCCTGAATCTAAAATATTTTTTTCAAAAAAGAAGTATTTATTATAGTAATAGTTTCCCTTTTTATTTTATATCATTTTTATTCATCTTATGTAAATACTACAATGTGTAACCTGCATTGGTTTAATGCTGCTGATATAGTCATGATTAGTGTAAATTCAGGTAATGTAATATGTGCTGTATTATATACATTATTCATTTAATTTCTGCCTCTTGGTGACAACAATATTGCCTAATGATTGGGTTCTAATTGTCTCTGCCAATTAATAATTGGCCCCCCTAAAATAAATGGAACATTTACCTTTATCTTTCTCTCTCTGATATAAGCCCGGGCCCTGAAAGAGATAGAAACATGCATGTAAAAAGTTTATATTATATTGAATTTCCAAAATATTTCTGGTACGCCTGCAGGTAAATATACCTGATAAGTTTTAATATGAGAATTGTCATGGTTATTATGAGAGTATTCAATGAACCAATTTGACTTTTTTCTCCCTTTCTTTTTCATTATGTTGAAATGCAGTGGTCTCCCTAAATCTGTGAGGGCAATGTTTCAAGATCTCCAGTGTATGCCTGAAACCACAAATAGTACTTACAAGAAATTTTAATGTATAAATCAGGAAGAGCAAGAGATTAACAACAATATATAATAATAAAATAGAACAATTATAACAGTATGGGAGTATAACTACTCTTGTGCTTTGGGACTATTATTAAGAAAACTAAGGGTTACTTGAACACAAGCACTTGTCAATCTGATAATCAAAAGTGCTACAAAGTGACTCACACGTGGGTAGGGCTTATACTGTGAATATGGTGCACAAAGGGAGGATACACATTCTGGGCAGAATAGAACAGGATGGTACAAGATTTTATCATGATACTCAGAACAGCAAGCATTTTAAAACTTGTAAATTGTTTATTTCTAGAATTTTCCATTTATTATTGTCAGACCACAGTTGACAGGTAACTAAACCCATGAAAAGCAAAATCACAGATAAGCAGGGAGACTACTGTAAATAGGATATATCACATTGTTCATATGAGAACAATTTTCCTTCAGTGTAAGAACTAGTCAAACACTTGTTACTTTTGAGATTGAGGAGGCTATGACATCTGTTAAATAAAAAAATATATTTCCACTGCCAACTCTGCTGAGACATATTCCTTAAGTCATAGCCAATCTAGGTATTTTGGTTCTAAACAGCTATACTGTTTTTTAACACAGCTATACATAGTTATACAATTAAACGTTTGCTAGATGATTGATTTAAAGTGGATCATAAGGTACATAAGCAAATACATTATACAGAGATGTAAAACTGTATTTTTTAAGTCAGTGTATTCAAACAAAAATGACCTACTGGATGGATATATTGTGCCAGATAGTGACTGCCACTCAGGATTCACTTGCAAGAAAAAAATCCTCCCTTCTCCCCTGAAACTAGAGACTCTCCCTTCCCAAAAGAAAGAAAAATGTGAAATGAAGACATGTTATAGATAATATGCATCATGTCTACATCTTGTTAAAATGAAAAATAATCTTTGTGGAATATATACTTATAAAGCAAACAACAATATTACAACCTATTTTATGACTTCAAATGTGTATATGTGTTTCAACAGTAAGTAATTTATATTATTTAAAATGATCATGTATTCAATCTATTAAAAAACACTTTTTTCTATTTTTCAAAAAATATATATTTATTTTGAAAATTGGAACACTTTAACCAAAATGAAAATGCAATTTTCATGTGACCCAAAGATCTCAGAAGTACGGAATAAGATGTTTTATTTATTTTTTTTAAATTAGGAGCACGGGCTTGAGAGATTCAGGGAAAGAAACATAAATTAGAGAAGTCAATTTTGTTGGAAGTAGTGCCTTTGACAGATTCATGCCAAGATGAAAAAATAATTTTTGTTTTGAACAGTAGGTTGAAAGATTAATGATAAGAAATAGAAAACTCATTTTTATTGGGAGATGCAGGGCAAGAGATTTGTGATTTAAGAATCTATTTTTTTCTTTTTTCATTCTTGGAATCTGAGGGTCTAAGAGTATTTTTTAAAGATCTTTTTAATTGTCCATAGTTTTTTTTCTAGAAACCTCAGCTAATGATTTTGTAAGAACTAAAGTCAAGTTTGCTGATAGTTTTCCCTTGCATTAAGGTTATTTTAAATGAATCATAAGAAAGTTGCTTTACAAATACGTCTTTACTTCTGTATTTTCATCTGTTTATGTCAGAGTAAAACATGCAAAGATTCTGAGAGACTTAAATCAACAAAAGGTCAGCATTTGTGCCTGTTTTATTAAATTCTATATTTATCAGTCTTTTGGTGCCGCATATGAGAAAAATAAATATATCTGCTGATAGCCATAAATATATATAAGTTATTCTGTGGATTTATGGGTGATAATTTCCTGCCAGTAGAAAAAGTAAAACATATTTACCATTAACATGGTCTGTCATCAATTCTTTAAATTCTAGAGAGTTACTTTCCTCAATATGCAATTTAGAAACTATTTTAAACCCTGTATAATTATAAACATATTAAAATTTGAAGCAATTGCATCGTATCAATTTAAAATTGAAAAGGGTTACCTTATATTATTCAAATTTTCCTATTTACAGTGGTGGACGACAAAGGACAACACCTAATTCAGTGAATATGTTCATAGTATACCCCAGTCACTCTTTAGACTCAGATACAGCAGGACCCTAATCCTTACTCTCCCCAGTTCTTCCTGTGGAAACTCCACCAGGTTCTTGAACCTCTTTAAAAACCTTTCCTCATCTGTAAAATAAAAATACTACTAGTACATACGTCATTCACTTTTTATAAAGCTTAAATAAGGCATTGTTTCTAAAGTAATTAGCATGGTGTCTAACACAGTGGGAAAAGTCAGTAAGTGAGGAGAAATTACTTAGTAATTGTTGCCGTTAGTGGTGTAGTAATGATAGGTAAATAAAATGCTTTGGAAAATAACCCAGATTTCTATACAGCTATTTCTTTTGATATATCATTCATCTAGATCTTTCAAAGAATATATTAAACATTGTTTCTTACATATGTTCTGGAAAAAAAAAAAAACTAATGCAGAAAATTCCTCAATATCACAAGATTTTTGGTCTGTTTTTCTTTTTCCATCTACCATCTTTGGCAAATTTGCTTGTGTGGAACAGTATACTGGATTTGATTTTAAACAAATAACGATAATTAACAAAATAGTTATAAATCATCTGTAATCTGATAGTTATTGTTACACTTTCTATCTGCCTGCTGTGACCTTTTATTTCTAAATCTGTAAAAATATTCCTCATTATGAATGGCAAGGTTGAGTTCTTACTATTTGTCCAGTATTATTCCATGAAATTGATTTCTGTTAGTTTTTGAGTCATTATAACAAGGACATGAGTTAGATAAGTATGATCCCTGTGCTAGTGTGCTAAGGCTGCCATTAAAAAGAACCACAGACTGAATGGCTTAAACAACAGACGTTAACATTATCTCTGTTCTGTAGGCCAGGAGTCTAAGATCAAGTTGACAGCAGGACTTATTTCATTCTAAGATCTCTTTCCTTGGTTTGTAGATAATGTTCTTCTTCTAGTATCTACAAATGGTCTTTTTTTGTGAGCCTGTGTCCTAATCTCCTCTTCTTCTTATGATGTCAGTCATGCTGCATTAAGGCATACCCTCGTGATCACATTTAACCTTAACTATCTTTTTAAATACCTATCTCCAATTTCAGTCACACTCTGAGGTACTGCTGGAAATTAGAACTTCAACATATGATTTCTGTGGAAACACAACACCCCTGTAACAATCCTTATTGTTAACAGATGACACAAGCAAAGAACAAAGAAAATTTGCCCATGGGTACATAACTCGCTATTATCATACTTGGGATTTTAACTCAAGTAATCTAAAAACAAAGGCGACATTTGTAGTGATAGTTAGACCAACTTTGCTAGAAATAAGTCAACAAATAATAGCCCTATCTGTGAAGCATCTGACTGTTTTTGCTGTGGTAAAATCAAAACTATTGCATTTTCCATCTGGCTGTCCAATACTCTAGCCTTTGATATACTACATTAAAGAGTGGAGGTGACCTAATATATTCCAGAATATAAAGCAGAAAAAGAAAAACTTGATAACCAAAACATGTATGAAAATATTTTATCCATAAAAAGGTTTCATATAGAGTCAATTAATCATATGGATCAAGTATGTGCAAACACAGGTGTTGAAGATCTTTCCTTCATATATAAAAAGAGATCATAGAAAAATGACAGAAAATAATAGACATAGATAAATGAAAAAATTATACAGATAAGTAGATCATTTAGATATACAGTCCATTTTGACCTAATAAACTTTTATTAATGTTCCATCTCAAAAGTAAATATAATAATAATGAGGTAGAATTTTCCCATTAATTAAAAACAACAAAAAACATTTTTTAAGGGGACCATCCAGTGTTAGTTTTCAAACAAAGTCATACTCCATTAATGTCTGAAGGATGTATAAAGCTCACAGGAAATTAAATTGATAATACACATAAAAAATCCTTAAAATATTTTTGTTTTTTGAACTAGGAGTCTTCTGGGAATATATCATAATGAAATAGTATTAAATAACTTATCAAGGATTTTACAAACATAGTCATTTTAATGTTAGTTAAAATTAATTGGAAACAACCTCAGTGGCAGGAAAGAAAATTATTTAGTAAAATTTTCACATTCATATGATGTGAAATATCCTGTTATGTTTAAATGAGTTTGTTAAGCACAGGGTAATGTGAATGTTGTAATGTAAAAAATGAAGGGAAAACATGAAAGGCTCAAAATGTAAAGGCTTTTTTTCTTTTCTGCGGAAAAATGTGAATGCCTTTTAAATCTCCTTTTATACAGGTAGTATTTTGATACTTTAAAAAATAAGTCAATATGAACAATCAAAATGAAATTAAAACTATCCAATTAAAAGTGCAGTTTGAATTTCCTCATAGAGATTTAAGAGTGCAGTACATAATTTTATCTAATCCCAAATTGTGACATGGGTAAAAATAAGTATAGATTTGGGGATATGATGAACTAGAAGAAGGAAAAATTTAAATTTACATGAGAAATGTACTGATATTCTTGCATAAGATCAGACCAACATATGAGCATAAACTAACCATTAACTCAAAGAGCATTTCAAGGATATTCTTATTCATTAATACATATTAATTGAAGACCTACTATGTAATGGACACTTTTGTTGGCACTGTGGATCTCTAACAACCAGGGTAGCAAAGAACCACTACTTTCAACATGAATTCTATGGCAGAGAGAGAGAGAGAGAGGCAAACACGTAGGTATGTATACATTAAGTCCGATGGTAATGAGAACTCTAATAAAATGAAGTAGAAAAAAGGAGGTAGAAGTTTCTGGATCAAGATGAAATTTTAAATTTAATTTTGAATAAAGGATTCAAAGAAGCCCTCCATGAAAAGACATTTGAGTCATGAGTGGAAGGTGATGAGAAGCAAATCTCATGGATTTCTGGGGGAGAGGTATTCTAGAAAGAATGGCAAGTTTTCAATGTCTTGGAAAGAAAAATGTCTAACATGTTCAAAAAATAAGGCTAGCATGGCTAAAATTTTGTGAACAAAGAGGAAATTAAAAATAGAAAAACCCAGAGTCACTCAGAGACCTTAATAAATATTAAACAGCTCACCTGGCTAAAAATCCTAAGCCAACTGGTAACATACACACGAGCTCCATAATAACTACTTACAAATGAACTAAGTCTTGAAGAGTAACATTTATTATTTATTTTGTGTTAAGCCATTAGTTTCCATTATCTATAAAGACTTACATTCAAATGCATTTTGTATGCTGCAGATGAATCTAAATTTTTTCCAATTGCAACTACGAATGCTAATAATAAACAAATACACAGATATCTTTTTAGAAATCTTTATTATTGAATTTTGCCTCATATTTTAAAAGTTTATGTCACTTACATATTTTGGATTTGAGAAAGATGACATGAGACCACATGACATTATTCATCTGGGATATCTGCCATAAATTAATTTGTACAGCTATTTTTTTCTTTCCAACTTTTATTTTAGGTTAGGTGTGTACACCTGTAAATTGTGGATTCCAGGGGTTTGGTGTACAGATAATTTTATCACCCAGGTAATCATGATAGTACCCAGTAGGGAATTTTTCAATTATCACCCTTCTCCTACCCTCTGCCCTCAGGTAGATCCCAGCAGCTATTGTTCCCTTTTTCTGTGTTCACACGTACTCAATGTTTAACTCTCACTTATAAGCAAGAACATGTGGTATTTGGTTTTCTGTTCTCGTGTTAATTTGCTTAGGATAGATGATGCCCTCCAACTCCACTTGTGTTGCCGCAAAAGGCATGATTTCATTATTTTCATGACTGTGTACTATTTCATCATGTATATGTATCATATTTTCTTTATCCAGTCCACTGCAAATGGGCATCTAGGTTGATTTCATGTCTTTGCTATTGTAAATAGTGCTGTGACGAACATACCTTTGCATGTGTCTTTATTGTAGAAGAATTTATATTCCTTTGGATATACACCCAGACATGGGATAGCTAGGTCAAATGCTAGTTCTATTTTAAGTTCTTTGAGAAATCTCCAAATTGCTTTCCTGGATGGCTGAAATAATTTACATTCCAACTGACAATGTATAAGCGGTCCCCCTTCTCCACAACCTTACCAGCATGTGGTATTTCTGACTTTTTACTAATGGCCATTGTTACTGAGTCCATCCTGCAGACCCTAGCTGAGTGATGGATGAAAGGAGTACTCAGACATAGGTATGCAGTATAAGAGCAGTTAGGGGGCTGCTGAGCTCTAGCGACCAAGGTGCAGCAGCAACCCTGAGAAGCTGAAGCTGCTTGCTTTTATTCAGAGCAGACGACGCCAAAGGCCGGGAGCAAACACTATCTGTGGGTAATTAATATTTATAGATCCCCTTTCAGGGAACCTCACTTGCACGGATGATCAAAGGTCGGGTTCCTGGTCAACCTAAGTAAACAAGCCTGTTTAAGATAAATTTCCCTACACTGCCTTGTACCCACTCCTTGCCCTCTGCCTCAGGGTCAGAGAACAGCAGTCTTCAGCTATTCTCCCCTGGAGCTTTGCAGAGCCTTCCAAACTTTCAGAAGGCCTGTTCCTTTCCCTATCATTTCTCCCACCACTCTGACTGATTTCCTACTCATTCTGACTGGTGTGAGATGGCTTATCACTATGATTTGATTTGATTTTTGCCATAATTAGTGATGTTGAGCATTTTTCATATGCTTGTTGACTGCATGTGTGTCTTCTTTGGAGAAGTGTCTGTTCATGCCCTTGGCCTATTTCTTTAAATGGGTTTCTTTGGTTTTTGCTTCTTGATTTTATTAAATTTTTTATAGATTTTGAATATAGACTGTATTAGTTTGTTTTCTTGCGGCTGATAAAGATATGCCTGAGGCTGAGCAATTTAGAAAATAAAGACGTTTATTGGATTTACAGTTCCATGTGGCTGGAGAGGCCTCGCAATCATGGCAGAAGGTAAAAGGCACATCTCACATGGTGGCAGACAAGAAAGTTTGTGCAGGGAAAGTCCCCTTTTAAAACCATCAGTTCTCATGAGTCTTATTCACTATCACAAGAACAGCATGGGAAAGACCTGCTCCCATGACTTAATTACCTCCCACTGAGTCCCTCTTACAACGTATAGGAATTCAAGATGATATTTGGGTGGGGACAGAGTCAAACCATATCATAGACCTTTGGTGGATGCATGCTTTGAAAATATTGTCTTCTATTTTGTAGGTTGTTGTTTTGCTCTACTGATAGTTTCCTTTGCTGTGCAGAAGCTCTTAAATTTAATCAGGTTCCACTTATCAATTTCTGTTTTTGTTGCAATTGCTTAGGGAATCTTCAACATGAAATCTTTGCCAGGGCCTATGTCCAGAATAGTATTTCCTAGATTTTTATCTAGCGTTTTTATAGTTTTACATCTTACATTTAAGTCTTTCATCCATCTTAAATTGATATTTGTACATGATGAAAGGAGTCCAGTTTCAGTCATTTGCATATGACTAACCAGTTATCTCAGCGCTGTTTATCGAATAGGGAGTTTTTCACCATTGCTTCTTATTGTTGGTTTTGTCAAAGGTCAGATGGTTGTAGGTGTGTGGATTTATTTCTTGGTTCTCTATCCTACTCCACTAATCTATGTGTCTGATTTTGTACCAGTACCATACTGTTTTAGTTACTGTAGCCTTCTGGTATAGTTTGAAGTCAGATAGTGTCATGCCTTTAACTTTGTTCTTTTCTTTTTGTGTAGGATTATCTTGGTTATTGAGGTTCTTTTACAGTTTCACTGAATTTTTGAAAAGATTTTTCTAAATCTGTCTATGGCCATAACACTCTGAACACACCTCATCTTAAAACTATTTCATCACTTATCCAAATATTTTAATTACTGTGATCATTTGTTTACAAACTTATTTTTTCCATTATGTCTCTTTTCATTGATTTCTTCTACTAACATGTTATTTAAATTCTACTTCATAAGAACACTGTCTTTTTTTTTTTAATATATGAGTGTGTGTATGTATATATGTTATATATATGTATATTCACACCATATATATATATATTTAGAGCATGTGTGTGTGTGTATACGTGGTATAGATAAAATACATTAACTTTTCTTCCATATATATGGTGTGAGGTTGAGTATATGTAAGGAAAACTTTATCCAAAAATATCAATATTGAGTCAAATTTTAATTTGTAAATTTTAATTCATATATAAAATATTTCCTAAATCCAAAAATTGTCTTTTTCTATTTTTACATTAATATTTATTTTAAAATTAAATACATGGGAGAATTATGAATATTACTGATTAATGAATAATTTATACTAAAATAGCTTTGTTGTTTAAAGAAGGTGGGTTTTGAAAAGCGATTTCTTTGGATATTTAGAATCTTGATTCTCTTATTGGTAAAATGATGTTAATCTGCCTTACTCACAAGTTGCTGTGTGAGTCAAATCAGATATGCTATGTAACAATGTTTTGGATATTGTAGATGACCTAAGCCAAATATATGTGGTTATTAGATATGTAAATCCACCAAAATTTGCTATCAGCCAGGAGTTTTGTCCAGTGTAAACAAATAATAGAGGAAGAGGGAGGGTTGGAAATATTATAAGGCCTAATGGCTAATTCTAAATTTGTAGAAACAAATACAAAAATTGAGCTCCAGTTTCAAGTAAAATGTGCTTTTTTGTTGTTATTTCATCTAATTAAAGACTCATTAAGGTATATGTGAAAAAGGTGAGTGTGGCAGCAAATGAGGATGAAAGGTTTTGTGGAAAAAAACAAATTTTCAAAGAGAGGAAAACAACCTATATAATCTATACAAAGAAAATTATAATATAGCTATTTATTAGATGAGTATTTGAAGGAAAAATAATTTTAATTAAAAATTTAAAATGTTAATCCAAAATAAAATAAGTTAATAATCATGATAGAATAATGATTCAGCAATTTAAACTTAGAGTTAGGTATAAACAAAGGCATAGACTACAAAAGGGGAACCATAAGGTCAATTGACCAAATAACTCCAAAAGGCACCCATTTAGCAAAGATAAACCAGAGAAGTTTTCTACTGCCTACAAAGTAAAGTTTTAAGCCTGCTACTATCCTTGCCAACTATTTTGGCAACAGTTGGTCTATCTTTATGTACATCACTCTTCTCAATAAAATGTCTTAAGTCAAATTGTTTATATTGTAATCCAACTCTACCAATTTTACATTTTATAATTATTGTGTCAGTGAAGAAGTTTTATTGTTGCTTTTCTCTACTATAAATATTCAAGTGGTGATTTTCTTCTTCTTTTTACCTTCTTAAAAATTATTATTATACTTTAAGTTCTGGAGCACATGTGCAGAACATGCAGGTTTGTTACATAGTTATACACATGACATGGTGGTTTGTTCTACCCATCAACCCATCATCTACATTAGGTACTTCTCCTAATGCTATCCCTCCCCTAGTCCCCCACCGCATATTGTTTTGCCCCAGTGTGTGATGTTTCCCTCCCTGTGTTCGTGTGTTCTCATTGTTCAACTCACATTTATGATTGAGAATATGCGGTGTTTGGTTTTCTGTTCTTGTGTTAGTTTGCTAAGAATGATGGTTTCCAGCTACATCCATGTCTCTGCAAAAGACATGAACTCATCCTTTTTTTTATGGCTATATAGTATTACATGGTGTATATGCCACATTTTCTTTATCCAGCCTATCATTGATGGGCATTTGGGTTGGTTTCAAGTCTTTGCTATTGTGAATAGTGCCTCAGTAAAGGTATGTGTGCATGTGTCTTTATAGTAGAACGATTTATAATCTTTTGGGTATATACCCAGTAGTGGGATTGTTAGGTCAAATGGTATTTCTAGTTCTAGATCCTTGAGGAATCTTCACAGTGTCTTCCACAATGATTGAACTAATTTACACTCCCACCAACAGTGTAAAAGTGTCCCTATTCTCCACATCCTCTCCAACATCTGTTGTTTCCTGACTTTTTAATGATCGCCATTCAAATTGGAGTGAAGTGGTATCTCATTGTGTTTTTGATTTCTCTAATGACCAGTGATGATAAGCTTTTTTTTCTTATGTTTGTTGGCTGCATAAATGTCTTCTTTTGAGAAGTGTCTGTTCATATCCTTCACCCACTTTTTGATGGGGTTTTTTTTTCTTGTAAATTTGTTTAAGTTCTTTGTTGATTCTGGATATTTGCCGTTTGTCAGATGAAAAGATTGCAAACACTTTCTCTCATTCTGTAAGTTGCCTGTTCACTCTGTTGACAGTTTGTTTTGCTGTGCAGAAGCTGTTTAGTTTAATCAGATCCCATTTGTCTATTTTGACTTTTGTTGCCATTGCTTTTTGTGTTTTAGTCACGAAGTCTTTGCCCATGCCTATGTCCTGAATGGTATTGCCTATGCATTTTCTAGGGTTTTTATGGTTTTAGGTCTTACATTTAAGTCTTTAATCCATCTAGAGTTAATTTTTGTATAAGGAGTAAAGAAGGGATCCACTTTCAGTTTTCAGTTTTCCCAGCATCATTTGTTAAATAGGGAATCATTTCTTCATTGTTGATTTTGTCAGATTCGTCAAAGATCAGATGCTTGTAGATGTGTGCTGTTATTTCTGAGACCTCTGTTGTGTTCCATTTGTCTGTATATCTGTTTTAGTATCAGTACTATGCTGTTTTTGTTACTGCAACTTTGTAGTATAGTTTGTAGTCAGGTATGGTGATGTCTCCAGCTTTGTTCTCTTTGCTTAGGATTTTCTTGGCTATGTGGACTCTTTTTTGGTTCCATATGAAATTTAAAGTTGTTTTTTTCAATTCTGTGAAGAAAGTCAATGGTAGCTTGATGAGGATAGCATTGAATGTATACATTACTTTGGGCAGTATGGCCATTTTTATGATATTGATTCTTCCTATCCATGAGCATGGAATACTTTTCCATTTGTTTGTGTCCTCTCTTATTTCCATGAGCAGTGGTTTGCAGCTCTCCTTGCAGAGGTCCTTCACATCTCTTGTAAGTTGTATTGCGAGGAATTTTATTCTCTTTGTAGCAGTTGTGAATGGGAGTTCACTCATGATTTGGCTCTTTGTCTGTTATAGGTGTATAGGAATGGTTGTGATTTTTGCACATTGGTTTTGTATCCTGAGACTTTGCTGAAGTTGCTTATCAGCTTAAGGAGATTTTAGGCTGAGACAATGGAGTTTTCTAAATACACAAACATGTCATCTGCGAACAAGGACAATTTGACTTCCTCTTTTCCTAATTGAATACCCTTTACTTTTTCCTCATGCCCTATTGCTCTGACGGAACTTGTGCTACTAACTTGAATAGGAGTGGTGAGTGAGGACACCCTTGTCTTGTGCCCGTTTTCCAAGGGAATGCTCCCAGTTTTTGCCCATTCAGTATGATATTGTTTGTGGATTTGTCTTTTTACCTTTTTAAATAAGGTTACTTATCTTTGTTGGTCTCTATTAAGTTCTAACTTTCTATTTTTTTTGTTGCTGTTGTTGCACTGAACCCTGTATCTCATATCAATCTGCCCACTAATCTGAAGTTTTGTAACATTTACTATCTTTTCAGTCATTTGGCATATCATTTACCTCTCATGTTGAATGATAATAAATGTTTGATTTTTTTTTTCTTTTTGTTGTAAATACTTCTCTTCCAGCCGATTTTTTTAAAGGACCTAAACCTTAATCTAAATTAGGTTAAGATGGACCTTAACTTAATTAGCCTGATTTTTAATTTAGAGAGTTAAATTCATAGATCGAGCTAGAAAACTTGTTCATTTTCATTCTTGTTAGAGAATATTGTCATGAATTTAATTTATTTAAAAAAATAAATAATCATACATTTTAGTTATTGTTTACAGTTTTGAAGATGCAACAGAAAACAGGCCTGAAGAAGTATGTGCCCTCATGAAAACTCTATTTTTATGAAAATAAAAACAATATATCTATGATAAATAAATAAATGTAAAGATTGTGTATGGTAATTTATATGATTAAGAAAAGAAAAATTTAAAAAAAGTTCTATCAGCTGATAGGGCAGGCATTTTTCTTTGGATAGAGTTGGCAAGGAAAAGAGTGGGACTACTTATCCCAGAAGCTCCATAAGGAGGGGCTTCTTAAGGTTATCATTCTTGAAATTAAGCTTGTCTGTAAGAAGAATTGGAGACCGCATCTCAGGCAAGAGGATTCGATTAGCTTGAACCATCAGTTCCACTCTGAAATCACCATTCAAATCATGGGGAGAAGATACAGTCCCAAGACTCTTGGCATTTTTTGCCATATGAGAATAGAGTATTATTGTTTCTTCTCTGTTATCTTCTGATGTCAGAAGTTTGCAGTCACCCTGTGCCACCAGGATAAATACCAATTGTGGTGTTGCCAAGCTGAAAATAAATAGAGGAGGGTAATTATTTATGTTTGTCAGTGGTTCAGAACCATATGAAGGAATATAAGAGACAGAGAAGAAAGAACAGCTTAGGACTGCTTGATATGGTTGGCTGTGGGCTGTGCCTCCACCCAAACTATCATCTTGAATTATAATTCCCGTAATCCCCATGTGTCAATGGGTGGGACCAGGTGGAAGTAATTGGATCATGAGGGCAGTTTCCCCTACGCTTTTCTTGTGATAATGAGTGAGTCTCAGGAGATCTGATGGTCTTAAAAGCATCTGGCATTTCCCCTGCTTGCACTCACTCCATCCTGCCACTCTGTGAAGAAGGTGCCTCCTTCTCCTTTACCTTCCACCATAACTGTAAGTTTCCTGAGGTCTCCCCAGCCATGAGGAACTGTGAATCAATTAAAACTCTTTTATAAATTACCCAGCCTCAGATATTTCTTAATAACAGTGATTGATCCAGACTGTTAATCACTTAATATCACTTAATAACAGTGATTGATACACTGCTCAAGGGTCCACTCAGTTGACTAACAGATTGCTGTATCTTAAAAGGATATTTAAGAGCTTAATATTTTGGGAAGTTGAAGAAGATAGGGCTACATAACTCTACATACTCACTCAGTGAAAAGAGTGAGTTGAAGTGAGAACATCTACTGTTTCCAAAGGAACTAGATACCCCATCAACACATTGTCTTTGTGCAAACCTATCAATAAAAACCAGCAGAAAAGATGAAAACAGGGTGATCCAGAGACTAACCAAACATACTTGGAAACGCTGACAGGTAACACATTTGACTGCTTAAGACACAAAACAAATACAGTAAGATATTCAGGTGTTTGGGGTTTTTAGAGAATACCTTCGTACAGTTAAACCCATTTTCAGGACAGGATTCTTAATGGGTTTAGAGCCATGTCAGCCAACCTTAAACTCCAATCCATCCCTCAAAGTACTTCCCATGTTGCATACGTGTCTTCCCAAAATCATTTACTGAAGAAATATTGAAGAGTCTGAAAGAGTATTAATGGATTAGTGCAACTCATTACAGTTATTAGGAAAACAACTCACATGTTTGAGAGTGGCTCAGTAGATAATCTCAAAATGTTAAAAATTATTCCTAGGAAAGTACACGTCTTAAGTGAATTAGGAATTCTCTAAACAAGTAATCTCTAGGATTACTTGTTTTAACATATAATTCAATTTGGTTTTTAAATTTATCTTCATATGGCCCGACTGCGTTTTACATTAGTAAAAAATATTTTAACGTGTTTGATGTACGAAGAGTCAATTTATCTCTTATTTATTTATTTATTTATTTTTATTTTTTCATCCACATTTCAGTTAGAAAAGAAGAATAGTTCTATTGATTTTTATGTCCATCTTGTATTTAAGGAGACTTGTTGAGATGTAAATTAATGTATAATGTAAAAAATATATCGAAGTCCCTTTTGCTTTTCAATCATGTTTATTATTATTCTAAAATGAAAATATCTGAATTTCCCTATTGGAAAAAGAAAAATCATCTTTGTTAAAATCTTACTTTACAGTAATTAGAAAGTTACACATTGTTAAAGAAAAGACCTGAGATAAGTTAAATTTAACAGAGTTTGAGTAGAAAAAAAGATTCATGAAGCACGTTGCACTCAGGACCAAAAACAGTTCAGAGAGTTCTGTCCTCCAATATGTGCAGGCAATATTTATAGTCAGAGAAGTGAAAACGATGTACAGAAATAGCCTGATTGGATGCAGTTTGGCATTTGCTTAATTTGAACATAATTTGACAGCTTTCAGCTTATGATTGGCTGAAGTTTCAGCTGCTCTGATTGGCTGAGATTTGGCTACAATAAGGCTCCAGTTAACATCCTCCATAGCTTATTGGAAACTGTGACTTTTAGCAGAAGTACACATAGGAGGTCCTCGAATAAGGTTGTCCCATTCAATAGGAAAATAAAAACTGGTTTTGTTATATGTCATTCAACTAAAATCAGTTTCCAAGAACCTGTAAACTACAGTAACTGAGAACTTAATGTACTTGTAAAAAGAATATTATTTCTTTCTCGCAGATTAGGTTGCAGTTACATTACAGTTTCCTGGATACAGAAGCAGATTTAGGCTAAACTTATTTCCATTTAACAACATGTATGGATACACTCACAACTACATGGTTAATACATCTCAGTAAGCTACATACAAATTACTAGACTCTACTATACATATATGATTATTAATATGGTAATATGAGTATCCAACCTAGAGCTTTTGTCAAGGCAGGACAGCAAATTCCTAAAAGCAAACACTGTGGAATCCTTTCACCATTGCTTGATTAGTTTCTAACACATTAGTGATTACATTGCTGCACAGTATTTTGTGACTAAGAGTCATTATTTTGGAATTGTTCAATATGGTGCTTCCACCTCAGTGGAAGAACTAAGCAGTAATAATGAGCAATTAGAAAATTCATATTGGTATTGCATCAACCTAAAGCATTTTGAAGGAAATGTAATGATTTAATTTAGGCTCCAGAGAATAGAGAACTAGAATCTGCCAGACTTAGTTAGTTTATCTTGCAACGTCTAAATTATTATTATGTGCTGTTTTCTTAATGTGGTAATTTTAGGTCTCTAACATATGTGCCATAGAGAAAAGAAGTTAAGATTGTACTATTTGGGAAGGAAGTAGGTATTCCAAATCAAACTCAAACTTTCTTCTGTAAGGAAACAGTTAGACCAGAGATAATGAAATGTAAGAAGGAATGGGAATGTTTTTCTTAATAAATGTAAGTGCACCTAGTGGGAGACAATGAGCAAACAAATTTTGGGAATCCTAACTGATGTGCCCTCCCTTTCAGGCTATTTCTCCCACAATATCATCACTTATTAAATAAAAGCAATGACCAAGGAGATCACAAAGAGATGTTGTATGTACCCATAAATAAAAATAAAGTCACCCCAAATGTGATAAGACAAAACAAGTAAGTTTGAAGTATATCTCAGAATAATGAAAGAAGTTCCGGAGATGTTCCTGGATTTATTTCTGAGGTTACATACAATAAACCCATCATAAGTTCAAAATACTAAAAACCAAAAATGCATTTAATACACCCAACTTAGGGAACATCATAGCTTAGTTTAGCCTAACTTAAATGTGCTAGAATAATTACATAGCCTACAGTTGGTCAAAGTCACTTAAAACAAAGCCCATTTTTAAAATATGGTGTTTAATATCTCACATAATTTAAGAAAATGAAACACATAATGTTTGTATGCATACTTGAAGTATGGTTTCTACTAAATGTGTATTACTTTTGCACCATTTTAAAGAAAAAATTGTAAGTTGAACCATTAAAATTTGGGGACCAAGTGATTCAAGAGTAAGTAGCTAAGTGAGTTTTCTCAAAACACAAAAATAAAATTTCTGAGGAGACTATAAAGTGTAACAAATAAGGCAAATTAGGTAAGAATGACATTTGCTAAGTCTTAAATAAAAACTGAGCATTGTAACTAAAAATTAATTATTCTTTTTTTAAGATGAAATCTTAGACCATTGATTTATAACTTCTTTGCTACTGTAATTATTTAAAAATATGAGTTTACTTCCAGACATTACTTCAGCTGAATCCACACATTTTAACACAATGTCTTTAAACTGAACATTGCAACTAAAAATCCAATGGGATTACAAGGCCAATCCCTTGCAAAGCAATGATGCAGTAAGAAAGAGCTAGAATAGTTTCTGCCTTGACTGTGCCCTCAAAAACTTCAGCATATTTTGAAGAATGCTGTAGTGATAACAGCCATGTCATAAATGTTGATAGAGAATATTTATCCATTTAGTTTATTTCCATGTAACTCGGTTTACATTTCTCAAATATCTTGTAGAGAGCACTGTGATCAGCCACAGATTTGGAAAAACAAAATAATGTATTTCTACATTCCAAAAGTAATTATAATGTAACAAAGATGTGAAAAAATCAATCAAATATTTCAGCATAGTTTGCCAAGTTCACAGTTAAAGCATTTATGGAAGCAATAAAAATGTATCAGAGACCATCTAAATCAATTTTTCAGTTGTTGTTAAAGAATATACTAAGAAATGAGACTTGTGTTGAATTATAAATGAAAAATGGGTTCAAGCAAGATAAACAGATTGAGAGTCTGGGAGAGAAAGAGAGATTAAGATGGACTGCATTCATGACAATAGGTGTACTAGTCTAAAGTAACTTCTACAAAAGCAGCTTCACACATGTAGAAACTCCTCGATGATTTTGGAAAATAAAATGAGCCACGGAGAAAAGACAGAAGCTCAGTAATAAACAGCAGTGGTTTGCAAATTTATCAGAACCATCATTCCAATTTTGTCATAAAAATTGTAACTCTTTTTTACTCATATATATATATATATTTACTCATATATATATATATTATTGTCTATGGCATGCTCTCATATACATATATATATATGAGAGCATGCCATAGACAATAAAACACACGGGCACACATAATTTTTAAAACTTCAGTGTAATGTGCTATATTTAATAGAATAAACAATAAATGTATAGTAATATCTATTAAGATATGATGTATATCAGGAAAAAATGCTTGGCCCCAATATATAAGAAGACATATAAGGTAATTACATGCTTGTGTCTACTTAAAGTGACTAAGAATTTACTCAAGAAATAAAAATATTAGAAGGCATTTTGAAAATTAATATTTTTTTAAGGAAGGTTTTTGGTAGACAATTCAATTTCTTTAATTCATATAGAGCTATTCTTATTCTATATTTTTTCTAGAGTCAATTTTGGTAACTTTTCTTTCAAAGAATTTACACATTGTATCTAATTTTTGAATTTATTTGCATAAACTTCTCATATTATTCATTATCATTTTAATTTCTGTAGTCTTTGTAGTGAAGTACCTTTATTATTGTTATTGATAACACATGTCTTTCTTTTTATATCTTGATTGGTTTAGAAAAAGTATTAATTCTACATCTTTAAGGACTTATTAACCATTGGTTTTACTTTTTAAATTATATTAAATAAAATTAATTTTAACTTTTTATTATGTGTTTATTCTTACATTTGCCTCCAATTTTGTCTTTATTTTTTATTTGTTCCACAACACTGTGGGTTGGTTATTCTTTTTCTTGTTTTTTAAGATGGAAACTTAGACCATTGATTTAGAACTTCTTTGCTACTGTAAGCATTTAAAAATACAAGTTTACTTCCAGACATTACATAAGGTGAATCACACAAATTTTGATATATTGTGTATTTATTAACATTTTTAATTTCATTTAATTAAGGATATTTACCATTTTCAGTTATAAAATCTTTTTAATCTGAGAATTAGTCATAGTTGTATTTTTTTTATGAAGTTTGAAAATTTTCCAAATATCTTTATGTTAGTAATTTCTGATAATGCTATGTGGTCAAAGAACATATTCTGTATGATTTCAGTCCTTTTAGACTTAAAAAATGTGTGTTTTAATGGCAAAAATATGATTAATATTGGTGAGTGGGTTCATGTTGACTTGAAAAAAATTGCATTGTATTGTTTAATTAGAGTGTTCCTTAAAGACCAATGAGGTTGAGTTGATTGATATAGGCAACCAAATTAGTTCATATTTTCTACAGCCATCTAGATCTCTGTAATTGTTCCACCAATGGCTTATATGGTTTCTGAGGAGAAATCTGGAATAATTTTTATCTTTTGTTATTCTTTACAAAATGCATTGTTGTTGTCTGCTTTAAATATTTTCTCTTTTGCTGTTTTCAGGGATTTAATTGTGACATTTTGTATTGTGGATTTTTTTTTTTCACAGTTTGGAATTTTTGACTGTCTTGAACTTCAAATTTATTGTTTTCATAAAATCGAAAATTTTGGCCATTAGATTTTCAAATGTGTTTTTATTATCCCAGACCCCACTAGGCATCTGATTGCAGGTAGCAGAACTACTTGTGATGTTTGGCTCTCTGAAGCTCATTTCTTATTTGCTTTTTTTCCTGTAATTCCATTTGGACAGTTTCTATTTCTGTCCTCAAATTCAATGATTTTTCTTTCTTTCTACAGTATCTAGTCTTCTTTGATCTTATCTAGCAAATTTTGTACTTTAGACAATGTATTTTGCATTTCAATAAGTTGTATTTGTTTCTTTTATGTATCCTTCATTTTATACTCATTATGCCTATGCTTTTAAAAATATTTGAGCAGGATTATAAAAGCTACTTTAATGTTCTTGTTTGTAAATTCTTCATCTTTGACATTTCTGGGTCTTACAACAATTTTTTTCTAGTTATAGATCTCATTTTTTTATTTGTTGGCATGTCTGTTGATTATGATTAAAGGACATTTTGCTTTGTTTTATTATTTATGCCATGTGCTGTATGTTGTTGCCATTTTAAAGAGTGCTGAACTTTGTCCTTACTGGTAATTTTTCTTGCAGTCACCTTGAACAATTTGAGGAAAGTGCTTAAGCTTTGCTAGAACATGTTTATAGTAGCTTTTAATCTAGGGCTTTTAATATAGTAACTTTTGTTCTAGGGCTACTTTATTTTTAGTATTAAAGCACTACCTTCTTGAATCTCTTTTGAATTCCCCAGCTATTCGCTGAGAACTCCCTAGTCCAGCTGGTTGAAATTTGAAAATATTAGAGGCCTTTAAAAGCTTTGGAAATACTAAGAGCTTCTGAGTCGTGCTCTGCTGGACTCAGATTTGCATGCTACTCATACATATCCTGATACCCAGGAACAGAATAATATGAAATTCTGTGTAGTTTTCTGGAGTTCTTTCTTTGTTGAGTTCCCTCCATTTATGTACTCTGCTTCACAAATTCCAAATACCCCTGAGTTATCAAACTCCAGCCTCTGCCTCCCTAACCAAGCAACGCCTCTTTGCCCTCAATGGGTTTCTTATTCCTTACCAGGGTCCAAAGCGTCTCCAGGCTGAAAGTCAGGTGACCACAGGGCTCACCTCATCTGTTTTTCTTTTTTTAGGGTTCATCCTCCTGCACTCCCTGTTGTCCGATGTCTGGAAGCATTTGTTTCATGTATTTGTTGATTTTCAAGTTCTTTCCAGTAGAAGTAAAAAGGTAATTTTCGTATTATTTAAATTACCCCATTATGTATGGAAAGCAGAAATTCTCTTATAGAAAACATATTCAGTCAATAATACTATTTTGCCTAAACCTACAGACGTATACCATGTTTAGAAAGCAATATTTTGAAAGTAACTACTTTGTAATTCCAACAGTATTAATCAATAAATCAAGCAAGGAAAAAGCATTTCAGAAATATTAGGTGTTAAATGATTTAATACCACATTTCAGTGTCAAGAATGTCCCCATTTAAGTGATACATTACATGGTTATCCAATTTTTAAGTCTGTTAAAAGTTGTTCCAATCTCCACGGTTGCATACTTGCATGTGATAATTACCAAAGTGGATTGTGTTAAACTGACAATCAAATGTCACAAAGTCTCTGTCATATGTGCTTTATGGATCGCTTCAATGGTTAATAACTTTAGATAATATTGTCATATAAGTGATATATAGTATCTTTTTGATTATATGGTCATAGGAAAATAAAGAGTATGTAAAAACTTCAAAATACTGGATTTTTATATTTTAAAAACACAGCTTCTAGGCTCTGTTTTTATAAATGGTTTTGTTGTTTCTGTTTTGTTCTGTTTTGTTTTACTTACCTGATAATCTAGATGGATATTCAAGAATGGTAGGATACTGGACAATTTTTACTTTGTGGTATTCTTCTTTATAAAAGAGAAAACTTACAGCTGTGGTTCTACCTAGTAAGTGTATAAAATTTCCCAAATATTAGGAAAAAAACATAAAACAGCCTTTGACAGTAATACTATTCACTTTGAAAACTACCCATAATATTGTGTGGGCTTTGTCTTACCCTCAGTGAGATGGAGACTTACTAAGGGGTAGTAATGTAAGGAAGTGAAAATGTGACATAAGCATGTTAGTATTTTACTGGCTGTGTATTGGATTAGAAATGAAGGTTTGTCAGAATAATGATGGCAGGGAGAGAAACAGACCAAATAGGGCATTATTTCAGAAATTTAAATATGAAATTATGAATATAGACGTAACGTGTTTAAATATATCAGCAGGGAGCAGAAGGAAAAACAACAGAGAAATAAGCATGTTTTCTAGGTTAAGATTCCAAACTGCACAAGGAGAAAGAAAAGTGATAGTAATAGATAGAAGAAATTGGAAAAATAAGAGAAGAAGGGTAAGAAGGAAAAAACATACTGAATTTTTACTAGATATTAGAGGAAACTACCTACAGTCATTTAAAAACCAGGAAGACGAATGTCATATTTTTGAAATAGAAAAGAAATAATCTTCAGGAATTGTGGTACATTCTAAGAAAGCAATGTTGTAGAAGGATTTAGATAAATGTAGAAAAGTAATTTGTAAATTTAAATAGTGGTAACAGTTGGATGGTGTTTACAAAGGACTATTGCTGTTTTTGTGATTATTAATAGCTGATGTGCTTTCTACTTTCTTGTCAGTGATACTGAGAAAAGTAGATGGAATAATTCAAAATTAATTAACAGACTTCTCAGTTCCAAACCAAATGTTCATGTTTTTAGAAATAAAGATATTGTAAAAACCTTGGGCTTCATGTCAAATGTTATTATGTAATATGTATTGAATCACACATAATTTGAGAGCTTAATCCAGTTTTTAACTTATTGTATATTCCAAGTTGCTGAATCAAGGGTCACATTGTACTGAGATCCAGAAATTTCATGGGATGAGCAAGATGTGGCAACAAAAGATGAAGACATGAACCTCTATCTAATAAAGATAAATTATTTTAGAGAATACTGCGTGATAAGTAGTGGATACTAGATTTCAAATATTTACTGACCAAGTTATCAATTATTGTTAAGAATACGAAGTTGGTTTTTCTGGTATGTACTGAAATGTTTTATTCAAATACTATTTTCTACTAATTAAAAATAGAATCAAAGTTCAAAGAGGAGAAACTATTAACCACCACTGTTTACACCAGCAAGTTATCTGGAAACCTACTCGGAACTCCGTGGGTTTGTTGTCCCTAACTGTGAGCTTCCTACTCATTCATCATTGTTAGGTCTGATGATTGTGGTGCTTGCACTATGGTCTCGAGTATCCATATAAAAAAGACTCAACCTTTGAGCGCACATCAAATAAAGGCTTTCAAACGCAATGCCCTAAACTTTAACTCCATTCCCAGAAATAGGTCCCCTTGAAGATCTAGGAAAAGAGGAATATAAAGAGGAAAAGTAGAAAGTCTAGGAGGAGGAGGAAGAAAATTTAAAGAGCAGAAGTATAAGAACGAAGGGTTCAGGTCTTGAAATAAATAACACATACGAAGAAGCTGAAACTTCTGGAAATTTATCTGTTAGAATGCCCTGTCAACATATTTACTGTAGTGTATCTCTTAAATAGATTCATATCAACATCTGAAAAAATATGTTAAAATAATACCAATATTATAAAAGACAACAATAACAGCTAACATTTATATAGTTCTATGTGCTAGACAGTGTTTAATAATTCTGACAAATAGTAACACATCGAATCCTCACTTAAAACGATGAAGTGAATATTTTCTATTATTTATACATGAAGAAATTAGGGTATGGAGAGGGTACCTTCATGGGTAACCACTGATTATCAATGAATATCTTTTGAACTATCGAGCAGTGCTTTTTCAGGTACTTTTAAAGGTTTTATTTAAAAAAAAATCACACAAGCACATTTCATGAGTTTAATATCTATAGTATTATAGTACTTAAGTATCCACATTAAATTTGAAATCATTAGGCTTGAACCAAATTCATTTTCGATTTCATGCCAGACATTTAGCAATAATCTATTAATTTCACTGTGTTCTTTTGTAAAATGGAGATATTATCTATCTCATATATTTTCTGAGGATCATTTGTGATATATTTAACATGGATAATTGTTTATTCCTTCCCCAAATAAGAAATTAATATAAAAATTTTCAAAATAGTCAAACGTTGCATCCCATTCCATTGCTTCTCTTTGGTATCATAACAAGTAGAGAAATATTATTTAGAAGGTCAAGTAAATGTTTTAGTAAGATGAATAGTGGTGTGTGTGTTATACAGGAGACTATATTCATCAGTGCAACCAAAAAATGTGATGATGCTTTTAAATACAGGAGAGATATTTCCAATTATTTCTTAGCTTTGTGATTTTAATAAAGTTTGACTTTATATTCTAATTTTAATGATATCTCTTCTCAATGATATATCTCTATTCTCTATTTTATGACATAAATATGTCTTTGTCTTTCCTTGTGTTTATTCTAAGGACTTCTCTCAACTAGATTATCAATATTTGTGGGGAAAGAATTAGGTTTGATTTGCTTTGTAACCCCACAAAAGTTTAAGGGAATATTTATCCAGAGAAAAGTGAACTATTCGGAAATGTTTGTATTATCGTTTCTTAAAAAAGCCTAGACAAACATGATCTGGGTCATGTTTATTCTTTAATCAAGAATGAAATAAGCACATGAGCCACAGACAAGCATCAAGACCATTTTTATTATCTAAATATATTTATAAACAAATTAAAAATAACAAATTTATTTTATTTTTACTATTAAATGGACCGTGACCCACTTCATGCCTTGGACAATCAGAACTCAAGATAAAAATGTGTAAAATCGATATAACAATAAAAATAATTTTCATCTTCCTCTGATCCCACAAACTATTGCTAGATTTACTAGCACCTTCTAACTTACAAATGTAATTACGTTTTCTTCTAGTTTAGAATATGTAAAGTATTTGAAACTGGATATATTTTACACTTTTCCATAGCCGGCCCTGAATTATCCCTCTGGCCCACATACCCTTTGCCTGTCCTCTTTCGTCTGCTGTCATGGCCTTACCAATGCTATGTTAACATAGCAAATAACTACCCTTCCTTCAGAACCCAAATGAATTCCCATACCTCTAAAATTCTTCTTATATCCTGAAGCCAAAGTCATCTTTTCCTTCCATGTGTTCCCTCATAATATGTATAGTTATATTATGAGGTAATTCTTCCTTTTGATTCTTCTTTCTTGGGTTCTTGAGAGGAGGTTATGCCATTAGTCCATACCCTCATGATATGGAACTGTACCTGGTATGTAGTAAATTTGTTTAAATGCATGTTGAAAGAGATACATAATAAATAGAGTAGCCATAGTGCTTCACAATGACTAAGAAGCTCACTAGAGGCAACCAATAAAATAGCTCTCTTTACTCAATTTTTTAATAACCCACAATCTACACACCCCTTTTGCAGTAAATCATTGATATAGTTAGAGACAGATTGCTTAGTGAAGATTAATATTAAAATTTAAAAATATATAAATATACATAAATGGGGGACATATTTAATAGAAGAATTGGATGTATAAATAAAAAATGCAAGAATTCTTCTCCTTAGAAAAGACACTCTAGTAGATTTACTGAAGGTGGAAAAATATGAAATTATTAGAAGAATTTAAAATATGACAAAAATCAATGTATTCATCATTGAAACAAATCTGTGTTTGAACCATATGACACTTTTATGTGACTAGATATTTAAAGTAGCAAATGCTGAACTCTTCATACTAACTGATGATAAAAGAAAAATTATTTCCTCCAAATTCTATTTTTTTCCCTATGAAAATAATTTGGGTACATTAAGCATGTGATTGAGATTATGGATTTAAGTTTTTCAATATGTGTGACGGGAAAACGTGTAGATAAAAAAGACCCTATAAAACTGATATAGAAATTGTATCATAAAGAAAATTTGAAGAAGTACATGCTGAGCATCATTTTAGAGGAAAGTAACTTAAATAGTTTATTTATAGAAACAGTTGTATATTTTAACTTACTTTAAAAAAATGTATAGGTAATAAATCTTACTCTCTTTGATGAGAAGTTTTATGAGTTTTGACACTTGGATGCAATCATATAAACAGCATCATAATGAAGATTAAGAATAGTAATATCAATCTCCCAATTCTCTAGGGAGGCCCTTTTGTAGTCAACATCAACTTCTGAAAATCACTGATCGGCCTGTGTTGTTGTTGCTTTTTTATTTTTGGTTTAAAATATGGAACACTGGCTGGGAGCGGTGCCTGTAATCCCAGAATTACTTTGGGACGCCGAGGCGTGTGGATCACCTGAGGTCAGGAGTTCGAGACCAACCTGATCAACATGGCAAAACCCTGTCTCTACTCAAAGTACAAAATTTAGCTGGGTGTGATGGCTGGCGCCTCTGGAGGCTGAGGCAAGAGAATCACTTGAACCCAGGAGGCAGAGGTTGCAGTGAGCCGAGATTGCGCCATTGCACTCCAGCCTGGGTGACAGAGCAAGACTCTGTCTCAAAAACAAAAAACAAACAAACAAAAAAAAAATGGAACGCTTCATGAATTTACATGTTGTTCTTGAGCAAAGGCCATGCTAATCTCCTATTTCAGTATACGAGCTGCCAAAGCAACACTGACCAGTTTTTAAACCTGTATTTTTTCCTTTTCAAAAATGTCTTATAAGTAGATTCATAAAATATTTAGCATTTTAGGATTACCATCCTTCACTTAGCTTGTTAGATCAACATTTTTTAACATTCACCATCTGCAAGATAAGTGTGACATATAATGTATGTAATATAATTATATTAAAAAGTAAGTACGTCGAGTTTTATTGAAATTAAATACTGGATTATTACAGATGCTTCCTAATATTAACAATAGTACACATGAGGAAAAAAAATCAATACCACACATTAATATTAGCAAATAACTATTTAGTGCATAGCACCCGCAAAAAGAAATGGAGCAAATTGATACACTACATTTAAGATTACATTTGTGTTGTATCTATTAGTTATTCCATCAAAAATGTGTGCCACAGTTTATCTACTCATTCTACAAGAGCCATTTTATTTTAATGGATTGGTCAAATCTTACCACCAAAAATAATGTTGTGGTAAAAAATCATACGAAGGTAATTTCCAGGGATTTCATTTCAGCTCCTAATATAAAGTTATATTTAAGATTTAGAGAATACTTATAATATTTAGGACATTTAACTTATAAAGTTGATTTTATTTTATATTTCTAAATTATTTAAATATTTGATAAAATCTTATTTAACAATTATTTAAATTAGTTTAAAAATCATTTCAGTTCATTAAAATACTATGAAAATCATATGAAGATATATAGATAGATGATAAATAGATTAGATTAGATAGATCTATTTTTCTTCCAAAGATAGGAGTAGGTATATTTCCAACATTCTGACCTATTAAATTCATACCTTTTCTAATCAAACTCTGTTTTATATTTTTTTCTATAGTATATGTCTCAACTAGTTTTGTCAAAAGCACAGGACACAACGATGTTGAAGATGTATTTGTATTATAAATGTATTAGTATAACATTTTAACCTTCATTATTAAACCAGCTAGAAGTCTTCAGGACTTAACTGCATTCAATCTAATGCACATTAGTTAACAGAATTTCTATCACACCATTATTTGGGAACATTTAAAAATGAGAGGTAGCTAATGATATATGCAATGAAGTTGTTTTAAAATTAATATATTCATATGTCATATTAGATTAGGCAAGTTATACAATCATGTAGTACAACTACCTACCTGGAAATTGAGTTTCCTTAGAGAAATGCATATGGATAAAAATTTAGACACTTAAAACTTGTTTACCAAATTATATTATCCACAATAAGTAGTTTATACAGATGTTTCATTGTCATATTCACATTTTTATTTCTATTTTCATTATACAATAAAACATAAACATTATAAAATGATTTTCACTTACAGTGCTTCAAATAAATAAAACATAACCAGTTAAATAAAGTAAAACATAACCAGTTAAACAGCTTGTTAGATCAACATTTTTTAACATTCACCATCTGCAAGATAAGTGTGACATATAATGTATATAATATAATTGTATTAAAAAGTAAATATGTCAAGTTTTATTGAAATTAAATACTGGATCATTACAGATGCTTCCTAATATTAACAATAGTACACATGAGGAAAAAAAATCAAGTAATACCACACGTTAATATTAGCAAATAACTATTTAGTGCAAAGCACCCGCAAAAAGAAATGGAGCAAATTGATGCACTACATTTCTTCTAACTACATTATTCCAAGTGTGATTTTACCAAAAGAAAAGAGATCAGAAATGGACAGTGCCCACTAAAATACTAACAGGGCAATGAATCATAATAGAAAAACAGTTTTTAAATTCATGACAAACAGAATATACATATATGTAGGGACAAAGCTGTTGTTATATATATTATATTTATATTATAATATATAATATGTATAACACATTATATATATTATTTATATTATATGGAGGGACAGAGGTGTTTTATATATAATATATATTACATATAAATATATAGTACATTTATATATATATATATATATAAAGTCAGACTCCATCTCAATTAAAAAAATATACTCTCTCTATGTAGTATATTTTTAAAACTGAGATGGGGTCTCGCTCTGTTGCCCAGACTGGAGTGCAGTGGCTCAATCTTGGCTCACTGCAACCTCGGCCGCCTGGGTTCAAGCGATTTTCATGCCTCTGCTTCTCAAGTAGCTGGAACTACAGGTACAGGCCACCACGCCCGGTAATTTTTTTTTTTGTATTTTTAGTAGAGATCGGGTTTCACCATGTTGGCCATTCTGGTCTCGAACTCCTGACCTCAGGTGATCTGGCTGCCTCAGCCTCCCAAAGTGCTGAGATTTCAAACATGAGCCACCATGCCCGACCAACAAATTTTGTATATATGTGTTGTATGTATATACACATACGCATATATACACACACACACACACATATATTTTTTATATATATATATAGGCTCCATTCATTCCACATGAATACCAGGTTTTGTTTTATGAAATTACTTCCATTGAAGAAAAAGACACATTAACAAAATATTATGAGACTCTACTAAAAAAGTTTTCATGTGAGTATAATGGATGGCATATGCTTGGGAGTTATGAGTACAACAGAAAAACACAAACCATTCTCGAGTTGCAAGGAGGAAAGTAGAACATATTCCCAAGAAACAATAGATACGCAGCAATGAATGGAACTTAGCCAACAGGAAAGGAGGGACAAAGCTGTTTTATAAAAAGGTAAAAATATATACATATATATGAATGTTATGGAGATGTGAGAAAAACAGAGTGAGTTCAGGAATTTCAAATAGTTCAATATGGTTGAAGGTCAGCGTGCTTAACAGAGAGTAGCGGAATGAAATGAGAACACTAGACAAAGTCTGGATCACATAAGATGTTAGATTTTATCCTGAACAAGCAATAAAGAGCCATTTGAGTGGCTTAAAACACAGGGAGTAAATAATCAGATTTACGAATTAGTCTAAAACTTTAGAAAGTTTTGGGGAAGCCACTCTGAAAGGACAGCAAATCGGAGGCTATTGCAACAAATTCTGGTATTCAGAGTTTCACAGTGTGCTCTGAGCAGAATAATTTACCTGTGAGATTGTCAGCAAGAAAGAGGTTCTGTAAAATACGTCATACTTTATGCGGCTCTTGGCAATTCACAAAGTATTCTAAAAGTATCCTACAATTAAGAAATACATCTGTTTGTTTAATGCGCTTCCCAAATTTTGTTTTCTTTTTCTTCCTTTTTTAAAATAGGTAAATCATTTTTACATAACATTTTATTAAGAATCAAATAATTAGTGGCCTATAATACAAGCTATGGGAAATTTTACCCTAAACAGATGGGTGCTAGGGTGAAGAAAGAGAGACGCAAAGGATATGAGAATTACTTCCAAGGCAGAATGAAAAAAAGTAGGTATGGACTAAATGTGGGAAATGAAAAACAAGGAAATTTAGAAAATCCCCCAGTTTTCAGCTTGAAAAATTGAGGATTTGTTGTTTACATAGTTTATATCAATTAATAAAATATAATTTTGTAAATGAGCAAAGAGAGAACTATGAAGAAAATTTGTAAATTCTATTTATGTCTTTGTGGTAAACTACCTAAAAGTTAATGCTCTAGAACAAAAGGAGAAGATAATCTATAAAGGATTGAGTTATAAAATGGCCAATGTTATTAAAAACTCTTATAATAAAAGTTTGAAGTAAGGTGTGGAGTGAGAGCTAGCACATGGAATTATTAGCAATAATTGAGGAGTGTGGCAGCTGCAAATTCGTAGGTACCAGGTAGCTGAGAAAACCTGTCACAGAAGTTTAGAAAGTGAAGAGAAAGCGTAGAGTGTGTAAGAGAAGAAACAGTATAAAACAACAAAAAAAGACGATTCCATTTAATCATTACATCATGTAAACATATAAGAGAATATCATTCATTTCCCGTAAATATATAAAATTATTATTGCAAATAATAATAAACAGAACACTTGAGTGAAGAGATGAAAATAATTTAGACAATAGTAGGAGAATAATTAGGTAAACCTGTCAATTTCTTTTTTGACTCCTTCATGGCTTCCACGTCCTTTAACAACACGTGAGCACTGATGTTTCCTGTCCATTATCCTCTGTTCCCCTATCTTCAAACGTCCATATTGTGTATTCTTACACCCTTATTGTCCTTCAGCAACTTTCTACGTACTGAATCTTTTTCAACCCTGGTCCAACCCTGATTCCTCCCTGTGCTACAGAATTATATCTCCAAACATCCACTGTTCATATCCCCTTAGATGTTCCTCTCTCACCATACGCTAAAAATGTGCAAAATAAAACCATTTCTTGGAATGACAATCAGATCAACTCCCTCCAGTTTCCAAAACGATTGAATGGCTTCTCATGTCACTCCTCTAGCAGCCAAACACCTTAGGCACTGAACTGCCTACATGGTCTCAAAAGCTAAAGCCTTTCTGA
Source organism: Macaca mulatta (assembly GCF_049350105.2). Taxonomy (NCBI): domain Eukaryota; kingdom Metazoa; phylum Chordata; class Mammalia; order Primates; family Cercopithecidae; genus Macaca; species Macaca mulatta. The sequence goes on along the minus strand of NC_133410.1, from coordinate 28,610,072 downwards.
ACTCAACTTCTATTAATTCTTCTACTCTCTCCTCTACACTACTTTACTTCACTTCAACCACACTCAACTTGTAACTGTCGTCTTCCTCCTCAATGATCAGAAGCTTTCCCCTTCTTATTCAACCTCTCTGCAATGCTTTATGCACTTCTATCACTGCATGGCTCGCTCTTACATTATCAGGTTTTCACTCATATGCCTTGTTATCAAGTAGATTTCCCTCAGTCATCTTGTCTTAAAATGGCATTGCTTCTCTTGTGCCCAGGGATTCTCTACCCTTATTTATTATTTCTCCTAATAAGAATCAGGCATACACTATTATACATCTTATTATTTTATAATGACTCAATTGATTATAAGCTCTTTGTAAATAGTTCTGCCTTTTGGTTCAATGTTACAGCCCTAGCACCTACATCAATACCTGACATACAGAAGATACTGAAAAATATTAGTTGAGTCAGTTAATATTTAAATTTAACTTATGAGTTAAATACAACACTTTTTTAGTGCAATCAGTATGTGATAGTTCAAATCTTTGAATTATTGAGGGAATGAACAAAATTTTAAAGGTTTATTTTATCAACAAAGAAATCAAACTTGGAATAAACCATGCTAGAAGAAGTTTTGGTGAATGAAAATTTCTGTACACCTATTAGTAAATCTAAGTATTTGCTCATCTGAAAAAATGGGAGATAGAGTCATTATGATTGTTGTCAATAAGATCAAATTAAAGTAGTGAAGTTGTGAGAGGAAGGTAGTTAAACTTTATTATTTGTCAGAATAATAAAGTGGATTACCTCGACATTGGTTAATTCGTGCATGCATATTAAAAAGTAGTCCTCCCTCAGCGCCATTTTGTGGCAGCGAGACCCACAAATAAAGGGGAGCGCTGGGGTTGCAGCGGGGCAGGCGGCAGAGCTGTCCGGCTGCGCGGGGGCCCGGGCGGCAGGGCAAGCAGCGCGGCCTCGGCCTCGGCCTATGCGACTGGCGGCGCCGGCTTGGCTTCTGCCTGAAGAGGATTCGAGATGACCAACGAAGAACCTCTTCCCAAGAAGGTTCGACTGAGTGAAACAGACTTCAAAGTTATGGCAAGAGATGAGTTAATTCTAAGATGGAAACAATATGAAGCATATGTACAAGCTTTGGAGGGCAAGTACACAGATCTTAATTCTAATGATGTAACTGGCCTAAGAGAGTCTGAAGAAAAACTAAAGCAACAACAGCAGGAGTCAGCACGTAGGGAAAACATCCTTGTAATGCGACTAGCAACCAAGGAACAAGAGATGCAAGACAGTACCTCAAGCAAGTCCAGCAGCCGAGCGTTGCCCAACTGAGATCAACAATGGTAGACCCAGCGATCAACTTGTTTTTCCTAAAAATGAAAGGTGAACTGGAACAGACTAAAGACAAACTGGAACAAGCCCAAAATGAACTGAGTGCCTGGAAGTTTACGCCTGATAGCCAAACAGGGGAAAAGTTAATGGCGAAGTGTCGAATGCTTATCCAGGAGAATCAAGAGCTTGGAAGGCAGCTGTCCCAGGGACGTAGTGCACAACTTGAAGCAGAGTTGGCGTTACAGAAGAAATATAGTGAGGAGCTTAAAAGCAGTCAGGATGAACTGAATGGCTTCATCATCCAGCTTGATGAAGAAGTAGAGGGTATGCAGAGTACCATTCTCGTTCTGCAGCAGCAGCTGAAGGAGACACGTCAGCAGTTGGCTCAGTACCAGCAGCAGCAGTCTCAGGCCTCTGCCCCAAGTACCAGCAGGACTACAGCTTCTGAACCTGTAGAACAGTTGGAGGCCACAAGTAAAGACTGCAGTCGTCTGACAAACGGACCAAGTAATGGTAGCTCCTCCCGCCAGAGGACGTCTGGGTCTGGATTTCACAGGGAGGGCAACACAACCGAAGATGATTTTCCTTCTTCTCCAGGGAATGGTAATAAGTCCTCCAACAGCTCAGAGGAGAGAACTGGCAGAGGAGGTAGTGGTTACGTAAATCAACTCAGTGCGGGGTATGAAAGTGTAGACTCTCCCACGGGCAGTGAAAACTCTCTCACACACCAATCAAATGACACAGATTCCAATCATGACCCTCAAGAGGAGAAAGCAGTGAGTGGGAAAGGTAACCGAACTGTGGGCTCCCGCCACGTTCCGAATGGCTTGGACTCAAGTGTAAATGTACAGGGTTCAGTTTTGTAATATTTTTTCAGCAAATTTTTATACAGTGTCATTTAATTTGGGAGAGGATACTTTCCAGAAAATTAATGCAAACTTTTGTCACAATTTGCCTTTTTGTGGGTGTACGTTTTGGTTTTTTGTTGTTGTTTTCTCTTTTTTTTTTTTCTTTTTTTTTTGCTTCAATACCTCTGCCACTTTGGAAATTGTAACAGTTAATTACTTTGAATGTTGCTAAAAGAACATTTTTTGTAGGGTCAAGTTATTTTTATATGAGTTAATGTGAAATTGTAAAGGAAATTTTTCCTTAAAATATAACACAATGACGTCTGTATAAATCTATGTCTGTTTAGAACCTGTGCTGTGTAAGGGCATTCTTCCTCATGCTGTTACTGTACTTATGCACCATTCAGACTTGTTAGAGTAGATGTGGGTTTATGACTGCCAAGTTTGCCCAGTACAGTAGTTTTTTATCACTAAAAGTTGGACTCATTGATGGAGTCCTGTAGTAGTTTCAGTGTTAGATACAGTTTTTTCCACCATACATCTGTGCATTTTCTCTTTAGGTGACTGAATGTTTAAGAAATTTGTGTGCATAGTTACTCAGTTTTTATGAACTGTTGTATCCTGTTAATGCATATTGCTCTGTGACTCCAGTATATCTTACCTGTACTGACCAAACCTAAATAAAGATTTTTATTGTAACTCCTTAAAAAAATAAATAAATAAAAAATAAATAAAAAGTAGTCATGTAAAATTATAAATAAAATATAAACATTTACAACTGGGAAAAAATAAAATATGATTTTAAAAGTTTAATTAATTTGGCTGAATTAGCAGATGAAAACAACACAAATAAATAAATGGTGAGTTAAAAAATAACTGGAGTTTGAAAAAAGCAGATCAAATATATCTATAATTGATTTACTCCACAATATTATCCTGAAAGTCTCATCCAGTAGAGTAAGAACATAACATACTTAAGAACATAACTTAAGAAGAACGTCATAAAAAAAGAAAGAACATAATTATTATTTGTAGGAAATACAGTTGGGTATATAGAAAATTCAAACAAATCTGTCAGCAACTATTTAAAAACATACTGAGTTTCACAAGGTTGATTGAATGAAAAAAATCGATAAAAACAAAAGCAGTAGCATTTCTATACATCAACAGTAAAAACATTATATATCATATGATAAAATATCATAATAATTACTCCCATATGTTACTTAAATATTAATCTAATAAAATAATTATCAAATGGTACTTGACAAAATATGCAATTCAATGATGAATCAATAATTATATGCAGGGATGTGAGTACTCAATGTTTAAAACAATTCAATTACTCAATAAATTCAATGCTATTTCAATCAAAATTCAAAAGACATTTTTTTGAAAGAACCAGACAAACTAGAAAACCACAAGTCCATACATTCATGAAACAGAAAAACAAAACTGGAAAATTGATATACATTATGTCAGAAATTATTACAAAAAGTTATTAAATTAGCAGGTGAGTGGGGAAGATTCTCTGCAAACACACACACTTTATACATTCATATATTCATCTAATTAATTATTCATCTATTATTATACTATATAAGATAATCCTTTTTTTTTTTTTTTTTTTTTGAGACAAAGTCTCTCTCTGTCACCCAGGCTAGAGTGCTCGAATCCTGACCTCAAGTTATTCATCCACCTAGGCCTCCCACAGTGCTGGGATTACAGGCAAAGAATACTATGTTGAGCTGTTGCGTAGAAATAATTCCACATATGTGACAAATTAAGAACATTTATATTAAATGATTAATACATTTGTCTGCTTCAAAATTTAAGTTAAATGTCACAGTAAGACTTGCACATGTAATATAAAATTTAAAAACAAAACAAAACAAAAAGCTTTCACATTAAGTAGCATTGCCTTTGGTAATGTTCCGAGTCAAGAATGCTCTTATACTACTGATTAGACTAAACATATGTCCATCTTTTGAAATCAATTTTCCAGCAGCTAATAAAGCTTAAAAAAAAAGATTATAAAGTTTGAATCAGCAAATAGGCATCAAGCTCCCGAGAAACACTTGTACGTAAGTACTCAGGAGGCAGAGACAAGACCTTGCCTTATTATTTGTAGACTTAAAAACTGTATATGTCATCAATGAATAGCAGGAAAAAATTGTATGAATACATGGTTATCTATTTATGTTATCAAACACTATGAACCAAATGAAATTGTAAAAATTAGATCTATTTATAACAATATAAACAGACCTAGAACTTAACTTATTAAAAGTACAATTAAAGTGCAAACTTACAATAACTTTGACATAAAAATGAAACATTGGCTTATTCCATGGCTCATGTATATAATCCCAGCACTTTGGGAGGCCAAGGTGGAAGGTTCACTTAAAGCTAAGAGTTCGAGACCCACCTGAACAACAAAGCAAGGCCGCTATCTCAAAAGTAAAAATAAAAATAAAAATAAATAGCTGAGAATGGTGGAGCATGTCTGTAGTCCCAGCTACTCAGGAGGTTGAGGCGAGAGAATCGCTACAGCCCAGGAGTTAGAGGTGGAAGTGTGCTATGATTGTGTCATTGCACTCCACCCTGGGTGACAGAAACTCCATTTTTGAAAAATAAATTCAAAAAAATCAAACGTGCAATCAACAATACATATTGCTTATAGATATATTCCTACCTAGTAATAGAATCAACAATCGGAATTTCATTTTTATTATTGGTTGGTTCTGTATAATATAAGGGAAAGGAAGGGGAAATTCAAATTTATATGTTTTATCCTGTTCCTTTTACTTAAAAAAATTCAGAAATAATATAAAAATACAGTGGTTTTATATTGTTTTGTATATTTTTGTTTGAGTATTTTATAATAAAGAAAACATCATAAATAAAATTTAAAATATATAAAGGAAAATACATAATCAATCACAAAGACCTCTGGGGATTTTTCCAGACCTGTTTTGTCAATTTCATTTTAATTATCATGTTATATTGCTTCCTCTGTTCAGAGACCTCAAAAATGCTTTGTTCAATTAGAATTGTTCAACTACTTACTTTTTTTCTCCCACATTTCACACAATTCCAGTTGCCTAGAAAGCTGGCAACTATATAATTACTTTGCTATCATTTAAAAATATTTTCATAAAGAATTAATATAATTTTTAATCATCTGTTAAAGATAATTTTTTTAAAACATTATCAATACAGCTTTATATTTTTAAAATAAAATTGGGAAAAGTTACTATTCATATAAATTTTAGTTGTGTTCAATGTTCTTTAATGTACATGTCTTACTATTTTGTCCTTGACTTTACATTTATTAGAAATTTGAAAATAGATGTTTTACACTTTATAGTATGACTATACTTGTGTGTCTGCAGAACAAATTAAAAACTCTATATAGAAGTATTATTTGTCTAGATACACAGCCTTATAAAACACTTACCAATAGAATACTGCCTATACTGAGAGAAACTATCTTGCTGCCTGTTGTCTCGAAATGCCTTTCTAAATTGCTTGAAGGAGAGCTTTTGTTGCTATATGGTAGAAAGGTAACTCTGATTGCAAACTAGAATTCCTACAGAAGTCTAGACTTTATTGACATTTCTACAAAATGGGAGAAAAGTTGTTCAGACAATGAAATTCGGTGTCCTAAGAAAATAAAGTTTCAACTTAAAAATGTTAAAAAGCATTTGGAAGAAAATACACAACTGACCACAAATACCTCACCTTCAAACTACAACAGAATCACAGCATAACTTTCAGGCATTAAAAATAAACCATCAAACTAATATATCTATCTGTATATAAAGAAAGAGATAAAATACATATAGTTTAATATGTCTAGGGTTTCAAAAAACCTATAATAGTAGTAGTAATCAAGTAAAGACACTAATGATTAATTTCAAATTGAAAGAAAAAGACTCCATTAGACTATTAATATTTAATCCAGCCATCAATATTACATAAAATATTATGAAAATTGCATTGTTTAGAAAATTGTACATGAAAGAAAATACACTTTTCCACTTCCTCTTTTTAACATTAGCCAAGCACAAAACATACCCAGAAATCTATTGCTTTGACATTGGCATTGATAAAGAATTAGTTCTTAACATTTGTTTTTAAATAAATCTCCAGGAAATGCTGATATAAACCATCAACCTTTGGTGCTGCAATATTTCCAGGCGTACAGTTTTGAAATAGATTTCAGGTTGTCTGGGCCTCCCAAATAAACAGGCTGATTCAAACACCACATTTACAGTAATTCAATATGCCTGTTAGATAACAGGAAAATAAATACAGCCAAATTTCAACAGTGGTTATATGGTTGCATTGTGTCTGGTCACCACTTTATTTATTACTGCTTGTGTGTATTTTCTCCTTTCTGTTTAATGACTGTGATTATTATGATAGTATTGTTTTGTTTCTTTCTTAGGCAACAAAAATATTCAATTAAAGGCAAGTTAGAAAACAGTAAGATTACCTATATTATTGAGAGAAGGATAACTTTAGAAGCCTTTTTTTTTTTTACATTTTTTAAATCTAGTAGTGTCAATAAAGCAAGGCTAATAATTAACCCCACCAACAATGCTATAAGTACTAGCTCACCTATTTCACACAATTACCTTTCTAAGAATCATGTATTTAATTACTACTCTTTGGGATTGAGCTACATTGACAGCTTCCTCAGCTAAGTACACGTCTTTCTTTTATTTGTTCTAATTAGAACCAAGTACAAATGTGCAATTCTTACCAGAAAGTTTTTCAATATTTCATGACACTCTTTATGATATGCAAAAAAGCTGTCTCACCATCATATTATCTGCATAATTCTATCATCTTATACATATTTATTAATTATGTGCTCTACCAAGCCTCAAGATATACACAAAGATGAGGAAGACAGACTCTAGTCACTGCTCCCTCAGAGATAAAGAATTAGTAACAAAGACATGCAGGCATGAAGTAATTACTTGCGACTTACTAGATTTGTCACCTTGGACCAGTTACTACAACCAGGGTCTGATATTTAGTTTGAAAATTGAGATAATAATATGTTGGCATCAACCTCAAGTGGTTGTTGTAATGACTAAAAGAGTTAATGAATGCCTGACATGTAGTCAGAGCTCCATAAATATTAGTTGCCAAGTTCTCATCCCTTTACTGCCTCAGCCGCATAAAAAGGCTTTAGGATCCAAAAACAAATACAAATAAACCTAGAATACAGGAAGGCTTTCTGGAGAAATGTCACTAATGTGGAGACTAATTCAAAATCATTTTAGAATATTTCTGGCTGAGGAAGCTGTCTACTTGAAGGTCCTGGGGAATAAGAGCATATGGCAAAGACCAGAAAGGAGCCAAAATGTCCAGTAATGAGGTTGGTTAAGAGACACAAAAAAATACTTTTAGATGAGGAATAGGTTCTAGTATTTAATAATAGAGAAATTAGAGATAACAATAATTTGTTGCATATTTCAAAATGGCTAGAATAGATTTGTAATGTTCTCAACACAAACGGAAGATAAATATTTGAGATGATGAATATCCCCATTACACATTGTAAACAGGTATCAAAATATCACATGTACCCCGAAAGATGTACAACTATTATACATGAATCTAAAAATGTTAAAGTCCACTAAAAAGACCAAGAGGAGAGACAGTGAAACTTGAGATTGAAATGTTGGGCAGGGACATGCCCGCTTAAGGCTCTGACTTCTTGAATGCTAAATAAATCCTTGGTATTTTATCCAAAAGATAATAAGGTTCTGGTAAGGGATTTTTTTTTTTTTTAAGGCAAATGACATGATTACATCTTTGCTTCTAAAAACTGCCCTCTAATCACTTCCAAACAAGGTCCACTTCACGTCTAGCGTGCTTTCAGCAGTACTGTGCTAGCATTGGAATTTTGGAATAGGTACAGGGCACTGATCCTTTCAGCCTCTTTTCAGAAGAACATTAAAATTAAAATTACATTATTCAAAGAAGTCCGTGGGAATTCTGTGAACATGGCCTCCTTTCAAGTACAATTCTCTTTGGCAGCCACTTACACTGGGTAAGTGGTCCAGGCAAGCAACTCACCTCATTTTGGCAATGACCCTGATCCCAGGAATAATACTTTAACCATGTCTACAGTCTGATTAAGGCAGATTAATGTGATCTGAAGGCCACATTTAAGTGGAAGGAAAAAATACCAACATTTTAAACATCTACGATAAATGTCACGAGTAATTACAGTCAAGACGTACATTCCCATGTCTAAGCTGAAATAATTTCTAGAAACAAAGTACATTGAAAAATTCTAAGCAAATTAAATAATTAATGTTGTCACTCATTTTCATAACGATTTTCCCCTGTGTCTGGTTGGTGGCAGTTAATCACATTTCCTTTTTGTTCCCAAATCACCTTTATGAGAAGGAAGAAAGTCTAGAAAGGAGTTTCATCATTTCATAAAAAATATGGGTGGGCATAAGGTTCTATAAAAATATCTACTACCAGATTGGAAGAATCTCCTAACATCACTTAAAAAAAAATAAATAAAAAGCTCCAACAAGCTTTTTAGAAATGACATTTTACATACTAACATATTGTTTGTGCTGTCAGACGTTCACGTGCTAGCTGTTATAAACACGGGATTATAACCGTTCCTTATGCCTCTATCATGGTTGCAAAAACCAGAGTTCTTTGATTTTTGATGCATGTATCTTCAAAAGAAATTATGTATAATTGTGCCCCAATCACTTGTTTAGTTCCTATGAAATTTTCATTGCACAGAATGTCTGCTGATGATTTAATTAGGACTTCCTGGATTTATTGAGAGTAAACACTTGGAAACAATCTGACTTGCAAGAGCCTCTTTGCCTAGTCCATATATCGAAATGTTCCTCTGTTTGACGATACGGAGACACATTTGTGACTACAAAAATGCTTCGGAGTTAAAGTTTAAGCATGGTGAGAGATGTGTATATGTATATGTGTTTGTATGTGTGTGTGTGTTTTCAAAGTTAAGGAAGAAAGATGAGCAAGGGGAAGTTGCATCTCCATCATAGCACTGTACCACAGCACTCTTAGATTGGCTTTTGAAAATAGCATATGTGAAAGTTGAGAATCTGAAAATCGATTACCTTAAGACTAATTGTGTGAAGAAATCCTTTACTCAGTTATTATCCACCCATGTGTGTATCAATTTTTATGGATCCCTTATCAATCTCCAAAGACACAGTAATGTCTCTACACTGTTCCATAAAGTAGAAAGGCCACCATTCTTACATTTTTAGAAAGGGAAAAGAAGCATCTAGATAGCTAAAACAAAATTCAGAATTCCCTCCTGATTTTGATACTGGATTAGGTTACTCTTACCTTTTGTATCAACAGAGTACTGTATCTGAAAGCAGAGTGAGAAATGAAAAGTGTTAATGTCGTAATTGTGAGGGAGGCAAAATGAAGTCAGAAGCTGAGGAAGGGCAGTCAGAGAACTTACCCTCCAAATCTATCTTAGATACTTAACTTAATTCTCTCTTTTTACATTTATACACACTCTTTGAGTTTCAGTTCATAATTTTTTTAAAAAAATTAGATATTATGATTATTTGCAATAAGGAGCTCAAACGCTTTTGTCTAAATAAAAATAAATAGTATGACAAAGCGCTTTAATATATAAAAATGAGTCTTTCCAAGGAGCACATATTTGGTTAAAAGGCCCATGTTGGCTGTTTCAGTTATCTCTGTGCTCACTAACAATTGCTCTTTATTTTTGTTCATCCTTTACTCATCCTCCACCCCAAACTTCCTATCAATGTCTCTCAAAATTGAAAAACAAACAAACAGAAAACTAAAGCAAAAGCAGGACGCTGGCAAAGTCTTACTTGTCACTATTTCCACCATCCTGTGATTAAAGAGGATGAGATAGAAAAGAACAAAGAAGCATGGTGCGTCTCCTGTGCTCTTGGATGGGAGAGAGTTGACCAAGGAATATTATTTAGTATATATACTTATACATACACACCATACACACATATAAATGTATTCTTATATGTTCAATGTACTTTTATACATGTTCATACTTTTTCTTGTTAGGTATTTATAGTTTAAAGTCTTTAATCAGCTCAAATCTGTTTCCTGATCTCACCCCAACTATAAAATACAGTCATCGTCTAGGAAAATACTCAAAAGAATGGACAGAAAAGGGAATACATTGATTATTTCACATGAATCTTGGTAATTGTTTTTATCTCACATCTTTCATCTGCTTTGCTCTGAGATCTGCTTTGGGTTCTGAATTCTGAATTTAATTTACATCCCAACCCAGAGATTCTGTTAATTCTGAATTCTGACTTAGGCTCTAGATCAACTGCTTACTACAGAGTCATCCTATTCTTGTGTGTTCGTGAGTGTGTGTGCTTTCATGCATGGCTGTTTTTCCTCGTATTCTAATCTACCACTGATTAATTTAAGTAGCTGCATTCCAGGATTACATAGGAGATAATGCAGCCTAAATTGCAGGGAACTTCATTTATCTAGGCCCATTTGAAGGCCCTGCATGTAGCGCCAATAACTGTTATATTCAAAATGTTGTATTATTTTCCATAATGAGGATTCCCAGATTATAGGTTTGGACTTCACAAAACTTGAATGTTTCAAATTGTGACTGGTCTCTCTATGTAGTACCCTTTCTTATCAGTGCCACTTACCTAAGTTCAAGAAAGATTTTGTTATATAATGCATTTTTCCCCAATAAAAGTTGCCAATCTTCACCATGACTTCTTGATGAAAGATAATTCCATGAAGTTATGGAAGAAGTTGAGAAACAAGGTGAAAAAATAGACACCACTGTCAAGAGCAACCAAGATCCTACCTTAACATGCTCTTGAAACTGCTCATACTCAATTATCAACGAGGGTTTTGTTTTTTATAAGAAAAAAACAAGAAGAAAAGAAGAGCTTTAGTTTCTTTTATCTCAGAAGCACTGAAAAAAATAAAATAAAATCACTGGGATACTTTTGTGGCATGTTTTCTTCCAGCAGTTTCGACAGTACAAAGTAATGGAGACACCCCCACACTCCCCAAATTGCACTGGACAGAGTTAAAAAGACAAGAAGACTTTAAGCCTATTGCAATAAAGGTCAAGACTATTGCAATAAGGGAGACAAATCAAACTCAACTCTATTGAAGTAAAAGGTGGGAGAGTTTTTATGCACTGGGGTGGGCTAATGAAAAAGTGTTAGAGGACATTAGAGAGAGGGAGCTGACAGGATTAGTCCAATTGTGTAGCCTCATTGGCACTTATTTAAGTCAGACTCCTATCCTCTTACAGACTAGAAGATAGGGGCTCTGTCTTCCTTGATGATTACATTTCAAAAGGTTGGTTCCCAGACCCCTGGGAAGACATTCTTGGGTTGTAAAACTGCAAAAGGCTGGGAGAAAACTTACATCTCGAAAGAACAGAACGAGAATTTAGAATTTCAAATTTAATAAACTAAATACTCTAAGAAAAGTCAGGGATGTATACTTGGGAAAAAAAAAAAACTCTCTAAAATTCAGACAAGTTGACAGGAATATTATGGCTGTGGAGGTTACTAAGAAGCTTAAAGTACACAATATTTGAAGTTTGTCCTTCCATGGTAAATCACATAGTAATAAAAGTATTGGCAAAATGTCTTATAAGACATGGCATTAGAGATTAGATAATAAAATTATGTATAGTTCCGAAGAGCTTAAATCACTTGTGATTTAAATTAAAGCACTATAATGTTAAAGCACTAAAATTGATTATTGTGATATTTTGGTTCTAGAAGACGTAGGAAAGATGATAAAGATTGCCTGAGAAAATTAGTTTTTAATATAACAGGCAGCAAGAAAAATAAAAATTTTCAGTGAATTATCATTATACAATTAAAAATTCAGTGGACTTTCAGTACTGCTATATTTAAACATAAAAATCTCTTTCATTACATTGATGTCATATTAATTAGAAATATCTGTGTACTTTATTTGTTAGAGTTATAGCCAAAACTCTTGATGCAATAGATAAAAGTTCAGACTCACTTTGGTACATTTGAAAGCACCGACATAGGCTTCAATTTTTTAGAAATGAAATCAAGATCATTGTATTAATAGAAAGGTACCTCCACAGGCCTTCAAGATCTGTCTTCAGTGAGATTCATACACAATGAATCAAATAAATCCAAGAGAAGTGCTGGAGAAGAGAGTTTAAAATATCCATTCAGAGACACCCCATTTGAAATTATTATGGGGCTTTATTATATATATACACATATATATATATTTAAAGGAAATCTATTATTATTTAGAGTTCAAAAATTAAAACATTTATTGAACAGCTGTTGAAGTGGAATATAGTTTCACTTTTGAAATATAAAAATTACATCCAGCAGATTTTGACTTCACAAAAATAAATATTAAGAACTATAGTTAAAGAATAGTTGATGAAGTACTGCCATCTTTTGGTTGTATAAATTACATATATACAAAACATAGAAATTTTAAATAGCCAAGAAAGCGATATGTACAGCCTAAAAGTTGGAGATTAAAATTGTAATAAACAACAAAGAAAATAGATGATAAATGTTAGGTTTTGGCAGAGATAGGTGCACACTTTAGCAACCGAAATTTCAGAGGAAAACTGTCAAACTCTCAACTTCAAGCCGTTGGCATTGATAGAAACTAAGATATAACTAATATTATTTTAACTCTCATTACTAGATTCATGTCCTCCATCCATGAGAAAAATTACTGATGAATGAAAAATTGTCAGATTTTTGATGATATATTCATTAAAACTTGTGATTTAGAAGTAGATGTGTAACATAATGTTTATTGTAGAATAATTGTTTATTAACTTCCAAGTTTTTAATCTAGGAAGCTTAATAAATGCTATTGAATTTAACTAATGATACTTTTCAATGACAATTACTATATTCAGAGGTACATTTTCTATACATGTCATCAGTATAATAAAAAGCCCCTGAAATTTCCCATTTGTATTTTTCCCCAATTAGTGACATAGAATAATTAAGAATTTTGACACTTACTATAGAATCTGCTCTTGCTTTTAGCATTTTAATTCAACTCTTACAAGAGTAAAACAATTGGAATGCTTGGGTCTTTGAAGAGTCATAAAGGTAGGCATATGACAACATCACATTTGTATTTAAAAAATCAAGGTGTCTTTCTAGTAGAGCTTATGTTTAAAAGAGAGGCAATCTAAGCGTATTGTCCAATTTTATTTTAAATGAGCCTTCCCTACACATATCAATTAGTCTTATAGGGTTGTAATAATCAAATTGTTCACATTATACAGTTAACTGGCCAGAAAAAATAAATTGTATAGAGTGACAGCTTGCTGAGAAACAATTTAGAATATATAGTGTCTTGTATATACATATGTAGTAGTCATACTTGTAAAACATGTTTTATTTTGGGATTTCCATGACTTTAAGGAGAATATCACCTAAAAATTTCTGCAACATATATTTGTTTTTAAAGTAGAATACAATCTAAATAATAATTTTTTAATGACATTACCAAGGTGGCAGATCAGTCATCGGGCTCTACCCTTCCCTCACAGAAATCTAATTAGCAACTATCCATAGCCAATAATAACTTTGTCAATATCCCCGAATTTGAGAGTGAGGGTAAGCTATGTCCTTGGAAAAAAAAAGAACTGAGAAAAACACATCTGTGTGGTAGGAGGAACAGTTTTCTTTGACAACACAGCCCTTCCCCAAATCGGCACAGTGCCACACACAGAAAAGTTCCCTGGATCCAGTTTCTATAGTGGAAAAAGTGAATAAGAGGTGTATATTTATTACAGCTTCCTCAACATTCTAGAATCCTTTGCCAGAAGCTCATTCCTGTATTATCTCATAGGAAACACTGGGAGTACCAGTAGGGATAGACCACCTGGGGTGGGTTGACACAAAGAATGGGGATGGAGCGCGCAGTAATCAGTGCGCAGATCTTGCTTCTTGTTCTGCAGCCTGACCAATGGAAGTACCAGACCAAAGAGACTAGCCAACAGCATCACACTATGGGGGGATGGTCCACAGATCTCCCAAGCTTGAGACCTTAGCCATCTTCCTTACACAGCCCCAGTGCTCTTGTTTAGTCCTCCCCAGGCTGGGAAGAAACTGAATGTGAGTGATTATCTGTGAAGGAAGTCTCTGACTTTGCCCAATCCCGGCTGCTGAATGGCAACTCCTCCAAGCCTTTGTTTTCTACTTAAGTCTACCTTAGGCCAGAAGGCACTCCTAAATCAATGCATATCTGTGGAGCATAGCTTCTAACCTTGTTCTCCCCACCTTCCTGAGCAGCAACCCCAGAGACCTTACTCAGCCATAGAGCCAAACATTCGGCCCTGCCCAACTTCAGATGTCAATCAACAGTATCACTCAGACAGGGAAGACAACCTGCAACCCTTCCCAGTTAGAGATGATCACTGAACTCAACCAAAAGCTGCTCCTAACAACGGAATCTATCCAGTAGTCACACTGAACCACTGAGCACAGTCAGAAGTACCATTCAATCTCAGAGCACAGGAAGCAACCAGTTCCACCTACATAACCCAGATAGCTTTTCCTTTAAGATCAGGGACAAGGCAAGAATGTCCACTATCATTACTTATTTTCAACAAAGTATTGGAAGTCCTAGCTGGAGCAATTAGATGAGAAAGAAATAAAAATCATCCTAATAGAAAGTGAAAAATACACCTGTCTCTATTTGCTGATTACATAATCTTATATATAGATAACCCAGTACAAAAGTTTGCCTGTCCATAATTGCAACCATCTGGCCTCTCTAAAAATTAAGGCAAATAGTACAGACTTATCACCACCGAATAACATGTTCAAATGCCAGAAGAAGTGGATGTCTTCTTATACGCAGTGGCATAAATATAAGGACACAGGATTATGAAAAATCAGAAAAATATAACATCACCAAAAGAAACCAACAAGATTCTAATAATGGACTTAAAAAATGGAGATCTATGACATAACTTGCCAGGATTCATAATAATTCCCTTAAGGTAATTTAGGGGACTATAAGAAAATATTCATAGAATATTAAATAAAATTTAAAAATGAAAACTATGAAACATTTGACACAGAAAATGAAACAATACAAATAGAAATTCTAGAAATAATGGGTACAAAAACTGAATGAAAAAAATCAGTAGATAGCTTAAACAGCAGACTTGATCAATCAGATAAAGAAGCAGTAAGCTCAACCGAGAACATTTAACTCAGCAAAACTGTTCTTTAGAAGTGAGAGAGAAATAAAAACATTGCCAAACAAAAGGTAAGAGAGTTAATCACCATTAGGCCTGCTGTACAGGAACTGCAGAAAGGAGTTCTTTAAGCTGACATAAAAGGCAGATAATTAACAAGAACAACAACAACAAATGTGAAATTTTAAAAACTCAATGATACAAGTAATATACAGTCATATTCATAATTATTAAACTGTAAGGGTGGTACGTAAGGCATATTTATTCCAACTATGAAGGTTAAAAATAAAAGTATTGAAAACAACTATAAATACTATAAATTGTTAACAGATACAAATTACAAAATGAAATTGTAAATGCTGACTTCAAAATCATAAAAAGTAGGAAGAGAATGAAGGTATAAAGTTTTTATATTCCATTAAAATTAACTTATCAGATTCAAGTATCATTTTGGCTTGTTATAAAGATTAGATGTTTTATGTAAACCTCATGATTATCACAAAGCAAAAACCTATAGCAGTTGCACACAAACACACTCACACACACAAATTCAAAGCATTACACCACAAAAATCAAACAAACCACGAAGGAAAAAATAAAAATGAAAAAAAAAAAAGATAGGACTTAAAAAATATATCAGAAAACAAGTTCTGAAATGGCAGTAGCAAGTCCTTACCTATCAGTAATTACCTTGAATATAAATAGATTAAATACCCCAATAACATATATAGAATGACTTAATGAATATTAAAAATAAAATCAATAACAGGTTGCTTACAATAGATCCAATTTACTGATAAGAACACACAGATGGAAAGTGAAGGGACACAAAAAAATTCAACACAAATTAACCCCCCTCAAAAAAACATGGTTTGTTATAACTATTTCAGATAAAATAGACTTTAACTCAAGAAGTATAAAAGAGATAAAGAAGGTTATCACATAATGATAAAAGAGTTACTTTGCCAAGAGAAAAGCACAATTGTAAATATATATGCCCCCGACATCAAAGCACCTATATGCATAAAACAATTATTAAATGATCTGGAGGTAGATACAGACTGTGATACTATAATAGGAGGGGACCTTAGTACCCTACTTTCAACAATGGACAAATTAAACAAAAATAACAATAAGAAAACACTGGAATTGAATTATGCATGGACCAAATGGACTTACAGGCATCTACAGAACATTCCATTCAACATCCCTTTGAAACTCATACAAATATTTATAAGGAAAGATTATATGTTAGGCCACAAAACAAATCTTAAAGATTAAAAAGAATTAAAATTATAACAAGTAGCTGTCTGACATGAAACTAAAATCAGTAATAGGATAAACCTTGGAAAATACACAAATATGTAGAAATAACAACATACTACTGAACAACAAATGAGTCACAGAAGAAACAAAATCAATAAAACAATTCCATGAGACAAATGAAAATGGAACACAACATACCAAAACTCATGGGATGCAGCAGAAGCAGTTTTAAAAAGAAAATGTATAGTACTAAATGCCTACCTCTAAAAAGGGAAAGGATCTCAAAAAAACAATCCAATGTTATACCTTAAGAAACTAGAAAAAAAAAAAAAAAGCATAAACTAAGCTCAAATAATAGGAACAGGGAATCACAGCGAACAGAAGAGAAATAAACAAAATAAAGACTGGAAAAGCAATTTGACAATTCAACAAAACTAAAGATAGTTTTTCAAAAAAGGATAAAATTGACGAATTCTTAGACTACCAAGAGAAAAAAAAAGAGAAAATATTCAAGATCGGAAATGAAAGAAGAGACATTCCAACTGATACCCTAGAAATACAACAAAAAATATTACAAAAACGTAACAGTTATGTGAAAAACCTGGATGGTCTAGAAAAATTTATAAATTCCTAGACACATATAACCGAACATGACTGAATTATGAAGAAATAGAAAATCTGAACAGGCTAGCAATAAGTAAGAAGACTGAATCATTATTAAAAGTTCTCCCATTACAGATAAGTCCACAACTGGATGGCTTCACTGCTGTATTCTACCAAACATTTAAATAACTAACATCAAATATTCTCAAACTTTTCAAAATAACTGAAATGGAGAAAATACTTTCAAATTCAATCTATAAAACCAGCATTACCCAGATATCAAAGACAGACAAGGACACTACAACAAAAACAAATTACAGGCCAATATCCCTGATGAACATAGATGCATAAATCCTCAACAACATGTTAGCAAACCAAATTTAACAGCACAGTAAAAGAATCATTTGCTATGATTAAGTGATATTTATTTCTTGGAGGCAAAGATGTTTCAACATATGAAAATCAATAACGTGATATACCACATTAGTGAAATGAAAGATAAAAATGTGATTTTATCAGTAGTTGCAGGAAAAGTTTTTGACAAAATTTAACCCCCTTTTTATGATGAAAAGTCTCAACAGATTAGGCAAAAAGTGAGTATACCTCAACACAATAAAGGCCATGTCCTTTGTAGCTAATATTTTTCTCAGTGGTGAAAAGTATAGCTTTTCCTTTAAGATCAGGGACAAGGCAAGAAAGCCCACTCTCACTACTTCTTTTCAACAAAGTGTTGGAAGTCCTAGTTGGAGCAATTAGATGAGAAAGAAATAAAAATCATCCTAATAGAAAAGGAAAAAATAAATGTGTCTCTATTTGCTGATTACACAATCTTATATATAGAAAAACAATAAAGACTCCATCAAAAAGCTGCTAGAACTGATCAATGATTTCAGTGAAGTTGCAGCATACCAAATCAACATAAAAAGTCAGTAATATTTCTATATTATTATAATAAACTATCTGAGAGGAAAATTAGGAAAACAATCCTGTTTAAAATAGCAATAAAAAGTTAAGTACTCTAGGTGTAAATTTAAACAAGTAAAATACTTATATACTGAAAACCATAAAACATGTTTGAAAGAAATTGAAAACACAAATAAATGAAAAGCTATCCCATGTACATAGATTGCAAACATTAATGTGAACATGTTTGTACTAGACAAATAAATCTTTAATCTTTAGATTCAAACAATCACGATCAAAATTTTAATGTCATTTTTTTCACAGAACTTAAAAAAATCTTTGAATTTGTATGGAAGCATCAAAGATACTAAATAGTCAAAACAATATTGAACAAAAACAAAGCAGAAATATCACAGTTTGATTTCAAACTGTATTATTAAGTGATCGTAACCAAAACAACATGTCATAAAAACACATACAACAATCAATGGAACAAAATGGAAAGTCCAGAAAAGAACCCACACATCTACAGTCAATTGATTTTTGACAAAGGTGACAAAAACACACAATGAATAAAGATAGTCTGTATAATAAATGATGTTGGGAAAACTGGTTATCTGTATACAGAAGATTAAAATTGAACCCTTATCTCACAGCACATATAAAAGTCCATTCAAATAGATTAAAGACTTAAATATAAAATCTGAATCTGTAAAGTTACTAGAGGAAAACATAGGGGAAAAGCCCCAAAACATCGATCTAGGCAATGATTCTGTGAATATGAAATCAAAAGCACATGTAACAAAAGCAAAAATAAACAAATGGCATGGCAACAAACTAAAAAGCTTCTGCACAGCAAAGGAAACAACAAAGTGAAGAGAAAACAGACACAATGGGAGGAGATATTTGTAAACAATACATCTGATAATGGCTTAATATTCAAAATATATAAGGAACTCAGACAACTCAACAACAATATATCAAGTAAACCAATTACAAAAAATATGCAAAAGACCCGAACAGACATCTTTCAAGAGGACACACAAATGGCCAATTAGGTACATGAAAAAGATATGCATTTATCACTAATGACTAGAGAAATGTAAATTAAAAGTACTGTGAGATATTCTTTTACACCTCTTAGAATGGCTTTTATCAAAAAGACGAACTCTAAGAGTTGGCAAGGATGTGGAGAAAAGAGGCCTCTTGTGAATTGTTGATGGGGATGTAAATTAGTAATAGCCTATACTACCCTCACACACAGAATCCCCAAATAATCATCATATTCTTAATTATATACTCTTCTATTTATTTTGTGTTAATTGTAGAAAAAGTTAAAAGAGTATGGGGCAGAGACAAGTAGGTGACTGGGTTATCTGTTTTAGAGCAAATGTATACTCAAGATTATAATTCATCTTCATGTCTAATCTCTGAATTAATCATATTGTTCTTGACAGTTTTGTAACACTCACTGATTCTTTTTTGTCCTGTTCTGTTTCTTACACATCACCATTTGTTGAACTTGTTAGTTCCTTAAACCAGAGATTCTTATATCTGTTGTAGGGCAAATGTATACTCAAGATTATAATTCATCTTCATGTCTAATCTCTGAATTAATCATATTGTTCTTGACAGTTTTGTAACACTCATTGATTCTTTTTGTCCTGTTCTGTTTCTTACATATCAACATTTCTTTAACTTGTTAGTTCCTTAAACTAGAGAACTTATACATTCTCTCTCTGCCATGTGTATGCTGGTTTCATCAACCATTCCTATACCTCTAAATAATCTCATCTTAAGTTACTACTTCATAGAGCTGTTCAATGCTGTAAATTAAGGACCATTTTTCTCCAATGTGTGTCATGTAAAATACTTCTACAGGTTCCAAACATTTGTGACAGACTGCTCTATGATGTGCAAAGATGGGTAATGCCTGAACTTCAATAACAAATCATGGTAAAAGGAAAGTTTCCAGATTATGGCTTATAAGAAATACAGTAAAGCATTCAATTTCAGTATTTTCCATGACACTATCAAATGTCTCTTAGGCTAAAATCTCTTAAGACACCCTCATTTTAATTTAACAGGATATGTAACAGTCCATACTACAGGACTTATAATTATTCAAAAAAAAAGGTTTACAAACTCTTCTTTTAAAAATGTTTTCAGATCACCCAGCACATTCTCTGCAATATGTTCAAGGATGCTTATTTCTGGGATACATTTGTTTTTGGGAAGGGAACAAAAGTTAACTTGAGCAAAGCATATTCATTTTTTTATCTGAGTTTTTAAAAAGAATATACGTTTATACAAATAGATTACTATCATTTTCAAATAATAACTATAAACTATTTCAGTAGTATCCTCACTGTGGCTGAATAAATCAGCTTATTCAATCCACTTGTTTGGAAAAGTTGCTAGTCTCCACTGCTTTTGCCCATCACTAAATAAATGACGGAGTCCTTCCCAACATCAAGAGAAAAAAAAAATAAAATTATGTACTTTGGATTCTAAATATGAAGAATGAGAACAAAGAAAGTGGAAAAATAAAAGCTTTGGTTGGTCCTGTCACTGTTTTTAGTGAACGTGGTGATATAGTATATCTTAATGCATCTATTCTAATAAAACAGAAAAAAGTAGATACAGTTTTGATCTGCAAAGAAATAGTAAGAAATCATTCCTAGCACTTTTGATTAGTAAAAAATTATGACAATGGTGGAAATACGAAAAGAAGTTATACCAAATGTAGGAAAAATCTAAGAAAATTTTGCTACAGTTAAAAGTGCACTATGAGTAAAATGAGGAAGAGATATTTAAAGAATTTAAAAATAATACTTTCAACTACTAACTGAAACACTTTAAAGTGAACATTCTTAATAGTACACCTTGGAAAGAAGGGCTTATTATCTATTATATTTTCTCTGAGCTTCAAATAATTTTATCAATTTGCTTCATCTATTTTTAATTCAATGCTTAAAATATTTTTTAAAAAGTCTCTGGACTTGATATTTTTAATAAAAATCTGTGATTTCTCCAGGGTTGGCAAATCTCATCATACACTGAATGTTTTACTGAAAGGTAATTTCAAATGGACCAAGAATCTTTAAGAGATACTTTTAAAGTTAAAATGGACTGAGGTCAATCTAGATGTGCATAAATGATACAATTTAAGTGTTGCAAGGGTGGTCTAGGTTCTGATTTCCAATACAATGCTCTCTTACAGCATGGTTCCTCAGGGTCCTAAAGCATTTTTAAAACATTATGTTAACTATCCTTCAGTATCGTCATGAGGGAGGCTGAACCTATTATATCCAATTTGCAGGTGATAAAAATAAGTCAATGAGAGGTTAAGTAGATTATTCAAGGTCGCCAAGCAAGTTCTAGTGGAGCTAAAAATGAGTCTCATCTTGAAATGATGTCATCTGACCAGAGGGACTCATTCAGAGCCATTATGCTAAATATAAATTTTAGATAAAAGCAATAATTTCATTGAAGACAGAACCTAAAAAGGTAAAAAAAAAGAAACCCTCATAACACTACAATTATATTTTTCATACTTAACATTTTGTTTTCCCACATTGCTGCTTCAAATTTCTAATTCCTAAAGCACCTCATTTTCAAGAAAAATAATGCAATTAAGGTAGAGTTAAATGACAATGAAGATGATGTTTAACAAATGGCAGCATAAGCTTGCAGACATCTGGGAAATTTGGGGGCTATAATTACTTGGTCTATAGATGTATTGCTAAGGCATCGCTAGTTGTCTAATCTATGAAGCCAAATTATTAGCCTTTGTGAAATTAAAGCATGATTATTTGAATCAGGCCCAGAAAAAGAGATTGCATTGCAATGCTGTCACAGGAAGCAAGAATCACTAAAAGACACTACAGCTGTTCAAGCAGCAACTAGATAGACAAACAAATGAAGGCACCTTGTGGTTTCTCCTGCCAATGTCTAAAACAGCCAGTTCTTGACAGTTTTCAAAGTACAAAGGCCATTGCAAAGCAGCTAATCAATTCTCTTCCTCTACACAGCAAAATAAATTATTTCCTACTGAAATCATATTGATTATTTAGGAAAAACAAAAGAGAAACACATCAAATAGTTCAGTAATTGGTGGCTCTTTAGTAGATGGAGTTTACTTTGTTACATTTCTTTCACTAAAATAGAGATTTTTTTCCCCAAGAATTGAGCTACAGTTAATAAGGAAAGATATAAAGCATGTTCAATGTTATCAGAGAGCTATAAGCAAAATATTTTAACACATAAACAATAACCAATGAGGGATTCAATGAGAAAAATTAAATTTGGTAACACCTGCACACCTTGGGTGCATTCACAGGCTAAGTGATTGATTTATTCCTCCAAAATCCTGCATAATGGTTAAACTACACATATATTTGAAGAAAAAAAAAATCCGTAAATGTTTTTGTCACTTTTTGGCCATCATCATAGATTTTATGGAATCTTTTTGGGCTACAAACACCCCTACAGAACAAATAAATTCTCTTTCATGCTTCTCTGAATTGGTAACGAAATTCATTCCATGTTAAACACCCCAGGGGGCAGCAGAATTGATTTTTACCCAGTGTTCTGGACAACATTTAGTTTCACAATGAAAAAGGTTACCTTGTGGCTGCTGTGCTCAATTGGTATCTACATTTGCCATATGACTGGGAGTGACATATGTATGTCCCTTGACAAGGTAAGATGCCATGACAAATTTAATTTTTACTCATTTATAGATAGCTAAAATATATTTTTTCTATTTGATAATATGAAGAGTCAATGTATGACAAGGCAAAACAAAGAGTTTGCCCATTCTAATTATATTATTTCTAATGATTTGAACTACAATCAACATGTTTTACCAATCAGAACGTATTTTATTTCCAAAATATAATCTGTTTGCCACATTGCCAATTCTTTTCTGATTCTAAAAAGCAATGCCAGAGGCTTTGTACTCAAGATACAAAATTTCTAATCTGGAACAGGTTACCTTTCCCTCAAACTACTATTGTCCGAATTATTTGTGAACCTCCCCCAAAAAAGCATATTCCAAGAATAACAAAAGCCAGAGCTGGAGATACACGTTTTCCTGCCTGTGTTAGTTTGTTCTCACACTGCTATAAACGACTGAGAGGTGACAATGTGCTAGCAGCCCTCACCCCCAGTGCCTCCTCGGCCTCCGGGTCCACTCTGGCAGCGCTTGAGGAGCACTTCAGCCCACCATGGCACCGTGGGAGCCCCTCTCTGGGCTGGTTGAGGCCGGAGCCGCCTCTCTCTGCTTGCTGGGAGGTGTGGAGGGAGAGGCACCGGCAGGAACTGGGGCTGCAGCGCCGCACTTGCCGGCCAGTGTGAGTTCCTGCAGGTGCGGATGCGGGCTTGGCGGCCCGCACATGCCCCAGGGCAGTGAGGGGATTAGCACCCGGGCCAGCAGCTGCAGAGGTTGCTCCTGGTCCCCCAGCAGTGCCAGCCCACCAATGCTGCACTCAAATTCTCGCAGGATTTAGCTGCCTCCGAGCGGGGCAGGGCTCAGGACCTGCAGTCCGCCATGACTGAGCTCCCTGCCTGAGGTGGGCTCCCAGGCAGCCCAAACTTCCAGGACCGGCACAGCACCCTGCTCCGTGGCGTCTGGTCCCATCTACAGCCCAAGGGCTGAGGAGTGCAGGCGCAGCTTGAGACTGGTGGGCAGCTCCACCTGCAGGGCAGGTGCAGGATCCACTAGGTGAAGCCAGCTGGGCTCCTGAGCAGGATGGGGACTTGAAGAACTTTTATATCTAGCCGAAGGATTGTGTGTGTGCCAATCAACACTCTGTATCCAGCTAACCTAGTGGAGACTTGGAGGACTAGCACTCTGACTCTGTGTCTAATTCAAGGATTGTAAATGCACCAATCAGCACTCTGTGTCTAGCTCAAGGTTTGTAAATACACCAATTGGTACTCTGTATCTAGCTAACTTTGTATCTAGCTAAATAGTACTCTGTGATTCTGTGTCCAGCACAATGATTGTAAAAGCACCAGTCAACACTCTGTCAAAACGGACCAATCAGCTTTCTGTAAAATGGACCAATCAGCTCTCTGTAAAATGGACCAATCAGCAGGATGTGGGTGGGGCCAGATAAGGGAATAAAAGCAGGCTGCTGGCGTCACCCAGCGGCAACCAGCTTGGGTCACCTTCCGGGCTGTGGAAGCTTTGTTCTTTCACTCTTTGCAATAAATCTTGTTGCTGCTCACTATTTGGGTCCACGCTGCCTTTATGAGCTGTAACACTCACCGCAAAGGTCTGCAGCTTCACTCCTGAAGCCAGACCACGAACCCACCAGAAGGAATAAGCTCCAGACACATCTGAACGTCCGAAGGAACAAACTCCGGATACACCATCTTTAAGAACTGTAACACTCACCTCAAGGGTCCATGGCTTCATGCTTGAAGTCAGTGAGACCAAGAACCTATCAATTCCGGACACACTACTACCTGAGGCTTTGTAATGTATGAAGAAAAGCGGTTGAATTGACTCACAGCAGGCTGTACAAGAGGCATGCCTGGGAAGGCCTCCAGAAACTTACAATTGTGGCAGAAGGCAAAGGGGAAAAGAGCATGCATTCACATGGCCAGCAGGAGAGAGAGAGAAAAAAGGGGGAAGCCCTGTTAACTTTCAAGCAACCAGATCTCATGAGAACGTCATAGGAAAAGTTCATCCCATTATTAAATAAACTCCCTCCAGGTCCCTCTTCCGACACTGGGGATACAATTCAACATGAGGTTTGGACGGGGACAGAGATGAACTCACTGTCCCAGCACGGAAGAAATGTATATGAAAGCTATTTCCAACATAAACTGGTGGACAAAGTCATTCAAAGGACTACCCGAAAGATCCATTAATGGAATTTTGTTTCTTAAAAACAGTAAAAAAACAGCTTCCTTAAGCTGATATTCAATTATTTCTGTAGTTTAAGTATCATATACTTCCTGGAATTCACCTTATATCACATTATTTCTGAACCCCTTGCCAGAGAAAATGAAGTTATTGTTAAAAATTTTATGAAATCATGGTCTTATGCACGTTTGTTTATTCTCATATTTTTTTTTTCCTCCACTGATCTAATCCTGAATAAAGCCTTTCGGAAATTCTCCAGTATTCACTTAAACATTCATAAATGTTTTTGTCACTTTTTTCCCCCTCTCGTTTTTCTTTCCTGTTTTATGGAAGAAATGGGAAAAATAGAATATCCTAGCGTGTTTTTCAGGGTTGAGATACTAGCTGTAAATTACTTAACCTACCTCCTGGATAATATAACCTTAAATTCCTTTTTATATATTAAATTATATATCCTGAAGTCCAGACGTGATACAACTGAAATCAGACTGTCATAAATACAAACAACAAACAAACAAAAGTAACCTAAAAAATTATGCAAAATATGTGAAACCCTAAAAGTTTTGAAAAGACACAAAACAGGACTATGACAGTAGAAGAAAAAGAAGAAAACAAAACAAAGAAACCTAGCTGAGCCCTATGATCAATCTGGCTTTCTGTGTGAAGGAACTTTCCAGAAGATAATAAAGTAAAAAAGAATCCAAAAGGATCCTGAAGCCTTATTTAGATAAGGAAGAGAGATTGTAGCTGAGAAAGGGGTGGGAAACACAACTGGGATTTACAGGGATAGTAATGAAAAGAGCTTTACATGAAGTTCCAAAGAAATAGCTCCAAAAATGCATTCTTTTTTTATCTTTGGCTGAATATAAATCCAGACATGCACATGGTGAGAATCTAACAACCTAACCAGAGAACAACAACTAGAAATTGGGTAACTAATGAGAAACGGTAAGCCAAAGATCTACCAGAACTTACACATGATTGAGAGATGTTCAGATTCTAACTATACAAGGTAGAAATAGTCCGTGAACATTTAACACATTCAACAAAAACACTAGGCAGGCCACTTCTGAACACTGAGGCAAAAAAAAAAAAAAAAAATGCTAGGGGGAAATGTTTAGTCCTAAACTAAGAATATTTAAAATAAAGATTATCCACAAGAACATTATCTGAGAGAATAAAACATCACTTTTTAAGCAAGACAAGAAAACCTATGTCCTCAACAACATAGTGTTCACAATATCCATTCCCCTTTGGAAAGTTATTAGATATGCTAAGAAGTAGGAAAATTAGACCTATAACAAGAAAAACAATTGAGTTGATAAAAATAGAATCTAAAATGGCAAAGATGATCAAATTATCAAAGGCTATAATGAAGCTGCTGGCAATATTTATATGTATTTATAGAAATAAAAGTCATAAGAATAGAATCACAGGAATATAAAATAATAAGAATAACATGAACATAATATAGAAAGAAAATAATTAGAATGTTTAGCACTAAAAAATAAAATACCTGAAATGAAAAATCCACCATTTGTATTGAACAAAAGATTAGATGCTACAAAACTAACAATAAGTTATTGAAGATAATGCAAAAGAAAACATATAAAATGAAGTACAGAAAAAAAAATTAAATAGTCTTACCAGAATTTTAGTATCCTGTGAGGAAAAAAAGGCAATCTACAACACAAATAATTTGAGCTTATGGGGTGGGTGTGGGGAGAGAAAGCAAGAAAATCACTGAAGAAATTACAACTAAAATTCATTCAATTTTAATACCAAATCTAAACTAAAATATTCAAGAAGCTCAAAAACTTTATGTATGATAAAGAAAACCATATCAAGGCTCAAGATATTTAAAACCAGTGATAAGAAACTTAGAAATATACATAAACAACAGTAACATAAAGGCGTATTGCATTAGAGGGAAGAAACAATGTCAATCAGAAGAAAATACAGCCAGGCATGGTGGCACACACCTGTAATCCCAGTACTTTAGGAGGCCGAGGCAGGCTCATTGCTTGAGGCCAGGAGTTTCAGACAGGCTGGCCAACATAACAAAAGCCCATCTCTACTAAAAATACAAAAATTAGCCAGGCATGGTGGTGCACACCTGTAGTCCCAGCTACTTCGGAGGCCCAGGCACAAAAAGTACTTGAACCTAGTGGGTGGAAGTTACAGTGAGCCCAGATCATTCCACTGCACTTCATCCTGGGCAACACAGCAACCCTCTGTCTCAAATAAACAACAACAACAAACGAGATAATGGAATTAATTATAGAAGTGTTGAAATAAATAAATATGAATGTAACATTCTATATTCCATGAAAGTACAATTAAAAACTAAAAAATGAAAGCAAACAAAGATCAAACAATTTGTGGTCAGAAGACTCAAATGACAAGAAATATTAAAAGGTTTTCAGGCTGAAAAAATATTATATCAGATAAAATTTCAGATCTATGAAAATAATGGAGAGAGTGAATATTAAAAAATGTCAAAGCAAAAAGAATAAATACTAGTAAAGCAACAAAACATCAATGAAAATAAATCGTGACTCTTTGAAAATAATCATATTGATAATTTTGTAACTATCATATTGATAATTTTCTACAGGCATACATAATCTAAGCTACTTGGGAGGCTGAGGCAAGAGAACCACTTGAACTTGGGAGGTGGAGGTTGCAGTGATTCAAGATCACACCACTTCACTCCAGCCTGAGTGACAAAGTGAGATTCAGTGTCAAATAAAATAAATAAAAATTAATTATAAAAAGTGTAAAAATACAATTTACTAGTATATGAAGTGAGTGATGGACATCAGTACAGAGGTTAAATACATTCAAAATGATAGTCAGGAAATGTTATTATTATAAAGTAATGCCAATAAGCTTAAACTAAGATAAAATTCACCAATTATTTGGAAGATAAAATGACCAAAATTGAAACAAGAATCAAAAGACTTAACAATCTTATATCTACTCATTAAATCATATCTGCAATGAAAGCTTTCCTACAAAGAGAATTCAAGACAGGTTTTTCTTTGTCAGTTAAAATCTATTTGATGAGGGCAAAAGTAATTGCAGTTTTTGCATTGGAATTTGCCATATGATATTGGAATACATTCTTAAATAAATGTGGTTATGTTATACATCATTTTAATGGGCATTTCTCACTTTTATTTTTGCTAATAACTTATTTCTTGCTGTTATTGTATGTTTATTTTAGAATATGGAAATAATGTTAGAAACAAAGCAAATTCAAACAATTTTCTTATTCGAGTTTAAAATGGGTCGTATAGCAGCAGAGACAACACACAATATCAACACACATATGCCTGGGAACTGCTAATGAAGATACAGTGCAGTGGTGGTTCAAGAAGTTTTGTAAAGGAGGCTAGAGCCTTGAAGATTAAGAGCATAGTGGCCAGCCATGGGAACTGGACAACCACCAATCGAGAGCAATCATTGAAGCTAATGCTCTCAAATCTACACAAGAAGTTGCCAAAGAACTCAACGTCAGCCATTCTATGGTCATTCAGCATTTGAAGCAAATTGGAAAGGTGAAAAAACTTCACTAAGTGGGTGCCCCATGAGCTGAACAGAAATTTTAAAAATCGTCCTTTTTAAGTGTCATCCTTTCTTATTCTGTGCAAAAACAACAAACCATTGTTCAACGGGATTGTGACGTGAAACAACAAGTGGACTTTATAGAACAAGCAGGGGTGACCAGCTCCGTAGTAGGAATGAAAAGAAACTCCAAAGCACTTCCCAAAGCCAAATTTGTACCAAAAAAGGTCGTGGTCACTGTTTGGTGGTCTGCTGCTGCTCTGATCCACTACGGCTTTCTGAATCCCGGTGAAACCATTACCTCTGTGAAGTATGCTCAGTAAATCGATGAGATGCAACAAAAACTGCAATGCCTGCAGCCAGAATTCATCAAAGAAAGAGCCTAATTCTCCTCAACAATGCCTAACTGTGCATCACACAACCAACACTTCAAAAGTTGAACAAATTGGGCTACAAATTTTTTTCTCATCCTCCATTTTCACCTGACCTCTCGCCAATGATATAACACTTTTTCAAGCATCTTGACAACTTTTTGCAGAGAAAATGCTTCCAAAACTAGCAGAATGCAGAAAATGTTTTCCAAGAGTTCATTGTATCCCAAGCACAAATTTTTATGCTACAGGAAAAAATTTATTTCTCATTGGCACAAATGTATTGATTATAATGGTTTCTATATTGATTAATAAAGATGTGTTTGAGCCTAGTTATAATGATTTAAAATTCTTGGCCTGAAACTGCAATTATTTTTGGATCAACCAACATAATATTAAACAGTAAAAAAGTAAATACATACAGCCTTCGATAAATGTTCAGCATACAGAAAAGTAGAGCAACACTCCTCAACTCATTGCATGGATCAACATTAAATTAATACTAAACCACACAAAAGTACTTCCTTCAAAAAAAGAAAATTATATACGTATATCCATCACAGTCATAGAAGCAAAATTCTTAACAACATATTAGCAAATCGAATGCAATACTATACCACAAGGATATAGTATCATCACTAAGTAGGATTAAACCAAGGAAGCTGAAGTTGGTTATGAAGTTGCTCTCTGATTACTCTCATTCTTGTACTAAAGATCTTAACAAAATATGATGGAGAAAAAATGAAATAAAAAGCATATACTTTTGCAAGCATAGTGTAAAATTGTGTTTATTCAAAGACAATGTAATTATTATGTAGAAACATTAAGGAATCTTAAAAAATCAACTAAAAGCAATTTTAAATTTAGAACAATTGTCTTTTACACGGTCAACATAAACAGAGAATTGTGTTTGTATATACTGGCAACATAAAGTTTCAAGAGAAACTTTAAAAATTAGTGTATTTACAATAACATTAATATATACCAAATATTTTGTGATAAAGTTGACAAACTATTAGAAGACCTCTACTTCAAACAAAACAGAAACAAAAAACAAAAGAGGAGAAAAAAATTTTTTTTTTTTTTTTTTGAGATGGATACTCTCCCTGCTGCCCAGGCTGGAGTGCAATGGCCTAATCTCGGCTCACTGCAAGCTCCACCTCCTGGGTTCAAGAGATTCTCCTGCCTCAGCCTCCAGAGTAGCTGGGATTACAGGCGCATGCCACCAAGCCTGGCTGATTTTTTTGTAACTTTAGTAGAGATGGGGTGATTTCACCATGTTGGCCAGAGGGGTCTCAAACTCCTGACCTCGTGATCCTCCCGCTTCAGTCTCCCAAAGTACTGGGATTACAGGCGTGAGCCCCCGTACCTGGCCAAGAGGAGAAAAATTTTATCGACATAGTATAGAAGGCCAAAATAGCAAGTGCACCTCTGTTATTTATTGAAAAACTCAAAAGAGTTAAGATAGAAACATTACAAAAATGGATCAGGGAATTTAATAAATTCCCAATCAAATTTTTGAGCGGATTTTTTTATATGTAATATCAAAAAAATTCTGAAATTTATAAGAGAATGCAGAAGACTCAAAATAGCTAAACATATTTTTAAAATGAAAAGAAAAACTTATAACTTAGCTCCTAAATTCAAATTTCAGTTTGACTATACTATCATGATTTTATGTTATTCTTGTAAAAATAGACTTTTAGCTTAATGAAACACAGTAAATAATTCAAGAAAAGAACCTAATACAGGTTGACTATTACTTATCCAAAGTGCTTGGAAGCAAAAGTCTTTCAGATTTCAAATCTTTACAGATTTGGTTAAATTTTCATTATATTTATCTGGTAGAGCATCCCTAGTCTGAAAATTAAAAATCTGAAATGCTCCAGTGAACATTTCCTTTGAGCATCACATCAAGGCTCAAAAAGTTTCAATTATTGGAGCATTCTGAATTTCAAATTTTTGAACTGGGGACACTGTAGCTGTATATATATTCTACCAATACTTGAAAAGTATTAAATACATTTTTCTCTAACAACTTGAAATTCATATTAAAAAATATTGATCCCTATTTGAAATAATATGTAGAAAATAATTTTGAATCAGTCACAGTTCTATATTTTAAAGTTTAACTGATAAAACTTCTAGAACTAAACATAGAATATATTCATGATATTAGAAAGGGGAAAATTTCATACACAGGAGATATAAAACAACTATAGTAGAAAAAAAAAGGATACATTGAGTGCCATCAATATTAACATTTTCTTCTCTAAAAAAGACAGCTTTAAGGAAAAGAAAAACTAGTTATAGGCTGAAAAGATAGATTTCCTTCATCTATAGCTGAGAAGGTGTAAAACCTTTATAAAATAAACATGATGCTCAATACTAAGATGAATAAAAAACTAAAAATGGACTAAAAGTTGATTGGGCATTTTATAGAAGATAAAAATGACATATAAGCAAATGGAAAAATTCTAAAAGTATTAATCATAGGGAAGAGCAAATGAATACAATTGGATATAACTACACATGCTTTAATATGAGAAATAGCAAAGTTGGGAAGGATAGAAAGCAACCAGAACACTCATGCATTGATGGTGGATATGAAATACTGCAGTCAATTTGGAAAATGATTTGACAGCTTCTTATTCAGTTAAACATATACTTACTATTGACATAGCAATTTTACTCTTAATTACTTCCTAAAGAGAAATAAGAAGATGTCCCCATGTAAAGACATACATGAATGTTCACAGCAGCTTTATTCTTCAGCTAAAAATTGGAAATAATCTAAATTTATGTAAATAGGAGAATGAATAGAAAAGTTGCATTACATTCTTACAAAAGGCTAATATTTACAATAAAATGAAAGGTACTATTGATGCTCACGGAAACATGAATGCACCTCAATAGCATGCTAAGGGAACAAATCCAGACAGAAAAGACCACATGTTGTATGATTCCATTAAATAAAATGATTCTGAATACTACTCAGCCCACTTAACTAAAATCACAGTTTTCTTGCAATCAAATAGACATGAAGTTGTAGTTCAACAAAAAATTATAAAACATTTACTTTAAGATGGTGATTAAGCTTCTTAGAAACACAAATATATTTATGCTTATATAAACATATGTATATATTTAGTGGAAGATTAGATATCGTGTGATAACACTTTAAAAAGAAATTGTTATGGAAAAAGTGGAAAAAAGCAGAGTGAAGTAATTGTCTTTTCATTTGCAGACCAAAATGAGTTGTTCCTGGGATGAATACATATTTAGCAACGATAATCATTTGTTGTGGGGTACTGTCCTTTACACATTGCTTAACTCCTCTATGACATCTGCCCACTAGATTTCAGTAGCACCCCCATCCCAAGTTACGACAACCAAACATTTCTTCAGACATTGCCAAATCTCCTCTGAAAGGAATCATTACCCTTAGTTGAGAACCACTGGTTTAGAATGCTTCTCATACAAACTAAGCAGAATTAAGAAAATGTATGTACACAAGACTAGGGAGAAGAAATCCATGAGTTCTTACTCTCAATGCCACACTTGGTTTAATTTAAAGGGAGTTGTATATTTCCAGGTCCATTTCAACTTTATAACTCAAATTTAATAATTATGCAATGCTTCCAGCTGCAGTTTATATTGTCCAATATTTGTCTAAGTGCTTGAATCCTGGTATTGATTTGTGAGGCCTTATTATTTCTCACGAAATTATGCCTTTCCATTTCAGCTGCTCACAAATTTGTCTCTGGTTTTGTTTTTACTGGAAAACATTACAGCACATTTTTTTTTCTTGGGGTACTAGGAATCAATCACCCTTGTTTATAAATTTCAGCAAGTAAATAGTAATGGCATTTTCTCAAGTGTTTATGGAAAGAGATACCCCGTGCTTTCATAAAGGAAGGGCTACATTTTATGAACTCCAGCAGTATAATACAAAATATTATACATCTATAAAATTGTTTTCTGTAGGTAAATCTATATTAAATAAATAAAACAAGATGGTCATTTTAACATATTTCTTTAAAATCACAGTGCATTAGTCCATTCTCACATTTCTATAAGAAAATACCTGAGACTAGGTAATTTATAAAGAAAGAAGTTTAATTGACTCACAGTTCTGCATGTCTGGGACGTCTTAGGAACTTACAATCATGGCAGAAGTCACCTCTTCACAGGGTGGCAGAAGGAAAAAGTAATGACAGCAGGGGAAATACCAGACGCTTATAAAACCATCAGATTTCATGAGAACTCACTCACTATCACAAGAACAGCATGAGGGAAACAGCCCCCATGGTTCAATTACCTACCACCAGGTCCCTCCCATAACATGTGAGGATTCTGGGAGTTACAATTCAAGATGAGATTTCGGTGGGGACACAGAGCCAAACCATATCACATAACGCCAAAAATTCCATGAAAAGAGTGAATTAACACCACAAAGTCAATACCATATAATGTTATGATTCACAGGAAATTAAAATTTAAATTATGCAGTCCAACAGAGAGAGGTATTCACAATAATTATCATCATACTTTATAACAGAAATTCTCAACTGAGAAAGTAGGCATATGAAAATCATATAGAGACACATTTCTAATTCATGTGGTTCTTCTAGACACATATTTGAAAACCACTGCTTTATGGGAGGAAAATACTAGTGTCTAAATATTTAATGTTAAATGTTTATTTTATTTGGTTTTACAAATTGTTTAGTAAGCTATTATACCATTTTATAATAAATCAGATGTATTTATTTTAATATATATTTAAATCAGAGTTATGAATTGGGTTAGAA
Source organism: Macaca mulatta (assembly GCF_049350105.2). Taxonomy (NCBI): domain Eukaryota; kingdom Metazoa; phylum Chordata; class Mammalia; order Primates; family Cercopithecidae; genus Macaca; species Macaca mulatta. The sequence continues at coordinate 28,576,222 of NC_133410.1, read as the reverse complement.
AAAATGTTCACTGAGTAGAAGACTATGTCTTAGTTCTATTAATATAACTATTTAGATAAATATTGAAAGCACAGAAAGAATTCTAGGATTTATTAAAAATCTCATATATTGGACAAATTTGTTGTTGTTGTTGTTTTTTGTTTTGTTTTGTTTTTGAGACGGAGTCTCGCTCTGTCGCTCAGGCTGGGGTGCAGTGGCACAATCTCGGCTCACTGCAAGCTCCTCCTCCCGGGGTCATGCCATTCTCCTGCGTCAGCCTCCTGAGGTAGCTGGAACTACAGGCATCCACCACCGCGCCCGGCTAATTTTTTTTGTATTTTTAGTAGAGATGAGGTTTCACTGTGTTAGCCAGGATGATCTGTATCTCCTGACCTCGTGATCCACCTGCCTTGGCCTCCCAAAGTGCTGGGATTACAGGCGTGAGCCACCGTGCTCGGCCTACAAATTTGTATTTTTACAGAAGAACAAAAAGGGAATGGGAAATTATAATGGGTAAAATGGCGGAAACAATAATTTATTGAAAAATTATTTTATGTAGCGGGTATACACATTACAAAGCAGTATTTCTCAAACATTAATGATAAAGCAGCGTTGACCCATGAAAAAGATCAAAGATTTGGAAAAAATAATTATTAAAAAGAGTGTAACTCAGGTTAACTCTCCTTGAGTAGGAAACTATTACACTTTGGGATTGTCTATTTTAATACAACAATGTTAAAATCTAAATCTCCTTTCGTTAGTTTTCTTTATTGTTTTTACAGTAGGCAGGTTATCTGTATGTCCTGTGTGTGTGTGTGTGTGTGTGTGTGTGTGTGTGTGTGTGTGACGGAATTTCGCTCTTTTTGACCAAGCTGGGTGCAATGGTGCAATCTCAGCTCGCTGCAACCTCCGCCTCCCGCTTTCAAGCGATTCTCCTGTCTCAGCCTCCCAAGTAACTGGGATTACAGGCGCCTGCCACCACGCCTGGCTAATTGTTTGTGTTTTTAGTAGAGATGGGGTTTCACCATGTTGGCCAGGATGGTCTTGATTTCCTGACCTGGTGATCCGCCCACCTCGGCCTCCCAAAGTGCTGGGATTACAGGCCTGAGCCACCGCCCCCAGGCCCTGTATGTCTTTTCTTGGCAATAATAATAATAATAATAATAATAATAATAATAATAATAAGTGCAATTCTTTATGTTGGTAGAATTATTCTTAAAAATTTAGTCTTTTATAACACCTAGAAATCTAAGAACTGTTTATTTTATAAATTTATTGAAAATAAATACCATTTTCCGTTGGAAGTTACCGTCTCATTTCAAGATACTTATTTTTAAAAAGCATATTTTTTGAAAGAAATTTGCTGTGTAGTCAGTCTTACTGAGATTCACTAATCTTTAAGGTGAAGGCCAATAACCCTTAAAAGTACTTAAAGACTAAAAAGCTGCAATAATGTTAATAAAGAAAAGAAAGCTAAGATATTATACATTTCTGGATGTCATTCTTAGCAGGCTTCTGGAGTCATTAACATTTATTTTGAAAATGTAAAAAAAAAAAAAAAAGGAATTTGTATAATAGTCCGTAATTAGGCCATAAAATGGTGAGTTTGGATAAGATAAAATTCATAATATGTATCATAGTTTCGATTGTCCCAGATAATTGTTCTGAATGCATTTAACTGTATATCACCATGTTTCTATGGCAGTTTGCATGATGTGCTAACATTTTTGAAAGGGCTAAAAATATGGTTAATTTTAGAATAATTTAATCTAGGTATTTAGTAAGTATTTGGTATTTATTTGGTATATTGGATAATAGAATGAATTTAATATGACTAATATTGGACTTAAATTTGCAGATTTCAACTGGAATAAAGTAAAATCTGTATTTTCTTCAATTTCATTTATTTATTTTTGGATATGCTACTTTTCTATCATAGAAGTAGTAAATCACAATATTAAATCATGCTAGGGTATCACAGTCTTGATTTGAATTCTGTCTCAAAATTTATTAGCAGGGTGAACTTGAGCAAATTTTTATTTTTTTGATCTTTATTTTTATCTCTAGAATAAAGATGATCACAATAGTTACTTCATAGAAATTGTGTGATGGTAATCAATATAAAGTACTAAGCATATTGTCTGGCTGATATTAACTGTCTAATATATACATAATATTTTTGTTATAATCATATTTTAAAGATAGTTGGTGTTTAGGAAAATTGCATAAACTTACAATATAGAATTTTCAAAAATATTTTACGAAAATTATTTTCAGAAGATAACTTGGCAGTTTTCTCTTCTAGTCATTTAAACGTTGAGAGAATTAAGGTTTCCATAAGTTACATAACATACTTAAGGTCATGCAAAGGCAGAAGGAGAGCCACAGTTTTCTTTACCAGGTAAAGGTCTATGTTATTAACACTAGAAAGGAAGCACCTGTGCTTTGTGTGCTTTTGAGAAGGAAACTTACACCCCACACCCTTGTGATTCACATGTTCCCTACCTTATTGCCTTGAGACAACTAGGACTAATAATGTCATTCCCTCTAACACTGTGCATAACAGTTTAAGAGGAAGTCAGTTATGCATACAGACCTTTACATCCTCTTTTTTTTTTTTTTTTTTTTTTTTTTGTTCATCGTATTTCATTCAATTCCAATCACTAAAATTCTTCCATATATTCTCTGGAATTTATAATACATCATCACCATCATTTGTTATGTATTCAAACTCTTTGAATATTGTTATCTCTTCTTACTCAGAAACTCATCTGCCTCCTAAGGATACTCTTTTCCCCACAGCGCTCTCAAATGGTAATTAGTTTTGCTCTCATCCTGCTTGAGCAAAAAGATCTGGAGGTGACCTCTCCACTCATTCATGTTTTGTGACTAATTTTCTTACCTTTACATTGCCACTTAGAATTTCAATGACTAAGATTTACCATCCCTTATGATAGCATCATGTTAACGAAATCATAACAATTTTTATAGTCATTCCACAATATATATTTTTTAACTTTATTTCCTTTTCACATAATCTTGACTCCAGTCAAAGAAAAACTTATATGCTAACTTTTAACTTCTGAGCTCTTGCAAATACTCTTTTTATTTTTAGTTTTTGTGGATACATAGTAGATGTATATATTTATGTGGTACATGAGATGTTTTGATGAAGGCATGCAATGTGAAATAAACATGTCATGAAGAATGGGGTATCCATATTTTTAAGCATTTGTCCTTTGTGTTATAAACAATCCAATTACACTCTTTAAGTTATTTAAAACTCTACAATTATTATTGACTATAGTCACCCCATTGTACTATAAAATAGTACATTGTATTCATTCTTTCTGTCTTTTTTTGTATCCATTAACCATCCCCACCTCCCCTCCAGCCACCCACTACGCTTTCCAGCCTCTAGTAACCATTCTTCTACTCTCTATGTCCATGGATTCAGTTTTTTTTCATTTTTAGATCCCACAAATAAATTAGAACATGCAATGTTTGTCTTTCTGTGCCTGGCTTATATCACTTTACAGAATGATTTCCAGTTCTATCCATGTTATTGCAAATGACACGATCTCATTCTTTCTAATGGATAAAATAGTACTCCATTGTAAATATTACCACATTTTCTTTATCCATTCATCTCTTGATTAATAAACAGGTTAAGCCACTTCCAAATCTTAGCTATCAAGGACAGCATTGCCTCAAACATGGGAGTGCAGATATCCCTTCAATATATTAATTTTCTTTCTTTTAGATATATACCCTGCAGTGGGATTGCTGGACCACATGGTAGCTCAAATTTTAGTTTTTTGATGAATCTCCAAACTTTTTTCTATAGTGATTGTACTGATTTTCATTTCCACCAACTGCACAAGGTTCCCTATTCTCCACATCCTGGCTAACATTTGTTATTGACTCCCCTTTGTATAGAAGCCATTTTCACAGGGGTGAGATGCTATCTCACTGTAGTTTTAATTTGCATTTCTCTGATCATCAACAATGTTGAGCACTTTTTCATATTCCTGATTATTATTTGTATGTCTTATTTTGAGAAACCTATTCAAATTTTTTGGCCAGTTTTTATTTTTAATCAGATTATTAGTTTTTTTTCAGGTTATTTGAGCTTCTTATATATTCTGGTTATTAATCCTTTGTCAGTGGGAGATACAAATAAATATTTTCTCCCATTCTTTTTTTTTTGAGACACAGTCTCATCCCGTCACCCAGGCTGGAGTGCAATGGAGTGATCTCAGATCACAGCAACCTCCACCTCTGGGGGTCAAGGGATTCTCCTGCCTCAGCCTCCTGAGTAGCTGAGATTACAGGCATCCACCACCATGCCCAGCTAATTTTTGTATTTTTGCAGAGACAGGGATTTGCCATGTTGGCCAGGCTGGTCTCAAACTCCTGACTTCGTGATTCACCCGGCCTTGGCCTCTTAAAGTGTTGGGATTACAGGCGTGAGCCACCGCGCCCAGCCTTCACCCATTCTTAGAGTTGTCCCTTCACTTTGTTGATTGTATCTTTTGCTGTTCAGAAGCTTTTTAACCTGATGTGATCCCATTTGTCCATTTTTGTGTCAGTTGCCTGTGCTTTTGGGGTATTACTAAAGAAACTTTTGCCCAGACCAATGTCCTAGAGATTTTCCCTAATGTTTTCTTGTAGTAGATTCACAGTTTGAAGCCCTTTATTGATTTTTTTATTGTATTTCTGTATATGGGAGAGATAGTTGTCTAGTTTCATTGTTTTTCATGTGGATATCCAGTTTTCCCAGCGTCATTTATTGAAGGAACTCTCTTTTCCCCAGTGTATGTTCCTGACACCTTTGTTGTAAATGAGTTCTCTGTTGGTACGAGGATTTGTTTATGTGTTTATTCTGTCTCATTTGTCTATGTGTCTGTTTTTATGCCAGTACCATGCTGTTTTGGTTACTATTGTTCCGTAGTATAATTGGAAGTTGGATAATGTGATTCCTAGAGTTTTATTGTTTTTGCTTAGGATAGCTTTAGCTATTCTAGGTGTTTTATGGTTCTCTATAAATTTTAGGATTTTTTTCTATTTCTGTGAAGAATATTATTGTTATATTAATGCATTGAATCTGTAGATTGCTTTGGGTAGTACAAATATTTTAATAATATTGATTCCTCCAGTCCATGAACATGGAATATTTTTTTCATTTTTTTGGTGTCCTGTTCAATGTTTTAAATTAGTGTTTTATAGTTTTATAGTTTTTATTTTAGAGATCTTTCACTATTTTGATTAATTCCTAGGAATTTAATTTTATGTGTGGCTATTGTAGAAGGGATTATTTATTTAATTTTCAGATTGCTCATTGTTGGCATATAGAAATGCTACAGATTTTTGTATGTTGATTCTGCATTCCACAACTTTACTAAATTTATTTATCAGTTCTAATAATATTTTTGTGGAATCTTTAGGTTTTTCTAAATAGAAGATCATATTATCGGCAAATAAAGATAATAAGCCTTCTTTTTCAATTTTTTTTTTTTTTTTTTTTTTTTTTGAGATGCAGTCTTGCTCTGTCATCCAGTCTGGAGTACAGTGGTGCGATCTTGGTTCACTGCAACCTCCAACTCCTGGATTCAAGCGATTCTCCTGCCTCAGCCTCCCATGTAGCTGGGATTATAAGGGTGTGCCACCATGCCTGGCTAATCTTTGTATTTTTAGTAGAGATGGGGTTTCATCATGTTGGTCAAGCTGGTATCAAACTCCTGACTTCAGGTGATCCACCCGCCTTGGCAGTGGATCCCAAAGTGCTGGGATTACAGGCATGAGACACCACATCCAGCTTTATTTTTTAATTTGGATGCATTTTATATCTTTCTGTTGTCTGATTGCTCCAGCTAGAAATTCCAGTACTATATTGAGTAACAGTGGTGACAGTGGGCACACTTGTTGTGCTCCAGATATTAGAGGAAAGGCTTTCAATTTTTCTCCATTTAGTAGGATACCAGCTATGGGTCTCTCATATATTGCTTTTACTATGCTAAGCTACATTCCTTCTATTCCCAAGTTTTTCTTAGGATTTGTATTATGAAGGTATGTTGAATTTCATCAAGTGCTTTTAAATCATCAGTTGAAATAATCATTTGTTTTTATCTTCATTCTGTTGATATAATGTATCACAGTGATTGATTTATGTACATTGAACCATCCTTGCATTGCAGGGATAAATCCTACTTGGTGATGATAAATGATCCTTATAATGTATTATTGAATTAGTTTGCTAGTATTTTGTTGATAATTTTTGCATCAATATTCATCAGAAATATTGTCCTATAGTGTTGTTGTTGTTGTTGTTGTTGTTGTATCTTACTCTGGTTTTGGTACCACAGTAATACTGGCCTTGTAGAATGAGTTTGGAAGTAATCCCTTCACCTCTAATTTTCAGAATCATTTGATTAGTATTGGTGCTAGTTCTTCTTTAAATATTTGAATTAGGTCATCAGGTCCCAGGATTTTCTTTGCTGTCAAATTTTTTATTACAGTTTTGATCTTGTGACTTGTTATTTTTCTGTTCAGGTTTGGATTTCTTCTTGGTTTAATCTTGATAGTGTGTTTATCTAAAAGTTTGTCCATTTCTTCTAGATGTTCCAATTTATTGGCATATAGTTGCTCACAGTAGCCACACACGATCTTTGCATTTCTGCAGTAGCCATTGTAATGTTTCCTTATTAATTTCTAATTTCATTTGTGAGGATCTTCTATCTTTTTTTCTTCATTAGTCTGGCTAAAGATTTGTAAATTTTCTTTAACTTTTCAAAAAATTGACTTTTGTTTAACTTATCTTTTGTATATTTTATTTTAATTTCATTTATTTCTGCACTGATCTTTCTTATTTCTTTTCTTCTAATTTTGAGTTTGGCTTGCTCATGCTTTTCTAGTTCTCTAAGATGCACTGTTAGATTGCTCCCTTGAAGTTTCTCCTCTTTTTAAACGTAGGTACTTATAGCTATGAAATTCCCTTGGTACAGCTTTTGTTGTATCCCATAGATTTTGGTATGTTTTGTTTTCATTGTCATTCATTTCAATAAACTTTAAATATTTTTATTCATTTCTTCATTGACCCACTGGTCAGTCAGGAGCATATTGTTTGATTTCCATGTATTTGTATGGTTCCCCAAATTCCTCTTATTATTAATATGTAGTTTTATTTCATTGTGGTCAGAGAAGTTGTTTGATATTATTTCAGTTATTTTTGAATATTTTAAGACTTGTTTTGTGACCTAATGTATGGCCTATCGTTGCGAATAATGCATGTGGTGAGGAAAACAATGTGTATTCTGCAGTTGTTGGATAAAATATTCTGTAAATATCTGTCAAATCTATACTACAGGTTAAGTCTGATTTTTCGTTGACTTTCTCCCTGAAAGATCTGTCCAATGCAAAAAGTGGCGTGTTAAAGTCCCCAGTTATCATTGCATTGGAGCCTAACTCTCTCTTTAGCTCTGATAATATTTGCTTTATATATATGGGTGCTCCAGTGTTGGGTGCATATATATTTAAAATTGTTATATTCTTTAGTTGAATTGATCCATTTTTCATTATATAGTGCCCTTCTTATAGTTTCTGTCTTAAAATCTATTTTGTCTTACATAAGTATAGTGACTCTTGCTGTTTTTGGTTTCCATTGGGATGAAATATCTTTTCTCATCCCTTTATTTTCAATCCATGTGTCACTATAGGTAAAGTGTGTTTGTTGTAGGTAACAGATCAATGGGTCTTGTTTTTTCTTTTCATCCATTCAATTCGTCTATGTTTTTGATGGAGAGTTTAGTTCATTTATATTAAATGTTATTATTGATAAGTAAGGACTTACTCCTGCCATTTTTTTTTCTATTTCGTGTTCTTCTCTTTTTCCTTTCCTTCTTTTATTCTTCTAATGAAGATGATTTTATCCAATGTTATAATTTAGTTCCTTGCTTTTTATTGTTTGTATATTCATTGTATATTTTTTGGTTTGAAGTCCCCATGAGGTTTGGAAATACTATCTTGTAACTCATTATTTTAACCTGATAAAGACATAACAGTATTTGCATAAACAAACAAAGCAAAACTAATAAAACTCTATGCTCAAATTTGTCCTTATGCCTTTTAAATTTTTGCTATTTCTATTTATACCTGATTGTGTCAATTATGTCTTGAAAAGTTGTAGTTATTATTTTTGATTCATTTATTGTTCAGTCTTTCTACTCAGGATAAGAGTAGTTTACACACCACAGTTATAATATTATAATATTCTGTGACTTTCTGTGTACTTATTATTACCAATGAGTTTTGTATCTTCAGGTGGTTATTTATTAATCATTAATGTCTTTTTTCTGATTGAAGTACTCCTTTTAGCATTTCTTGTGGGACAGGTCTGGTATTGATGAAATTCCTCAGTTTATGTTTTTCTGGTAAAGTCTTCATTTCTCCTTCATGTTTGAAGGATATTTTAACTAGATAAACTCTTCTAGAATTCATTTTTTTTTTCTTTTTTCTTCATCACTTTAAGTACGTCACGCCATTCTTACCTAGCCTGTATGGTTTCCATGGAAAAGTCTGCTGCCAGATGTATTGGAGCTCCATTGCATATTATTTGTTTCTTTTCTCTTGCTGCTTTTATAATACTTTCTTTATTCTTGATGTTTGGGAGTTTGACTCTTAAGTGCCTTGAGGCAGTAGTCTTCTTTGGAATAAATCTGATCAGTGTTCCATAACCTTATTATACTTGGATATTGATATCTTTCTCTAGGTTTGAAAAGTTCTGTGTTATTATCCATTTGAATAAACTTTCTAACCTCCTCTCTCTCTCTACTTCCCCTTTAAGGCCAATAACTCTGGTTTGTCTTTTTGAGACTATTTTCTGAATCCTTTAGATGTGTTTATTGTTTTCCATTTTTTTCTTTTGTCTCCTCTGTGTATTTTCAAATAACCTGTTTTCAAGCTCACTAATTATTCTGCTTGATCAATTTTGCAATTAAAGGACTCTGATTTATTATTAAATATACCTATTGAATTTTTCAGCTTTAGAATTCCTGCTTGATTCTCTTTAATTATTTCAAGGTCATTGTTAAATTTATCTGACAAAATTCTGAAGTCCTTCTCTGTGTTATCTTGAATTTTTCGAGTTTTCTTAACACAGTTATTTTGAATTCTCTGAAAGGACACATATCTCTGTTTCTAAAAGGTTGGTCTCTTGTTCCTTAGTTCATTTGGTGAGCTCATTTTTTTTCTGGATGGCGTTGATGCTAGTAGATGTTCTTTGGTGTCTGGGCACCAAAGTTAGGTGTTTATTGTAGGCTTCACTATCTCTGCTTATTTGTAGTCATCCTTCTTGGGAAGGCTTTCGAGCTATTTGAAAGTACTTGGGTGTTGGGATCCAAGCTGTATCTTTTTGGGGGTGGGGGGCAGTTATGTTTTATAACCAAAAATTTCATCAATTCTCCATTCAATTATTCATTTCATATATCTGATCTACTTGCTTTCACAGAGAGGAAGAGCACAAAATATAGTATGGTCAATACTGAATTGATCAGGGTGATGGTGGGTAGAAATGAATATACAATACAAGGAAAATCTTCCTAGAGGCTTCACCAGAGTCTGGAAATGGGTTTATGTGTTCTCCTGATAAAAAAAAAAAAAAAAAAAAAAAAAAAAAAAAAAAAAAAAGGGAAAGGTATACATTTACTCTAGACAAACTAGGAATTTGAGTAAATCAGATAGTACTGTACATTTAGGAAACCATCACAAATACATACCAAAATGGTTCAAATTGATTAAATTGATGAAGGAATATGGAGATATATCTAGAGAAATAGGACACGGTTGACCTAAAAACAGTCTTATACAACATGAGTATGAGCTTGGTTTTTATAATTAAACATGCTGATTTATGAAAAAAAAAAAAACAAGATTCGGGATTATATGAGTTTTAGCAACTTTACTCTGAGAAAAATGTGTAAGATGAACAGAATAAGGCTGATAATATACAAAATGAGTCAAAAGGGATTACAATAATCCACGTGGGAAAGGGTAGGGTCATAACATTTACAATATTGAAACAAGAAGTTATATGGAGAAAACGCAAAAGAGATAGGATAGCCTTGATATTTGGTAACATTAAATGATGGTCATGAAGAAAAGAATAATTTGAGGAGCTTGTACGGTGTCATTCAGTATGATGACAAAGGAAGAACAAAATGTTTTCATTAGAGAAGATAGTAAAATTATTGAGTGGGAGTGAATGGGGAAAAAAAAAGGAAGTCAGCAAAAGTGGACTATTATTTGAGGAAGCCTGACTTTGAAGAAAGAATCAATAACACACATTCAGCAAATAATTTTCCAATGCCAGTTACTGTTCTAGGATCTGAGGATATTGTGATTAAAAACAAAAAGAGATAGGGAACTTGGGCAACAGCTGGAAAGACATAGTTGCTTCAGAAGGTGGATTCTTTTTTTTTTTTTTCTTAAGTTAGAAGAAACATAACATAATACTAAACTTCAGAGAGGAAGAGAGGAAAAAGAGAAAAATATAGAACAAGTCAGATAATACAAAAAAAATTAAGGCCCTTATTCCGGAGGTCATGTATACAAAGAAGGGGATCAAAAACACAACTGGATGCATTGTCTTTAAAATATAGGAGGGGTAGATACTGATTATGTCATATGCATGCCATTTTTACAATATTAGGATGAGATGCCCATGCAACAAATTCCCAAAGACCTAATTAAAATAGAAAGGTCCAGTGCTGAGAGAGGTGAGGTGTGAGGCTTGATTTAGTTCAGCCCTAAGTGTAATGAATCTACACTACAACCTTTCTGCTTAACATTCTAGAGGAAGTGTCTGAGTCTGTATGCTGGGTAGGAGTTATGGAGGTATTCACAAAGAGGGAGGGGTATTATTAACTGGGAGATAGAGAAGTAGGAGTATTTTTTATGTCATGGAGCTGCATTTTGCCAAGATTAAATGTTTATCGATTGATTGAATATGTGTTTTAAAAATTGGTACATTGGCGTAAATGAAGGAGCACATTTTAGACCTAGAGCTGTTAAGTCTTGAACTCAAGAGGCAACTACAAGGAGTTAGACAAATGAGCCCACCTTTGTATGACTGGAATGTTTAGAACATGTTGGGTACCTAAAGAGAGTATCATTAATGCCAGCCTGGAGTTAGACTGTAAAGTTTCTTTGCTGAAGTCTCTCCTGGAAATATTGCAGTCCCTGAGTTTCTATAGAACTTTAGATATTTTTTTCTATGACCCTTAACAGTTTCTAATATATATTTTAATTGTGTGTGTGTTAATTTCCTAAACACAGGGATATACATTAATTAAAGAACTAAATTGATATTATGATAGATTCACAGGTCTTTTAATATTTGTGTAAGACATATGACAAATCATTTTTATTTCACAATCTGTATTGCAACATAGTTTATAAATTAGGCTTTATTTTAAAAAGTGAAGGTTTATAAGGACAAAGCAATTTTCCATTTTGCAGAAGTGTGAAATATGCAAAGAAGGAATTCACAATACCTACTTCTATGGGCAATTTATTTTGTATATTTTATCTTTCTTAAGGGAAGTATTTAAAAATAGCAACTTGCAAAGTTTGAATTAAAGTAACATATAATCTTCTCAAGATTACCTCTTGTAAGCCAATAAACTCAGGAAACGTTTGAACAAATACTGTAATCCTAAGTAGTATTTAATTCATTGACATAAGTCATTATAATTTCTTCTCTTTTTTCCTCTATATCATCGTATCAATTTTCCTTGCTTTCTTTTCTGAAATTTTTTGTTGTGATATGTCATTTATATAAATATTCTCAGAATGTATATGTAAATTTTTAAGACTATAGTTGTCTTTCCATTTATGTTGGTATTTTACTTATTTTCATTAAATTTATTTATATGTTTTCTATAAAACAATTACACATATTTAGTTACATTTGTTCTTTTTTTTTTTTTCTTTTTTTTTTTTTTTTTTTTTGAGACGGAGTCTCGCTGTGTCACCCAGGCTGGAATGCAGTGGCCGGATCTCAGCTCACTGCAAGCTCTGCCTCCCGGGTTCACGACATTCTCCTGTGCCTCAGTCTCCTGAGTAGCTGGGACTACAGACGCCCGCCACCTCTCCCGGCTAGTTTTTTGTATTTTTTAGTAGAGATGGGGTTTCACCAGGTTAACCAGGATTGTCTCGATCTTCTGACCTCGTGATCCGCCCGTCTCGGCCTCCCAAAGTGCTGGGATTACAGGCTTGAGCCACCGCGCCTGGCCTACATTTGTTCTTGGTACTTTATTTTTGTCACCTTTATAAATGGAATTTTAAAGCACATATTTGCTAGCTGGTTGTCACAAGTACATAGCAGTAAACAGATATTTATATACTGTTTTTCAGAAATACTACCAAATTTTCTTATTAATTGTAATTAATAAGTTTCCAGTTTCTATTAATACTCTTAAATCATCTAGAAGTGATGATACTTCTCTGTCTTCCCTCCATTTTATACTTTTCATTTCTTTTCTTGATTTACTCCAATATACAGTGACTTCCATAAAAGTAGGTGTCGTAAACACCCTTACTTTGCTCTTCGTATTAAAAAGTATGTTTCTACCATTTATTCATTAAATTTCCCGCTTTTAGAATAAAAAAGCACCTATTTTGTCTGGAATTCTAAGCTTTTGATTATTTTGTTTTACATTATAAATGGGTTTTTAATTTTTAATCGGATTTATTGATGGGGCATCTATTGAGATGATCATATAATTTTTATCCTTCAATAAATTAATATAATGAATTGAAATTATTTAATTTCTCATGTAAAAATCATAATTTTATCCCTTGTATAAACACCAATTCAGCTTTTTTGGATGATTGTTTCTTGCTTTTCTTGGAGATTTTCAATTACATCATTGTCTTCATCTATTTTCATCTTAGTTTTAAACTAAAAGTATTCTAGAAAAAAAATATGGTCAGTTTGAGTCCAATATGTTTAAATTTGTTGAAGTTAGCTTTTGCTAGTAAATACTTAATTTTTATATATATTTTTAATTATTGAGTGCAGTTTTTTATGTGTTCATTTGTTCAAAGCTGTTATTTCTGCTGTTCAAATCATGTATATCCTTATTGATTTTGATCTATCAGTTTAATTAACTAATTACCGAGTGAAATGTGCTGAAATATCCAACAATAGTGGTGTTTTGTCAGTTTCTATTTTTTTTAAACCTTGTATAAGTTGAGGTTTCAGTAAGTGCATACAAATGTAGATTTTCATAATTCCTGGTGAATTAATTCTGTAATCAGTATAGAGCAAATCTGGTTATTTCTAGAAGTGCTATTGACTACAAGCATTTCATCTATTTTGTTTGATCATTGTAGATACATGATATTTCTGTTGGTATGTTCCTGTTACACTATTTTCCATTCATTGTTTTCCCAGTTCTCCATGATTTTAACTTCTCAGCCTGCTCCAATTTAGAGAATACAGGTGAAAGGTCTTAAAATCAATGCAAGATTTCTGTTGGTCTCATGACATGCAGGTGCCCTGGGTGGTGATTGCTAAGTGTGGGAGGGAGTGTTGACCAGGTGCAATGCAGAGCCCCAGGTGGGGGAAACTTGCTGAACTCGAAGAGGGGGAGAGGTACCGAGTTTCTAACTGTTGCATTTTTGAGCTTCACGTGTGATTAGGCATTACTAGGCAAAGTAGAAGTGCGCACAAGGTAAACCTACAGATGAGGGTGCTGTGTTTATTAAAGAGTGATGGTTCAGATTAAAATAAACACAGATACCCACAAACTGTTGAAGGACTTTCTGATATATCCACAATAAAAATATTGGTTTCAATTTGGACAATGACTCATTGCCTGTAAACCCTGGTTTGTTGAGGCTGATGTCCTTGGGTCTCACCTCATTTTGCAGACGAGTCTGTGCAGCTTCAAAATACAAAGCCAGAGTTTGAGATGCAGCAGCCACTCTCCCCAGCTCCTCCTGTCTGCCCTGTTGTGAAGTTGAAAAGCCTCTGCTTTTTATGACATCATTCCTGTTCTCATTCAGTCCTTGAGTTTACTTCAAAGCAGTATTCAACTATTTCAATAGAAGTGTTTGTGTATTTTTGTTGTGTTTCCTTTGTTTATCTCTGATTCCTCAACCAGTTAGAGAGATATTTATTTCCTGGAAGAGATTACAGAGTCCAAGTTCACTAACACTGCCTAGCAAAGACGAGCTGCCCTCAAGGAGATAATTACCCAAACAACTGTAAAACAGAAGTAAAACAGAAGCTGTTTCTTTTGCCTGGTTGTGCAACACCATCTTATGTTTCAAACAGAAGAACCTTGGATGTCCTTGATTAGTACATGATTAGTTAGTTTATCTTCAGTAGTTTAAACCAGATGCTTATTACCTGGGCAACAGAAAGTGTAAAGACTTACTCCACGTATTTAACCTTATACTACAGCTCATGTTAGCTCTTTGCCAGAGAAATTAAAAATGAAAAGCTATGAGAAATTGCTATGGATTAACTTGTGTTCCCCTAAAATTCATGAGTTGAAGTCATAAATTCCAATGTAACTATGTTTGGAGATAGGACTTTTAGAGGGGTAGTTAAGATTAAATGAGCTCATCAGATGTTACTCTAATCCACTATGCCTGGTGTCCTGATAGGAAGAAAAAATAAGAGGAAAGGCCCAGTTAACTGGCCATCTGAGAACCTAAGAAAGAGGCCACAGAAAAAAACAAATATGCGGGCACACTGATCTTGGACGTCTAGCCTCTAGAACTGTGTGAAAATAAATTTCTGTTGTTTAAGCCACCCAATATTTGAGATTTTGGTATGGCTGTCCTAGCCAATTAATATAAGAACTTAATAATTTTAGAGCATGAGTTAAATAAAATGTATTGCTGTTAACAGTTTTTGAGTATCCTTGATGTGCCTTTTAAGAAAAATGAGACTGACAGTTCCATACCATGCTCTGGCCTGCACCCATGTGCATTGTTTTGATATTGCGATTTCTCTACAAATGAGTAAGAAGCCTACCTGAAATCGTGCTGCTTTGTCTTTAACACTAGATGGGTTTTTGTGGGAATTCTGAATTACTTTTCTGATGTTGATAAGATTAAATGCCACAATGTTTATCTATGTATCCAGAGAGACTAAGAACTGAAGTTATGAGTGTAGCCAGTCAACAGTGAATAATTATTGAAAGCCTAAGTCCTCTTAGTAAGCCTTATTCATAGTCAGTGAAACAAAGAAGAAGAAAGTGGATATTATTGACCTAAGTTTAGAATACCCTTCTGATGGAGAAACAAAGACTCTTCTAACAAAAGAAGTACATATTTATGCAGGAAGTACAGAGCATCTCAGCCAAAAGGTATATTTTTCTAGGGGGCAGGGTTGTTTATTTTTGGTACCTGTCACCTTCTCTATGGATTTCCACTGTGGCTTCAATTTATCTTGCTGCTATATTCTAGCTTTATTGAGAGGTTTCTTGGCACCATTTCATTATACTCCAATGTCACTCATGTCCTTAGACTGGTCAGCTTGAGATTTACCTTTCCTTAATTCTCCTTGACGCCTAGTAATATTGCCTAATGGTTTTGGAAGTCTCATCTTGCCCTAAGGAGCAACCAGTTATGTCTGTCAGAACTGAAAGTACCCACATAGCATTTTTCCTGTTAGTTTATCCTACAGAGAAGTGAGGCAGGAGTAATAGCCAACAAAAGAAGTGACATCTCAATATCATCTTAATGGACTTGAGGATTCACTAAGATTCAAATATTAGCTAAAGCTGCTTTTTGTTGGACCTCTGATCCATGGAACCTATTTTATTGGCTGTTTCTTTGATACTTATTGAAACATCAGACATATATTTTTGCTTTTAATTTTTATACTATTTTTGGCATAAAATACATTCAGAAATATCTGCATCTTCTGGAGAAATGGATTTAACTGGTATGTGTTAATTGATGGATTCTATGAATTTGTTTTAATACACAGCAATAAAATTATGTAAGTATTCAAACAATATTTTCTGATAAGCCATAATTAAGTATTCTAGATATATAACTAAACTTTACATTTGTAAGAATTGATTTGGCAGCTATTTTGTTCCATCTGATCTATGTTCCATTCTTCACTCTCAGTTTTGGGAGGATAATCATTGAGGAATCCATCAGCAGCCTCCTTTGACCATTGGTATTTAGTTGGATTACTCAATGAGGATTTCCAGTAAATCATAGGGAGTGCAGGGAATGAGTTTAAGATATTTACACCCGTGGATTCCTCCTCAAAATGTCATCTTGAACTATACTCAAAGAGGCCTCCTTAACATAACTCTTACCTTGCATTAACTGTTCCCATCTCTACAACTTTGGACCTGGAGGTAATAATAGTTTTAATGATTCTAAGCCTGGGTAATTGTGCTTCTCCTAAACCAACTCAAACTTTGTAAATGGTCCATTTACTAATAAACTCCCTGAAACTAGAAAAGCTGAGATACCATCTTTATCCTGTTTGAAACTTGACTAGTAGAATTGGAAATGCTATTCTACTTCCATTTACTCTAACTTCTGACATATATTTGTTTTATTTCTACACATATATCCTCTTATTTTCATTGCCTATTTTTTGCCTTTCTTCTTTCTTGTCCTGTTGTTTTATAAGTTGAACTCCCA
The DNA here is from genome assembly GCF_049350105.2 of Macaca mulatta. NCBI lineage: Eukaryota > Metazoa > Chordata > Mammalia > Primates > Cercopithecidae > Macaca > Macaca mulatta. Next base: position 28,559,560 of record NC_133410.1, on the reverse strand, counting down.
CCCTTTTTCCCTTTCTATTTATCCCTTTTAATTTTTTGAGGAAGTTAAATACTCTTAACTTAGTCTTCTCTTTATAACCCTAGCTATTTTTACATGAGTATTTAAACAAAAAATAATCAACATTTTCTCTAGCTTTTTTGATAATACATGTAACTGAACAATTTAATTCTGTCTCTCTTTCAAAATTTTTATAGTATTGTAGCTCAGTATTCTGTTCCATTATTGTCCCACACCCATGGAAAAATTGGTGTTATTATAATGGCTTCCTATTACCATTCCTTGGGTAGTTCTATCAATATAGTTGTCATTATCAATTAGTTCACTATTTCTATTCACATATAAGATCTCCCATGTAGAATCATTTTTCATATACTCAAAGTATACAATTTTAGACTTTGCTTTAGCAGAATAAACTGTTTTGTTTATAATTGTACATAGTTATTTCCTTTTTCATCCACAAAACATGGTTTAGCTGTTTATTGAAATTTAGATTGACAAATTCCTTTCCCTCAGTCTGCTGGAAATGTTCTTTTTCTTTATTCTGGCCACCATTATTGCATTTGAGAGATTATCCACCAGACTTTTTTGTGAATAATCTGCCTTTTCTTTATTGCAACTTTTAAAAATCTTTCTTATATTTCTGATCTTTTGTAGTTCAGCTAAGATATGTATAGCTTTATTTATTGGTTGGTTGGTTGGTTGAATGGTTGGCTGGATTTACTATCCTACTTGCTGTTTATTGGATTTCCAGTATCTGCTTCTTGGAAGAGAAGGACATTAACAGAAAAACTTGTGAAATTTGAGTAAGTTATATGCTTTTTTTTGTTTGTTTGTTTGAGACGAAGTCTCATTCTGTCGCCCAACCTGGAGTGCAGTGGTGCGATCTCAGCTCACTGAAGCCTCCTTCTCCGGAGTTCAAGTGAATCTTCTGCCTGATACTCCCGAGTAAGTGGGACGTGCAAGTGCCACCATGCCTGGCTAATTTTTTTTTTTTTTTTTTAGTAGGAACGGGGTTTTACCATATCGGCCAGGCTGGTCTCAAACTCCTGACCTCGTGATCCACCCGCCTCAGCCTCCCAAAGTGCTGGGATTACAGGCATGAGCCACCGTGCTTGGCCAGTTCTATGCTTTTAAAAACAGTATTGTCTCAAAGCTAATTTATTGATTTTGGGAACTGTTCCATACTATATAAGATGTTAACATAAGAGAAAGCTGAGTGAAATATATAACTGTACTATTTACTCTTCAGTAGAAAGACAACTATCCCAAATTTAATATAAAAAAATATTATCTTGGAGTTACCAAAATATAACATATAGCAATTACATATCCTATCTATGAAACTATCTATAAACCAAGTTGTGACAAATGATTAAAGATGAAATGAATGGCATTAATATATGACATAAATGAAAATAAGAAAACGATAAATTACAATGCCAAAGCACAAATAGTAATTTAAAAAATAAATAAATAAATAAATAGCAAAAAATCATTGAATGTGATTATATATGTAATTTAAGGTGAAAATATCATGCATCAGCATAATATGCAAAATGAAATGCTATCATAGATTATTTTTAAATTACAGTATATAGAAGGATCTGACAGAAACTACGCAGTAGTAGATGGTAGTAAACAGCATCTCTTTCTCAGTTCTGATAAGTTAGAAAAGACAAAAATTAATATAAAGAGAAAATCTAAATCAATCTTAGTGATAATGTTGAATATCTATCTCTATTTGTATTTAATTTATGGTTCAGCCAAATAAATACACTGCTTGCATTTCCAGTAGAAGAAATTAAAAGACGGAACTGATCGCATAAGTGATAAATGAATTTAGAAGCCAAGCCGTGATTATGACACAACTCAGATTAGAAACAAGAGGCAACTACCACCTGAAGGGTATGAAGGGTCTTAGAAAGAGGTAAAATTGCCTCATGCCAGTTCTGTGGGATCTGGAGCCACAGAGAGAACGACTGTTTTGTTGAACACTGGAGCCCGGAAGAAGATAACCCCTGTTTTGAAAGTTTCATCTAATAGAAAGCAAAAGAACAAAATAGACCTTAATCTCCTGTTGACTTTTCTAGTCTCTCACCAGTAGGTCTATTTGGGATATTCTTGTCAGAAGAAAGTTGAAAAAAAGAGTATAGCAAATGAATTTTGCAATTGAAAGGTGATAACTGGATTTAAAAGCAAACCTACAGTAACACTCATGTTATGTCCACATAAGGAGAAGAAACATTTATGTAATCATATTCTACAGATCAGAGATAGTAGACTGGTTATGTTTTTAAACACTTATGTATTTTAAACAAAAATAGAGGAGAACATAGGAGAATGAATATAATTGAATTTCTGCTCTCATATAGGGAGACACTTTTTATTTACAAGGGCAAAAGAAGAAAGTATAAATGATATTTTAGGTTTTTATTTTTTCAATTTCAACTTTTGTTTTAGATATAGGGGTACTTGTGCAGGTTTGTTGCATAGGAATACTGTGTGATGCTGAGGTTTGGAGTATGGAGCTTGACACCCAGGTAGTAAGCATAGTACCCAATAAATAGTGCATGCTCTCTTCCTTCCATCCCCCCTCTAGTAGTCAATAGTGTCAGTTGTTCCCATATTTATGTCCATGTATACTGAGTGTTTAGATCTCACTTATAAGTGAAAACATGCAGTATTTTAGTTTTCTGTTCTGGAACTAATTTGTTTAGGATTATGGCCTCCATGTTATTGCAAAAGATATGGTTTCATTTTTTATATGGCTGTGTAGTATTCCATGGTGCATATGTAACAAGTTGTCTTTATCCAACCCACCACTGATGGGCAGCTTGGTTGATTCTATGTCTTTGCTGTTGTGAACACAGTGATGGATATGAGAGTGCATCTGTCTTTTTGGTAAAATGATTCATTTTCCTTGGGATATATACCCAGTAATGCGATTGCTGGGTTGAATGGTAGCTGTGTTTTAAGTTCTTTGATAAATTTCCTGACTGTTTTCCAGGGGTTGGACTAATTTACATTTCCACCATCAGTGTACAAGAGTTCCCATTTTTGTGTAGCCTCACCAGTATCTGTTGATGTTTTACTTTATCATCGTAGCCATTCTGACTAATGTGAGATGGTATGTCATCATGGTTTTGATTTGCATTTCTTTGATAATAATGAATCTAATCATTTTTTCATATTGGGTAAAGGACTCCTATTCATTACGTGCTGCCGTGATAACTGGCTGACCAACATAGAAGATTGAAGCTAGGCCCCTGCCTTTCAATGTGTACGGTAATTAACTCAAAATGTATCAAAGATTTAAATGTAAGACCCCAAACTATACAAACCCTAGAGGATAACCTAGAAAATACTCTTCTTGACATGGACCTTGGCAAATAATTTTTGGCCGTTACCAAAAGCAATTGCAACAACAACAACAAAAAATAGAAAATTGGGACCTAATTAAACTAAAGAGCATCTACATAACAAAATAAACTATCAAAAGAGTAAACAGGCAGCCTATGAAATGGGAGAAGATTGCAAACTATGCACCTGACAAAGGTCTACTAATTATTATTTATTTATTAAGTACTCTATAGAGAACTAAAATCAACAAGCAAAAAATAAATAATCCCATTAAAAGGAGAGAACATAAACAGTCAATTCTACCAAGAAGATTTTGGCTTTTCTAATCATGAATAATTGCTGTAGTTTGAAAGCAATAGAATTAAAAGACACATAAATGCTTTGCCTTTTTGAGGAATTTTATATAATTCTTTAAGGGGAACTAGCTAATCTACAAGTGAACACTGTGGGTGTTCTGATCTCCAGGATCATTTTTGGTATTATTATGTACCCCCTCTTAATTTCTGATTTTTTTTTTCCTTTAAAGATTATACTTTCTATTCTCCTTGCAGAGATGTCATAGCACTATGGAATCTGCTTAAAAGTTACATCTGGAGTCTATTCTCCTCTCCCTTCAAAGACTTTTAGCCCAAGATCAGTACGTTGGAGCAGCAGAACTCGGTAGTCCTGCCCCAGATTGCAAAAAAGTTGAGGTATAATTTACTCTTGAGCATGTCCTTGAACATCAGAGCATAATTCCTTCCATGAGAGTTTGTATGACTTTGCACATTTGCTTGCCTTCTTCCCCTTCATCTTTTCTCTTTCACCTCACTTGCATCTCCTGAAAGTACTACCTTCGTAAGTCACTTGCCTGTGAAATCTCATGAATTCTGTCATCAGACTTTGCATGTGGAGAATGCAATCTTAAGGAAGACAGTATGGATAATTTGAAGGTAGAATTGGTGGGGAGGACAGAAATTTGATTATTAATAGGTAGATCTTGCTACCAACCGTCCCTCAAATGTTTAGAGGGAGAGATAAGTCGAGAAGTTCACTGTTTTAGATATTATTCAGAGGATGGTGAAAAGTGTTGGAGAGTCTAAGCAGAGTGGCTAAGCAGAATGGCTTTGGAGTAATGGTTTAGAACTTTTTTCTTTTTCCTTTCTATTCTTGTCAGATAGAAGAGCTAAGTGTATGAGCTAAGTGTAACAGTGAATGGATGAATGGATGGAAAAAGGATAAGGCTAGATTCAGGGATACCATGTCTATTCGTCAGAGTTCTCTAGAGGTACAGGAATCACAGGATAGATGTATATGTGAAAGAGAGTTTATTAAGGAGTATCAACTCACAAGATTACAAGGTGAAGTCCCACAATAGGCCATCTTCAAGTTGCAGAGCAAGGAAACCAGTTCGAGTCCCAACACTTCAAAAACAGGGAAGCCAACAGTGCAGCCTTCAGTCTGTGGCTGAAAGCTCAAGAGCCCTTGGAAAACTACTGGTATAAGTCCAGGAATACAAAAGCTGAAGACCTTGTTCAAGAGTCCAGTGTTCGAGGACAGGAAGCATCCAGCACAGGAGAAAGATGAAGGTCAGAAGACAACCAGTCTCATCTACCTGCTTTCTTCTAGCCACATTGGCTGCTGATCATATGGTATGCATGCAGAGCAAACTGAGGTTGGGTCTGCCTCTTCTAGGCCACTAACTCAAATGTTAATGTCCTTTGACAACACCCTCACAGACACACCCAAGAACAACACTTTGCAACCTTCAATCCAATTAAGTTTATACTCAGTATCAATCATCACACCATGCAAAAGGTTGCTGATATTAAAATAAGAGAAGATAGCAAACTAGTAGGATTAGATATATGGTATATGTAAGAAGGGAAATTTTTAAAAAACTGATCCTGAAGATTCTATTTGGCCAGTTGGATCAATAACTTTATTGACAGCTAGAAATGGACCACTTCAATAGTTTAAAAGTGATATTTCTCCCTCACCCTTTCCTGTGGCCTCTATTCTCCACATCTGGTCATCTTTTTATAAAACTTGTCAATCTAAAACTTGGAGATAAGCTGAAAGCAAGTTGATCTGATTAGTTACTGAGAAAATAAAACGATGTGTAAGTTAGAAAATTCTCCCTGATGCAAGACTCACACAATAATTGTCATCTTATAAAATTTATAATAGCAGTATTCGAGTAAACTTCTTATACAAAGAAAGAGTGTGCTATTGACATTTTAAGGAATGTATATTAGTGTGTACCTTTAGATGATGAGAAATATCATTATTATGATTTAGCAATCTAAATTACATTTTACCATTGGTAACGAAGACTAAAATGCTTAAAAATGTAGTCATAAAATTGAGGCTAACAGGGGAATGTCATTTCATCTACAGTAGTCTCCCTAACAAGTAATTGCTTTGTGTTGCCCAAACAATATTTTTCTCAGTGCTCCTGCTATAGTGTCTGTCAAAGGCCCATCATAATTCTCTATAATAAACTCTATTTCCTAGAAGCCCATGCACTGGTCAGACAAATAAACATTGCATGACATTTTTCTTGCAGAATGTGGTCTTGTTCTGAAAGCAATTTTCCTTGTATAATTTCTATTTGAAAATCCATTCATTTGTGACAGCAGTGTAAAAAGAACATTAATTTTAGTACTCTGGAGATTGTTTTCTTCGTGGTCAGTGCAACACTGCTGATGATAGTGGGGACACTGTGAACTTGACAGCCTACTGACAGTCTCTCAGGAATGGGACTATTAGGGAGCCTCAGAAAAGGGCTTCATAGGCCATGCCCAGCATCTCATGCCTGTAATCCTAGCACTTTGGGGGGCCAAGGCAGAAGCATCACCTGAGATCAGGAGTTTGAGACCAGCCTGACCAACATGGTGAAATCCTGTCTCTACTAAAAACATAAAAATTTCTGGGCATGGTGGTGCTTGCTCGTAATTCCAGATACCTGGGAGGCTGAGACAGGAGAATTGTTGGAACGCAGGAGACGGAGGCTTCAGCGAGCTGAGATCATGCCACTGCACTCCAGACTGGGTGACAGAGCTAGGCGCCATCTAAAAAGATAAGAAAGAAAGAAAGAAAGAAAGAAAGAAAGAGAGAAAGAGAGAAAGAGAGAAAGAGAGAAAGAGAGAAAGAGGGAAAGAGAGAAAGAGAGAAAGAGAGAAAGAGAGAGAGGAAGGGAGGGAAGGAAGGAAGGAAGGAAGGAAGGAAGGAAGGAAGGAAGGAAGGAAGGAAGGAAGGAAGGAGCTTCATGCGACTTTGATGTGCCTAGTTTGAGATCCCATGTATGAAAAACTAAGTGTGTTTTAGAGGGCATACTCCCCTTCAACAGTGAGGATGGCCACTTTTGTAAAGTGAAGTGTCTTCTCTCTTGAGTGATTTTTTTTTTTTTTTTTTTAATTAGAGAGGTGTCCAGTTGGAATTTGGGAACTTATAAAGACTTAAAATGGCAGACACATGTGGAAGTTGCAAATGTCCTAATACTATAAAATGCTCTTCGGCTAGAGGCAATTACATGAGACATATTTTTGTAGAAGTGCATTTTCCAGGAATAAATGACATTGTACTGTGTAACTCAAGATATCTCAAGCTGGCTATGAGTAATACTTACCAGACGTGATTTTAAAGTACTGACTGCTAGGTCCCAAACGGAAGTTTTCCTCTAAGGGATGATTTTTTTGTTGTTCTTGTTGTTTGTTTTTTGTTTTTTGAGACAGAGTCTCACTCTGTCCTCCCGGCTGGAGTGCAGAGGCAGGATCTCAGCTCATTGCAACCTCCGCCTTCTGGAATCAAGCAATTCTCCTGCCTCAGCCTCCCAAGTGACTGGGATTATAGGCACCCACCACCACGCCGGGCTAATTTTTGTATTTTTAGTAGAGACGGTGTTTCGAGATGTTGGCCATACTGGTCTCAAACTCCTGACCTCAAATGATATGCCCACCTTTGCCTCTCAAAGTGCTGGGATTAGAGGGATGAGCTACCACAACCAGCCAACATCTATTTTTAAATGGAATTTGTGTTACTTATAATAAGATGACTTAGGGACAACACCAGGGTTGTGTTTAAAAATATGAATTTTGATAGAAACATTGATATTTCTGACAATGAATGTCATTTCTTCACCTGACTTCTCAATGATATCAAGAAAATATTTAATCTGCAGGTCTCAAGCCCTGCCCTGCGGGGAGGAGGCTGAGGCCCTGTGAGAATTCCAATGTGGCTCTGGCGGGCCGGCAGCACCGGGGTGGAGATTGCACCCTCCGCAGCTGCTGGCCCAGGTGCTAAGCCCTTGACTGCCTGGGGCCAGCGGCGCCTGCTGGCCAATCTGAGTGCGGACCTGCCAAGCCCGTGCCCACTCGGAACTCGCGCAGGCCCGCCACCACGGTGAGCAGCCTTGTTCCTGACCGTGCGGCTCCCTCCACACATCCTGGTAAGCAGAGGGAGCAGACTCCAGCCTCGACCAGCCCAGAGAGGGGCTCCCACGGTGCAGCGGTGGACTGAAGGGCTCCTCAAGCGCAGGCAGACTGGACGCTGAGGCCTGAGGAAGCACCGAAAGCGAGCGAGGGCTGCTAGCGCCTTGTCACCTCTCACCATGGGCCAATTTCATTAATAATTTTGTCCCCTCCATAGCGTCTGCTTATGTTTCTAAGTCTCTGGCAATTAGCACTAAAGTATCAATACATAATCAATCTATGTCCTCCTCCCTCTTTCTAGTTTGTGGATGTTCTTCTTCCTCCAGAGTCAAAGAGGTTCTTTCTTCCATTCAAATCGCCAGCCTTCACTCATGCTCTACTGAAAAATCAGATTAATTACGTTGACAGGTTTCCAGCTTTGAAGCTCAGAAGTCTTTTAGGGTAATCTCTATGGTAACAGATCCAGGTTGTAAAGTGAGTTGTTACAACAGAAACCATTTATCTCTCGTGATGTGTAGAGGAGTCCCAATATTTAAAAACAATGTTTTCCTCTTTGCTGAAGGGATCATGAAGGGGGAGGGGAGAAAGATGATAAATACATGACAACAGAATAAGATGAGACAAGATGTCCTCTTGTGTTACTCACGATTGTATTGTTAAAAGAAATGCTGTTTTTTTTTTTTTTTTCCTTTGTTTTATTTTTTAAGATGGACTCTCACTCTGTTACCAAGGCTGGAGTTCAGTGGAGCGATCTCGGCTCACTGCAGCCTCTGCCTTCTGGGTTCCAGTGGTTCTCCTGCCTCAGCCTCCTAAATAGCTGGGATTATAGGCCTGCCACCACGCCCTGCTAACTTTTGTATTTTTAGTAGAGGCAGGATTTCACCATGTTGGCCAGGCTAGTCTTGAACTCCTGATCTCAAGTGATCCACCACTGAAAGTGCTGGTATTACAAGTGTGAACCATCATGCCAGGCCTGTTTTTTTTTTGGTTGTTGTTGTTTTTTTGTTTTTATGGTTTTTTTAAATTAAATGTTTATTTGCTATATAATTTCTACCCGAGTCAGACTGTTGTCTGTAGAAGGAAACTAAAGTGAAAAAGCAAATAAATATTCAATTAAGGATTAAATTAAACCTCAGAAACATTTGCTTAGCAATACTGCTGTTTTTTAACATGAAATTACTTTGATTTTATGTTGTGGTTAAAATATTTTAAATTACGTGTCATGAACCCATATTTTATTTCAGCCTAAATACAATAGATCAGTGACCCACTGCTTATTAAAGGTGTGTTGTGTTTTGGCATTAAGTGCTTCATGTGCACTGTTGCATTGATTTATTTATCTTCACAACCAACTAATGAGGTAGGTTATATTTTTATTTTTACATTATGAAATTAAGCTCCATAGAAATTAAATATATTGGTCACATAGTTTCTCAATATAAAACTTTGCCTAATGGTCAGCAGCTCACAGAGATTTGAATAGACTTAGACTCCCAAAGAAATCTGAAAGGTAGTACAAAGAAATCTTCCCCTGGATAACCTCACTAGCTATACTATAAAATAAGCTATTTCAGTGACTTCATAAAATAGTGAATATTGAAAAGTATCGAGACAAATTAAAAGTGTCTAGAACATACAGTTGCTACTGTTACTTAAAACTATTATTCCTTGTATTTGCTGCCATTGTAGCATAAAAAAGTTAAGCCTAGCAGAGATTTACTCAAGGTTACATGTTTTAAGAAAAAATAGAAAGTGGTTTCTGAAAATACTAAAGTTACCTAAGGTTTGTGTGTATGTAAAGCTCACACTTATCAATTAAACTTAATTAACATCAAAATACTGGTACAGTATTTGTCCTATATGGCCCCAAAGATCAGGAAAAAGAATGTATGCCATGTTATATAAACTGTCTGATTGCATAGAAAACAATTAGCTCATACCAACTTGATATGTCAGGAACTGGTGACATTATAATATTGAAGTTACATTGGTTCTTGGATGATGTCTTACAAGGTAAAGTTATAAGCAATTGAGTAACAACAAATGAGCACAAAGTAAAGTATAAAGCTGAACACAGGAGATCTTGGAGGGTTATAAATACTATATACGTATATATAGTATTATACAAAGTATGTAGAGTAGAATATGTATATATCATATATGTATATATTTACAGACACATATACACATACACACATATATATGGTGTATACGTACCATATACATATACACATACATATATACATATACACACCTGTATACACACACACACACACACACACATATATATGTGGTATAAATAACTCCTTCTTAAGTGTGGTCCTGTAATATGTGTTAGAACTGTTTATGTTATACCTCTCCTTTTATTAATAAGGCAAACACAGAGCCATTTCTAACTTCATTATACTTTGTATAAATCCTGCAATTGCTTCCCCACCAGCAGCTTCTGTTGTTGACATCCTCCAAATTTTGTTTCTCTAACCAAGTGCCTCAATTTTTTACTTTGCCTGCTTTTCCTCACACCTTGTTTAAACTACCTTCACAATTTTAAGGTCAGGGTTTATATTTATTGCCCTATTTATGTATTTGAGTTGAACATGTATTTTAAGCAATGTTTGTGTGCAGGTGCGCTATTTTTCACCCAGAAATACTGATGACATCACACATTTTTATTCTGGTAACATACAATAAATAATGATATTGCAAAGACATTTATTGTGATTATAAAACTATTGCCGAAGGCATCCGCCAGTTGCATCAGATCTGCTGAAACATTATTTCATCCATTTCTGATTGAGTGAGGCAACACTGAATAACAGGTACACTTTCATGTTATGAGGAGCCCAGACTTAAGAGTTTGGAAGTATTTTATGATCTCCAGTAAACACTTGACATGAAAGACTATAATTAAAATTGTTATAGATTTTTATAAACTGTGTATAGACTCTTCATCGCCTTAGCTATAAAGATGTATATGCAAAAGAAATTCTTTATTTGTCTACACTCTAGAGTGAGGATCGTCTTTGATGTTTAGATGAAGCCACTACCCTGCTTTCTTCTTTATATTTGTGCTGGGAATATTGTTCAAAAACATGATGCTGCTGCTCATTGATCTGCCTACTCAGAATCACTTGAAGGCCTCCACATTCAAAAGCGGTTCTCAAACAACTATCTGTGGAGGCACATGTGTTCCGGTGAAGCGCCCCATGAGACGTAATATGCAGAAATGAGGAAATACACGTAGACTCAGACTTCTGCAGCAACCAGTATATGTATTTATACCTACATGTTTGAAAAGTCTCCTGTATTGAATTTCAATTATGAAGAAAAGAAGAAAGTAACCGACTTAAGTCTTCAAATTAAAATTAGCCGTATGCTACATTACCCTCAAATTGGTCTGAAATTCATAGTTAGGTCAATTTAGTTGAAATATTTATATGCCATAAAATGTTCAGAGAACCCCCACTATATTTATGATAATGAGATTAGCTTACATTTTGTTTTATTAATATTTTTATAGATATTGTGTAGATACTGAAAATTTTCTTCTCTTTTCTTCTTTCTAACCCAATTATCAGAAGGAAAATATACAGCACAATTACACTACCACTTTATTTTTCCAGCTTTATTGAGTTATGGTTAACAAATAAAAATTGTATACCATATGTTTAAAATGTACAGGCTGATGTTCGCCTCTGTACATTGTGAAGCAATTACCACAATTAAGCTAAATAACATAATTATCACCTCACATAGTTTCAATTTTCTGCATGTGCTGAGATGCAAGTTCAACTCTTAGCAAATTTCAGGTATAAAACACAGTATTATTTAATTATAGACACTATACTGTTATGTTATATCTCCAGAACTTATTCATCTAATAACTGAATATCTGTGTTCTGACTAGTTTCTCTCTAATTCCCCAACCCCTAGCCCTTGAGCCCTTAGGAACCATCATTCTACTCTTTGCTCTTGTGAATTTGACCTTTATAGAGTCCACATGTTAAGTGAGATCAGTCAGTATTTGTCTTTCTCTGTTTAGTTTATTTCACTTAGCATAATATCCTACGGCTTCATCCATGTTATCCTAAATGACCTGAATTTTTTTAGGACTGAATAATGTTTATGTTTATATATTATATATAATAAATAAAATTAATATGTATATATATTCATATATACATCACATTTTTACATTGTTTAAATCCACTCATCCATTGATGAACACTTAAGTTCTTTCAATGTCTTGGCTATTGTGAATAATGTTGCCATGAACATGGGAGTGCAGATACCTCTTCAGCATACTGACTTCATTTATTTTGAGTACACATGGAAAAGTGGGATCGTTGGATTATAGGGTAGTTCTATTTTTAACTTTTTGAGGAACCCCTATACTGTTTTCCACTTAGAGCTGTAACAATGTACATTTCTAGCAACATTATAGAAGGGTTCCCTTTCCTGGACATTCTCACCAACACTTACTCTCTTTTGTCTTTTGGTAATAGCTATTCTACTAGGTATGAAGTGGCATCTCATTGTGGTTTTGATTTGCACTTCCCTGATGATTAGTAAAGTTAGGCACCCTTCCATAATCTGTTGGCTCCTCTTTTGTCTTCTTTGCAGAAATGTCTATTGAGTTTATTTCCATATTTTAATCATGCATTTGTGCTTTTTGCTATTGAGCTAAGTTCTTTATATATTTTGGAAATCAATGCCTTATCAGATATATGGTTTTCAAATATTTTTCTTATTGTATGGGTTGCCTTTTCAATGTGTTGATTGTTTCTTCTGTTGTGCACAATTATTTTTATTCTGAGGCAATTCTATTTGTCTATATTTGCTTTTGTTGCCTGTGCCTTTAATGTCATATCCAAAATATCACTGCCTGGAGCAAAGTCAAGAAGATTTCCCCTATGTTTTCTTTTAGGAGGTTTATGGTTTCAGATGATACTTTTAAAGTCTTTAATACATTTGAGTTGATTTTTGTTGATTGTGTGAGATAAGGTTCCAATTTCATTCTTATGCATGTGGATGTCCTCAATAACCCGCTCTTTATAATGGATAGATCATCTAGACAGAAAATCAATCAGAAAATAGCAGAACTTAACAACACTATAAATGAAATAGACCTCACAGACATATACAAAACCTTTCTTTCAAAAGCAAAAGAATATACAATTCTTCTCAGGGGCACATGGGACATTCTCTATGATACACCACATGTTAGGCCATAAAACAAGTTTCAACAAATTCAAGATGGCCCTACCTCTTTTGAAACCTAGGCCAAGTAGTTTAACATCTTATTGTTCTCCCGTTTTCTTCAGACTTTTCCAATAATATTTTTGGAGCATCTACTGAATTATGTTCTGTATTATATAATATATATGCATATATATGTATTTTATATATGCATTCTTTTAATATACAGGCATATGTATTATATATAACGCATATTATTTCTAACTACTAAGGGCACTTTTCAACTGCCTGCAATCCCAACATGTATATTGAAGGCAAAAAAAGATATCTGGAGTGGACTTCAGCCTTTGGAGGGAGATTGGCAAGTTGGCAAGTTCTGAAAGAGCCTCAGTCCTGGGATTAACAATGGGATGTTAGAGATTTATCTGAGTGGATATACAGTGGATGTACCAAGCTAAAGATCAGCTATGATAACAAGTCAGTTACAGTAAAACATGCTCTAGTAATAAGGCAGTAGTAGTACATTCAATAAAACTGAAAAAAATCTTAATTATATTAGTAGCTATAGTAGCTTGATATTGATTACAGAGCGCTATAGTTTTTTCCCTTGATTCTGAAAAGTGGGGCAAGGCCAGAATTTGCAAACAGAGTTCCAATGAGAGAATTGAAAAGTGGTCTGGTCATGACAGCATTTCTCTATGTATAGCTTTTTTGTCAACTAGAAACATGCTTCTACCAAAGTAATCAGTAAATTTAATATACTAATTTCAAATCATCAAGTCCACCATTAGAGGAAAACAATATGCAACTAAGGAAGCCAGTGGAAAAAAACACAGCTGAGAATGACATACATTTTGGTTACTTCAGATGTGCTATCTTTATAGAAGAAGTTTTCTTTTCCCTCCCTCCCTTCCCTTCTTTCCTTCCTTCCTTCTTTCCTTCCTTCCTGCCTTCCTTCCTTCCTTCCTGCCTTCCTTCCTTCCTTCCTTCCTCTCCTCTTTCCTTTCCTTCCTTTTTTTTCTACATAAAAAATCCAAAATGTATATACAATTTGTTGACTGCAAAGTACATGTAAGCAGTACCTCAAAATTGGAAATACAACTACAATGGTGAGAACATCCTAAAGGTTTCAAAACGTTTGAGATCTGTTGCACACCTTCTGAACATGTTACCGATACCTGAGTGGGTATTTATGGACATTTTCAACAGTTCTTACTTTTTTCAAGATGTCATGTAAAATGACAAAACAAGCTTCTTATGAATGAGGCCATTCACATTAAAGGTATAACTTTAAAGGAAAAAAGAGAGCTCAATTTAAGTGGGCAATGGGGGAGAAGAAACATAGGAAACTAAAGAGCTAGCTAGCTGATGATGAGCTTAAGAGAGGTGCTTGAAATTGCTATAGACAAAAGTGACACTCAGAGAGCATGTAGAAACCCAGCTTCAAGCAAAGTATTAACTTTCTGAAAGGACTGCAGCCAACATGCCATCCTGATATAAAGCCTTCAGAAATGAGGATTCTATTTATCAACAATGTCATGTTGCAGCCCACAAGGTGAAGAGGTGAAGAATTGGAGCTGCCAACAGTGACAAGAGATAACGTATCTAACTTTTAATCTAACTTTTACACATGGATAGTTGCACTGTCAATAAAGTGATTTTTCTCAGTGTCCTTCCCGGAAGGCTGAGATTTTTATTTACCACTACATGGAGCCACTTTCAATTGAAACAAGTCAATGTTTTAGGATTAATCATTATTATCACCTGTCTTGGTCATTAAATTATAATACTACAGGCATCAAAAATATCTAAAGTGCCTGAAGTCATCAAATATCAAGAAAATGTTTCTGATGACTGTAATGTAGAATTGTAAGACCAGTAACTCAACACTATTAATAGACAATTTATAACATGAGATTTAAGAATATTGGAAAAGAGTCTTTTTAAAGTTGTTAGCAAGATCTTTAATATGACTGTAACAAGACTTCCTTCTGGAAAAGGAGGAGGGTATATACAATCTTTCTTACCAGCTATGACATTTACTTGAATTTAATTAGATAATAATAATAATAATAGCCCACATTTCTTGAGTATTTTACATGTATTAACTTTGTATATTAACTCATGTATTAATTTCATGTGTTAATGCATTTATTATTTATCAAGATGAAAGGAGGTTGATATAGTTATTTATTCCCTTTATTTGCAAGTACACACAGAGATTAAACAACTTTTCAAAGCCACACATGAGTGATAAATGGTAGAAACTGCCTATAAACCCAGGAACTCTGATTTAAGTATTGGCAATGCAGCTAATCCATTACCTTAAATATACTCTATGTTGGACCAGTTACAAAAATTTTTGGAAAACATCAAACAAGTAATAAATGTAATGCTTTATATTTTCAGATACTTTTCTACAATTAATGAGCATTTGGAAATGGGTGGGCCATATGCACCCTATTTTATAATGCCTTGTTGGATGTTATTTTTAAAAACTGACTTGAAATTACATCCAATAAAGCATTATAAAACAGAGTGCATATTTTTTAATTGACTTAAAATAACAAAAAAAGAAAAATTTTAGGTGGATGCTATAATTGATAAAATCATTTAAGAATATCTCATTTTTACCACAGAAAAAGAGAGATTGAGACAATTTTCAGGGAAGAGAAAAAAAGTATGAAAAGTTACCAGAAACTCAGTTACTTTTCCTATGATGATCCATTTTATCCCTCTGTTTCTAAGATGTTTTCTTGGCTTCTGAGACCACACAAGAGCAGAAAATGACTTGTCCAGCACCCCAAATTTACATTAATCTGGAACAGTCCCTTAAAGTAGTATATCTTTTGCCCATTTCTCAATCCTGTGAACAAAGATGTTGCTGTCTCCAAATGAATCTAGTCCTGTCCAGCCAAATTGTCCGAAGAATGGAGTCACATAGAAAAGATAAACAATTCCAGGTTGATTTTCAGAGAACAGAAAACAGTTCATTTTCTCCCTATAACAAGATGAAAATATTTTTAAGATAAAGGCAGGCCTAAGACAACATTTTTAGTAGGAAAGTAAAATAATAATTGTAAGATGTCTATCTGAAGTAGACATTTTCTTACAGAATGAAATTTTATCCATTAATCATAATATCAGAGCACCCTACAAAATCTCAACTTATACAGAAATGGTAATATAATTAATATGATGGTTGACCATAGTGATGGGGTACTACAGAACGATATTACTAAACCTAAGAATTTTGTCTTTTTAAAAAATTCTCATGATTTCTACTTTTTAATCTGGTAACATTGTTTCCTCTCTTAAACCTCTGTGACTTTGATTTTGGTATGATGATGTTAATCCTTCTTTAGGAAGCTGAAAATGACTTTCACACATTTATGCAGAGCCATAAATGGCATAAACTCACCTGTTTCATTAGATAATGCGTACAATGAACAAAGCGGTTCAAAGAAAGAGGACATGCACAGTAGTAGTGTTTTAATAACCCGATCAATTCTATTTGAACTATCTCTCCTTTTTTTTTATTTTCTTTTTTTTTTTTTTTGAGACGGAGTGTAGCTCTGTTGCCCACGGTTTCACGCCATTCTCCTGCCTCAGCCTCCCGAGTAGCTGGGACTACAGGCGCCCGCCACCGCGTCCGGCTAATTTTTTGTAGTTTTAGTAGAGACAGGGTTTCACCATGTTAGCCAGGGTCGTCTCGATCTCCTGACCTTAAGATCTGCCTGCCTCAGCCTCCCAAAGTGCTGGGATTACAGGTGTGAGCCACCGTGCCCGGCTCCCTCTCCATTTCTGCAGTTTGGGTGGCTTCCATAACATTTAAGGCATATTGGTCTCAATTTGCTTTACAAAACACACATGTTTTTTAGGAATCCCACCTGGATGCCTGACAATCCCATTTGGAAAACAGAAGCTTTTCGGTAGTGGTATGGATGAACTTCTTAAGCGGAAGCACATCGATTTAGAAGGAGCTTAATATTAATCTTTTTCTTTCTCAAGTGAAAGTCTCATTCCCAACATCCTTGTTTCTATTACCAATATTTGGGAGCAAGAAACTGTACTTAAGAGTGGGATGCTTTGGAGAAGCGAGCACACCAAAAATGAAGAAAGGTATTAGTTCAACTGTCAGAGTGAATCAGAGGGTGGATTTGAGGGAAAAGGGATTCTCTTGGAAATGACACATGAAATATGGTATTGATACTCTTAAAGATTCTATTGTTGTCCAGGTGTGGTGGCATATGCCTCTAATCACAGCAACTTAGGAGGTTGAGGGAGGAAAATTGCTTGAGGCCAGGAGTTCGAGACCAGCCCAGGCAACATAGTGAGACCTAAGATCCTGTCTTTAGAAGGAAAAAAAAAAGAAAGAAAGAAATCTGGGCATGGTTGTGTGTGCTTGAGCCCAGAAGTTCGAGGCTGTACAGTGAGCTATGATTGCACCACTGTTCTGCAGCCTGGGTGACAGAATGAGATCCAATCTTTAAAAAAAAATAAAACAAATTTAAAAAGTAGATTCTGTAGTGAAAAAACAAAGATTTTCAAAGTCTCTTTTTAAAAATCTTTTTCATTTCTACAGGTTTGGGGGAACCGGAAGTATTTGGTTACATGAGTAAGTTCTTCAGTGGTGATTCGCGAGATTTTGGTGCACCCATCACCTGGGCAGTATACACTGAATCCAGTTTGTAGTCTTTTATCCCTCATCCCCCTCCAACCCTTTCCCCCAAGTCCCCAAAGTCCATTGTATCCTTCTTATGCCTTTGCATCTTCATAGCTTAGCTCCCACTCTTGAGTGAGAACATATGTTTGCTTTTCCATTCCTGAGTTACTTGGAATAATAGTCTCCAGTTCCACCCAGGTTGCTTGATATGCCATTAATTTATTTATTTTTCTGACTGAATAGTATTCCATCTCATAATTTATTTATCCACTCATTGATTGATGGGCATTTGAGGTGGTTCCCTATTTTTTCAACTGTGAATCATGCTGTTATAAATATGAGTATGCCAGCCATAATGGTGGGGTAAAAGTCCAGGTTTCATGAGGTACCTGTATGTCAAAGTGAACCAAGCTTAGTGGGAAGTGGCTATCTGGGGAAAAAAATGAAAACAGAACTGTAGATGTACAGTGATGTTCATTTGATACTCTAATAACCAATACATCAGAGATAAAGTTACTTCCTTAAGGAGAGAAACTAATTCAGTCATGACTAATTGAATAAAACCCTAAATGAAGCAATGTATACTTCACAGCAAGGGTCTCTTAAAATCATCAGAGACTAGCTGGTTGCTCTAATTTTCATCTTCTATTCTTTGCTTCTGGAATTTAAGTAAAAATATGAAGACCTAAATATCAGTTAGTAAAATAAAACTGAATAGCAAACAAATCATGAAATTTTAGGTTACTCATATGTATAATATAAAGTTGAGGATTTTGAAGAGTTATAGTAATTCAATGAATATAATTGGCATGGTAAATAAAATTCTGTTGTAACAGAAAGCTAGAAGCTATGTGTTTTTTTTTTTCAGTAAAAATGTGTGTATATGTGTACATGCTCATTTACATGTAAAAAATACACATAGTTCAATTAAATAAGAAGATGGTGATAAATTAATGAATACAGTTTTGAAAATAAGTTTTTATCCAAATCATAATTGCCAAAGCATCCCCAGCTTCTTAGTTTAATTCTTCAGGTCAGCTATTATGCATTGACTCTGTCTGGTGAGAATGATGGTAGGTGGTAAATATCTAGTTCCAGTGACTTAGGTGATACAATAAAAAACATTACCATCTCTAACCTCAAAGAGTTTAAAAATCATTGTGCATATAAGTGGTGCTGGTAAGGAGATGAGCTATAGAAAAGCACAAGTATATGTAGCCCGAGCACAGCGGTGTCTTATGACTAATCCCAGCACTTGGGGAAGCCACTGTGGGAAGATGACTTGAGTTCAGGAGTTCGAGGCCAGCCTGGGCAACATAGTGAGACCTTGTCTCTGGAAAGAAAGGAAAAAAAAGAGAATAAAATGTAAATAGCTAAAATAGAAGATAAGATTGTACAATAAAAATCCAAATAAAATTATTATTTAAATGGACAGATTTTATAGTGGGAAGTATTATATATAACTTTTGATTCCACCTTCACCATTTCAATTCAGTTTTCAATTGAGGTTGATTTTATTACCAGCATGCAATTATTAATGTAATTCATTTCAGTTTATAAATCTTCTGACTGTAAAATGCATTAATAACTTAAAGGAAGAAAGATTATACTTCAAATTGGGAAACTTAGTGAAGATCTCATAAAATAGGTAATATTAAACAATGACTGTGAAGTAAGGTTATTTCAGACATACCTTTAAAGCAACCTAAAAACAACATTTAAATTGCAAAATTAATTTGCGACTAACTTAATGACAGAAACAAAAGAAATTCTTTTACACATATAAAAAAAATTAACACTCAGTAGTATAAAACTGAGATGAAAAATAAGAAAATGTGATGCATAAGAAGTACAAATATGAGAAAATAGAAGCAAACTCAAGTATGATACCTATAAGGGGGTTACTAGAAAATGCCATTGGAATGGCTAATACAAACATACGCCACAGACCCAAGGAAAATGTAAATAAAAATATAAACATTGTGAGAAGATAAATTAGAATTATAAAAATCCCTATATAGTACTTCTAGAGATATAATAGTTGAAACAGAAATGAGCTTTTTGAAATTAATAGATTAGGTGCTTCGAAAGAAAATATTAGAGAACTTTAAGATCTGTCAATAAAACTTATAGAAAATTAACCATAGAAAAGAATGAATTGAAGAAAAAAATAAGAGAATATCAAAGGTTGGTAAAAAAAATTGAAAGAATATCAAAGGTTGGTAAAAAAGAAAATTGAATGCCATTGGAGCCCAAAACAAGAGTAGGGGTAAGGGGAGACAAATAAATATATAAGAAAATGTGTTAGTCAAAAAATATTTCCAATTTGAAAAACAATATTTATATAATTATAAATATAATTTATAATACATAATTATAAAATATAAATATATAAATATATAACATAATTATAAATTATAAACTATAAATTATAAATTATAATTAATTATATATAATTTATAATTATAAATATATAATATATATTTATATAAACTAAGTCAAAGAAACTTTGACATACACAAAGCAAAAAGAGAAAGGGAGAGGAGGAAGAAGATGGGAAGGGAAAGAGGAAAAGCAGAAGAGAGTAAAAAGGAAGAAAAAGAGAGGATTACAATGACGACACAAGACTCGTCAGACACAACTTGCATAAAACATAAGATAAAGACAATAAAACCTTTACAGCAGCCAAGTTCAAAAGACATGTTTCATAATAATAAAAAAGTACGATTGACAGCAGTGTTCTCATCTGAAACTATGCAAGTCTGAAGGCAATGGATTGAGATATTTATAGCACCAAAAGATAAAATCTATCAATTATATGTTTTTTTACTTTTGAGATGGAGTGTTGCTCTGTCACCAGATTGGAGTGCAGTGGCACGATCTTGGCTCACTGCAATCTCCGCCTCCTGGGTTCAAGCGATTCTCCTGTCTCAGCCTCCCAAGTAGTTGGGACTACATTTGTGCGTCACCACGCTCAGCTTATTTTTGTATTTTTAGTAGAGACGAGGTTTCACCATGTTGGCCAGTACGGTCTTGATCTCTTGACCTTGTGATCTGCCCGCCTTGGCCTCCCAAAGTGCTGGGATTACAGGCATGAGCCACCGTGCCACACCAACCACAAATTTTCATGCCCAAATGCAAGTGCCTCTCAAAAATAAAGACAGAATAAAGCCTTTTTTAGACAATCAAAAGCTAAGAGAATTTATAATCATAAGACATGTACTACAAAAATAAATGTAAAGGAATTTCTTCAGGCAAAAGGAAAGGGACATTATGTGAATATCTTTACCTACACAAAATATATAATGTATGGCAAAGAAATTTCATATGTAGATTATAATAAAAGATAGTTCTTCTTTTAAATTAATTAAAAAGTTAATTGCTGAATGAGTCAGGATTTTCCTGAGGAACAGAGCAATAGAATGTACATCTATCTATCTATCTATCTATCTATCTATCTATCTATCTATAATTTTATTTTTCTGAGAAATTATTTATTTTTAGGAATTGGCACATGTGATTTTGTATTCTGGCAAATCCAAAATGTGCATGGTTAACAGGCAGGCTGGAGACCTAGGAAAGAGCTGATGTTGCAGTTTAGTCTGAAGATGCTTTGGAGGCAGAATTTCCCTCTTCTTTTAAGTACCTCACTCTGTTTCCTTTCAAGGCTTTCAAGTGATTGGATGAGGCCCACCCACATTATGAAGAATAACTTTCTTTCCTCAAAAATCTATTGATTTCAATGTTAATCTCATCTCAAAAATTACCTTCACAGAAACACTCAAGTTAGTGATTGACCAATACATCTTGGTACTGTGGCCTAGCCAAGTAGACATATAAAATTAACCATCATAACTCTTTAAAACATAATATTAATACACGCAGATATTTCTAACAAATATACTAGCAAAAGTATGATAATAGCAAATGAAAGTATGAGTTCAGAAATAGAATATCATTTGGTACTTACAATGATGAAGTGGTATACTGTTATTAAAACACAGACTTTGATGATTTAATGAAGTTTATTGTATACCCAAAAGCAACCACCAAAAATATAAAAACATGAAGGTTTATCTAAAAAAAACCACAAAATCTAGAAAAAAACAAATAAGGGCAGGAAAAGATGAAATGAAGGAGCAGACAACAGATGGGAATAGTAGAAAACAAATAGCAATGTAGTATATTTTAAATCCAAACTGTATTGTTAATTGTATTAAATGTAAGTTGCCTAAACAGACTAATGAAAAAACTACAGATTATAAAAATGGATGAAAAATCAACACTGTAATGTGTGTGGTTTGCAAAAAACACTTTAATTATAAAATATACTTTAATTTAAAAATATTCAAAGGTTAAAAGTTAAAGATATAAAAAATTGCTGTGAAAGCAATTTTCAAAAGTGGGCTGGAATGGTTATATTAATATCAAGTAGATCTCAAAATATGGAATATAGCAACAAAAATATGAGGCACTGATAAAAAGGGCATTTCTTCAAGAATGTATAAAATAATATACATAACAGTTTTGAAAAATGTGAATAAAATACTCATGAAACTAGAAGCAAAATATATGCAAGTTTATAATTATTGTGGATTTTAACTCTGCTCACTCAATAATTGATAGAACCAGTAGTCAGTAGAGACACAGAAGAGTTGAATAACACCATTAACCAACTAGACCTCATTTATATGTATGATATAGTTGAATGCACATTTTTAAAATGCAAATGGAATATTTACCAAGAAAATCTACAATCTGGATCATAAACCTAGTCTCATGTTTTAAAACATTGAAATTATATAAATTATGTTTTCTAACCACAATGGAATCAAATGAGATTTTAATAATAAAAAAAATCAAGAAAAAATCCAAGTATTTGGAAATTAAAACTTTTCTAAGTAAACCAAATATTACATTATTAGATAAGAAATCACAAGAAATATTAGAAATTGTTTTGAACAGAATGAAAAAATATCTATATATCAAAATGTGTAGTGTGCAGTGAAAGCACTTGTAAGTGTGCATATAATTTGAGATTATCTACTGGGCCATTGGAACAAAGAGGATTAGTCATGTTCTCACCTATTTGTAGGAGTTAAAAATTAAAACAATTGAACTCATGCAGAGGGACAGTAGAATAATATTTGCTACTGGCTGGAAACCATAGTGGGGGCTAAGGGGACAGGGGATGGTTCGTAAGTACAAAAAAATAGAAACAATGAACAAGAGTCAGTATTTGATATGACAACAGGGTGACTATAGTCAATAAGAATTTAATTGTACATTTAAAAATAGCCAAAAGAGTATAATTGAATTGTTTGTAACAGAAAGTATAAATCCTTGATGTTATGGATACTTCATTTACTATAATGTAATTGTGACACATTGTACACCTGTATCAAAATATTCCATATATCCCATAAATATATACACCAACTATGTAACCACAATAATTAAAAATTAAAAACAAATAAACAGGCATACTGCAAAGACCTCAAAAAAAATTATTAGGTTGGTGTAACAGTAATTGTGGTTTTTGCCATTAAAAGTAATGACAACAACTGCACACAACCTGGATCTTGGCATTTTTAAGCCTATTCCCATTTCCTACTCTTCTCCACGTTCTCCTCTACCATACCATTCTCCACTCCTCTCCATCAGTAGTTGTATTAGTTCATTTCCATGCTGCTGATAAAGACATACCTGAAAGTGGGAACAAAAAGAGGTTTAACTGGACTTAAATATTTCCACATGGCTGGAGAGGCCTCAGATTCATGACATTAGGCAAAAGGCACTTCTTACATGGCGGTGGCAAGAGAAAGTGAGGAAGAAGCAAAAGCAGAAACCCCTTATAAACCCATCAGATCTCGTGAGACTTATTCACTATCACAAGAATAGCATGGGAAAGACTGGCTCCCCATGATTCAATTACCGCCTCCCTCCCACACACCACCAGGTCCCTTCTACAACACATGGGAATTCTGGGAGATATAGTTCAAGTTGAGATTTGGGTGGAAACACAGCCAAACCATATCAGTAGTAATCTGGAAATTTCTGATGCCAAATGCCATTCAGTTCTCTCTTGCCAGAGCCCCTTGAAATTGGCTTTATAAGTATCTCAAATCTGAAAAAAATGTCCAGTGGGAAAAGTTAAAATTCTTGCCAGGATCAGTCTATTTGAAATGGAATGATATCTACTGAATCATGTGTGGAAATTCACACAGTATTAATTAGAACAAATTATTCTTCCACAAAGAAGCAGACTTAAGGGTAATGGAGAAACTAGAGAAATTAGAGGTAATATTCACCAATCATGTATTCAGCAATGGATTAGGAATTTCTACATTTATGTCTCCTTTAATTCTCACATTAAGCCTATGTGATGGAAGGCATTAGTGTGTAGATGACAGGCAGTTTGCATTTTGAGAGGATACTCCATCTGTTTACATGATGATTAGCAAAATAGCTATGGTGGTCCATGACACAGCTGACCAGAGTGTAGTAAGGTAAAATAGCTTATGAACACACATGAGAGAGACCCTTATCCTTTCCCAATGCATCTCAGGGAAAACATACTGTTAAGAGAAACAGAAAACACATTTGTTGTGCGTAGTTACTTGAAAGCCACCTGAATCTTTCTTGATTACCAGATATAGCAGAATTTATGCTTAGCCTATTCTTCTACAGAAGGACACACGGAGGAAGATGAGTAGATCAGTATTTTAACATATATATATACACATATTGTTAAAGAAAACTCATGCTATGCAGAAATAGAAAGGTACTAAATAAAATATTGGGCCCATGTTTCAGGGCTGGTGCCAACAAAAACTATGGTATCAGAAAATCAACTTCACCTTTCCCACATCATCTCTTTGTGAACATTTTACTGAGTAAAGATTTTTTATAAGCCCTTTTCCTCAGCCGTCCTTTTTTTTTTTTTTTTTGAGGTGAAGTCTTACTCTGTTGCCAGGCTGGAGTGCAATGACATGATCTCGGCTCACTGCAACCTCCACCTCCTGGGTTCAAGCGATTCTCCTGCCTCAGCCTCCCAAGTAGCTGGGATTACACGTGCGTGCCACCACGCCCAGCTAGTTTTTGTAATTTTAGTAGAGAGATGATGTTTCACCATGTTGGCCAGGGTGGTCTCGATCTCTTGACTTTGTGATCTGCCTGCCTCGGCCTCCCAAAGTGCTGGGATTACAGGTGTGAGCCACTGCACTCGGCCTTAGCTGTCCTTTGTTAAGTACTTTTCCAAAGTAATTTTCGCAGTAAAGTCACTAGTATTGTTCATATTGGGTTTATATTTTCATCAAAATATTGTATTACTGGATTTAAGATTAATAAGTTAGAGAACGAAAAGTTTTGCCTCACTTAAAGAAATATAAAATTAGAGTAAGTGAATGTTTTTTTTTTTTCATAATGGCCCTAAAATCTCTGCTTTTTGGTATCAGTGATGCTGCTTTTGTGATGTCTATGCATAACTATTTTGTTTCAATTCTCTGCTTAACCCAATGTTCTGCATCACCCTTGAAGACTGAAAATCTCAGATGTTAAATGGAGCAATATATTCTTTTATACATTTGTTTGTTTATTCACCACCACCACCATAAATTGTTATTTCAAATGAATTAACATAATATTAAAATTAGCTTGGCCCTAAGACAATAAACATATATCCATATTTTTGCTTTTTATGTTGCTCACTTTGAACTCAGTAAGGAAAATAAAGTAGGAAAAATTCATTTAAAATAAAATAGCAAACCAAGTACATTGCTTTGTATCTATTATTTCATCTATTGTCACTCTCTCTAATAGCATACATAGATCAAAAGGCCAACAGTTTTCACACATAGAAAACAGCTTCTTTCCAGCTGCACCCATGTCCCTACAAAGGACATGAACTCATCCTTTTTTATGGCTGCATAGTATTCCATGGTGTATATGTGCCACATTTTCTTTATCCAGTCTGTTATTGATGGACATTCGGGTTGGTTCCAAGTGTTTGCTATTGTGAATAGTGCCGCAATAAACATATGTGTGCATGTCTTTATAGCAGCATGATTTATAATCCTTTGGGTATATACCCAGTAATGGGATGGCTGGGTCAAATGGTATTTCTAATTCTATATCCTTGAGGAATCACCACACTGTCTTCCACAATGGTTGAACTAGTTTACAGTCCCACCAACAGTGTAAACGTGTTCCTGTTTCTCCACATCTTCTCCAGCACCTGTTGTTTCCTGACTTTTTTTTTTTTTTTTTTTTTGAGACAGAGTCTGGCTCTGCCACGCAGCCTGGAGTGCAGTGGCTAGATCTCCGCTCACTGCAAGTTCCACTCCCGGGTTCATGCCTTTCTCCTGCCTCAGCACCCCCAGCAGCTGGGACTACAGGCGCCTACCACCACACCCGGCTAATTTTTTGTATTTTTAGTAGAGAAGGAGTTTCATCGTGTTAGCCAGAATGGTCTCGATCTCCTGACCTTGTGATCCGCCCGCCTGGGCCTCCAAAGTGCTGGAATTACAGGCGTGAGCCACCGCGCCCGGCGTTTCCTGACTTTTTAATGATCACCATTCTAACTGGTGTGAGATGGTATCTCACTGTGGTTTTGATTTGTATTTCTCAAGAAGAGAAAACCGAACACCGCATGCTCTCATTCATAGGTGGGAATTGAACAATGATAACACTTGGACACAGGAAGGGGAACACCACACACTAGGACCTGTTGTGGGTTTGGGGAAGAGGGAAGGGATAGCATTAGGAGATATACCTAATGTAAACGACGAGTTAATGAGTTCAGCACACCAACATGGCACATGTATACATATGTAACAAACCTGCACGTTGTGCACATGTACCCTAGAACATAAAGTATAATTAAAAAAAAAAAAAAAAAAAAAAAACAGAAGAAAGAAAACAGCTTCTTACTCCACCAAAAAGACAGCTGAGCTACTTATTCCTACAACTGGCCATTGGCCTTAAAGGGTTTCTCAAAGCTTGTCTTGAAAAACAACTATGTTATTTAAAAGGACACATTATCTGAATTTGAGCAACTTTTATACTATGTATATTTGCTATAGAACATCGTGAAATCTAAAAAATTAAAAATTAAAAATTAAGGGCTGGGCGCTGTGGCGCATGGCTGCAATCCCAGCAGTATGGGAGGCTGAGGCAGGCGGATCAGGAGGTTAGGAGATAGAGACCATCCTGGCTAACAAGGTGAAACTCCGTCTCCACTGGAAAAAAAAAAAAAAAAAAAGAAAAATACAAAAAATTAGCCGGACATGGTGGCGGGCACCTGTAGTCCCAGCTACTCTGGAGGCTGAGGCAGGGGAAAGGCGTGAACCCGGGAGGCAGGATCGCGCCACTGCACTCCAGCCTGGGTGACAGAGCGAGACTCCGTCTCAAAAAAAAAAAAAAAAAAAAAAAAAAAAAAAAAAAAAAGACTCATTACTTTATGCTAAATGTAGAGTTTTATAATCTAATATGATTTCTAAAACCAAATCACTCTAGACATGTCAAGAAAATCTTCATGGTACATTTAAACTGAAGCTCCACCAAAATGTGGATGGCATTAAATAAAAATGAGAGGTAAACTAAAACTTTAGATCCTCCTTTTAAGGTACCTTTAGATCATCCTTTTAAAGTATCATTGTATCTTTTAGCCATCAATCTTTCATGAATTTGTGGTTACTGAAAACAGAGTGTTCGTGAAGTAAGACCAAGAAGAATTGTGCAAAATTCTGAAAGGCATTCGACAGATCGTGAATGGATAGAAGGAGCTTCCTCACCTGTGCTATATTATTACTAGTTCTTACTAATTTAATTTGTGAAATAATTGAATTTACATAATCTTTAAAAATATTTACCTATGGTGCAAAGTAATGTTCCATTATTATTGTAAATTATTTTTAAATATAATTAATGATTTTTATCACATTTCACATTTGATTTTTAAACTATTATTTACAATTAAAATATCCTAACATGAACTTACAAAAATTACATTAACTTAAAAATTACACATGTGCAATTTATTTTTACTAATGAGAGTGCAGCAACAAAGGATATAAAATGTTATAGTAAGAAGTAGAGCAATACACTATTCAGGGAAGGACAATTATGACCAGACAGACTCAAGGAATAAATCTGCTCATTTCAGCAAAATGGGAGTTAAGCTAATGACCTTGAGAGAAGAAAATGATTTTATAGCTATTATAATACCTGTGGACCTAAAGCCTAATATATGGCTTAAAAGATAGCAGATAAGATACTCCACTAGCGCAGTTCCGTTTCAACCAGAGCAAACCTTATGTGATTCTGGACATGGCTGGAACATGTTGTAAAATACTGGTTTGGCATATAGCCACTTAAAGACATAATTACCCTTGAGGGAGCAGAGCATAGTGTTTTAGAATCAATGATATTATTTGAAAGAAAAGTTTGAGGAAATTGGGCTTATTCATTTTAATAAAAGGGCATTAACCTTCTTAGACCTTATTGAAGTTACAGAGTTTTGAAAGCAATAGATAAAATTGATTCTAATAAACTCTTCTCTCCAATCTAAAAGTCAATAAGAGGATAAAATGATCCCCAAATTGGGAAACGGAGGGGTTAGAAATGAAATTTAGGTATAGGCATTTTATTTACAGCATAAGACAAATTGTAACTGAGGTTGTGGTGAGTGTGTGTGTGTGTGTGTGCGCAGAAAAATGAAGAAGCAACAGAATTTTGGAGGAATAATATGTAATAACACATGATGAACTGAACCGACATAAAACCACACCAATTAGTAGATACCATTTTGAACATGTATATTAACGTCTGGATTTGGTCAAACTAATAGAACAAAGGACTTTCATTGTTATAGTAACCTCCTGGGCACTCCCTAGAGCAATTATTTTTTCCCAAAAGTTTTCTCTGTACAGTGATGCTGGATTCACCTTAAAACACCCCTTTAATCATTTCATTATCTTTCGGTGTCACTTTACACTTACATAATTAAATTCAAAATTTTATCTTGTCATTCAAACATTGTAGAATTTTATCTCAAAAAGTCTTTCAGAATCACATTTTTAGCTTCCCTTTACTAATGTGTAGCAAAGCTTGTATATGAAAATGCTGGTGTCTAGAGAGACTCAAGGAAAAAAAAAAGAATAAAAACCAAATTTGGAAACTGCTGCAGAGTAAATCATCAAGATGAAAGTACTATGGGCCGGGCGCGGTGGCTCATGCCTGTAATCCCAGTGCTTTGGGAGGCCGAGGCAGGCAGATCAAGAGGTCAGGGGTTCGAGACCAGCCTGAAAACATAGTGAAACTCCATCTATACTAAAAACACAAGAATTAGCTGGGCGTGGTGGCGGGCGCCTATAGTCCCAGTTACTCTTGAGGTTGAGGCAGGAGAATGGCGTGAACCCGGGAGACAGAGGTTTCAGTGAGCCGTGATCATGCCACTGCACTCTAGCCTGGGCGACAGTGCAAGACTCCGTCTCAAAAATAAAAATAAAAAATAAATAAATAAATAAAGTACTATGAATAGTGTCCCAAATTTATTTGACAAGACTTTTTCTTTTTTTCCAGGAGGTCTGAATAGGAACATATCCATAGACTAGTATTCTAGTATTCTATAGAACACATTTTTTGTAAATGATAACTTTGGAAACAAGCCCAGATCAATGCTCTGTTAATAACCTATTTTAGTGTCATAGAGCCAAAATTAAATAGCAGTGGGGAAAGAAAGCTCTAAACCTTTCCCCAGTCCTCTAAATGCACTTCCCTTTTTACACAGTGTAGGTAAATTTGCAGATCCTCTAACAACTATCAGCTTTAAAATTCCTATTCTTTTATATTTTGAGCCCTTAAAAATAAAAAACATACACTATTGACTATGTGCTAATGCCACATTTTGATTTAAAATTGAATGTCAACTTTAAGCAAATAAAATGTAAGTTCTTTATAACTTGATATTTTCAGGATAAGCACTGAATCATAACATTATTTTTAATAAGAATTTCAATCGTATATGAAATACCAACAGAAAACATATTTTATATTGTGATAAAAAATATAATTGTACTTCGGAATGCTTTGGCAACTTCTACCGAAAGATTGCCAGAATGTTTTAATTGGAATATTTTTTATTCAATGTGAATGCCTATAGTAGAATGTGTTACATCCTTACCAAATATTCCGCCAGTCTTCAAGTTGTATGTGTCTTACCTGCATTCTTTACTGAATTAATAATTACACAAATATATAGATTCTCTAAAATCATGCTTTTTATAACACAGTAAATGTCGATTTTTGACAACCAGAAGCCATTATCTCTCTTTTAAGAAAGAAGTATTTGACAACTTGAGCTTCTATTGATTTAGAAATCGTTTCTTTTGGAATCTATCCTCCTGATAGTTTTTAGATATTGTTATTGCTCCAGAAATAATCAATGTTGGTAAGTCTGTTTGCTAAATCTGTTTATGACTTTCATCAATATTTCACTGACTGTAGATAAAAATCAAATTTACACATAGGTCTTCAGATGTCCCTAGTGCAATAAAAATATGATATTTGTCAATATAACTGAGAAGTATCTTGAGATATCTAATTTTTTAAAATTCTTTATATATTTGTTCATTCCTATATAAGACAGAATATGTTTATTTCATAGTTTGTATATAATTTCCATTGTTTATGGACTGTTTAAGGCTTAAGAATATTATATAAAATAAAAAATATGTAAACAGAGACACATACGTATACTTTTTGTTCGTTCTACCAGTATTTTATGTATATATATGATAATAGATTATGTGTACATATCTATGGATGTAAATATACACACACAAACATATTCAGAAAAAATCTGCATTGGTATTAATATTACACAGTCATATAAATATATTTGTGGGTGTGTGTGTGTATATATATGTATAAAATGAGAGGACTTTTCCTTAAATTCTATGATGATGAAACTGTAAAAAATCATAAACTACAATGGCATATTTTACTTCCTAAAGCAAAATAAAACTGCAAATCTTTTCCCTGTGGATCACCATAATCTGCATGGATACCTTCTAATTTTGTAATGAAAAAGTGACACAGATCTTAATGCAGTTTATATAGGACAGTGCAGAGGACCTGTAGGAATTACGTTTCCTTTGCCTCTGTGAGCCAGAACCACTTGCGAATCCAAAAACAGTAAAAACTTTGGTTGAATTGGGCAGTTACTTCAAGACAGTCCCATTCTTCACTCTGGGTTTTTAAAGTTTGATAAGCAGAGAAAGCCATCTATTGAGCCATCATAATAGGGCATGGGAAGCGTAAAGTCCAAGCAGAAACATACTTAATATTTATTAGAAGCAATCAAGGCAGCAGTCTAGAGTCAACAGGCATAAGATCCACAGATTAGAGGACACTGTCATATAAAGCAATCTTTTAAAAACGATTGTCAGCTTAGTATGGTGCCTCACAACTATAATTCTAGCACTGTGGGGTGCTGAGGTGGTAGGACTGCTTGAGCTCAGGAGTTTGAGATCAGACCGGGCAACATAGTGAGACTTTGTCTCTAAAAAGGTAATTTAAAAATAAGCTGGATATGGTGGTGCACACCTATAATCCCAGCTACCCAGAAGGCTTAAGTTGAGCCAGGGAGGGCGAGGCTGCAGTGATCCATGACCATGTGTCTGTACTCCAATCTGGCAACAGAGCAATACCCTGTCTCAAACATAAAATGAAATAATAAAATAGAATAAAAATAATGAATCTCTAATGAGCTCACAAAGTAAATTTATCCCCAAAATGATTTTTGGTATTAATATATTAGAGGAAGGTACCCTTGTTTCAGTAGTACTTGGCAAGATTTCAGTATGCTATTAATCTTCTATATTCTTTCTCCCCCCTGTAGTTAGGAGAGCCAGTTTCTGTTTATTTCTGAAGTTATATGTCTTCCTAGACTCATATCTTGACCAATTCAAACTTCACTGATTTTTACTTTGTCTTTTTAATAAAACAGAAACTTATTAAATATTTCATATTCCAATACCACATTTTATTAGCTTGAAATAATTTAAATTTAGGTGCAGAAAAAAACTATATTATTGTGGTAAAAAAGGTATTATGAGAGTGCAGAAGTTTCAGTTTTATTATCATCATAGCCTTTTTCAATATATATTATTAATTAATTTAATATTTTGATCCATTTCCCAAATGAAACTATAAGCTGCTTTATAATGCAACTGTTCTGCTTTGTTTTGCTTTGTTTTGCTACATGATGAATCCCTATGACTGGATCAGTGCTTGCTACAAGTAACTATGAATATCGGGTAAAATAAATAGATTATTGAGAAATCCTTTGCTTAACCCATCCGGAGTCTGGAAAGTATTTCATATAAATTTAGGAATAAAAAATATTAATAGAACTTTCAGATGGAATCAGTTTTTAAGATCTACTTTAGAGATAAGTTTTTACATATAAGTTCACTTTTATATTCACAATTTGAATGGTATATAAAATAAGACATTGTTGCAGAGGAGAAAACCAAGACTTTAATTCTGCCCAATTTAAAAGTAGAATAATGATCAAAACATGTTTCAAATCTCACATTGTGTTAGTCTGTTTTATGTTGCTATAGAGGAATACCTGATGCTGGGTAATTTATAAAGAATAGAGGTTTATGTGGCTCATGGTTGCATACACTGTACAAAAAAGCATGGCATTGGCATCTTCTTCTGGTGAGGCCTCAGAAAACTTACAGTCATGGTGGAAGGTGAAGCAGGTGGGAGCAGGTGTGTCACATGGAGAGACAGGAAGCGAGAGAGAGAAGGGGAAGTTAACACACTCCTTAAAACAACTAGATCTCACATGAACTCATTACCACGAATTACCGTGGGATGGGTGCCAAGCCTTCCATGAGGGATCTACTCTCATGACCCAACACCTCCCACTAGGTCTCACCTCCAACAATGAAGGTCACTTTTCAACATGCGATTTGAAGTGTACGCACATCCAAACCATATCACATATATTTTTCACTTTATAATGGTGATCTATTGTAAATCCAGATGTGAAATCAAAATTATTTGACAATTTCTGGTACAGAATGGGCAACCATCAACCAGGACACTGGCCTATGTAGTGAAACTGAGGATGACTGCTGCATAAGACGTTCATCCCTCAATTGGTAAATCATGGGAAACTCTACGAAAAGGCCAAAACTATGGCAAAAAGACACTGTGGAGCTCAGGGTAATGGCTATGTATAAATCTGCATGAAAGTGTTCTAATATTTTATCAACTGGCAATTAATACAAAATGGTTGCATGTCACTCATGTAAATGACTGCATACATGTCACAAATCACTATGCTATTTCTATTTAACATTTCTGTTGAATAAGATAGCACTATCATAAGAAAAGGGATTACCTTACATTTTATTTTATTGAAATAATGACAATAATACTCATGGTATTTATTAAGTGCTTTGATTATACTAGACATGTAGAAAGTATTTTATATATGTTAAATAACATCTTGGTAACATCTTATTTTTAACATTTTCTAAAATTTTATTTTATAGTAAGTTTATTTTTAAAAATTCTAAAAATAGAATATCTAAGCTCATAATTTATTCATTCTAGGGTGAACTAAGATATAACCATTCAAGTTTTGTTCAGTTGGTTTTTCATGAAAAATCTTTTCAAATCAGCAAAGTAAGCTTTGGTATTTAAGGAAATAATGATACCATTTTACCAGGAAAATCTTTATATTATTGGGGGATGCAACCTTGTCCATTTGTCTTTAGGAGGGCACCTTACATATTTGAATAGAGGAGACACAGGTCCAGTGATATGTTTATCATTGTTCTATCAATGAAACATCTTTAGTAGTTGAAAAATAAAAGAAAAAACTGCTTTCAAATCAGATTGGGAATTCTGGGAAATTGGAAACATGAGAAGAAAATATCAGGTTTTTTATGGAAGATAATTTCTTTTTTAAAATATCAAATAGCAAACATACATCCAAAGTGGACCTTGTTTCATCAGACAAATAGTTTAATTTCAGCTAAAATAATTATGCCACTAATTGGAACAAATATGTTTGTAATATCTAATGAGGAAGAAAAAGGAAGAGTATTGATTACTACCTGTGATGTTTCCCTTGTTTATTATGCAAACAATTTTGAGTATCTACTTGCTGCAGACCACTTAAGAAGAGACAGATCAGAGAACAGGCAGATCAAATTGTTCTCTCAAGAAATTAGAAGAGTGTATGTATGTTTGTGAGTGTGTGCGCGCATCCGTATGTGGTCGTGGTGATTTCTATTCACCATTTCTTTGGTTCATCGTGTATTTTCCCAGCTAAAATCCTGTATTCATGTTTTTCCCAGTTAAGGATGTAATTCCCTGCTCCGGTGAACACTTATCTTTCAAAACCCACATAAAGAGTCACCCCTGTGTGAAAGTTTCCTGGGAGCTTTTTGTTTGTGAAAATATCAGTTTTATGCCAAAACTAATTGAGTTTTCAAACTGCTTTTAATATCTAAACAAAAGGTAAAGTGAGAGTGACCTGTGTTTTTCTATACTGACTGTCCCCACACCGAAAAAATAGCTTTAATGTGCAAAACTCTAATATATTTAATATATTTATAATATCTATGGTAATTTTTATTTGCCAAAAGCATATAAATTTGTGTTTTCTTTATTGTTTCATGTAATACAAATCCATGACTCATAGTAATATGCCAGTTGTGATCTATAAACCTCAAGTAGAAACAATTTTCTTCTGCCTCTTTTATAATTAGAAAACACATTAAATTTAAATGGCAAGAAATAAGTTCAAAACAGCAAAAATAAAATTAAATATTTTCAACGGCCTGTTTTGTGTATTTTTCATTGTCTTTCTTAACAACTTGCATAGAAAATTATTTTCTTGTATATATGTCTTCTTGAACTAGTCTATATCTTACTGATGTGTCCCCAACCAAATCTCATCTTGAATTGGAGCTTCCATAATTCCCGTGTGTCATGGGAGGGACCTAGTGGGGGATAATTGAATCCCCTACTGTTCTCATGATAATGAATAAGTCTCACAAGATCTGATAGGTTTATACAGAGGAGTTCCTGGCTGGGCACAGTGGCTCATGCCTGTAATCCCAGCACTTTCGGAGGCCAAGGTGGGTGGATCATCTGAAGTTGGGAGTTCAAGATCAACCTTACCAACATGAAGAAACCCCATCTCTACTAAAAATACAAAATTAGCCAGGCATGATGGCATATGCCTATAATGCCTGCTACTCAGGAGACTGAGGCAGGAGAATCTCTTGAACCCTGGAGGTGGAAGTTGCAGTGAGCAGAGATCACCATTGCACTCCGGCCTGGGCAACAAGAGCAAAACTCCATCTAAAAAAAAAAAAAAAGAGAGACGTTCCCCCACACACTCTCTCTTGTCTGTTGCCATGTAGGACATGACTTTACCCCTCCTACACCTTCCTCTCTGACTGTGAGGCCTTCCCAGCCACATGGAACTGTGAGTCCATTAAACCTCTTTTTCTTTATAAATTACCCAGTCTCAGGTATGTATTTATTAGCAGCGTGAGAACAGACTAATACACTTACTGAATGAAAGGAATGTGATTTATATCCTTTCACTTCCTGGTAGCAAACATATTAAGCATGAAAGTATTTTTTGAACTGAACCACTTTAATTATGTTTATGAGTAAAACCACTAGCTATAGACAACTCACCAAGGAAATAATTTAATTACCCCCCAAAACCATAAAATGGCACTGAACCTTAACTCAGATAATTAAACAATGAATTCTGTTAAATGTTGGTACTATATTCCATTTGCATTCAGTTATGAAATTATGAAATTAGTTATGAAATTATGAGATTAGCTTTTAAACTATGGAATATTTATTTATATTTAGTTATGGAATAATGGGACTTTAAAATTTGTAATATAATAAAGTAATAAAATAAAATTCAAGACTATTCTAATATAAACAAGGTCTGCAAAAATACATATTTATTTATTATTCGTTTGAATTCAGAGACATTTTTTGAATTTTATAGAGAGTAAAAAATCATATTAGAGTGAGTATTGATAAATGCCAGATGCACTCATCAATTATCTTGGCACTCATCATGTGGCAGCGATAGTTTGCCCTCAAGTTCAAATCGACATGTTTTTGTTGTAAAGTACAACAAAAGTAGTTAAGTGTTGCTTTCAAAACTCTAGAAACATATTAGTTTACAATAATACACCTAGGTCTGCAATATAAAAACAGGCATCATTCCCTAGGAATAACATGTATCTACTAGATAACAGAAACTCAAGCACAAAAAGTTATGGAGGAAATATTGGTGGAATAACTCAGTAGGAAGTTATGACTTTGATTTGATATATGGGTTTAGAAAGTACATTCAAGTAATGTCTAAAATAATAGCAGAAGGTACTGTGGAACATTTGTATTTATCAGTAGGCTGTTGACAGCTCAAAGTTTAATGTCAAACAATTTTATACAACTCAGTTCTCATTTTTCACAAAGCAAAGTGATAGCAGCATGATTTGGGAGTATGGAGGAGGGGTTACAACATTTAGCATCCCTTTAATAGCTTTCCATTGGTCTGCACAAGCCCAGTTTTTATTCTCACAGTGCTTGTTATTGGCAAATGATATTTGATCAATTCGCTTTGTCAATGAATAGATTATTTGTTTCTACCTGGCCTGAATGGTATATTCTCTTTTTAACAAATGACTTAGGAAAGATACAAGATTACTTTAAATTTTACAACTGAGTGATTCCTCTTTTTGTGCATTACTATGAAGGAGGAGTTCATTAATTTTATTGTGGGGTGGCATCCATTATTTCAAAGTATCAAAAAAAAATACATAGATTTAGGACACTTTATTTTTTCTTTAATCCAGTTTCCTTTCAACAAAATCTTTAATATCCGTAAGTTTAACCATGCCAAAAATATGTGTGTAAAATTAGTATCTATTTTATAGTTTTCTATTTAATGCTTTAATATTCTTAAACATTTAAAGGGTTTTAAAAACAAATCAGCAAGAGAAAAAATGTACCAATAGAAAAATAAATTCAACTTAAAAATGAGTAATTGAGAGTAATATTTAAAATATTCAAAATCAAGCAGTGCGTGAGATGTGCATGCCTCTAGTACCAATTTCTGGAGAGTCTGAGCCAGGAGAATCACTTGAGCCCAAAGGTATCCTGGAAAAGATCCTGCCTCTAAATGTATATATATTTATATATATATAAAAATTAAAATATTTTTATATAATACAAATATGTATATTTGTATATAATGTGAATATAATATGTCCTGGCTCTAAATATATATTACATATATGTATATTATATGTATACATATTATATAAAAATATATGTAATATAAAATATATACACATATATTTAATATATATTTTATACATAGCTCATTCTAGTTAGCTCCCTGGATGATTTTAAATATCCATATTTTATATATACATAAATTTATATATAATATAAATATATTTATACATATATTATCTAGTAATACATATTATATAGACTGGGCACTGTGGCTCACACCTGTAATCCCAGCATTTTTGGAGGCTGAGGCAGGTGGATCATTTGAGGTCAGAAGTTCGAGACCAGCGTGACCAACATGGTGAAACCCTGTCTCTACTAAAGATACAAAAATAAGGAGGGTATGGTGGCAGGTGCCTGTAATCCCAAGTACATGGGAGACTGAAGTAGGAGAGGAGAATTGCTTGAACCCAGGAGGTGAAGTTTGTAGTGAGCCTAAATTGTGCCACTGCACTCCAGCCTGGGCAACAAGAGCAAAACTCCGTCTCAAAAACATATATATACACACACACACACACACACACACACACATACACACACACACACATATACACGCACACATATACATATACATATATATACACACACACATATATATATTTAGGGGCAGGATGTATTATTACATATATATATAATATATGTGTATTTAAAATCTTCCAAGAAGCTGTCTAGTTAGAATGAGCAGCTGAGGTATGAAAACAGATCTAGGCTAAAGCACTTTACTAGAATAAAAAATACTAATTACGCTAAGAAACCACATTACTCCTGAGATCCATAAACAGGATGTGAAGCATAATGTCCTGAATTAGCATGTGTATAGGAAAACTGAGAGTGATGCATCCCTATTGAAAATGCAAATATATTTAGTTTGTGTTGAAAATAAGTCCAAATGTATGAAAAACATTTTTAAAAATATTTCACTAAGCGTTCTACCCTCATGAATTTATTCTAAAGAAATCATCATTGTTGTAGTCATATTGTTTATTTCTTTATCTAATTATTTATTAAAGTTTAGAAAACCACCTAAATGTGCAATGATAGGGAATATTAAATACACTATTAAGGAACCATGCAATAGTATGTAGCTAGCTTAAATATGGCCAGCTAAAATGATAAGGTGAAACATCAAATTTTATGATAAAAATTGAGAAAATAGAGCATAATTATGACTTTTCAGGTTAAATGAATCTCTATATAGAACAATAAGATTCACAGAAAATAGCTGGAACTTAAATATGTGAAGTAGTTCAGTAAGTTGAGGAATTTTTTAAACATTACAAATATCAAAAAATAAATAAGGAGATACATATTAAGTACATAAATAGATTTAATTTGTTAAAATTCCAATTCTTTCCTGAGTAATTAAAAAACAAATTGGGAGAACCTGATTCTATAGTTTATATTGAAGACACAATACAACATAAAATAACCAAAAACGGCCGGGCGCGGTGGCTCAAGCCTGTAATCCCAGCACTTTGGGAGGCCGAGGCGGGCGGATCACAAGGTCAGGAGATCGAGACCATCCTGGCTAACACGGTGAAACCCCGTCTCTACTAAAAACACACACAAAAAACTAGCCGGGCGAGGTGGCGGACTCCTGTAGTCCCAGCTACTCGGAAGGCTGAGGCAGGAGAATGGCGTAAACCCGGGAGGCGGAGCTTGCAGTGAGCCGAGATCGCGCCACTCACTGCACTCCAGCCTGGGGGACAGACCAAGACTCCGTCTCAAAAAAAAAAAAAAACATCCTGATAGGAAGTAGCGTGCATAGACACAAAGGACTTCAATGGCATAGTTGAATTTTATATTTTAGAGAAAGATAAGTAAAAAGGAAAAAGAAAAC
Source organism: Macaca mulatta (assembly GCF_049350105.2). NCBI lineage: Eukaryota > Metazoa > Chordata > Mammalia > Primates > Cercopithecidae > Macaca > Macaca mulatta. The sequence continues at coordinate 28,520,712 of NC_133410.1, read as the reverse complement.
AAGGAAAGAAAGAATCAAGAAAGAAAGGGAGAGAAAGATGGAGAGAGGAAGGGGGAGGAAGGACTGGAGGAAGAATGGAGGGAGGGAGGGAAGGAAGGAAAGAAGCATAGAAGGAAGGAAGGAAGGAAGGAAGGAAGGAAGGAAGGAAAGGAGGGAAGGAAGGAGGGAGGGAGGGGAATATGTACATTTCTGACCTTTGGCACTTCATAGATACAGTTTATTGCTACATAATTCCTTGCTATTTTCTTTTTGTTATATGATATCTATATATACATATATTTCCTTCATGTTTTCCATACAGTGCCATAAATCTTCTGAAATTTTTATGGCAGAACATTTTGTAATTTCATACATAGAAACATCTATTAAATTACATAGTATGCATTTTGAGATGACTCAGCTTCTGAAAATTTGATGGTGGTCCATGGTACTTTAAGGAGTTTTCTAACTATAAAAATTCTTTACTTGACCTTTAGATTTTTTTTTACTTTAAAATCTGCATTTCTGTATCATAAGTTGTCTGTAAGTAGTACATGATTTTTTTCAAAAGTTTTTGCAAATAAAAAGCAACAAATAACACATGTTATTATACTTCTTATCATTTTTATATTTATATGCCATAAAGGATAGAGAAACAATTACATGTTCTTGTTTGCTGTTCCAAAAGAGAGGAAAATATGCAATGATCACTTCAAAGTAGATTTTTGTGACTTTATTAAAGTAAATTTTCTGAATGTACAGTAAAATGAACATGTTTAAGCTGTACACTTGGGTGAGGGTTGACATATGCATACACATATGTAACCAATGTCACAGTCAAGTTTCTCTCTTAAACAAGTTATAATCGTTTCCATTTATTATTTTTTATGTGGGAAGCATTATACATACATTTCTAAAATACTCAAGTCCTCCTCAAAATCGTTATTAGTTTCACCATTTTACACGACAAGAAATCTTGGCTGAGAAAAATAGATGGCTTACTTCGGGTTTAAAAATAATAATAATAAAGTAATACAATTTTTAAAAGAAAGAGAGCAAGAAGAAAAACGTATTTTAAAAACAAGCTTTCAGTGTTGGAGGCTTTTTGCCTACCTACTTCTGTTTCACCCTAAATCCCTTGCTTTATCAATTACATCAAAAATCTCACCCAAGTAATATTTAAAGTTAATACGCAGTTTGTCCAGATATACAAATCATGATGTAAATCTATTATTTAAAAAACGCTAATTAACTCTGTTTTCTTATTTGCTTTAAGTTAAATTAAGCAAAGACGTATTTTAATTAGATATTATGTGGTTCTTGTTTTCTGGGTCTAGCCTTTGCTGTGGCAGCATTGTGTGACTATTACGCACAATTTGCATTTTAAAATATTGTTGCTAGAAATTAAGTCCAAATGTAATTTAGTTCTTTTTAAAAAAAGACAAATTTATTTATAAATTGACGAGAATCAGCCATCATGGCTGTATGGCGCTTGTGGCTTCTTATCTATTTTGCTGTGGCTGTCTATAGACTCGTTTGCGTAAAAGTTGTTAAATACAAACTTTAAAGTGAAACATAATTTCAAGGGTGCAATTATTGACATGTCCCAGCTTTATGTTGTAATCAATTGCACAATGGAATGATTAGTCGCCATGAAGTGTCTAAGAACTTTGGTGTAGCTTTTTCTTTCTCTCTCCGGACTTCTAAGGATGTTCTATGACTTTAGTCAATGCTGAAAGAAACAAGGCAATCTTGCTTCTCTCACTGCACTCCTAAGTTCTGCTCTTCTTTCCCAGTATTTTGACCTTTGAGTCGAGTACTCTCAAGTCACAAGATAATGAAACTACAAGGTTAAGAAGCCTTCTCAACTTATTGTTAGTGCCCTGCCTTTGGCACATCATTATGCCTGCTAGGACAGCTGAGTATTTTATAATGTTTTAAATAACAACACTCTATATTGCTGACTCATAGGCAGTTCATTGCTCACCGTGAGCATCACATAACAGATAAGTGAATCACAGCAGAGAGCTCTAAAGAGCTATGCTGGGAAAACAGCGTGCTGAAGCAGTCAAATGCAAAATGCATATTCCTCTAAGACAGTCAACTCTTGGTTAATACCATGTAAACAATGAATTTCATTTTTTAAAAGTATTTTCAACATTCAGGACTTCTGTGTGTCCAATCATCCCACTAAAGTCTGGCAAGCATATTAACATATAACTGTCCAGTGAGAGAGCAGAGAGACAGGAGGTTTCAGTGACACAAATCAAATGACAAGTTGCCCAGGAATCTCTTAATTTAGGCTTACTTCTCAATTGAGTTTCTAATTATGCTTACATTGTAACAAAGGTTTCTTGAACTGAATTAGGGTATATAAGACTCTTTAGGCAAGTGTATTTTATATCCAAAACAGGATTAATAGAAACATAAAAGAATACAAATAACAACTTCTTTTCATTCCTATAAGTGTAATGTAATAAATGTATTGCTTGTAGCATTTCTTATGATACCATGATACAGAAACTTACGTAATTAAATTTTATTATTTGTCTAATGTTCAGTCATTGAGAACTTAATATTTACCACTAACTGTAGTGGTTATTTTATCTTCATAAATCTATAGAATTTTCAGTTTTTGATATTTTATAACTGGAAATTTTCATTTCAACAGGTAAAGTAACTTTTATTTAGTCAGAATTTAAGCTGAATCCTTCCTGAAAATAAAGACCATGATCTTTCTGCTAAGCTAGTACATTTTTCAACTATGATAATATTTATTTATTTATTTATTTATTTTTATTTATTTATTTATTTTTTTTGAGACGGAGTCTGGCTCTGTTGCCCAGGCTGGAGTGCAGTGGCCGGATCTCAGCTCACTGCAAGCCCCGCCTCCCGGGTTCACGCCATTCTCCTGCCTCAGCCTCCCGAGTAGCTGGGAGTACAGGCGCCCGCCACCTCGCCTGGCTAATTTTTTTTTTTGTATTTTAGTAGAGACAGGGTTTCACCGTGTTAGCCAGGATGGTCTCGATCTCCTGACTCGTGATTCGCCCGTCTCGGCCTCCCAAAGTGCTGGGATTACAGGCTTGAGCCACCGCGCCCGGCCTATGATAATATTTAAATTTAATTATTATGCTTTACTTCTCTTAAGATCTACTTTATTTGCTTTACATTAATATGAAAATGAAATAATACAGTAATACTAAAAAACTGCACTAGAATATAATATGAACTTTATATTTCTACTCTGTCTGTATTTTATTTCCAGGATACTACCATATTAGCTGCAGTAATATCACATTTCAGTTTGACCAATTTTGACTTTTCTAATTAGTTTTGGTTTTGAAGAATCTAGTATTGAACTGTATACATCTTTATAATCATAGTGTATTTAAAATGCCTGGATGCTTCCTTAAAAGTGTATATTTATTGACATAGCTTCATATGTCAATATGTTATTAATAATCACAACATTAGCTATACCCAGGGGATATTTTGTAATTTATCTATAGATTATCTAATAAATTGATAATTTTACTTAATTATAAAGTTATTTAATTAACGTATCTGAGTTTCATATTGAGAAATGGTCATTAACACTTTTATCACTAATGTTTTACAAATTATTTCCTATTTTAGCTAAGCTAGTGTTATAACTAAAAAGTACCCATTTTAATTCACTCTAAGAAAGAAATTATTTTAGATAGCACACTAAACATCAGAAATATCCTTCAGATAAAAAGAATGAGTAAATGTTTGTGGTCAGCAAAAACAGCTCAGCAAAATATATATATACATATATATATATGTGTGTGTATTTATTAAAAATCTGATAAGTCTGTATTCAGTCATATCTAAGTCAGACAGTTCCAAACAAAAATTATACTCAAGTAGTCAGTTTTGTTTCCTTAAGAAATACTGTGTTCTGAAGGTAAAAGTACACCAAGAGAAAATGCATTATCTAGCATATTATATTGAATGCTAATGCAGAGTCAAAATGCAATAGCTGTCTTCGTGATCATCAGAAGAATACCAAATATCCATAATCAAAACCACTTAAGACAAAAAGCAATTTGTGCCGGGTCAGGTGGTTCACGCCTGTAACCCAGCAGTTTGGAAGAAAGAGGTAGGTGGATCACTTGTGATCGGGAGTTCCAGACCAGCCTGGCCAACATGGTGAAACCCCATCTCTACTAAAAATACAAAAACTAGCAGGCAGTGGTGGCACACGCCTGTAATCCCAGCCACTCTGGAGGCTGAGGCAGGAGAATCGCTTGGACCTGGGAGGCAGAGGTTGCAGTGAACCGAGATTGTACCACTGCACTCCAGCCTGGGCGACAGAATGGGACTCTGTCTCAAAAAAAAAAAAGCAATTTGTTAACAAACCATGATGGGTATGTATTCATTCAAATAGCTATAATAAAAATACTTTAGACTTGGTAACTAATGAACAATAGAAATTTATTGCTCACAGTTCTGGAAGCTGGAAAAATCTAAGATCAAGAAACCATCAGATTTGTTATCTCGTAAGGATTCCTTCTCTGCCTCATAGATAGTGCCTTGTTGCTGCACCTTGAAATGGCAGAAGGGCAAAGCTCTCTCAGTCATCTTTTATAAGAGTACTAATCCCGATCGGGCGCGGTGGCTCATGCCTGTAATCCCAGCACTTTGGGAAGCCGAGGCGGGATCATGAGGTCAGTAGATCGAGACTAGCCTGGCAAATAGCCTGGCAAACATGGTGAAACCCGTCTTTACTAAAAATACAAAAATTAGCCGGGCATGGTATCGTGTGTCTGTAGTCCCAGTTACTCAGGAGGCTAAGGCAGGAGAATCGCTTGAACCCAGGAGGCAGAGGTTGCAGTGAGCCTATTGGACCACTGCACTCCAGCCTGGGCAACAAAGCAAGATTCCCTCTCAAAAAAAAAAAAAAAAAAAAAAAGAAGAAAGAAAAAAAAGAAACAACAACAACAACAAAAAGCACTACTCTCATTTATGAAAGCTCTGTCCTCATGACCAAGTTATCTCCCAAAGGTCTAATTTCTCAATGTCATCACCTTGACGTTAGATTTCAATATATGAATTTTAGGTGGTCATATACATTTAGACCAGAGCAATGCATGAGGATAAAAGACCACCCATTAAAAAGTGAAAAAAAAAAAAAAAAAGAAGAATAAAAAATTATCCAGCAGGATTTTCTAAGGGTAAATGAGGGTGTGGTAAAGATGAACAAAAACAAGAACTAGTAAAGATGGTCAACAACAGAGGGATTAGTTCATAAAGGTTTTGGAAATGTGCATCAATATTGAAGACATGTTCAAGTAAACTGTAGAATTTCAGAAATTTAGAAGACTTCTAGTTTAAAAAAATAGTCAAGGACCTTAAACCATGTATTTCTATTCTCAGATCATTAAAAGATCATAAAAATTATGTTACTTTCTCTGCTTGTTATTATTATATTGCATGTTTATACAGATAAACAGAAAAATACTTAAAGTGAAAAAATGTGTGTATATGTTTAATAAATACAGTTTAGAAAGCAAAACTCGAGAGAAGTGTATACCACTCATAACCAGTCTTAGGTAGCTTGAGAGAAGAAATACATACAATGGTATAGATAGGGTGGATGCTATCTGCCACTCAGAGGAAAGACAATCATATTGAGCTCCAGAGATTTGCTTCAGCAAGCAACACCCTAAAAATAATAATAAAGGAAGAACATAGGATAAATGTGATGGATAGATGTGGCATCAGAGGTGAACCTCTGGGAATTTCTTGCAATAAAGAGCTTTCCAGTCAACTGCAAAGAGAGCATTTAGCTGACAGCCTTCAGCTACAGAACCTTTCAAATCAACTGCAGTGGTTAAACTGAGGCCATACTCTTCCCAAGCAGCCAAGATTCAATGACTGCTTAAGGTAATAGTGATACAATCCAGGCATTTCTTCCCAGCATGGGCCTCTTCTGTAGTAACTGTTGTCTCAGAGCTCCCTAATGGCCTGGCCAAAGCTCACTCAGAGCTGCACTACCATCTGGGGCTCGATTCTCCTTCCTCTCAGACCTGTATTGTCTGCACATGTTTCCATCTACTCTGGCTCCTCTTCCTTTTATCTTTCATAGATATTATGAACAAAATTTTCTTGTACCTTTGATTTTGTCTTGATGTCTGCTTCCAGGAGGATGCAAGTGACTCAAAGGGGTTCATAAGAGTAAGTGATAGAATGGTCTAAATATGATTTTCTGACACTTCACAGAGCAAATTTTAATACATTTCATATATAGTGGATTCAAGAAAGTAATCCAAGGAGACCATCTATAAGCAATAGAACTTACACTAAACATAAAAACAGCAAGCTAAGAGGAGATGCCATCAGAGATAAAGCAGATGCCACTGGACCATTTCCTCTTTCTTTCTCATCATCTGTTTCCAAAGGTGCTTCTTCAGGACCTAACCATTATCAGAACTACTGGAACTACTGTCACAAAAATCAGAATCAGTTTGGAAGATGTTCCATTCCTGGGAGAAACAATGGTGTTTTGAGGGAGGAGGCTGTTTTTCTTTCTTTTGTTGTTTGATATTAGCATGCTTACTAGGATGTAGGCTCCACAGGGCAATCATTTCTGTTTTTTGTTTTTTGTTTTTTCATTCATGTATTATACGTGCCTGCAATAATGCATCATGTATAGAAGGTGCTCAATGGATATTAGTTAAATGAATAGCTTTTGGTATGCGATTCTAGGCAGTATGGGAAAGTGCAATTGAATTTGATTACTTAATACTCTACATGAGGTACATTTTGAGTTTTAATCCACACAACTTTGTCCAGGAGACACGAGGGAATAGCGCAATAGAATACACATTGGTAGACGAAGGGAAGAAATCTGAAACAGGTGAGGTTGAGACTAAATTCTTTCCTTGAGTATGAGACCGATAAAGTGAGAGATAGCCAGAAATCAACATGAGATTTACATGAAAACACAGCACATTTGTTTTTAATTTGAGCTGGGAGCTGTTTTCAAGAAATTTCTTATACAAAAACTTTGAAGGGTTTCTATCATGATATTCCAGGATCTGACTCCTACCTTTCTATACAGCTATATCCCTAGCTCTCTGCTTTGAACTTCACATTTTAATAATACAAACTATATTTATCTTCCCACAACTAGCTCATTTATGTCTATAGACTTTTTAATTGTGGTTTTGTTTTGAAGGCATTGTAAATATTATGTCAGTCCAGTTAATAGATATAAGGAAATAAATCTAACTCACATACATGCAAACTTATATACATAATCCAATTACTATTTTATATTAACTCTTTGGAAATTTTGATATATTTTCTCATATAAACTGTGTTATTTATGATTTAATTGTGTTAAATAGCAAAATTGTCAAGGTATTAGTCCTCACATTCTCCAGCTTTACTCCATGTCAATTATATTCAGCTCATATCAGTCCTAGTACCTATTCTATGAAAATATGGTAGTATGCAAACAAATTCTATGTTAAAAATGTGCGATAACAGATGTATGTATCAGAAAGTGGTGGGAAAATGGAAATCTAGTTCTTATATTAAGGGATAAAAGGAATGGAAAGCAAATGGGCTAAACATTAGGTATTCTTGGAATTACTAAACCTTTCTCCCAAATCTTATCTTATTATTCAGACTGTAAAATTAAAATTTTAATTCCACATTAGATTTAATCTCTCAGATCACTTTTCTAGAGATTCTGCTTATCTGCATAATTATTGTCAGTCTTCTTCAGCTGTGGTCTTGATATTGCCCTTAATCACATTTTAGTGATGCATCACAGTACATCTAGTGCCCTGAAGCCAAAATACACACATCGCATATATTGTCATTAGACAATAGGTTCTATGTCATACCACTTCAAGCATAGGAAATTGAGTCCCTGCTATGTAATAGAATTCTGAAGTTCAACATATCCTATCCTATGCACTTAAATATCTTATAGAAAAATTGGCATAAAGATATAGATAGATTCAATCCTTCTTATTCTCCAATTTTACATCCTTTATTTCAAATTTGTCTCCTTGTTAAGATTTACTTGTAATCCCCAAATCAATGATCAAGGTGCGTTCATGGTAATTTGTAGGCAAGCACATAACTGAGGTTGAACAACCCTCTAATACTGTAAACAGCAATCCTATATTGGAAACAACAGCTATCATACTGTAAACACAGCTGTACTTTTTGCAGTCTATTTCATGACGCATTTATTTCATGTTTGTGCTTTTGATTGGTGATCTTATTATTTAAAATAACCTCAAACATAATGTTGAAGTGCTGTCTAGTATTCTTAGCACGAGAAGACTGTGATGTACCTTACAGAGAAAATACGTGTATTAAATAGACTTTGTTCAGGCAGGAGTTACTGTGCAGTTGCTGTGAATTCAATGTTAATGAGTCAATAATGTGGTTCACACAGAAAAAAGAAAAATTTGCCAATCCATACATGAAGCTGCACCAGAAAGCACTATGTAAATGATGGAAAAGTGTCAAAATTTGTGGATTCATGAAATGAAAACGGATTTAAAAAAAAAAAAAAAAAAAGCATGGCGAACATTGTTGTGAAGCTGAAGACCAAAGTATATGCTCATTTTGCCCAGGGTAAAGAAAATGCTAAACCACTCTTGGTTAGTGCTAACTGGCTCATGTGTCTCAAAAGCCAATGCAGTGTGAAAAATGTTGAGTCTGCAGGCAAGGTAGATTCTGTTACATAGGAAATGGGTCAGATGGAAGAGCAAGTTTTTAACATTGATGAGCCTGGCTTGTTTGACAAGGATATGTTTTTTAAAAGAAGCTATGTAATACAAATGGAGAGTTGGTTGATGAAATGTGTGACTACAGGTTTGCAGGAACCTCACTGTATTTCTCCTTGGAGCAGTGGTTCAGAGCTTGTTTCAGTGGTCATGGCTATTTTATAAGGCACAACTATTGTGAATAAAATGAATTGGCTGTATACATTCAATGTACATATGCACACATACATACCTGTACATTTAAATACATATAATAAGTAGATAATATAGGAATAAAGCAAGTGGGAATATATAGACAGACATATATATTACTTGGAACAAATTAAAGGGAAATTTAGCTTCTTTTATTAATTATTTTCAAACAATTAAACTAGCACTTAGTATGAGTAACTGGCCTCATACAGTTTACCTTGTAATGTAGAGAGAAACACAATCATCTAATAAACAAATAAAAACAAGGTGTTAACCAATGGCTATATCTTTCAATGAAAGAAGTAAGACAGTGTGATAATGACTAGAGCTATATTATATATACTAGATATTATTAAAGGACTCTTGTGAGAGGGCATATTGCAGGCAAGATATAAAAATTTAGAAGTCAGCCATGTGAAAACATATCATGCATTTTTTTTCCTATATGAGGTTTGCATTTAATTTTGTGTAAATGCATATTGCCAATTTGGAAATGAATGTTCGAAGACTGAGTCAGTACATATTGAAATAAGAACTGCTTTCTAAATATTTTAGCAAATATAAATATAAAGACACATTTATCATTTCAACTAAATTGTGTCAATAAGATTAAACAATCACATGATACAGAAAAGAAAATATATTTATTAAAATATCTTTCCTGATACTGAAAAACTAGATATTAATTCTTGCAGAAACTTGTACATTTTAGGTTTGTAGTTGGGTAGAATCATTATAGAAACAGCTTTTCTAACACTGCTAGTGGGTCTGCTTCTAATTCAAGCCAGAAACAGGAAATAAAAAGACATACAAAGAGGAAAGTAATGAATAAAGTTAACCAAACTTCGAAGCTTTCACATTTGATTTAGGTCAATCATGAATTTTAGATGAATACTTGAATCACAATTCATCTAAATTAGGTCATCCATCCCTGGTGACATATGTATTTCAGAAATTAGCATTGACTTTCAAGTGATTGAAAATATTTCTTTGAAACTTTGGAAGAGTTTCAAATAATTAAATATCTAAGTTTTATTTTAGACAAGAATTAGAAAATTATATTCTAGATTTTTTTTTAAAATGAATATATTCCAAAATGTAATATCTTCATTGATCACCACATTAATTACTAGTATTCTAACATTTACTTGTATTACATATATCATATCATATCATATTGTATCATAGTTATTAGTATCTTATTTTAGAGCAGTATAAAGTATAAAGTAATGCAAACTTCTTCTTTGTCCATTCTTTAAAATGGTCAAACTATGCTGATAATACATTATAAAGACACTTAAACAAGTATACTTGTTTAATAATAATCATGTTTCTATCCATGAAAGCCCCCCCTAGCTTTTCTCCCATCCTCACTAACTCTGACCCAGGAGAGGAAAGATCATTTTCTTACTTGGTTAGATTTAGGAGATAAAACTAAGGCTAGTACCCCTTCCTTGCCTCACTGGTGAGGTCCATCTGTCTGCGCACAGGGCAGTTTGCTCAGCTCTACACTATGAGCTAGGTTTAGTAATGAGGTGCTGTTCTGTGAAGAGGCCTATGGTTGTCCAGGTCTGTCTCTCATTGGGTGTGAGAGCCTCTCCACTTCAAAGATGAAGTAACAAGAAGCCTATTTTACTTTATAAATACAATCTCCCAAAACTAACATGTTGATCTTCATTTTTCTACTTCCTATGCCTTATTTCTCAAATAGTTCTGAAATCAAGATGGAAAGAACAGATACTATCTACTAACTTTTAAAACCCCCAGGAATATAAAATAATTTTAGAAAGAGATAAATGTAATAGAGAGGAGAAGGCATAGCATTTGGAGTCAGAGAGCCTTGAATTCAAATTTCAGCTGTGCTGCCTTTTGGGTTGCAATTTATCTACTTTGGGTAGATAAATTCGGGTAGATTTTTATCTTTTTAAAATCTCAGATTTCCAAGTACAAAATGGAAATACTACTGGTTAACTTCGGAGGTTTTTGTAAGATTAAAAAATACCGAAGATATATTTTACAAGACAAGAAAGGTTCTAAAGGAATGCTCATTATCAATATCAATATTATATTAACTTTACATTGATACTTTAGAAACACAGACTTAATTAAAAATGATGATATAGCTAAAGATTTATTTATTTATTTATTTATTTATTTATTTATTTTGAGACGGAGTCTCGCTGTGTCTCCCAGACTGGAGTGCAGTGGCGCGATCTCAGCTCACTGCAAGCACCACCTCCTGGGTTCACGCCATGCTCCTGCCTCAACCTCCCGTGTAGCTGGGACTACAGGCACCCACCACCACACCCGGCTAATTTTTTGTATTTTTAGTAGAGACAGGATTTCACTGTGTTAGCCAGGATGGTCTCGATCTCCTGACCTCGTGATTCACCCACCTTGGCCTCCCAAAGTGCTGGATTACAGGCGTGAGCCACCACACCCGGCTAGCTAAAGATTTTTTAGTTGAGATGATTGTAATTGGTTTTCTCCACTGTCACAATCATAATTAATTCTTATTAATGTCTGAAGAAAAGTATTACATTAAGAAACATATAAATTTTAAAAATCCACTTCAGTTTGTGAAATCCTTACAAAATCCAATTCATTTTAGATAAATTAAAATACTATGCATCAATTCAATCACTAAAAAACAAATAGTATCTTTTTAACGTTCTTGATACAAATTTTGACATTATTTTTTTTTTACCTCTCATCCTTTCTTCTATTCCCTATTCCCTATTCTTCCACCAGCACAACCAAATTACTAATATGCACAGTTATTTGTAATGATACCATTGGAAATGAGACAAACTAACCATAGATCTTGAACAACAACAACAATTAAAAAAAAAAAAAGTAAGAGGCTACAAAATGCCTTCTCAAAGTAAATTTGGGATTTCAGCAATTTTTTCCAATGGTTTCCCACTTTGCTACGTAACTGTGCATTTTACTACTCAGGAAGTAGTAAATACTGTGAAGATATTTTGTTCTTCTCTTGACTAGCAAATGGAAGGGTTTGAGATAAGGAGACTCAGGTGTTCATATCCAAGACAGTATATTTAAAAAAAATTAAAAAATCGTTGCTCTAATATAAAACTATACCAATAAAACAGATGGCTTAATAATTGTTTGTGGTGTGTGTGTGTTTGCAAACATCATAAAATCCTATGTTAGATTTATATTTCACAAGTGCCTCCCAAATATTTTAACACTTTTGGTATTATAAATTTAATTCAAAAGAGTGCTTATTCTCCCACTGATCTTTAGCCTCTTTTAACATTCCCCAAATGTCCTGCTACCCCCAGAGGTGATTGATTTATTTTAAGTAGTAACTGTCTTAGGTATTTTATTCTCTTTGAAGCAATTGTGAATGGAAGTTCATTCATGATTTGGCTCTCTGTTTGTCTGTTACTGGTGTATAAGAATGCTTGTGATTTTTGCACATTAATTTTGTATCCTGAGATCTTGCTGAAGTTGCTTACCAGCTTAAGGAGATTTGGGGCTGAGATGATGGGATTTTCTAAATATACAATCATGTCATCTGCAAACAGGGACAATTTGACTTCTACTTTTCCTAACTGAATACCCTTGATTTCTTTCTCTTGCCTGATTGCCCTAGCCAGAACTTCCAACACTATGTTGAATAGGAGTGGTGAGAGAGGGCATCCCTGTCTTGTGCCAGTTTTCAAAGGGAATTTTTCCAGTTTTTGCCCATTCAGTATGATATTGGCTGTGGGTTTGTCATAAATAGCTCTTATTATTTTGAGATACGTTCCATCAATACCGAATTTATTGAGAGTTTTTAGCATGAAGGGCTGTTGAATTTTGTCAAAGGCCTTTTCTGCATCTATTGAGATAATCATGTGGTTTTTGTCTTTGGTTCTGTTTATATGCTGGATTATGTTTATTGATTTGAGTATGTTGAACCAGCCTTGCATCCCAGGGATGAAGCCCACTTGATTATGGTGGATAAGCTTTTTGATGTGCTGCTGGATTCGGTTTGTCAGCATTTTATTAAGGATTTTTGCATTGATGTTCATCAGGGATAAGGAATGAAAAGGACCTCTTCAAGGAGAACTACAAACCACTGCTCAGTGAAATCAAAGAGGACACAAACAAATGGAAGAACATACCATGCTCATGGATAGGAAGAATCAATATCTTGAAAATGGCCATACTGCCCAAGGTAATTTATAGATTCAATGCCATCCCCATCAAGCTACCAATGAGTTTCTTTACAGAATTGGAAAAAAACTGCTTTAAAGTTCACATGAAACCAAAAAAGAGCCCGTATTGCCAAGACAATCCTAAGTCAAAAGAACAAAGCTGGAGGCATCACAATACCTGACTTCAAACTATACTACAAGGCTACAGTAACCAAAACAGCATGGTACTGGTACCAAAACAGAGATATAGACCAATGGAACAGAACAGAGTCCTCAGAAATAATACCACACATATACAGCCATCTGATCTTTGACAAACCTGACAAAAACAAGAAATGGGGAAAAGATTCCCTATTTAATAAACGGTGCTGGGAAAATTGGCTAGCCATAAGTAGAAAGCTGAAACTGGATCCTTTCCTTACTCCTTATACAAAAATTAATTCAAGATGGATTGAAGACTTAAATGTTAGACCTAAAACCATAAAAACCCTAGAAGAAAACCTAGGTAATACCATTCAGGACATAGGCATGGGCAAGGACTTCATGTCTAAAACACCAAAAGCAATGGCAACAAAAGCCAAAATTGACAAATGGGATCTAATTAAACTAAGGAGCTTCTGCACAGCAAAAGAAGCTACCATCAGAGTGAACAGGCAACCTACAGAATGGGAGAAAATTTTTGCAATCTACTCATCTGACAAAGGGCTAATATCTAGAACCTTCAAAGAACTCAAACAAATTTACAAGAAAAAAACAAACAACCCCATTAAAAAGTGGGCAAAGGATATGAACAGACATTTCTCAAAAGAAGACATTCATACAGCCAACAGACACATGAAAAAATGCTCATCATCACTGGCCATCAGAGAAATGCAAATCAAAACCACAATGAGATACCATCTCACACCAGTTAGAATGGCAATCATTAAAAAGTCAGGAAACAACAGGTGCTGGAGAGGATGTAGAGAAATAGGAACACTTTTACACTGTTGGTGGGATTGTAAACTAGTTCAACCATTATGGAAAACAGTATGGCGATTCCTCAAGGATATAGAACTGGACGTACTGTATGACCCAGACATCCCATTACTGGGTATATACCCAAAGGATTATAAATCATGCTGCTATAAAGACATATGCACACGTATGTTCATTGCAGCACTATTCATAATATCAAAGACTTGGAATCAACCCAAATGTCCATCAGTGACAGACTGGATTAACGAAATGTGGCACATATACACCATGGAATATTATGCAGCCATCAAAAAGGATGAGTTTGTGTCCTTTGTAGGGACATGGATGCAGCTGGAAACTATCATTCTCAGCAAACTATCACAAGAACAGAAAACCAAACACCGCATGCTCTCACTCATAAGTGGGAACTGAACAATGAGATTGCTTGGACTCGGGAAGGGGAACATCACACACCGGGGCCTATTATGGGGAGAGGGGTGGGGAGGGATTGCATTGGGAGTTATACCTGATATAAACAACAAGTTGATGGGTGCTGATGAGTTGATGCGTGCAGCACCCCAACATGGCACAAGTATACATATGTAATAAAACTGCATGTTATGCACATGTACCCTAGAACTTAAAGTATAATAATAATAAGTAGTAACTGTCTTAAAACAGGAAACAACAACAACAACAAACAACAACAATAACAAAAAACCTGTCTCCAGCTGCCTTTAGAAGTTCCTCGTTTTCTTATGTGCCAAGGTAGGAAAGGAACCACTTTACATTTCTGAGTTGTAAGGAAACTTGAATGGACATGCACAAATGACAAGCTCCATCCCTCATGCTTTTGGTTTTGCCTTTTACCTTAAACACTGCTCTAGTTTTTATCTAGTTCTTTATCTCTCTAGGATCTTTCCTTAACACTTACAATGTAAATTTTTTCAATCTTCCCTTTCAAATTCCAGGTAGTTTCTCTATTCTTACCTTTTAAAAATAATCCTCAGACAATAAGCAACTGTAACATAAACCATCTACTTTAGAATTGCAAGATCACTAGGTTTAAATGAAGACGACATTGTGTAAATATTATTGTAATATATTTTCCCTAACATCACATGTGTGGCTTTTTCCAATATGAAATGCATGTCCTTTTTCCAACAATTCTCCAACACCAACTCGGTGCCCAATAATTCAGTTCTGATGCTTTGTGAAGTTAGTCCAGGCCTCATAGGTTAAGGGTTCAACCCTAAAGTCAGTCCCCATTTTACAGGCCAGCCAAAAATGGGGTATTATGCTACCCCAACTTCTGATTGGTTGACTCACAGAATTCAGGAAAGTGTTCTACTTACTCTTTCAGTTTATCATAAAGGATACAGTGGAGAAACAGACAAATGGATGATATGCATAAGGCAAGGTATGGGGTTAGGGCAGAGCTTCCTGTCCCTTTCCAGGTGCAGCACTGCCACTGTCCTTGCACCTTGATGTGTTCACCGACTCTGTCATTTAAGGTTTTATTTATGTTCTCACTATATAGGTAGGGATACTTGATTCAATCATTGGCCACTGGTGATCCCAGTCAGTTTCTAGCCTCCATCACCTCCTAAAAATCAAGAAGTGGGGCTGAGAGATTCATTTTATAATTACATTGTGGGTTCCTCAGTGACTAACCCCCATCCTAAAGCTATCTAGGGGCTGCCAAGAATCACTTTATTAGCATAAACTCAAGCTATGGTTGAAATCATCTAATTATTAATAATAAATGATGGTCCTATCATTCTAATCTCTCAGGAAATCTTAAGGGTTTTAGGGGCTCTGTTCCAGGAACCAAATAGGGTAAAAGGACCTATTTGGTTAATATAATATATAATAATAATTATATATATATATATTTATATATATATATATAAAATACCACAATTATAAAGGCTAGGGTTTATGCACCTTTCCCCTCCAAGTTCTCCTTCCTTAACTATTAGTTAGAAGAGTTTTAGCTGACGCTCTAATATTGAAGACTGATTAGATAACTGAAAAGTGACTTAGCTCCCCATTATCTTCTTCTTTTTAAGTTATGGTAATGATAGTTTGGCCTGTTTCCCAGATATTGAGAAAGAATAATGTTTTACATTTGTTGACTTTGCTCTTTTCTTAGTAGCTGTCTATGTAAGGTCAATAAACGATTATAATTACAGTCAGCTTTCCATATCTGTGGGCTCTGCATCCTTAAATGCAACCAACCAGGGATTGAAAATATTTGGAGAAAAAAAACTATATTTGTACTGAGGATGCACAAACCTTTTTTTTGGTCATTATTCCTTAAAAAATAAAGCAAAACAAATATTTACAGTATTTACAAAGCATTAGGTATTATAAATAATCTAAAAAAGATTTAACATATACAAGAGGATGTGCATAGGTTATATGCAAATACTATCCCACTTTATATCAGGAATTAGAGCATATATAGGTTTTGGTATGGGGGGGCAATCCCTGAAACCAGTCCCATAATGAATATCTAGAAATTACCGGACTAGGAAAAATAAAGTTTGGGAATTATCTGTATATTACCTGTGTATCTAGTTTGACAAACTATATTAGATTACTATACTACTTTTGTTTTCTGAATGTATGAGCGTTTTTTTATGTTTCATTTTTTGCAAACATCTTCAAAGCCATTTTAACAAAAAGCTATCTTTGTCTTTTGTTATATTCCACAAAACAGTAAAAAATAGACTTTAATATAGTAGATATTTCAAAAAATGTATACTGTATGCATTTACTATCATCTATGTACATGGTATTCCATATAATTTAGAAGGGAAGTTTTGTGAATTTATACTTGAGTAATGAATTAAGTAATACAAATAATTAAGAAAGGAAAGAAAAAAGGGTATGTGAAGAAACATAAGCACTTTTCTAGTGGTTATTTTAAAAATAGATTATTTAAATACATTGGTTCTTCTATGCAGAAAAGGTGGACTAGGGAGAAGGTTAAGAGTCACAATATAAAATTGTGATTTTATTCCCAGCCTCACTAATATCTAACTCTAAATCACATTCCAAGAAGCATTTTGAGCTTCCTTATGAGGAAGAAATATGGGTGATAAAAGGTTATTTTTTCAGTGCAAATGATAAACCTTCACATGGATTTGCTACACATTATTAATCCCTCTCCTTAGGAAGCAAACGAATGAATAAACAATAGTAGATTAATATGTAATACCACTGCAAGTAATTTTGTGTGATTGTGATTAAGTAATGATGAAAATAAATTATACAAACAAAATTTTTCATAAAAAGTTGGTGCTTTTGTTTAACAAAAACATATTCATTTTCTTGATTTCTTACTGTGGTAGCCAGACTGCAAGTTGGCCACTGATGATCTCCCTTTCCGTGTATTGATAACTTTCAGTAATGACCTCCCATACTGTCTCAAACCTGACTGTGTGGTCAATATTTTGAAAGTGATGGCCTGTGGCTTGCACAGAACAATCATTAACGGTATTGCAACTTTCATCCTGCTCTCCTGGATTATTCATTCTGGAGGAAGCCCACGGTTATGCCATGAGAACACTTAAATAGCCCCATAGAAAGGCACGCACGTGGAGAGTTGCAGAGTTTTCCCACCAGCATCCAGCAATAAATTGCTGGTGATGCGAGAGAGCCAACTTGGAAAAAGATATTCTGGTCTCTGGAAGGATATTGAATGACTGCAGCTCTGGCTCATCTCTGAAAGCAACCTCATTAAGACCCTGAGTCAGAAGCACCAGCCAACCTACTCCTAAGTTTATAACCAACAGACACTGTAAAAACAATAAATAATAATTACTGTTTTAAGTCACTAAGTCTGGAGGTAATGTCTTATGCAGCAATAAAAAGTAATACATTCATTAATTTAAAATTTTCCTATTTTGACAATAAAAATCTTAAGATAAACTTACTTTTGTAATTTTTTAAATCTTTTCTTTCTACAAGAGTGTGACACCCTAAAGATAACAAACTTAAAGATATTTCATTTCTATGATTTACATTTTCAAAGATGGTAAACATGATTACTGCATAAATATATACATTACAACCTTTGTACATACATATTTGGACACATTCAAAAGCAAGCAATGCTTCTATCTCTACTAGGCATTCTATTCTACTCAATAGTAAGACTCTATAATCACCAAATACCTCCATTTGCACATGACTACTGAAATTAGTGTAAAAACTCGCTCATAATTACCTGTTTCTCCTATGTCTAAAGTTGATTTGAAAAATATTTGGTTTGGCTCTATAATTAGAGTAGTATGGTCATACATACTGCCTGATATTTTTATTTAATTAGGTAACAAAAATATAATTACATATAAATTTTTATTTCTCTTAATTATTCACATATAGTATTAATTATGTATGTGCTATTAAATATCTGTCTATCAACACTTTAGCATTTATTGATTGATTGCTTTTTATGTAGTAGCGCTATGACAAATACAGTCAATAAAATGTTGAAAAAAATACATTCTGTCTTTTTCTCTTACTAAAACTTATATTTTACCATAGTTATATATTGAAAATACAATTACATAAATAAATATATAACCACATAGAGACAAAGAAAAATATAATTATCTTTTCTGCAAAGCAGAAGAATCGAAGAATTGCTTTCTGCAGTTGTTAACTAAGAATGAACAAGGCAAATGAGTAGAAGAGGTAGGTGATTACTACAGTATCCTTGGGAGTAGAAGAGTAGGCAACAAGATATTAAAGGTAAAATGGTAGAGACTTGGTTATTAGTTTCAGATTGCTCTAATATTTAAAAGATATGAATAATACTATCAATAATAAATAAATTGACTAAATTAAGTGTAATAAAGTATTTTCTCCAAAACAATAAAGCAAAATGGTGTCAATGTATAAAGAGACAAATTTTTCCTTCATTTGGAAAATATGATTAATATAATTAAAATAACTCTTGGAAAATTATAAAGTGGTATAATATGATAAATTTATATATTATTTAGAATTCTTAGTTGGAAACAAAAGAACCAATTTTTGCTTGTTTAAACAAAAGAAGAATTTTTAAGGGCTGTTAGGTAGATTCTATAATCTCCAGGAAGTTATTATACCAGGCCAAGAAGAATGTAACCAGAACCACAACCAAATCACCCAATCAGTAAGCCGACACACAAATTCATCCCACCTCATCAAGGCACAGGCATCAAAATTCATGTCATAGAACCCTGAGGGCTAGAATTCAAAGGTAAAACATTTTCTGTTGGTACCTCTGGGACATTGATAACTCTCAATCAGGTCTCACCTTAAGTACCAGAAACAGAGTCCAAAAAGTAGCTACTTCACATCAAATTTAAATCTAAAAATATTAGAATAATTAGATATGGGATATCAAATAACGATGAATGAAATATATGAAAAATATTTAGGACACATGGAGAAATGTTAAACTGCAAAAGATTTTCATACATGAGTAGGTAAATTTAAAAAACTTTTTAAAAATAAAAAATACGTCGTTTTTTTAATTAATCAAAAGGAAATGCAGCATATTAGATACACCCAAAAATTAATTAAATGGAATTTACTCCCAAATAATTAATCTATAATGAAGTACAGAAAAGCATGAAGATGAAAATAAAAGAATGTTACCGAAAGGTATTGAGGATAGATTGAATTGGATTGCAATCCAATTGGAGTTTCAGATGAAAAGACAGTATTTTAAAAAGCAATAGCTATAAATTTGGCAAAATTTATGACAAACATGAATCTATAAAATAAAAAAGCAAACTGTGTCAAAAAGGAGAGCAATAAATAAACACATGGCTAGATTAATTATAGTAAAACTGTAGAATACTGGAGACAAAGATAAGAACTTAAAATAAGCTAAAAAATGTTTTCTTTAAATGTCACATACAAAGAAATGGCTTTTAACTTGACAGCAGACGTTTTGGTACTAACAATGGAAGACAAATGCCATGGAATAATATCCTTAAGGTTTGAGAGAAAGTAATTCACAGCCCAGAGTTACATATTTAACAAATCACAAAAGAAGGTGAAGTAAACAAAAAATACATTGATGAGAAAATAGCTTGGTGGTAATACAGCTTAATGCCAAGATAACTGGACTTATCTAAAAAATTACAAAATGTGAACTTAGGAAGAAAAATATTGAGCACAAACAAATAGTATAAGGTACAAAAGGAATGGTAAACAAAATAAAAAGTATTAATTAAATGCAAATGGCCACCCTCAGCAGCAATAACAATTATTATTATCTAACTTATGAATTTAAAAATGAAGAACTAAAAATACTGGAAAAAATAACACATGTGTTGAAAAGAGAGAATCATAATCTAAGTGTTTTGGGAAACCTTACACTGTTCATAGGAATAGTTAAAATGTTATTTGAATTATTAATGTAAATGTATATGGTGAACTTTTGAAAGTAAGTTCCTGTAAAGATTGGCAAACATTTTCTGTGAACGTTTAGTCTTTGACAGTCAGATCTCTTTCTCAGCTACCCAACTCTGCCATTGTTACTTGAAAGGAGACAGAGACAATATGTAAGCAACAGATATAGTTATGCTTTAATAAACCTTGATTTACAAAAATAGGTATTAAGCCACATTTGCCTCCCTGGGAAATAGATTTTATATCTCTCCTCTAGAATATAAAATAGACAAACTAGTAAAGAGAGAATAAACAAGCAAGTATGAAATAAAAAAATTAAAATTATCATAGTAATAAGAGCTCCATCAATGCAAAAGAAGGCATGAGCATTAAAAAACACAAGCACAGAAATGTAAGACTAATGGATATTATAAAGTAAGTTGATAAAGTAAGTCAATGTATTAATGAACCAAATTAAAACTTCTTAGTTAAAATATAGATAACAAAATATAGGATGCAGAAAAACAACTATTTCCAGGAAGCATTTCTAAAGGAACATACTAGGAAATGTTGCAAATAGATTAATGGCATGAGGTTTCAGGGATGGGGGTGATTAGCATGGTGCTTGCTATTTTGTATAAGGTTTTGGGACTTTTGAGTTAACGCTGGAATTAGTTAAGACTTGTGAGATTCTTACCAAGGCATGATTGTACTTTGAAATGTGAGAAGGACATGAGATTTGGGTAGCCAGAAGCAGAATGATATAGTTTGGATGTTTTTCCTTTCCAAATCTCTTGTTGAAATGTGATTCCCAATGTTGGAGGTGGGCCTGGTGTGAGTTAATTTGATCATGGGGGTAGATCCTTCATGAATGTTTTAACAGTACTCCCTTGGTAATAAATGAGTTCTCATTCAGTTAGTTCGTGCAAGATCCGGTTATTTAAAAGAGTCTGGGACCTCTCTCTTCTGTTTCTCTTGCTCCTGCTCTTACCCTGTGACATGCTGGCTCCCTGTTGCCTTCTGCCATGGCTGTAAGCTTCTTGAGGCCTCACCAGAAGTAGCTGCCAGAGTCATGCTTCCTGTAAAGCCTGTAGAACCATGAGCCAATCAAATCTTTCTCTCTTTTTTTTTTTTTTTTTTTTTTTGTAAATTACCCAGCTTCAGATATTTCTTTATAGCAATGCAAGAATGGCCTAATACACTAGGCCTGAGTAGGCGCTACTTTATAGGCTTGTAACTGGTCACTCTTTCCTTGGAGTCTGCCCAAAAGCACCAGAAACACCATCACTACCTTTGAGGAGCATCTAAATGAAAGGAGCATCTAAATGATGCCCAGATCTAAGGTGTCCTTCCTGACATCTTGCCATCATTAAGCTGCTTAACTTATTCCATGATGAAGCTTAATGCTTGGGATTGACATACAGAGGCTACTGAAAGAGAGTTTCTCCTGCCACTTGGTCACCATCTCCTTAATGATAATGGTGAGGATATTGATAATCTTCTCCATGGGGGCTTGCTCACCTGTAACTTCCAGGACAGCTCCTAATTGTACTTGTCCATGAAGCACAAACTGTTGTTATGCTCCAACACTACGACTCTAATACTCTGGAAGCTGCCAATGGGCACCTCATCTGTGGCTTTGGAAGGACTCATATGGTTAGATGTTGATGTAGAGATCCTTCTTTTGGGCCCAGATATTCTTCCCTGAGAGTGGGAGCAGGCTCAGCTCTGCCAGTTTTTCAGCTTGTCAGCTTACAATGTCAGTATCACTGCTGAAGCTGTGCATGTGTAGGAGTCATAGCACACCGTGGCATTGTCCCTGGATACCGATTAACATGTCTTGTTTTTTCATCCAGGTACCCCTTGGCACAAGTGATGCCCACCAGCATGGGATGGTTCCTTTTGGAGATACATGATGCCACCTGTGAATAGTTGTTTAGCCAGTCAGTAGCCTAGAGATGAGGTCCTTCTTGAGAGCTTGGAATGGCAATACTTTCTGTCCAGAGTGGGGAACTCTGTAACCTATTGCAGACTCCTCTGCTGGGAGCAGGTCTCGTATATCTATGAATCTCTCAATCTGTTCTTCACTGCCTCATCTATGGTTATCCAAAAAAATCATAGTTGTTATGTCTGGTGCTACCTGCACCTCCAGTGAGTCCATGGATACCTCCAGCAGGTCTTTTTTCAGTCATATATATGCTCATTTATTGCCCTGTTGCCATCAGTCACACATTTTTGACCACAGCATGATGCATATCTACATGAACTATTCCTCACTTAGAGGGTTAGTCCCACAATAGCTGCAGTAGATATCATCATCATTGGCCCTGGCAATGATTTCAAGCAGCTCAGTCACTGGCACAAAGGCATGCAGGCTGCCCAAACCAATTATGCCCACCCTCTTTGATTGTAATCATGACGTACACAATAGCTTTCAAACCAAGGGCCTATCTCACATCATGTGTCAGTTGTGGTTGGCAATTTAGTAGTTGTAAAAAGGGAGAAGTAAAATAAATGGCAAAACAAAACAAACAAATATATTATTTTCCTCTTCTAGAAAGAGGCAAAGACATATATTCTTTCATTCTCTTAGTAATAGTCTGTAATGGTTAATTTTTATATGCCAACTTGATTGTGCTAAGAGATATCCAAATTGCTTATAAAACTATTTCTGAATGCATCTGTGAGGGTGTTTTCATAAACAATTACCATTTAAATAAGTACACTGTGTACAGTGTGTTATTGAGTACACTCTCAACAGTACAGATGGGCATCATCCAATTCACTTAGCACCCAGATAGAACGACAAAGGTAGAGGGGGGATGAATTAGCCCTCTCTGCTTGAGCTGGGTGGTCTGCTTCTCCTGCCTTTGCCCACTGGAGCTTCTGGTTCTTGGGTCTTTGGACTGGGATTTAGGCCATTGGCACCCTTGGTCCTCAGGGCTTTACATTTGGATTGGAATTGTACCACAAGTTTTCCTGGGCCTCCAGCTTGCATACATCAGAATGTGAGGTTTTTCAGCCTATATAATCAAATATTCCAGTTCTTCATAGTAAATCTCTTCCTATGTATCTATATGTATGTATTTATCTTTCCAGCTATCTAATCTATCCTACTGAAGGCACATTCAGATAAGGTCTTTCAGTTTCTCAGCTAATTATCTTTGATAAAGGCAAGGTATTGAAACAAAATAAAACAACAAAAGAATTCTCTTATTAGAATTAGAAACACTTTCCATTGTTTTTTCAAGATATTGTGTTTCTTCTAGCATGGGACCAAAAATACTTTGAATTTGAACGTCGGTATGAAAAGACCTGACAAAGATATAAAGAAGACAAAACAACCACACACACACAAAAATCTTTCAGTGATATAACATTTCTTATTAGAGTTTTACCAAAGTAATGAATTTCCCACCATCTCAAAAGACACTGAAAGGTTAGTTTTATTTTTTAACTACATTTTCTTCACGACAAGAGTATTTATAATTTATAGCACTGATTTAACTTTGAAAATGGAAACTGACTTATGTGGAGTTTTATGCAGCAAAGGGAGGTGGATTTTTAAGCTGAAAAATGCATATTACAAAGATGAGAAAAATAAAATGTTCTGCACTTTTTAAGTTTTACAGAAAAGCAGAATCAATTATATTCTCTCCTAATCTAAGTAATATTTTTGTTGTGGAATCCCAAAAAATAATCTCCACAACTCAACAAGTGAAGGAGAGCAGTCCTCACATTCTTATATAAATGGAAACATTTAGGATGATAAAGGATACATAAATTGGATTACTAAAATCTGCAGCTTATCAGCAAGTTTCCTCAAGGAGTTCATGGCTTAGTCATCTGAAGAGCTCTTTTTATATAAACCAAAATACTTCATTTTTGAGAGACAGAATTCTTCTTTATATTTATATAATCAAATAAGGAAAACTATTATTTCATGTAAGTGAACATTCTAGAAATAGATTTGTTATTCTTCATGGGGCTGGATCTAGCTGCATAAACAATTTCATGGAGATTAAATGTTTCTCTGTGTAGGTGTGTCTCTTTCTCTCTGTGTCTTTATCTGTCTCTGTCTCTCTCTCTCTTTCTCTTATTAGAATTAGAAATACTTTCTATTGTTTTTTCAAGATAATTGTGTTTGTTCTAGCACGGGACAAAAATACTTTGAATTTGAACGTCTGGATGAAAAGACTTGAAAAAGATAAAAAGAAGAAAAACAACCACACACACACACACACACACACACACACACACAATCTTTCAGTGATACAACATTTTTTATTAGAGTTTTACCAAAGTAATGAATTTCCCACAAATTGGCTTGATTTTCAAGCATTCTCTCACTCTTTGGTGTAAAAATGGCTGGCAATATCCACCTCCAACTAGCTTAATAAATCTGTAATTCAAAGAGTTCTAGTGAATATCTCGGGCTGTCTCTTTGGACCAACCACTTGTTCAGTCCTGAGTTAATTGGGTAGGACATGAAGTGCAAATTGTGCTGGAGGGCATCTTGCATCATCCCTCAGAACCACAAGTGTGGTGTCAGTCCATCTTAAAACACACAAACCCAGAAGCTGAGGAGCTGTTCTCCAAACAAACAATTTGTATGATGTTGCCAAATATAAAGGAATGAATATTTGGAGAGAAAACAAAAAACATAAACAACTATTGCTAACTATACTTCTACTGTCTCTAGAATAAGTATTACACATTGAAAAATTTTTCTTAGTTTTCACACAAAGTAAGTGTATTGATTGTAACCTCGCCTTTCTTTAGCAGTGTGTGTTTATGAGTGTGTGTATGTGTGTCATCCTAGATCTTTCTGGAGACATTTGTTAATTGAAAAAGTTTTTAAATGATGGCACTTTAAGGGTTAATGAAACTGTCCACTGAAAAAAAACGAGTGGGAATACATGAAATCTGATCTCTATCTTCACCTCAGCTTGCTTATGTTTGAAATCATTGTCATGATCACTCCACCATTAGAGTGATTCGAGTTCTAGGTAGCCTGTCTAAACCAGTAGCCCAGCAAAGTACTATGTAAGGAATTTGAAACATAAAAGGCTCAAGAACGGAGCAACGTAATACAAAGCAATCTGAAAGCAACGTTTAGCAATTAATACATGGTAATTCTTCTCTATAATTTTATTTTGGTAGTTTCTTTGAAAATTATATTTTTCAAAATAGTTTCTTTCAAAAAATGCCCTCACAATACTTCAACCACACACATTCAAATGGTGTTCTCATTTGTCTGCTTCCTTAAGGGTAGTAGTAGATGTGTGGATAATGTTGCAAATAGAGAACAGAAACAGGAAACTGTAAAGATATATATTTTTTATCTACCAGAAAGCATTGATATTCTTAGCATTCTCTGTCTTTCTGTACAAAATTAATCTCCCTTTCACACCTCAAAATGTCAGCACTGTCTGTTTTAAGAGCTGATGCTACACTTTAAAAAATATTTATTTTATCGTTGTTTTTTAGTTCTTTCAGGCACTGTAGGAAAGAGAACGTATTTAGGTCTTTCAGAAGAAAACATTATTTTGATGTATGCTTTCTGTTTTTATATGTCTGGCATTGGATATGTAATGTAAAATAAAAATTGTCTAAGTTTAAATTTATTTTAATGATTAATTTGTATTTTTTTTAATACAGAAATCATCTGTTTTTACCTTGATCAGCTACATTGCCTCTAAGTCTTCAAATGTTTCCTATAGACTTAAATAAAATCAGACAAAGGGGAAAATAAAGAACTACCCACAATGAAACCTAAAGACTAGCTAGAGTGAGACTGACCTATGAAATATTCAGCAAAGCAAAACTCTGTTCTAAGTCTGCCTGCTTAGAAATCATCTCTTCAAACTGTTAGAAGTCTTCAGAAGAACTTTACTGTATATAATATAACTACTGGTAAAATAAAAACTTTTGACGAATTAAATTTAACAGAGTTTAATGGAGCAAAGAACAATCCACAAATCAAACAGCACCCAGAACTGGGTAAGTTCAGAGCAACCCCAGATCCCATGGCTGCCAAATGGTCAGATAATATTTATGCACAGTAAAAGAAAAGTGACCTAAGGAAATTGGAAGCGAGGTACGGAAACAGCTGAATTCGTTACTGCTCAATGTTTGACTTATTTGAACATATTTTAAACAGTTGCTGACCTGTGATTGTCCAAACCTCTGTGATTGGTACAAGAGTAGTGTACAGTCTGTTTCCACATCCAGTTGGGTTACAGTTTATTATGTATGCAGAAACATTTAGGCCAAAATTAAAGCATGTAAGGAGGCAGCTTTAGGCTAAACTTAATGTCACATTATGAAAAGCCAATACAAAAATGATAAACTCGGCCGGGCGCGGGGGGCTCAAGCCTGTAATCCCAGCACTTTGGGAGGCCGAGGCAGGCGGATCAGGAGGTCAGGAGATCAAGATCATCCTGTCTAACACGGTGAAACCCCGCCTCTACTAAAAATACAAAATATCAGCTGGGCGTGGTGGCCGGCGCCTGTAGTCCCAGCTACTCCGGAGGCTGAAGCAGGAGAATGGCGTGAACCCGAGTGGCCCAGCTTGCAGTGAGCCGAGATCGCGCCACCGCACTCCAGGCTGGGCGACAGAGCGAGACTCTGTCTCAAAAAAAAAAAAAAGAAAAGAAAAAAGAAAAAAAAAAAAAGACAAACTCAAGACTTTCAGTGGGTCCAAGCTCATTATGTAATATGTATAACAAACAAACAACAACAACAAAAAAAAAATCAGAACACGAAACATTAGCGATGTCGTATATAATATGACTTACTTCAACAATAGTTTGTTGGGAACAGTGCCATGTATTTCTATACAAATAGAGATAGGTACCAACCAAGGTAATGTTAGCTAAGATTTGAAGTACTGAAATAAGGAATTCACATTCTAAGGGTGTTTCATTTGTATTTGAAAGACTAATCAGGAATTTATACTCCAAAGATTATAGAAAAATATCTATATAACTTCATCGAACTCTGCACAGAGGAATCAGTACTTAGTATGAGTAATGTTAAACATAAATTTTTGTGGGTGAAGTAAATTCCGTAAAGTAGTTGTTTAGAATATCTGCATGAATTCTGCAATTCTTACAAAGAGGATATAAGAATTCAGCAGACTCTGCAGTTTGGAATGTTTGGAATTAACCTCTAGGTCAAGATTCCTGGTTGATCTTGTGTCTACCATTTTCTAGGCATTAGTGTAGGATTCTGTTGTCTGATTCCAACAGATATTTGCCTGACCTGTCATCATAATGTGGTTCTGCCTGACTCAAACTGAACCATTCCTTATAAGATACTTGTCAAGATGTCTGATAACAGAGGAGGGCAGTTTAGGAAAACAGATTATGTGATGGATTTGTATTTCTTTTCTAGGCTCTGTACTTCTTTGCTAGACTTTGCATTTGTTTGCTTCTTTTATGTATGTATTGGTATCAATTTGTGCTTACTTCCACTTAAGACTATCACCTAGTTAAGAGAAGACATAATCCCACTTATATCTAATTGTAGGAAGTGACAATATTCAACCATAGAACCAAACACTTGTTTGAAGCACCATTTTTTTTAGGTATTCACAATAATATTATTTGTAGGTTTGAGTAGTTGAAAGTTAACTATATTGGAAGTATCAGGTAAGTATTTTGTTTATAGCATCTTATTTAATCTTTATGAAAAATAAAATTCAGTAAGAAGTATTTATCTTGTGAAAGACAAGATGCATTAGAAAATAGACATAATTATATCCAGGCAACTATGATAAGAAGAATATTTATTAATGAGGGGGAAATAGTAGTGTAAGGTTTTATAGAGGCAGGTAAACAAAGGAGGTATCCTGAATTCTTATGCACTTCAGAAGAAGTCCAAAAAGACTTCTTCATGAGGAAGAAAGGAGAAGCATCTTCTCTGAGTCTTTGAGGAAAGGTGGAAGTGGGTTTTATCTCAGAGTAGGCAAGTTGACTACAACAGCTTCATAGTCCCCCAAGAATAACAAAAATTTAAAAAGGTTTCTCACCGAACATAGGCCACTGACCTTCCTTTTCTTAGAGTATTTATTTTAGAAAACTTTTAGTTGTGGATTCTTTTTCTGTGCCTTTGACATGTAAGTCTTCTTATAGCTTCTTGCCTATATACAATGCAGGCACGTCTTTCTCAAGAACTTGGAAGTCAACCCTTTGAACTGTAATTAGCAAGAAAGGTAGAGTCCCTGTCTGTATCAATTAGGAAACAAAAATGTCCTGATCACAGTGATCATCCTTCCCTCTAATATTCTCTAATACTTTTTCACAAGCTCACCCTGGCACTTAAAATCTCTCCTCATTTGTTTCACTGAAGTTGAGTTTAATCTCTCTGTATTGTAATAGTGTTTAATAAAGTGTTCCTTTACTGATTAACTTGCTGTGGTGTAATTTTTCTTTGCCCTGGGCAGACATGTTCCTTTAGAAAATAAATGGTGAGTGGAATATTTTAACTGTCCAATTTGTTGCTTTCATGGGACCACATGATTCAGGTAAAATCCAGCTTCATCTGCCAAATTTTGCAGAGAAATATAAAATAAGCAACAATTCAGGCTTATGAAAGCAGAGACTTACTTGAAATAATTACATTAATAAAGGGAAAGATACTATTGTAATAGAGAAAAATATATGCAGTACAATCTGAAAGTTAGACAGAAAGAAACTTTTGTCTTATAGAGAAGAGTAATAAGGCTAGAAAGATCTGGATATAAGAAAGGAGAATGAACAGGATGAATCATTGAGCAAACCCTGAGGTCAGTCTGTTCTAGCAAGGGACCATTAAGGAGGGATTGTATTCTCACATAGGCTTAGGGTGGGCCAAAGTTCAGAGCCTGGTGGGAGGAAATAATCTTATCCAAAGATTGATTAACAAAACATTTCAATTTGATTGATCAATGAGATTAAAATAGTTTAGCTAATAAATATAAGGCTGTGTCTGGCCTTGTTATAGGTAAACAGGTGGAACATCTAAGTCAAATGGGAAATGGTAGTGATGAATTTTGATGAATTTATTCCAGAACATAAAAAGTGTATGTGTGGGGGGTATTTCTTAACGATTGCTATTATTCAGGATCAAAGGACACCAGTAATGTCCAACATCATCAAAAGAAAACTTAGGTTCATATTTGTTTAAAATCCTGTAAAAGGCTTACAGATATTAAAAGAAGTTGCGACATGAACCCTAAGCACCATTCTCTATGAATTCTTGACCTTTAAGAAGGGTGTGAAGGATTTTTCATGGTTGCATGAAGAGACAATTTGAAATAACCATAGAAATAGCCAACATAATTAGACGTTTGGCGGCTTAGATACAATCTGTGAATCAGAGCAGAGATACATTCAGAAAGAGGTTATGTCTCATGTTTGAATGTTCATAAATCGTTTAAGACTTATCATTTGACTTTTGTATCATAACCACAATTATTCATGTCCTATTCCTTCTTGTAGCGTTCCAAATCTTCAAACATATTAACTTTGTCAAGTTTATTTTCACACGTTAGCATGGTTTGTGTGGCACATGTATGAAAGCATTATAAAGCCCTTAACAGTCAAAAGGGAAAGTTAACAAGTCCATTTTTTCCCAGTTCTTGAACTTTATAATTTCTAATGCTATTGCCTCACGGAAATCTACTTATATGTTTTGGAATACTTTCATTACTTTAAAATCCCTAGCATATCTTTATCCCTTAGCACTTATCAAAGTTTGCTATCTGTAACACTTTAATGTGCTTATTTTCTAAACTATTCTTTGAGTTATGAAAAGACAGAGACCATATCTTTTAAGACAAATGTTTGTCAATGCAAAGCACTTATTACATTCAAAACTTCAACAGACTTCGGCACCAGCAATTAATTTTAATTTTTGTCTGAAGTCAGATATCTTTGTTTTTGCCCAGGGACAATGCAAAATCTTCAAGATTCTCAATATGCCTAAACAAATTTTTCTACTTCTTTCTTTGATAACTACCTTCTCTTTGCTTCATTGAAAACAATGAAGCTATCTGATATCATCTTCTCCAATTTTACATATTTTTAAAATCTTTCAGAAAATCTAATTTATAATTATACTCTATTCTCTTATAAATTTTTACATTTCTATTATCCTAAAAAGGTAAATAAAAAAAGAATTCTCTGTTTATCTGTCTCCCACCTATATATAATCAAACCCATTTCACTTTTCATCAATAATTTCTTGAATGTAAGTGAATGAGGAAATAAGTGAGGGAGTATAGAAAGAGAAGAGAAGAACACTAGTACTAGAACACATCAACATTTAAACACTAAAAGAGAAGTAAAAGCCAAATAAAATTGTTTGTAAAATGGATATAATTGCAACAGAAATGTTGAGAAATGCAGGTTTGAAAAAATAAGAGCAACAAAGAGAAAGTAAAGATCACAACAATAATGTCTGCCAATCACTAAGCACTCCAAGTCAGGGCATCAAGCAGGCAATTCATTGAATGCTTAACATACATTAATTCACACAGGTATCACCTGGATGTTAACAATATAATTCACAAACATTGGCCACATTTTTTTTAACAATAGCTGTGGGAAATAGAAAAGAATAATATGCTGTTTTTGCTCTCCAGAGACCATAAAAATTTCAGAGATAAACCTAACAGTTCTGAAATAGAGAAACAACTATGAACTTACCTCATTCATTACTGCATTTCATTGAGGCAGATTGCAATTTCTATAGGATATTAGAGAATGAAGTATCCAGCCATTAGTGATTCCAAAGGAAATTAGACAAGAGATCTTAAAAGTTAGTGTGATTTCAAATGATTCATTTTAGAGGAAATTCTAGGAAAATATAAAACTTCCATATGAAAACAAAAGCTGGAATGATCAGGATCTACCATATTTGAGTTGAGGGTCATAGTTCCTGCAAGCTGATAAATCTGGTTGAAAAGTGATAAATATGAATGGCTTGGGTGTAGCCAGACAAAAATGCTAAAAATACACGTAACATTTGCTCTTTTTGGAGGTGAGACAAAACTTAAAACTTGTGAATCTGTGTTTAGTCACACTAGAATTAACTTATCTCAATTAGGAATTGTGCCAAAATATGAGTCATAGATTTTCAACAAAAAGTGATTAGGAAATAACAAATGGAAAGAATACAGAACATATTTTTTTTCAATATATCACCAGAAAAAGGAACACTGAAAATATTTTTTATTTAAGATATCAGTTTGATGCCTTTATTACTTACCAGATAAGTACACTACATTTTTCATAAAATAAAACGTAATTATAAATGATTTGAAGTTTTGGGACAAAATAGTAACTGCATACACCAATGTGGAATTGCATTACATGTTATATAAAAAAGTATCATCTTTGATTTTCCCAACTTATATGAAAATTTTCAAAACTAGCAACAAAAATTGTTTTCAAACTTCTTTAGCCATATTTACCTACACTTATTTTAAAGGCACATAAAATCATTGGACTATGACTAATATTTTTAACAGTGATACAATTAATTTTAAATAACCAAGCATAAACATGGTATCTAAAAATTTAATGTTAAAAACATGCTTACATTTAAATTATATATAATTTTTTCAAGTAATTAAAAATTGTTTCTATATACTAATTAACTTCACCAAAATTAGACATTGAAAACTGGAAAAAATTAAGAGAATATATTGTTGTTTTCTCAAAAATATTGCTTTTAACAAAATGAATTGTGAAACTTACAGTGTCAATTTTAGTGCAGTTCACTGTATATTTTCTATAAATTGAATGTACTATTTGTTTAAGAGGATCACCTTTTTTGGGTGACAGGGAGAAGATACGGAGTAGGAATGCAGATGAGACTGCTTTATGTAAGTATTAAGTACCATTCTGTGTGATAAATTTATAGGGTTAATAATAATATATAGAATTTCATTACATAAAGCGAGTTACAGGGAAATCATTTAAATTGACCAACACAATATATCTAGTGGATTTAAAAACTGTGTTATACCATAATCTCCATGCTACACTGCTTCCTTAATGTAGCATTTTAAAAACAGACATATTAGCAAATTGCACATTGAAAATTATATAAAATAATTCATTTTTACTATTTCAGATGGACCATTTCTATATGCTTCAATGCAGACTGGTTGGAGTCACAAATCTTGACTCTAGAAATCATACTGAATTATCTCAGTGACTTCAAGCTGTCATTAGGTTATTAGATTTTTTTTATTTTTATTTTTCATCAATGAAGATAAATACCTTGTACTTCAGAGTCTTCTTTTTTACCTGGTGTTTCGTATTTCCTAGCAGATATCACTTTCAAACACCATGCCATATTCCCTAGACTTGCTTAAATTTACGTTAATTCTTTGTCTACCAGCAGTATGGAACTTCACCGAAATCCTACAATAGACTTTTAAAAATCTGTTACCTTTCAGATTTTTCTTATCCTGAGAGAAAATGTTGACTGTCTTTGTTATTTACAAGAAAAGAGAAAGAATCGAAGGAGTTAAATGGATGCTATGAGTTAAGACTTGGCTTCAAATTAAGCCAAGGGATTTTGTGGGTGGATACATTTGGGAGCCTGGATAATTAGAAATTGGGAGTAAAGATTTTTCTCTAGAAGTTTATAACAGACAAAACCTCGAAATGGCAGTAGTTATTTATCATTGACTGAGTACACAGCAGAATTTGCATAATGCCTGCAACTACGGTCTACAGAAAACTTTTTTTTTTTATAACTTCATAGAACTAAATGTTTATAAACACTTTATAAATAAAAAGGTGAGGTCTATTTTCAATATGATTCCTCCACTCAGCTTTTTTTTTTTTTTTTTTACATAAGGCCATTCAATCTGACATATGTCAGAGGCAATTAGCAGTCCCTGCTAACAGAATACCTGCCCTACTTAGCAGGCATTTCTTGTTCCTCATTAACCAAATTATGTTCAGGTCATATATCATATCTTTGACAATAATGCCACTTTCATGCTTAATTGGTTAAATAAATGTGTAATTATGGAACTAGGCTAAGGTACTACTGTAAATTCTTATAACCACAGCATTTGCCTGATATAGATTGGGATGTTACTTGATCTACTATAAGATATAAAACACTAAAACTTAATGTAGCATTTATTTAATGTCAATAAAGAGCCTTCCAGATGTTAATAACATTTTATATCAAATGTTAGAAAACTCCACCAATTTTGTACTGAATATTCTATTAAATGTACACATAGTATTTTTGTAAGGAATATTATCATCAACATTGAGTACAGAAAAATAAACTGGTAAATTTTTACTAAGTGGGGAGATTGAAATTTTGACATATGACAATTAGTAGAACGTATATCTTGCTGTGGGATATTTACAGTAATGACTATATTCTCAGAAGATTTTAGCTCATAGCAAATGTTGGCTCATTGAAAATTAAGAAAATTACGTTAGAGGAAGAGGAAGGATATTAATAGTCATCTTAAAATTCTCTTTTTTTTTTCTTTCCAATTAGCACTTTTCTGATGAGTGCTAACAAAATGAGGCTTTGACATCAATTTTCAAAAAGTTCCTAAACCTCTCTAAGAGGAAAATAAATGACATATGGCAAAATATTCACATAGTAAACATATAAATGTATTAGTTTTTAATGTAAAGTACTTTTTAAATATTAGGTATCAACTCTGCTAGCTAACAGATATATCACTAATGACAAAACTTGGCTGCATATATCTAAATACATACATACAAAACACTGTCTTAAACAGGGTTGAAGAGTATTTCTGTGTCACCTGAAAGAAGCTGGGAGGTAAGTCGTCTAGAACTGGTGTAAAGTTCTATGATTACCAAAGAGATAGACATTCTCTTTTCTTTTTTTATCATTCTAGATAGTGGTAGGAAAACTTAAGAAACTAGATAGAAAATATTTTAATATGCCCAAGACATATATTCTCCATCATAACCACTCAACTCTTCCTCTGACACAAAAAGTCAACTATCCTTTATA
Source organism: Macaca mulatta (assembly GCF_049350105.2). Lineage (NCBI taxonomy): Eukaryota > Metazoa > Chordata > Mammalia > Primates > Cercopithecidae > Macaca > Macaca mulatta. The sequence continues at coordinate 28,486,223 of NC_133410.1, read as the reverse complement.
GCCAAAAGTAGTCTTAGGCAACAGGGGGAAAAAAAAAAAAAAATATATATATATATATATATATGTATCTATCTATCTATCTATATGACTGCAAATCCATACAAATAAAACTTTATACAAAAACAGGTGATTGACTGGATTTAGCTCGTGAGCTATAGTTTACCAAGTCCTGTATTACAGTGTAGCATTCATCTTCAAGGTCAACTTATGATCTAAGATGGATGTTCAAGCTCTAGACAGCATGTAGATGATGAAAGTCAAAAAAAAAAAAAAAAAAAAGAAAAGCACAAAAAATAGAAGGACACATGGGTTTTCTTCACAGTCAAATTAGCTCCTTTTACATTCATTTTCTAGAGAATCAGACCCACATTTTTAATTACATCTTTGCATAATAAAGAATTTGGCCCATCTTTATCCTGGTTCCTGAGAAGTAGCCACTAAACCTTTGAAATAGAGAATTTGGCTGGTCTTTGCCCTGGTTTCTGGAAACTCATCTCTAAATCTTTGGAATTTTCTAAGTGACAAGCAGTGTGTGCCCCTGGGAGCAAACTTGATAGTTTATGTTAACAAGATGTCTGAGTGAGGGCCCCTCATTGTTTATGCTAATAAGATGACACAGATGAGGGCTGTCCATGAGAGAAAGATCAATCATGTGATTATGAGGCTTTCATCCATGATATCAGCCCAAACACTGGAGAGGAAAGAGGACTGGAAATAGAATCAATCCACATGGACAATATTTAGATTCATAAGGCCTAAACAATGAAACCCCAATAAAAACTCTGGACACTTAGCATGGTTGAGCTTCTTTGGCGGTAGTCTACATGTCACTCATTTTGTTGTATCTTTTGTAATAAAATTTTAACCATAAGTTCAGTGCTGACCTGAGTTTTATGAGTCATTCTAGCAATTATTTGAACCCGAGTGGAAATTGAAAACCTCCAAATTTGTTCACAAGCTGGGCCTCTAAATTAGTGTTTAGTATCTGAAGTAAGATGAGACAAATATTGTAGAGAACTATGCTCTTAACTTCTGAGGTTTGGTCCAACTCTAGGCAGTTTGTGTCAGAAGTCATTGCAATCTTATTTACTAAAATTTAGTCACTGGGCTAAATCTAGATTCAAATAAAACTATTAAACTCAGGCTTGCCATACAATTACTAAATAATTGTTGACTAAATGTCAATAATTATTAGCTAAATATTCTGGACTCAAACTTGAAATTCTGGGCCACCTTCTTACAAAAGACTAACAGAACCAATCCCATCATGATTTACTTTTTGGTTTACTTTAGTTACCACAGGAAGAGGAAGACTACATGGCTATCCTAAAACTCCTGGTATTTAACTCTCTTCATAAGTCAGATGAAAAAATAGGAAATGACTTATATTTCTATAACTATGCTTAAAAACCTACTTCTTTCTATACTTGCTTTCAATGTTCCTTTCTATTAAAAACAAGAAGTTTTGCTCTATCAAAAAAAAAGATTCTTTTCTTAGTTTCTGGATCTCATTCCCTGTAAATTGTCAGAGACTTTGCTTTGCAAATGTATGTATTCTCCTTATCACAATAATAATCTTTTGGCATGCAAACATCCCTTCTTACATCTTATTAGACAAAATAATACTAAATGAAAGCCTGAATTTTAAACTTCCATCTTGCTTCAATTACTGAATTACTGCCCCATTCCTCTGGTCTCCTTCTTAGTACAATTTTCACCATACTTGTTTGGGTGTGATGCTAGTGTTTCCGTCTTCCGCTTTTTATGTAGATTCCATTCCTACTGGTCTATTCTTGTAATATTTTGTAAAGTAATAAGGTGATATTGTACCAAAAGCATGTCTTTTTTTTTTTTTTTTAAAGACAGAGTCTTGTTCTGTCACCCAGGGTGGAGTGCGGTAGCACAATTACGGCTCACTGCAGCCTCACACTCCTGGGTTCAAGCAATTCAGCCTCCTGAGTCACTGGGACTACAGGCATGTGCCACAATGCTTGGGTAATTTTTTAAATGTTTTGTAGAGAAGGCATCTTGCTATGTTGCCCAGGCTAGTCTTGAACTCCTGGACTCAAGCAATTCTGCCTCAACCTGAAAAAGTATAAGCCACCATGCCCAGCCTATACATGTCTTCTTTTCCTCTAATTTCACTGATTTTTCTTCTTAGTTTCCATTGCCATTGTCCCTTTTTTTTCTACTTATTCTGGGGACACAAGAGAAACTCCAACAATTGGCTCTTAACGCCAATCATCTCTATACGCATTTTTCAATCATCTCTCTACACGTATTTTTATTAGAAAGTTTTTACCGAGCCTCTTGCTTTTAACACCAGTACAGATGATCAACCAGTTTCAGCTGTAACTCTAACATTTCTTCTGAACTTTAGCCTCATTTTATGTGATCTATCTGCCTTTTTTATTTTTATATCTAAGAGATATCTCAATCTAGTTTCGCAGAATGTACAAAAACAGAGTTTGTAATAGTCCTGCAACCAAACCTTTTCCATTCCTGTGTTCATCTCAGGATTATCAGAATCATTTCCATGTCCTGTGGAAATAATATGTAAAGTGGTTAATATTTTCATTTCTCCCCATCTTGACTACTGCTACCTTAATCCAAGCTACTTTTGTCTCTTGCACGTGTAATAAAATAAACTCCTCTCTTTATTCAATCCTATTATCTCTTCTCTACAATTTGTCTTTTTAAAAGATACATCACATCATACTACTTGTTTGATTAAAATCCACTAATAGTGCTTCTAGTTGCAGTCAGTATAAATCAATGTTTTTTATGTCAGAGACAGGCCTGTATATCAGGTTCATGCTTACCTTTTCCTATCTTTTCACTTTATTTTACTCACCATATTCAAGTCACAATAGTTTCTCTATTATCTGAGCATGTGAAATCATTTCTGTCTCAGAGCTTTTGCAGTTGACAGAGTTTCTGTGTAAAATATTCTCCAGGTTGTTCATGCCTGGATCCTTATCACCACCTCCGTCTCAGTTCGAATGTTAGAACCTCTCAGAGGCCTACCCTGTCCATTAATTTATTTAAAGTAGCAGGACCTGCCAGAATTACTTTGTAACATATCATCTTGTTGTATTTTCTCCTTAGTAGTTGTCACTAAATTTATTTATTTTACTTTTCTTCTGCTAGAATGTATAAATATATACAAATATGTAGTCTATCAGAGTATAAATATATATATATGATATATATGTGTATATATATAATATAGTATGCTATCTAGAAGATATATGTGCAGATTCTGCAGATGTATATGTAGATTATATATATGTGCAGAATATATATGCAGATTTTGATTCCAGTAGGTTTATGGTTGGACCTGAAAATTTATATTTCTAACAATTTTCCAGGTAGAGTACATTAGTTAAGAAACTTGATGTCTCCCTTTAATTTTTGTATATCTTCTCTTTAAAGGTGATCATAGTTTATCAGTTGGGGTTTACTTGCTGAACTGAATATAACTAGGTTAAGCAGTGGGTTAAAATTGCCTTGAAGTCTCATTTTTCCTAATCATACAAACCTATTTAAGCTTCCAGGAATGACTTCTAGAAGCTTACCTCACACGAGCACGCCAAAGGAGTGTCCTGTACTACAGGATCATTATGTTACCTGTGGAAAATGGAAGTCACCACTACAGTGACTGGCTCCAGAGTAACTGTCTTGGTATGATCTAAAAAATGGAGAAGTCACAATACAACTTTTGGAAATAATACTATGTTCAATTTCTGGTAATGAGTGGCCCATGCCTTCTGCTCATTGCATTCTTTTCCAAATCAAGTCCTAAACAGTTATATGGCAATAATATTCAAACTCTTACTTGCAAGGAAGTCATAAACTTTAGCTTTTAGTTTTGTAAGTTACACAATACTAACAGGCATAGCAAGAGATCAAAATGAGTAAGAGAGTTAATCGAAGTTATTTGCCCCAAATAGCCCTGAGGCAGTGCTATTTGTGCCTCAGCAGCCTAATATAGATTTCACTGAACTATGTCTCATGATTTTAATTTGTTATGCCTCTATTTTTTCCCTTCAGTTTACATATGACTCAAGTGAGAATAAAGATGGGTCTGAGAAGGGAAAAATAATAATTAAATGTAAAACAGAATGCCCACTCTGAGCACACCCCTTCCCACTAACAATCTAAGTTTGGTATTTCAGTCTTAGGGTGAATTACACCGTAGGAGGATTCCTCATTCTCTATGCAAATATCCATCTAGCTACCCAAATCCACAAGTTTGTCAACACTAATTTAAATAATGCTGCTATAATGAAGTAGGCAAATTGCACAGTGTAGGAGTGGTCTCCACAAGACTGCCCTCATGTTACACAGAATCTGAAAGTTTTGGGTTTCCCCAAGGTCACCCTAATTTGTATCAACTGATTAAAAAATCAGGCTTGTTCCTATAGCTACCCTCAAGTTCAACAATTCACTAGAACAACTCAAGAAACTCAGAAAAGCCTATATATACAATAGCAGGTTTTGTTATTTTTTAATAACAAAAAGACACAATTTCATGCCAGCCAAATAAAAAGACATATAGGGTGAAATCTGGGAAGTAAACTAAAAAGAGATCTATGTCCTCAGGGACACTTACCCCTTCTCATCTTTTTGTGACTATGGCCACCCAATGGGTTCTTCCTGTGCACTGCACAAACAAAATCATTTCAGCAAGAACATGGCATTGCAGTAAAGAAAGAGTTTATTTGACATGAGACTGACCGTGCCACACAAGAGATGGAGTTATTACTCAAATCAATCTCCCAAAGACTTGGGGTTAGGGGTTTTTCCAAGATAGTTTCATGGGCAGGGGATTATTAGAATAGGGAGCATGCTGAATGGTTGGGTTGGAGAAGAAATCATAGGAAATCAAAGCTGTCCTCTTGTGCTGTTCTTGAGTGGGGGCTACAAGACTGATTGGTGGGTCCAGGTGGGCCCATCCAGTTGTTAGAGATGGAAAAACCAGACAAGACCTCAAAAGGCCCATCCTAGGTTCTCCAATAGTGATGTTACTGCGAGAGTAATTGGGAATGTTGCAAATCTTATGACTTCTGGAATAATGCCTGGTAATTATTCATAATTCAAACCACTTTCACCCTTCTAATTTGGTAGTATTTAATTAGTTTTACAAGAACAGTTTAGTTTGGGGGAAGGACTATTATCACGTAAACTACAAACCAAATTTCTCCCAAAGTTAGTTTGGACTAAGCCCAGGAATGAGTAAAGACAGCCAGTGTGTGTAGCTAGAAGCAAGATGGAGTCAGTCATGTCGGGTTTCTCTTACTGTCATATTTTTGCAAAGGTTGTTTCATGACAATTCGCATGGAGTATTGCCAAACCAGGAAGCTCTTTTGAACTTTCATCTTCTTAGTTTTTATTGGGACTTCATTAGATAGGCACAGTTGATTAAATTATCAGCAATATGGGTGACCAAAATTCCAACCCTTCAATCGCATGGTTGGCTTTACTGACACAACTTTTGTACTTGAAATTTGCCAAAAGAGTAGTTCTCAAGTATTCTCATGACAAAAAGAAAAGGTAACAAGATGAGGTGATAGAAATGTTAATTTATATATCCATTAAATCATTGCTTTGTGCACCTCAGATATATATATAATTTTCATTTGTCAATGTAACTTCAAGAAAGTTGGAAGAGAAAATTATTAGGTGTGGTTGACAATGATTCTTTGCTTGGCCAAACTTTAGTCAAGCTCCTGAAACTTCTTCATCCTCATCTTGTACTTCCTTGTAATCCAGTTTTAACAAGAAACTTTGCTAAATCAGTTCAGTAAGAACCTCCTACCTTTGATATTTGATCACTCTTGATAGTTGATTGTGTTCCTCATCTTCCACTATCCCGTGATGATGTCTAATTACCTGGGTCTATCTTCAGCTAAAATTCCGTTAGGCAGGTTTAGCCATAATGTTTTTTTTACTTCTAAGCTGTTCTCTTAGTAATTTTCCCTCCACCAACCCTCACCACGCTCTGTAAATGTAATTTGCCACTTGCCTATCATGTATTTGGGGTTGAGCCTAATCTTTCTCACCCACTGCAAAATTGCGTTGCCATGGTCCCTATGTCTAACCAGACAGTCCTTTAAACAAAGTCTTTTTTACCATGCTTTGACAAGTGTCATTGAATAGTTTTTCTATAACATGGCCTGAGAGTTCACCATGAATAACAAAGACACATTTATAACTTGGGAAATTTGAAGGGTTTAGAAGTCACCTTCTAAGAATCAGGGATCAGGACAAAAGATGTCTCTTTGGGTAAAGTTAATTTTTTTCTTCACATTTACCTTTGCTGTGAAGCTCTTCCTGGCTTTCTTTTTTGAGCCATAGAGTGGAATTTATTATGTATTTCTCTGTGCTCCTAAAGCATATTAAATTATTCTGTTATGTTAGACAAATCCACACAGAACTAATATTTTAACAGCTTCAAGGTCATCTTTGTCTTCCCTACCAGAGGATGGACTTTTAGCAAGGAAGAGCCAGTTCATCTTGGAGTTCTCAGAATCTAAAATGGTAATTGGAACATAAAGAAATAATAATCTCTCTCTCTCTTTGATGTGTCTATCTCTCTATGTATGTATGTATGTATGTTTCTATCTATCTATCTATCTATCTATCTATCTATCTATCTATCTATCTATCTATCTATCTATCTATCTCTCCCCCCAACCACCCCACATCCCCTACTCTCTCCCTTTCTCTGGAGCACACATACATACAGTTAGGTACATATAAGTGTATACCAAAAAAAAAAAAAAAATGTAGGTTGGTGCAAGTAATTTTATCACTTCTAAATAATACAAAATCCTAACGGTAAAGCCTTGTTAATAGACAAGTATAGATAATGAGATAATGTCTTTATATATAAGAGGGACAATATGTTATTGGCTGCTAACTGTACCAAGAAAAAAAAGTATTCAAAGAGACACATATTTTTGGCCTTAAAATTGTATTTTCTATCTTACTGAAGATGCTGAAGTGATGAGGTACAGGTATAGAAAATGGGAGAAAGTGTATGTATCCCGTGGCCCACTGATGCCTGGAATATATAACCAGCTCATACTGTGAGGGATGCCCTGAAGCTTTTAAAACTGATGTAACATTCCTCCTTGAAACACCCTAAGCATAGTGCCTCCTTTTCAAAGCATAACTTGAGCAGGATAATTGACTTACTGGCAATGAGTTTTGATCTAAAAATTGAGGGAGCTCTTCTATAATTGTTTTTAATACCATGGTGAAAAAGGAAGGTAAAAGCCTTCTTTGAAGAATACTTTCAAAAATATTAATGTAGTAAATAGCATATTTGATACCTCTATTAAAGCTCTATGTTTAAACGGAAATTGACTATATAACCATGTTTTCACAGTCTGAGCTTTTTAACATTCGAGTAGTAACATTGATAATAAGATTCTGCATATTACGTTTTATGGAAATGGAACAATTTCAGTTCAAACACTAGACTTTCTAAAAATGGGAATTTAATTACAATAAGATTATGCCAACAGTTTTTATAGTTTTTCTGTCTATAGCAAAAACAATCTCTACGTAATGTTACAAGAAAATTCAAATCTAAGTACAGATATCCATAGGCAAGCTAAAACAGTCTGATGCTTTAATCATTATAGAATAAGATTTACTGTAAAATTTAAAGTTAGGATTCATTCATTAGGATACATTTTAAATTCTGTTTCATGGTTTTTCTGCTTTCAGTCTAATATTATCTAAAAATAAATAGTTTTAAGTGAAATAGGTAAGAGTAAGTCAAAGGATGGAATTGTGTTAGCCCAGAATTCACATGTTGAAGCCCTAACTCTCAATATGACTGTTTTTAGATATGTATCTTTAAGAAGGTAATTAAATAAGGTCATAAGGGTAGAGTACTAAACCTATAGAATTGGAGGACTTATCAGAAGAATTCAAGGGCTCTCTCTGTTTGTATACATGTACCAAGAAAATGTGTGTGAGGACACAGCAACGAGGCAACCACCTACAAGCCAGAAAGAGAACCCTCATCAGACATGGAACTGGTGAGCACCCCAGGACTTCCCAGGCTCCAAAACCATGAGAAATACCACTGTTGTTTAAGTCACCCAGCCTACCATATTTTGTTATGGAAGTATGAACTAAGACAGTCATAAATATTTTTAAATGTATGTAACACAGAAAAAGAAATACAAGCATATTACAGATACGTTTGTTACATTATTAAACATTTTTTTTAATGATTCGTTCATTCATTTATTTTTTCATTATTAATTTGGGTTTAGTTCTGGCCTGGGGTTATGAGAATTAATCAAAGGTAAGAGTGCCTAATGTTGTTCTTTGATTTGCAATAACAAGGGGTCTTTAGGAAAACTGTAACGAGACTAATAACTGAAATGAGCCTTTTCATTGCCAAGCAGTCACATTTTAAAGAAGCAGGAAAATGTGAAGAAGTTCTATGGGACAACGTATTATCTCATTTAATTACTATAAGTAGCTTCATAAAGTCTATTCCAATGCAGGCTTGGGACTATTTCTATTTATGAATGTGTGGCCTGGAGTGAGTTACTCAACCTTCATTTAGCTCAGGTTTCTCATCTGTGAAATAATAAGGTTAACCTACTGTCTGTATATCCCTACTTTACAGAAATTAAAAGAAACTCAGTGTGCCAGCTACTTTGTGGCAAAGCACAGATTCATCATCAAACTCTTTAGAATTCAAGCCTATAAATTTCCATTAAAATAATTACTAGACCTTATAGTTAGATGATACATATATTTTTCTCTCTAAAGCCTCAGCTTTTAAAAATCAGGCCTAGAAAGGACAACTCATACACCCATAACCATTCATATGCATTTGAGCAGGCTAATTTGGAAGCTTTATTTTATTTATTTATTTATTTATTTTTGAGATGGAGTCTTGCTCTGTTGCACGGACTGGAAGGCAGCGGTGTGATCTCAGCTCACCGTAACCTCTGCCTGCCAGCCTCAAGTTAAGTTATTCTCTTGCCTCAGCCACCCAAGTAGCTGGGACTACAGGCGTGAGCCTCCATGCCAGGCTAATTTTTGTATTTTTAGTAGAGTCAGGGTTTTGCCATGTTGGCCAGGTTCGTCTCAAACTCTTGTCCTCAAGTGATCCGCCGGCCTCGGCCTCCTAAAGTGCTGGGATTGCAGGCGCCAGACACCACGCCCAGTCTGCAAGTTTGATTTTTGAAATCATGACAAGTAGAAAATGATATCACTTGTATGCCTTTTGAGCAATGAGGAAGGATGTCTAGAATGTATACAGAGGCAACACAGAGGAAGATCTGGAGGACAGATTGGAAACATACTGGTGTGGCAGAGTGAGAAGAAAGGAGAGAAAGGAAAGGATTAAAATCTCTGCTGCTTAAACTTGTGCTGGAAATTTAATGAGCTAGTAGGGGTTAATTGTTTAGAAAACTATATGGCACACATCAGTGATACAAATATTAATTTAAATGCTGAAAGTTTGAAAATAGAGGTCAAATTAATTTTTACTATTTTTGTGGGAGAAAATGTTCAACTTATGAAAAGAGCATGATGTGTTGAATTATAACCCCCCAAAAATATACATTATATCCCTAAGCCCCAGTACCTGTGACTGTGACCGTACCCAAAAGTAGGATCTTTGCAGATTTAACTAAGTTAAATTAAGTCCTTAGCATGAGCCCTAATGCTACACGACTGGTGCCCTTATAACAGGGAAATTTGAACACAGAGATGTAGGAGGAACAACATGCAAAGACAGAGACAGAGATTAGAGTGCTAAATCTACATTCAAGGAGTGCCAAGGATTGCTGGTTGCCACCAAAAGATAGGCGAGAGAGATGGAACTGATTCTCCCCCAGAACCTTCATAATAATTATATTTATTCATCCAATCTAAGTATTGTGTCAATGATGTTGGTTTTCTTATGATTAAAAATCTATGTGGGGGCAAGAAGGCAACCAAAACAAATGTTTCTTTACAACCTGTAAGTAGATGCAAAGACATTCATACCATGGTATCTTTTCATACAGCAAAGGATATTGAAGGGTCATAAAATTTCCTGTCAGGATATTGAAAATCATCTAGTCCAGTTTCCTAATTATACATGTCAGAAGCTGAAGCCCTGGGAAATGGAGCAAGTGCCATGGTCTCAAAGCTAGTCAATATCAAAACTGGGACTATCACCAGGCTTTATTGATGTCCAACTGAGACTCTGGTCCCTAACACAGACAATATCATCACCACCATTGTTGACAGTAGTGAGCCAGCCACTCCAATGCCTTCTATGTCTTGCTAGACTAAAATTGCCTAATGTAGGTCTTTAGTCTGATACTAGACAGGCTGCACCCCAGAGTAGGTGATGTGAAAACTGTGATTCTAATTCAGTGAGTCTGTAAAGCCATGTTTGCAAACCACTCCAGAAAACGCTTCAGAATTATCTTGAGTACAAAAGCTCATGCCGGTCAAAGATCTTATTATGAAGAGATTCTTCCTCATGGCTGAACTATACATTTGAGGTACTGAAAGAGAGTAGACTCTTATAACCCTTCAGCTGATACAATTTTATCCAATGCAGAAGACAGAATGTTAGTAATGTTTCTTGGAAGTTTCCTTCTGACAAATTATAGTGACAGAAATAAAGGTAAAAAATGATAACACTGGCCCTGCTAAGCTGTTCAGGAAATAATAATATCCAGCTTTCTTTAAAATGGTATCCTGGGGACCAGGCACAGTGGCGCACGCCCGCAATCCCAGCACTTTAGGAGGCCAAGGTGGGTGGATCGACTGAGGTCAGGAGTTCGCAAGCAGCCTGGCCAACATGGTGAAACCGCCGTCTCTACTAAAAATACAAAAATTAGCTAGGTGAGGTGGCGCCTGACTGTAATTCCAGCTACTCAGTAGGCTGAGGCAGGAGAGTCGCTTGAATCAGGGGGACGGAGGTTGCAGTGAGCTGAGATAGCACTACTGTACCCCCACCTGGATGGCAGAGCGAGACTTCGTCTCAAAAAAAAAAAGTAAAAATTAAAATTAAAAAATTTGAAAAAGGTATCCTGAGTTCTTTTTACCACTGACGTCTTTATTATATGGTTTACAGAAACAAAGAGATGATATACGCTATCATATATAAGAGAGGGCTCTACAATTGTCTAGATAAATATTTTAAACATAAAATATATGAGGACCAATCCAAAATCGAAGGAACTAAAACTGAAACCATATTAAATATAGGAATATTTAGTTCAAAATATTAAGTATGTAAAACTAAATGATGAACAGACTACGTCATGTCACGTGAGATCACATCATTTCTATGGAAGTAAATGCAGTTTGAGTAATTTTGCATTAATAGAAAGCCCTTGAATATACACTCATATTTTTAAGTAGATTGATCTTTTCTAGTAGATAGGATTATAATGTGGCATTCTCGGATATTTAAAAATATGACTGTAAATTTTTATTTTCTTTAACAAGACTTCTACCAAAAGATTTATACTTCTGGCTTGTTGCCTCCAGGAAAGTTTTTCTAAGTAGCACCCAAACATTGTTTGGAAGTTATATTATTTGGAACTACTACCATAATTAATATCAAGAATACAGTGACTTCTGTTAAAATATAAACTTTTGTGCATAAAGCAAAACTTGGCAAGTATGAATCATTTTGCTGGTATTGCAAAAAGTTGTAATAAATCATTTTGCGCTGGTAGAGTATGCTCATTTTCACCCTAAGTAACAAACAGCCTCCACCTGCAAAACTTCTTCCAACGAATTACACCTCAGTGCTCATTAGTGCGGTAAGCTCCCCAAAGGAAAATCAGACAAGCAGACTTTCAGCCCTGTGAAGCAGAATATACCTGAGGGGAGTAAGATGAATGAGGTGCCTTCACTTTTGGTCTTATTAAACGATAGACCTGAAACCAAGTAAGAAGGAAAAACACATAAACTTTTCTTCTCACAAGTAAAGGAGTAAAATGGATCATGGTTTTAGTGCTGGAAAAAAACAAAAACAAAACCCCCCAAACAATAATAAAGTTATTTGGTGAAAAGTACTTTTCAAAAAAGTGGATAGGGATTTGAAAGTCACAGATTTAATAAATGACTTAAGGAAGTTTTGTGCTGATTGCAGAGTTTATGTCCTGAATATGTTGACCTGGTTTAAAAAAAAAAAAAAAAAAGGCCGGGCGCGGTGGCTCAAGCCTGTAATCCCAGCACTTTGGGAGGCCGAGACGGGCGGATCACGAGGTCAGGAGATCGAGACCATCCTGGCTAACATGGTGAAACCCCGTCTCTACTAAAAACTACAAAAAACTAGCCGGGCGAAGTGGCAGGCGCCTGTAGTCCCAGCTACTTGGGAGGCTGAGGCAGGAGAATGGTGTGAACCCGGGAGGCGGAGCTTGCAGTGAGCTGAGATCCGGCCACTGCACTCCAGCCTGGGCGACAGAGCATGACTCCTTCTCAAAAAAAAAAAAAAAAAAAAAAAAAAAAAAAAAAAAAAAAAAAAGGAGTACTTCTTTTTACTTTTTTATTTGATATTAGGAGCCTACATATCTTGACCACATTATAGAGAAAAAACACTGCCTTGTTTTATTCAGGAATAACAAAATTATTCAGAATAAAATATGTACCCAGCGATGACTGAGGAACACAATTTTGTTGTGTTTAGTAAGCTTATATCAGGTTATCTGGAGAACAAAAATTACTACTTGAAGAATTTCATAAAACATTGGAGAAATGATGATGGAAAATTAAGAGCACATGGGATCACAATTGTAATCACTCTTAAACATCATTAGCTACACAGAATAAAAATTATATGTAAAAATGTATATTTATAAATCAAGTAAATTTATTATTTGATTGGACTTTTACACAGTTACACATTTGCAAATAAGTATACACAGACATGCACGCGCGCACACACACACACATAAAAGTAGAAGGCATAGAAATTTAAAAAGTCAGGTTTATTTATTACAAAACAGTTTTCATTCGCAATAAAGTGAAAAGTGATACAAAATTCCTACTTATACTTTGGATTTTTAATGCAAACTATATTATCATTTTACCATTTCACACATGGTCTTGAATGTGATTCTTTTTCTTTATATTTGAATACATAGTTGATAGACTAAGCTCAGTTAGAATCTTAAATTTAGGATTTAAGTTTTCACAGGTTTTATCATGCCTAGTAATTTCTATCTTTAAGTTACAATATATGTATGGGTACCATCTTTAGAAACAGAAGAAACACTGATCAAAAGAGGCATAAAGAATTGGGAGACATTTTGTCTGATTATATAAGAAATTTGAAGTAGGGCACATCCAACACTTGTTTTAAAAAAATTCAGAGCTCAGTAAAGTTATGGCTGTCTATGGGCCCATGTGTGATTTTCTTGGCACCTCTGAGTCACAAGATGGCTGCAGCAGTTGCGTCCAATATTGCCTTTTAGAAAAAAATGTCCCAAATCGAACTAAAAGGAAATGCCCGCACCTTACGTCCATTTCTTAAGAAGAATGTGAACTTCCCCATACGTTCTTCAGAAAACTTATCACAATTCACGGATGCACCTGAGTCACATGACTATGCCCAAACTATTATTTTTCATAGAGGATGCTATAACTGGCTTCTATCAAACAAGAGTCACACTCAGCTACATGACCCCCTTCTTCTGAAAGACATGGCTTTCTGTCCTGAGAAAAGTCAGTGAGCCTGTAATACTTAGCTATGAGTGCTAGCATTGTTATGTTCATTTTTCAATGAAATTTTTATGGAGTAACAAAGGCAAAATACAATAAAAATTCAAGTAATTGTATAAATAAACATGGACCAAGAAAGTAACCCTGTGAAATCAAAATGTTGTCAGGCAGATAACATCACCTGATGATCATGTGAGGTTTTGTAGACCTGATGCATGTAAGTTTGAGTTTCATTTACCTCAGACAGTGAGTGGAGGGCAAAGTTAAAAAGTGTGTGTTACAGACAATTTAATGGGAAAGAAAATCTACCATACTAGCTGTCATTTTGCACTAAAGTGTCTGTTATATTATTATAATATACTCTTAAAATGAAAATAGTGTTGAGGTCAGATGTTCAGCCCTTGGTGTTTTTACTATCTGAAGTAAATTTCTATGAGCAAATATAGTATTAAAGTCCAGAGAAATATATAAATGCTGCATGTATTCCTGCAGCCTTAAAGTTTGTTTTCTACCCATAGTCTTTTATTCACCAAATATATATTAATTGATCACAAGGGGTGAGGCTACAGATGTGGCCCTTGCCTTTATAGTTCTTATAGTGTGTCAAGAGAGACACACAAGTATACAATCAGAATAAAATAAACTATGAGGACAGCTACCACAGGAAATATAAAACACATATGTGTGTGAACACATGATGGAGACTGCTTATCTATCCTGTAAGATGTCAGGGAAGTTTTCACAGAGGAAACCTGAGTTTCACTGAAATCTGAAGACTGAGTTGCTGGTTGAATGGGGAAACATGAAGAACATTCCAGCACAGAGAGTAGCATAAGCCACGTTCTAGAGGCATAAAACAACATTGCTGTTTCTAATAAAAATGTAATATGACTAAAGAGTAAGGTTTTGAAGTGGAGATGTGAAAGTATGTCTCAAGGTATCATTTGCACTCAGATACCCAAGGGGTTTGTGGAGCTCCTTAAATAATTTGTACTTCATCTTAAGGACAATGGCACATCATGTCATGGTTTTAATTAAGGGAATGGAATAAGCAGATTTGCATTATAGAAATATTCCTCTGACTGCATGGAGTCAGGTTTGGGGTGTACAGTACTGGAAGCAAAGCTGAGAGGCCATTTACAGTAAGACTTAATAGTGGCCTGAACAAAACTTGTGGCATGACGTTTTGGAAGTGAATATATTGGAGAAAATGTTTGGTGCTATCATCTAAAAATTTAGAGGCTCTAGAGACACAGTGGGCGAGAAAAAACAAACTCAAGTCTGACTCTGAGGTTCCTGGCTTGGGTTACTGGTTGGATATTGGTGTTAATTACTGAGATATGGGATTCAGAAGAAGAATGTTGCTATGCATAACTCATTCCCTTTTTAGCATGTTAATTTTTTGTGGTGCTTTAGTGATTTCCAAAAGCAGATTTTCTTAACTTGCTGGATGTAAGCATCCAGAGCCCAAGAGAGAGATCAGGTCTAAAGATTCATTTGTAAATAATCTGGCATGGATATAATTTGAAATTAAAGGATTATGATATTATCCAGGGAAAACATGTGGTGTAAGTAAGGAGAGAAGAGGAGAGACAAAAAAAAAAGGGCCACAAAATAAAACTCTAAGGAACACCAAGCATTCATCTACTGAGACAGAAAAAAAGACCTTGTCCACTATCTTAGTCTCCTATTGCTACTATAAAAATGCTATCACACACCTAGTGGCATAAAACAATAATTTATTCTCTTACAGTTCTGAAGGCCAAAAGTCAGTGCTTCTGGACCAAAATGAATGTTTCAGATGTGTCGAGCTCCCTCTGGAGGCTTTGGAGGGGATTCCATTCCATGTCTCCAGGAGCTTCTGGTAGTCAGCATCCCTTGACCTGTCGCTGCATCACGCAAATCTGTTTTCCTGATCACATGACCTTTTCTTCTTCTCTGTAGTCAAACCTCCCTTTGCTTTCCCTTTATAAAGGATAAATGTGATTGTATTTAGTGCCTATCCAGATAATCCAGTATAATGTTCCTATTTTAAGATCCTTAACTTCATCACTTCTACAAAGTCTTTGTTGTTATACAAATTAGCATTCACATGTCCAAGATTTAGGATGTGGATTAATTTGGGGAGCTATTATTCAGCCTACTGTACCTACCAAGAGGAAAATAACATTTTATCTGCCCACTTGAAGCTCATAAAATGTATTAAGACAAGAATAAAATAAACAAGTAGTGTTAAAGGCCACTCAAGTTAGACCAAATAAGTTAACTCTATAGAAATTCAATGATGTAAGAGCCATATTTGATCTGAGATTTCCGGAAACAGCCCTCCATGAAAAAAGGCAAAAGAGGAGAATATTATCTTTTAAGAAATTATATTATACAAACTAAATGGAATTCATGTTTTTAAAGGTGATATTTGTAGCACCAAATGAGAATTTCACATAAAAGTGTGAAAACGTATTTCGACTAAATATTTCCTGTGCCCTTGAAGACAGATTTTCTCCCTCAAATTATCTTTGTCTGCCTTTCCAAGATATGAAGCAAACAGAAAATTTTAGTTCATAAAAAATACAGCAAATAACTTTCTGCAAATCTATCTCTCTGTCTTTACAGAAGTCAGCACTTTCTAAAGGAACACTCGAAAGCAAAACAGCAGTATGCTGTATGGTTTTTTCAAATTATTTTCTTTAAGTTCTGGGATACATGTGCTTAACGTACAGGTTTTTTACACAGGTATACATGTGCCATGGTGGTTTGCTGCACCTATTAACCCATCATCTAGGTTTTAAGCCTCACGTGCATTAGGTGTCTGTCCTAATGCTCTCCCTCTCCTTTCTATACCACCCCCTGACAAGCCTCAGTGTGTGATGTTCCTCTCCCTGTGTCAATGTGTTCTCTTTGTTCAACTCCCGCTTATGAGTGAGAACATGTGGTGTTTGGTTTTCTGTTCCTGTGTTAGTTTACTGAGAATGATGGTTTCCAGCACCATCTATGTCCCTGCAAGGGACATGAACTCATTCTTTTTCATGGCTACATAGTATTCCATGGCATATATATGTCACTTTTTCTTTATCCAATCTATCACTGATGGGCATTTGGGTTGGTTCCAAGTCTTTTCTATTGTAAATAGTGCTGCAATAAATATAATGACTATCAACATATATTTATTTATTACATGTACTAGAAAGAAAAGTATATTGACTATTAACAGAGATTCAGCATTATTTTAAACAGCTCTATTTGGGATTCAACTAACCAACATACATTTATGGAATACCTATATTGTTCAAAGATTTAGTTAAAGCACTAGGAAAAAATTTCAGGGACTTTAATCCCTATTTACAGAGAGCCTACAGTATTTTTGAAGACAAGTCACACTTAAGATATTGTGCAATATTACATTTTTTCCTATTTAAATCTCGATATACCCCTGAGATATAAAACATTTTCAATTCATTTTGGAAATGGAAAACTATAGCTTCAAAAATTTTAAATGGAGGAGCAGTAACTTGAACACGTGTTACAAGCCATCTTGTCTGAAACTTTCTACAATACAGTCTGCTTTTGCTAAGCAGTGCAGCACATAAGTAGTATTACAATGAAGAGCAAGAGACATTTACTACAGTGGGTCTTGGTATTTATGAAAAGCTTCCTAAAAACAGTGGGGAAATCATAAACAAGCCAGCAGAAAAATGGATGCCAATTACATAGGACAACAACAACAAAAAAAAAATGAAGGAGAAAGGAAAGTTTAGATTGGAGAAATTGGGTAAAAAAAAAAGACTTAAAAGCAGTGGCATGCAACCTCCAGAAAACAATAAAAAAAAAAAAAACTGTAAATACAAAATACGCAGCTTCATATTCAATTATTCATGAAATATAAAGGCTTGATATGGTTATTAAATTTATTCTTTTTTCTATTTTTCACTTTTTCCATTAAATAATAACCAATTAGCATTCCCCCAAAATGGTATATAACCACACTGGTGTGCAATCATACTATTCTTAAAATTAAGAATCATGTCTAAATAAATAAAAAAAAGTTGAAACGTCTGATCAAGAATAGCTTCATTAATTTTCAAAATAAAATATTTTCAATTTGTGTGAAGTCTGGCAATAGTAAAAGAAAAACAAATTATGAAATGGACCTTCATTTAGATTCTAGGAAGATAAACGCTGAGAAGAAAGATCCTCTGAACTTGTAAGTTCAGTCCTTGAATAGATTCTCTGCCATAGCTTGTTTCATTCCTCCTATTAGTTCCACTAGAATATACAGTTCCAAAACAAGAAGATTATTAGGGTCTCATCAAAATGATATACCTTTCCAGCTAACATTTTATCATAGCTGACCTTGTGTTTTACAGTGTTTTTTAAATTCTTTGACTGCTACTCTGATTTTGTAATGAGTACTCAATAAATATTGACAAATTGAGTGATAATTGCCAAACACAATGCATCAAAATGTGTTTTAAGATGCTGGCCAATTATGATTTTAATTGAGTTCTTGAAAAATCTTAGAAATGTAATGCTCTCTCAAAGAATATATTTCAGATCTGAGAAACAAAAGATAAAGAATTAATCTGAAGAAGAAGGGCTTAGATGAAGGGATGGCAGCAAGCAGCTTTCTGTTCTTCTGGGTCCGCTGAGTACAGAAAGGATAAGAATTCAGAAAAATAGCAACAAGATTGCATGGGTGGGGGAAGAGGAGGGGGAAACTGAGAATATGAGAATGCATAAAGAATGAATTTTTCCTGGAAGCCAAACAGCAGAACTTATACTGCTGTTATATCTCTCTTACTTACTAAATTTAGGACTCTTTTCCTGGAGCCTCCTGGGCTTTCCCTACCTGCACTGAATGTTTTCACCATTAAAACTCTCAATCTGTTCAAGCTGTGGGGTGAAGGAGAGAGTGCGATTAGTCTACTGCTTAAAGGGAAATTAAATCTGCAGTGGCTTCCAGAAAAATAATAATAAAAAAACCAAGTCAAACCAAAGCCTCTTGTATCACAAATGAGGATAATATAGGTAACATAAGTCAGTATAAGATTGCTCTGAGCACAAACATCATTCCACTAAAAGCTTCTTTTAGAAACAACCATAAAAGAGCATTCACTAGTTAATGTTATATTCTTCTGGAGTTAGGAATTGAAAGAGTTTGTAGTACTTATTATATTCAAAGAAGCTAAACATAAAACACGTTCTGAATAATCACTAGTTCAGTTCCTTTTTTAACAGATAATGGCAATACGTCTTTGAAAGATTAAAAATTCTGACCTTCCAGTTTGCAGTCCTGTACTCTTTACTACAATGGCAATCAAAAATTTTTGATGTTTTATTTAGTCTCTATCTTAGTCAATTAGTGCTGCTATATCAAAGTACTATTGGGTGGCTGGCTTATGGACAACAGTAATTAATTTCTCAAAGTTCTGGAGCCTAGAAGTCTGAGATCAAGTTGCCAGCCCGGTCGAGTTTTGGGGAAGGCCCTGTTCTGTGTTGCAGACTGCCAACTTGTCTCTGTATCTTCAAGAAGAACTAAAGAGGCTGGAGAGCTCTCTGGGGTCTCTTTTTATGGGCATTAACCCCATTCATGAGGGTTCCATCCTCATGGCCTAATTACCATCCAAAGGTCCCACCATATAATCCCATTATATGGAGGATTAGAATTATAACATATGAATTAGGGGAATGCAAACATTCATCCATAACAGAATATTTATCTGTCAAGGAAATGTCATAAAGGCCTTAACATTTTACAAGTGTTTTCAGTCTTAAGTGACATTTGTGTTAAATATTTTACTCCTATGGATTATATCTTAATAGTGTTCTTTCTTTTTTTTTTTTTTTTTTTTTTTTGAGACAGAGTCTCGCTCTGTCCCATGCTGGAGTGCAGTGGCGTGATCTTGGCTCACTGCAAGCTCCGCCTCCCGGGTTTACGCCATTCTCCTGCCTCAGCCTCCCAAGTAACTGGGACTACGGGCGCCGGCCACCTCGCCCGGCTAGTTTTTTTGTATTTTTTAGTAGAGACGGGGTTTCACCATGTTAGCCAGGATGGTCTCGATCTCCTGACCTCGTGATCCGCCCGTCTCGGCCTCCCAAAGTGCTGGGATTACAGGCTTGAGCCACCGTGCCCGGCCAATAGTGTTCTTTCTTATATACTACTTTGTTAGGATAATTTGTTGAGATATTAACTTCTGTTTTGTTGTCCTGATACTTTTACCATCTCCATTCTAAGAGGTAAACAGAACTTTGTGTTTCTTTGTGTAATGAATATTTATGTTTGAAGAAAAAGAAGACTATGAGAGAAAAACAAGGTTTAAAGATCGTTGTGTATAGTTGTATCATTGTGCTAGCTTTCCAGTACACAAACCTGGGCAATGTCATCCACTTGATGACTTATGTAAATTACATCTTCTGGGGCTGTTTGGTACCCAGCCTGCACAACTCTTTGTGGTCACTCTACTACTTCTTGAAACAAAAACTTACTTTATCAAAACAAATTTATATAAGAATGACATTGGGCATTGTAAATAGAGAAGCAGACTGACTGTAGGCATACACACATTCATTCTATAAAGAAAATACTCATTCTTCACATAAAATTAGGTAGTATTACTAATCTCCAATAGAAATTTTTGTAGTCTGTGTTGTCACATATACAATTTTTTCAAGTGAGAACTGAGATCTATAATTTAAAACCTTGGTTGAAATAGGAAACCGTTGTATTGGCCAAAATAAAATACAAATCGAATAAAATCTATAGAAGAAATTCAAAACTTATACTTTGAGTTTGTAACCTCTGATTTAACCACTTTAGCAGAGCTGTTCTAGGAAGAGGTAGTAAATGACTGTGAGAAAATGAAGCATACAAGATAAAATGTTAGAAGAAAGGGATTTCAGTCCCATGACAAAGAGAGAGAAAGAGAAAAAGATTAGGATTCTGGGGAGCGGCCGGAGGGGAGCCCTAATCCACTACTTCAGTCTCTGGAATGCAGCAGGACATCTGAGATTGATCCCTATATAATGAATTTAGAAAGATTGCACAGTACATTGTAGGGATATCTTGTTAAAGACCCAAAAGAAGCCACAGAACATAAATAAGAACATTAATAAGCCAAACAACAGCATATTTTCAGGGGAGGATACAGACTTAATAAATGATCATTGAGAATTGATGAGTGTTGACAAAACTCAAAAGTGTACTCTATAAATGTTTTAGTTTCCCAAATTACTTACAGTACCCTGAACAGACTGAGCAAATTCCTCAATTATGACTGAGAATGATCTGTTTGTTACAATCATGAGTGAGATGGTTAATTTGTTAAGAAATATAAAGTGATATTTAATGATTCACATTGTATTAATCTGTCAAGGCTGCCATAACAAAATATCAAAGACTGAGTGATTTAAATAACCAAAAATGTACTTTCTCACAGTTCTGTAGTCTGGAAGTCTAATATGAAGGTGCAAACAGGGTTTGTTTTGGGTAAGTCCTCTTTCCTTGACTTGCAGACGGCTGCCTTCTCACTGTGTGCTCATATACCCTCCTGTCTGTGTGCACACACTCCTGGTATCTCTTTCTCTACTCATAAGGCCACAAGTCCTGTTAGATTAAGGTCTACCCTTCGGATCTTTTTTCACTATAATTGCCTCCTTAGAGACCCTATATCCAAATATAGTAACATCAGCGTTAGGATTTCAACCTATGAATTTTGGGAAGATGCAATTTAGTCCAGAACATCCATGGAAGCTTAAATGCAGATGTTTAACTTGTATATATCCAAAACACTTTAGAAATAATTATAATAAAAAGAAAAGGTATACACTAACAAAGCAGAACTATGCTAGAGAAATGACACTGGATGAGCAAGCCAAGAAAATTGTAAGAATTATAAAGTAGGCAGATGTTTGGTAATCGACTTAAAACAGAATAAAAGAATGAACTCCAACTACTTGTAAATCAGGAGGGAACAAGAAGGAAGAAAACTTGCTATGGAATCATCAAAAGGCTCTGGAATTCGAGGTACCAGTAGCTCTGAAGGTAGAAGAGAGAGAGGAAAGGGACTGAAAAGAGCAAGATGGATTAAAAGTACACCATTAAATTAAAACCTTCAAATCAGTTTCCCGACCTCAGTATGTCAAGGGTCTTATTCCTTTTTTGACATGATGGGGGACAAATTACTCCCTGATTAAATTAAACATTTCAGACTTGGGGACACCTGGCATCACCAAGAGTGACATCAATGCATGAGACTGAAAAAATATGAGGATTGTCTTCTAAATAATGGCATCTCCTATTCCACTTCTTTTACTCACTTTCCAGAACATCAACGCACAGAATTACATCCAAGATAGGAAATTTGAAAAATACACTCTTGAGAAATGAGTTGGCTTAAGAAAAATGACTAGAAAAAAGGTAATTTGTGTGTCCTCCAATTCTTTCAATAAAATGACTGATACACTCTACAAAACAACAGCAGCAACAACAAAACAAACACAATGTAAACATATTCACAGACTGTAGGTATTGTTTTCTGGGAGACATTTTGCCTGGGATAAGTGCTCTAAGAACAGAAATTTATTTGTTTTCCAGGTGGGTTATGCCTAAGGTTAGTGCTTAATAGCCTCATGTGACCTATTAACTGTTTCTGCTATTATAAAGTAACATTTGTAAAAGAGCATGCCTTGATTCAGACATCATTGGCTTTCCTGAATGAACTCTCTCTCTCCTGTTGGCAAAACATAGACCAAATTAGAGATCCCATAAGCCACCCATTTCTACCTCAGGGTTTGAAATTCAGTGGAAATAAGTGGTTACAAATAATGGTGTTCTTACTTATTTTCATTAAATTTCAACTCTCAAGAATGAGACAATACAATTTACATTTTAATTTCAGAGAAATTTAGTTGTTTGAACTCTAATTTGCAAGAGAATTTAATTTTCAAATTTTATTTTTTTTCTGTGTGTTTCACAATGAACGTCAGTTAACATTTAACTGTAAGGTATCTCTATTATGCTGAAATTTTATCTCATTGCCTTACCTCTGATAGGTTACATAGGATAATGCAGTTGTAGATAATCTAAGCTGCATAATAAAGTGAATTTTCAGGCTTAACTACAGAGTTAACTTGAAGTTGATTAATTAAATGTATAATCCTGACCTATTTCTTAGAATTTTTAGGGCAAAATTTATACTTCAAATTTGTATCTGTGGCGGACTCCCAAAGAAAATTGGTTGCAGAAGTAGGTAAGTCATGAAGCTAATAAAACAATCTTCAGGGTCCTTAACTTGCATAGCCCCCTTCTAAGACCTTGAGGGGGACCCAGAAATGTGTTCAGATGGATACATATTTTGGTAAAATTTTCAACCTCAAAAAATATTACTTGCATTCAGTTAAGATAATTGTCTTTTTTACTCTGACATCACTTACATCCCAATTTTCCCCCTGTTAGGTAGTGCTCAAGGATCTGCAGGTACTTTTTGGATCCAAATTAGGGAAAGATGAGTTGAGAATACATTTAATGTGAGTTTAGGGAGATGACATGTATACAATTCCCGGTAATATTTGTTTAGTCTTAAATTTTACTGTTAGCTGTCCTGTTGTAGAAATGGCTTCCAGGAATACTGGTGCTTCCTACCAAATTGCCTCACCAGGTGTGATAACAAGCCACAGAGCCAGAGGTAATATAATTCAAACACTTTCAATAATGTCAATACCAGAAGATGTGGGTAATAGAGGAGAAACAGATTCAGATGTATTAAGCTGATAACCACTGTGGACTATCCAACTATTAGATATAAGGGGAGATTTGTTTTTTTCCACCATGTAATTGAAATTAAAGTTCTCTCAAGTCAGTAAAATACTTAATAATAAAACACATGCAATTATAATTACATCATTGCCTGTTTTGAAATAGAAACTGCAATATAATTTATCAGTATTTCTGCTTTTTCAATAAACATCAAAAGTGACTGCCTAAAGACACATTTTATGCCTTTCAACTATGAATACTCAAAAGAAACTCTGTAGGTCATAAATACAAAAAAGGCTGATATACTTTCTTCTTGTATAGAGAATTCTATCGCATTTATTGCCACAGATAGGGGATATCAAAGATAACAAAAGAAACACTCAGTACAATAAATTATTATATCTCTTTAGAGATACAGGAGACCATAATTCCACCATAAAACAAGAAGAGTATTCTATAAAAAAGGAAATATTTAGAAAATAATGACTCAGGAATATATATACAATAAAAACTTCTGAAAACCAAAAACATGACATCAGAAATATAAATGGAAGAAGAGATTTCTTAAGATAAGCTTGAAAAAAATCTCCATGAAAGCAAAACAAAAAGTAAGTATAGAAAGTAAGACCGATAATTTTAAAATGTATTAGTGTATCTAGAATATTCAGTTTATCAGGAACTGAATTTACAAAAAGAAAGAACAGATAAAATGCAGAATGAAAAATATAAAAGTATAAATTCAGAAAAGCCTTAAAAAACAAAGGTCTTTTACGATTCTCTCTCTCTCTCTTTGAAGCCTGTTGAAGGATCTCTCTCTCTCTCTCTCTCGCTCTTTCTCTGTCTCTGAAACTTGTTGAAGGATACTTTCCACAAAAAGGAAAGAGTAGGCCAGGCGCAATGGGTCACGTCTGTAATCCCAGCACTTTAGGAGGCTGAGGCGGGAGGATCACGAGGTCAGGAGATCAAGACCATCCTGGCTAAACCATCTCTACTAAAAAAAAAAAAACCAAAACTTAGCCAGGCGTGGTGAGGGGCACCTGTAGTCCCAGTTAATTGGGAGGTTGAGGCCCAAGAATGGCGTGAACCCGGGAGGCGGAGCTTGCAGTGAGCCGATATCGCACCACTGCACTACTGCTTGGGTGACAGAGTGAGACTGTCTCAAAAAGAAAAAAAGAAAAAAAAAAAAAAAGAAGGAAAGAGTGAAAAGAAAGTTCTAGGATCTAGAGAAAGCACAGATCCATGACTGGAAGAAGATAAAGGCAACGGCCATGGGGAATGCTATATGCCAAGTGTAACGGATGATATCAGCCCAGACATTTCTAGTAAATGAAAAGTGATTATATTATATTAAATACCTCAATGATGAATGTATTAGGTTCCTATTACTGCTGTAACAAACTTGTAGATTCAAAACAACAGTGATTTATTATCTCACAGTTGTGTAGATCAGACATAAATGAGCTTGAATGGGCCCAAAGAATCTGCTTAGGATCTCTCTAGGCTAAAATCAAAATGTTGGCCAATCTGAACTCAATCTGGAGGCTACAAGGGAGACTCTACTTCAAGTTTCACTCAGGTTGAATTCAGTTCTATGGTTCTGTAGGACTGAGGTCCTTGTTTCCTTGCTGGGTTTTGGCAGGGCTTCTTCTCAGTCTCTAGAGGCTGCCTGCATCCCTGGACTTTTGGTCTTCTTTGTGTTCAAAGAAGTAGTGGTTGATTGAGTCCTTCTCACACTTTCTATCTCGCTGACCTCCATTACTCTGCCTCACTTCTGTTATCTTATTTTCTGCTACATCTCTTCAAGTGATTATTTCACTTTCCTTTTCTGGTTTTGAGGGCTCATGTAATCACATTATAGCCATTCATATAATCCAGTATAATCTTCCTATTTAAAGGTCAGCTGATTAGTAACCTTAATTCCTTCTGCAAAATCCTTTCACAGAAGTAGCTAAATTAGTGTTTGATTAAATAACCAGAGGATAAAAAGCTTGTGGGAATTTCTTTAGAATCTATTCTGTCTGCTACAATGAATAATAGTTTAATCTCCATAGTAATGTAAACACTGACTATTGATTTGACTATATATTGTATATCAAAATCTTGCGAAGATAGGAGGAAGGGATGCCTTTGTACAAAATCTTAAGGGTTTTGAGGGGAGTTGGGTAAGTGTAGAAAACCTAAAGTACTCTTATATAGAATTTAGAAACGTGGTTCCATGTTTCTAAATTTCTGTTAGGCAGTACTAAGAGTACTGAGTAATTTATCTTAGACAATATTAAGAGAAATTAGCTAAGAGCATACTAAGAGAAATACTAAGAGAAATTAGCTAACTGAATTAAACATGCATGACTCTAAAAACTGGGACAATAATAATGAGAGTTTAGGGACAGGAGAATACCTTTTTATAATTATAAACCATGTAATACCATTTTATTTTTATAAATTACCTTTGTTACTTTGATAAAAATTAGAATAAAAATCACAAGATGCATTTTTAAAATGTCAATTCTTTTTTTTTTTTTTTTTTTTTTTTTAGATGGAGTCTCGCTCTCTCACCAGGCTGGAGTACAGAGGCACAATCTCAGCTCACTGCAACCTCTGTCTCCTGGGTTCAAGTGATTTTTCTGCCTCAGCCTCGTGTGTAGCTGGGACTACAGGTGCCTACCACCACACCCGGCTAATTTTCTGTATTTTTAGTAGAGACAGGGTTTCACCATGTTAGCCAGGATGATCTCAACCTCCTGACCTTGTGATCCACCCACCTGGGCCTCCCAAAGTGCTGGAATTAGAGGCGTGAGCCACCGCGCCCCGCCTAAATGCCAATTCTTAAGTTACTGACCCATCCTATTTAAGCATAATACACGTATTTCTCTTGAAAAATTATGGGTTATAGTCTTTCTCTTCTCTAATATCTGTTGTTTTCATTAATATTGGTACACTTATGTGAAAATGGGTGATAGGGTCTGTTTTTCTGTATACAATATAAGCATGCTCAAATAAAGACTCATATTTTAGTCTCGTTAGCTTTTTTCTCTCTTTTGTGAGGCAGATTCTCCTTCTGTTCCCCTGGAGTGCAGTGACATGATCTCGGCTCACTGCAACCTCCGCCTCCCAGGTTCAAGTGATTCTCCCACCTCAGCCTCCCGAGTAGCTAGGACTACAGGTGCGTGCCACCACTCCCAGCCAATTTTTGTATTTTTAGTAGAGATGTGTTTTCACCATGTTGGTCAGGTTGGTCTCCAACTCATGACCACAAGTTATCTGCCCACTTCAGTATCCCAAAGTGCTAGGATTACAGGCATGAGCCACCCCGCCCGGCCAGTCTCCTTAGCTTTCTCATAAACCACTTGTAATATAAATTGGTACTGAGTATGAAATCCTTGAACTAATGAGCCCAAATGGTAAATTTAGGTAGTTTACTTAAATAAAATTTTCTTAAAACATGTTTGAAAAAACATTTACCACTAATTTGTCAAAAATTTAGCTCCTATAATCAGTTAGTTTTTTATAACTATTAATGGCCACTGTAGCTCCATGATGAGTAGGCCATGTTTTCCAAGAGAAAAACAAACGACTAATTCAGTCTATGATCTATCACAAAATTTCTTTGTAATCCTGAACATCACTTTTAAGAGTAAATGACTGGGTGTTAAACCTAGTGTCAAAGTATTTGGCAGATGTGTAAATTTAGAAGACATAATCTCTTGAGCATGGCAGTAAATATATTTAGAAAATGATTATTTTTATATGAAAAATACAGATATGGTAATTTTCAAGTTTTTATAACGGAGGAAAATTTAAATATTTTGAAAAATACTACTTTTTCATAGATATTTAAATATAATATTTATATATATTAAATTTTTAATCATCAAAAATTGATTCAAGTAGATATATATGCCTTCTTATTGACAGGTAAAGTGAACCAATTCATTCACAACTTTTATTTAGTATTATGTAGTTATTTTTCATGGTTGTAAGTTAAATTTAAATTACTAATGGTACCAGAAATTCCTTCAGGTTAATTTCTTTAGTAAATTCTTAATGCTTAAAAATGAGCAATTAGTCATATTTAGCAAAAGAAAACAGATGCAGTAATTAATTACTTTTTTAATGGGAATTGAAAGAGCAGCATAAAATGTAGATGAGTTCCATTGTTTAGTATCTCAGTAATATAGAAACTATGAAAAATTCAGACTAAGCATTAATCATTCATGGCACAATTAATTTTAATTAAGGCAAGTGGAGAATCCCATATGGTTTTAGATGTCATCTATTCATTAATGCAAACAGTCTGAGAGGAGCCATTTGGAGCATTTTGGTTGACAGAAATGGTAGTCAGCTCTAGAGACACCTGGTTAAACATCCTCTCATTTTTATCCTGCTGTGCATCAGTGGTCAAGAATCCATGTTTAACAGTCTTTGGCATGACTGACTATGTGAGAAGAATTTATTATATCCATTTTTCTTTAAAAATCCATATCACACACCATGCTTCCACATTGGAAAATTGGATATCCTCACTTCAAAATTTTTCTGATATATTCTCTCCTGGTATTATTTTGAATATGCATATATTTCTCTTTGTCCCATTCATCAACAGACATATACATAAGCACAGATAAATTTACAATGATACATGAATGCTAATGTTTCTTTTTTTAGATACTGTTCTGTTTATATTTGTTATCTTTTGCAGTATATCTGACTACCCTTCAAACTTAAAGGTTTCACATGACTAGAATATTTATTAAGTCACACATTTTCTGTAGGTCAAGAGTTCAAGAGAAGCATAAATGGTTACTTCTGTCTGAAGATCTTTCATGAGATTGAAGCCAAGATGTGAACTGGAGCTGTAGTCATCCGAAGGCTTAACTGTGGCTGAAAGATCTTCTAAGATGGTTCATTCGCATGGTTGTCAGTAAGAAGCTCAGTTTCTTACTGGCTGTTTCTGTCAGGAAGCCTCAAATCTTTACCATGTTGATCTCTATTTAAGACCATAGTCATGGCCTCAGAACCTGGCAGCTGATTACTCCTAGAGCAAGTTATCCCAGAGAGTAAGGTCACAGTTGCAATATCTTTTATAACCTAGCTTTGTCATATTTCACAAAAGCCTATTGTTTTCACACATCAGTCCTATTAAATATGGGAGAGAATTATAAAAAGTGTGAATACTAACAGTTGAAAATCACTAGCTACCACATTGCTGAAATGCATGGACCCAGAATGAAACCTTTAAGTCTAGAAGCCATGTTTCATCTCTACCTTAGGATGTATCACCAAATAGCACCAGATTCAGTGGAAATGTGGAGCTGTTTAATAAATAAATCAATCATTTTTATTTATTACTGTTTCACTTCATTGTCATGTCAATATACATCCTTTTAAATGTCTCCAGTCTATAAGTTAACAACAAAATTGGCCACCTTAACATTAAATGTAAAAGTCATATTAAAAAGAACACATTTTAAATGGTAAATTTTTTAAAGGTACTAGATTTGCGCTATGCTAGCCTTATAATGTAGCCTTATATATGTTGTTTTATCAAGAATTTTGTTACTTTTTCTAGGTACAATGGCCTTTTAATAAAAGTACACAGAAGAATATAAGCTTGAAATAGCTAACCTTTTTATTTTTCATAATAAAAGCACTGAAGAAAACATTCTAATTTGTGGATACAAAGTTAAAAATACTATAATATTAATCAAGAAGTTTTTTTTAGTTAACTGTTTCTTAATAGACATTATGCCAGCTTATTTTGCATATCAGTAAGTACTGTTAAAGTAAGTACTGTTAACATTGCTTTGTGTATTATTACTTGGAATTTTATGATTTCTGACAGTTAAAATTCAACTTTAACATTTTATAAATGTTATTTTTAGGTAGTAGGTATAGAAAGTGTTACTTTTGAAGAAGAATTGTGTATATGGTCTGTCTCTTGTCTAAAGTGATTCTTTTTTATATTGAAAGAAAACAATGATAAAAAGAAGAAAATAATTCAATGACTGTTGTGGTTTTTAAAGCAGCAGTGATATTAGCAATTTTAGTGAATATATTTATTTCCTTTGGTTAGGTTTGCCTCTTTCAAATGTTAATGTGAAAATAATGTGCTAACTTGAACAACAACAGAGAAAAAAATAGTGTTATGTAACAGAGAATTTAAAAAAATTAAACACAGTGATCAAATTATTTTAAGTAGATAAATTTTGTTAGGATTAATTAGTTATGATGGTTAAATGAAAGGGAAATTTCATTTAAAACATAACAGAAACTACGTCTCTTGATCCATACTTTTGATCATTTTATAATTTGTTTATCCTTTTTCTTTCTTAAAAAGGATTATCCTGAAGAAAATTAGTCTTCCATTTATTCAGTAAATATTAATTAACATTCTTTATCACTCAAGAAATGGGTTACTCTCTGAACAGAAATTTTACTCTTTAGTTAACAGACTCTCAAAATTCAAGGTTTATCTTTTTTATATCAATGGTTAACATGTACTTGAACATAGAAATCTTAACAATAATCATCATCACTAAAACCTTAACACTAATATATACCCTGATATTGTTCTTTTTCTCAATATATTTTCATTAGAGAAGATATAAAGTAAAATCCTGGAAAAAATCAATCCACTTATTTGACTATCCTAATTAATGGATTTTTGGTTAATACTGGGTTTCATTATTTTTAATACTCATTATCAGAAAATATTGAAATTATCTATAGACACTCTATTAGTAATCTATTGCTACAGAAAAATTAACATAAAACTTCAAAACTTAAAAAGAATATTTATTATCTCGAAGTTCCTATGGTTCAGAATTCTAGGCGTTGAAGATCTGGTTTCTCTGGCTCAATATCTCTCAAAAGATTGTAGTCAAGTTGTCAGCTGGGGCTGCAATCATCTCAAGGCTCAAGTGTGAAAGAATCCACTTCTAAATTCACCCAAGTGCCTTTTGGCAGGATTGAGTTCCCCACAGGTTGTTAGATGAGGGCACTAGGTTATCAGTGCCTGTTGGGTGGAGGTTGTCCTCAGTCCCTTGCCACATGGGACTCCCCATACAGCAACTTACAACATGACAACTAGCTTTATCGTATGAGAGCAGAAAAGAACCAGACAAAGAGATATTTGGAAGTAAGCGATCTGAAGATGAAGGCCCTGTGGTAATTTCTCTCTCGCAAAATAGTAGGAGGTGCAGCAAGACTTGGTTCTCCAAAGCACAAGCAGAAATGCACATTTTATATGTAGAGGGAGGATTGGAGGCAGCGGAGCCCTCAGCTGCAGCAATATTCTGCAGGATGGAGTTGGCTGTTATGCCTGATAGTGTAGCTCTTTATCAGGGTGTTCATCTATACCAATGATATAAACTCACCAAACAAGTTTTCAAAAATTCCCTCCTGCTTAAGTTATCCAGAGTATGATTCTGTTGCCTGAAGCTAAGTGACTGGTTGGATATATGTATTTTCTTCACTCATCATCTATGTTTTATTTTCAGTAAGCAAGAGTTTTAACACAAATGTTGAAAATTAAGTCAGAAAAATCTCTACTATTTTTTTTTACAACTAACACTAATTTTCATAAGCTTTTATGTATTAATCTGTAGACACAGAATTAACTAAAACTGCACATTTAGTTACTATACATTTAGATTTAAATTTATCATGCAGTTTTTCTATATGCCAGGCATTGTTTCATGGTTTCTATGTATATTATTTCATTTAATTCTCATAGCTATTATATGAGATATGTTGGTTATTTTTATTTATTTATTTTTTGAGACAGAGTCTCGCTCTGTCTCCCAGGCTGGAGTGCAGTGGCGCGATCTCGGCTCACTGCAAGCTCCGCCTCCCAGGTTCACGCCATTGTCCTGCCTCAGCCTCCCGAGTAGCTAGGACTACAGGCGCCGCCACCACGCCCGGCTAGTTTTTTGTATTTTTTAGCAGAGACGGGGTTTCACTGTGTTAGCCAGGATGGTCTCGATTTCCTGACTTCGTGATCCGCCCGTAGTGCTGGGATTACAGGCTTGAGCCACCGCGCCCGGCCTATGTTGGTTATTTTTTTCAGACAACTCATGTTGAAAGGTTAAATAAATTTCCTGCTATGATTGGTATGTTGGTTTCATCCAAACCTCATGTTAAAATTGGATCCCCAATGTTGGAGGTGGGGTTTAATGAGAGGGGTTTGTGTCATATGTGTGACTCCTCCATGAATATATTAATGTTTTTCATTAGGAAGGAGTACTTCTTATTCTATTAGTTTCCATGGGAGTTGGTTGTTCAAAAGAGCCTGACTCCCCCCTCCACTGCCGCGCGCGCGCACACACACACACCTCTCTTGCATCCTCCTTCACTCTGATCCCTCCACAGCCTGCTCCTCTACACCTTCCCTAATAAATGAAAACAGCTAGAGACCTTCACCAGGTTCAGACGCCAATCCTGAACTTTCCAGCCTCCAAAACTGTGAACAAAATGAACTTTGTTTTCATTCTAAATTATTCAGCCTCAGTTATTTCTTTATGGCAACATAAAGGAGACTAATATACCCCCCAAAATAATATAGCTGACAAGGAAGAAAAATAGGATTCATTTGCAGATAGTTAAATACACTGAGCTCTTGCTATCAAACACAATACTATTATACATGTTTTCCAGTTCCATACTAAACAATAAGAAATATAGCACTATTTAAAGTGAGATGAACATTTGATATAAGGCACACAAAGAAAAACAAAGAAAAATATAATTACTCATTGGAATAAAATAAGAATTTTGCTCATCAAAAGTCACTATGAAAGGAATTACAAAGACAATCCCGGTGTAGAAGAAAATTTATGCTTGACAAAGACCCGTATTCATAATAAAGAGTTTCTACAAATCAACAACAATGATAACAACATCTAACAGATTATGATAATAGCTATGAACAAACACCTCACAAAGAAAGATACACAAATGTCAGATTGAAAGTTACTCAACTTAACATTTTACTAGAGAAATATACATTGAAATCACGATGGGATACAACTGTGTACTTTCTCTTTCAATGACTAAGATGAAAATGACACTATTTGTAAAATGTGGAATATCTGATGAGTTTATATGTTGCTTCTTGGTCTGCCAATTTCCACCTTGAAAAAAGTCTTTTTCCAATATCACTCAATGTTGAACAACAGCAAATTTTGCAACTCAACAGTTAAACTACTAGATAATTAAAAGGAACAAATACTTTTATAGCTTGTATAGCTTCACCAATGACATACACAAAAATGTTTATAATGCACTATTATTTATTTATTTATTTATTTTTGAGAGATGGTCTCGCTCTGTTGCCCAGGGTAGAGTGCAATGGTATGATCACAGCTCACTGCAGTCTTAACCTCCTGGCTTAAGTGATCTTACCACCTCAGTCTCCCAAGTAGCTGGGACTATAGGCATTACAAAGATAAACCTGGCTCATTTTTGTATATCTTAGTAGAGACAGGGTTTCAGCATGTTGCCCAGGCTGGTCTCAAACTCCTGGCCCAAGCAATCCACCAGTCTCGCCCTCTCAAAGTTCTGGAATTACAGGTGTTAGCCACCATGGCTGGCCAAATAGCATTATTTTTAATCATCAAAACAGCGTAAATACCAATCAACAGTAAACTGAATTGATATTTTGTAGTATAGTCATATGATGGTATGTATGCTATATGGCAGTGATAAAACAGGCTATTGCTATTAGGAACAAGCATACTGAAAAGTACACATATTTTCAGGGTGCAACTTACTACATTTTTACAATTTAAATACATCTTGGAAACCAACACTGGATCAAGTTATAGAGCATACTGGCATAATAGAGTGACTTTTCTTTGTTTTCCATCACACTCTAGTGAGATGGGATATGTGACTACCCCATAGGTCACACAAATTTTGGTTTCTAACACACAGCAGTAGCTTCTCTTTTTGAAACTTACGTACAATGAATCAATCAATATAGAATGTTTGATAGTTTGTTTTGCTGATAAACATTATGCTTGTGCTATTCTTTTATAGAGGTGTATTTTGGCCTTGTAGGGAATAGTTTCAAAAGCCAAATCAAGAAAGAGAAATCATGTAAAAGTTTAATAGCTCAATTGTATCAACATGATTAAGAATCCATATGAAATTGCACCATTATTAAAATAAAATATGCAAAGAAGTAATTTACATTCTATAAAACAAGCAAAAGATTCATATTGGAAATATTTAAAGAACTTCTATAAAAGGTGAACACAACCAAAATATGAGCAAAATATTTCAACCAGTAATCTATAGCAGGATATATATATGTATATATATATATATATATATGGAGAGAGAGAGAGAGAGAGAGAGCTTTAAAAAAATCATTGATTTTTTAGCTGCATAACAAGTTATAACAAACTTAACAACTTAATACTACCTTTGTTATCTCATGGGTTCCATGGGTCAAGACTGCAGATATATGTCAGATGAGTCCTCTGCTTAGACATTCACAGGCTGTAATCGATGTGTTAGCTGGACTACAGCTTTTATTGGGAGTTCAGAGTCCTCTTTCAAGATGATTCAGGTCATTTATAAAAATTCAGTTCCTTGCAGGTGGTCCCTCTTTTCTTGCTGTCAATTGGGTCCATTTTTACCTCTTAGAAATTGTCCTCTAGTTTTTGCCTTGTGACATATGTATTCAATGCCAAGTAGAGAGCATCTCTGGCTTTAAAGCTCTCCCTTTTACAAGGTCCCCACCTATAGAAATCTCATTCAAATAATCTCCTTAACTGATGTCAATTGATTAAGGACATTTATGACACCTACAAAAACCCCTAAAGTTAATTATTACTACAAAAAATACTCTTTGCTAATAGGATAACATTATGACATATACACAGTTTCATTCATATCTGTAAAAATTAGACAAGTTATGTATACCAGCATATGGGACTCTTTGTAGCCATCATCACTAGGCCTGCCTTACAAGAGAGGCAAAGAGAAGTCTTTTAGGCTGAAACAAAAGGATTCTGTACAACAATGTAAAAACATACAAAAACATAAAGATCCCTAGTTAAGATAAAAATATACACAAGTACAGAATTTTGAAACACTATAATGGTGGTGTGTAAACTACCTTTAACTCAGGCGTAGGATTTAAAAGTCAAAAGCGTAAGTGTAACGACATCTATTACCATAAAACTACATTAATGAATACAAAATATGAAAAGATGTGGGAGAGATATTTGAAAGAGTAAAGGTTTTTTATGTGATTGGTGGTGTTACCATTGGTTTAAAATTGAATATTGTAACATAAAATATTTTATGTAATTTCCATAGTAACCTCCAATAAAATACTTATACAATATAAATGAAAGAAAAGGACATACAAATCACATAATATAATTACAAAAATATCAATAAGTCACAGAAGAAAAAAGCAAGAGAAGAAAAAAGAAATAAAATAACTATAATTGCTTATAATAGAGCCAAAATGACAATTATAAATCCTTCCATATTTGTTATTATTTTAAATGTAAATGTATTTAACGCCCTAATAGAAGGACATAAAATGACTGAGTAGATTTTTTTTAAAAGATTCATCTTTAGGTTGTTTAGAGAGTTTCACTTGAAATATAGTCATACACAGACT
Organism: Macaca mulatta; assembly: GCF_049350105.2. Classification (NCBI taxonomy): domain Eukaryota; kingdom Metazoa; phylum Chordata; class Mammalia; order Primates; family Cercopithecidae; genus Macaca; species Macaca mulatta. The sequence goes on along the minus strand of NC_133410.1, from coordinate 28,451,115 downwards.
GAAATTGAAAGTATGAAAAATAATATTCCATGCAAATTGTAACCAAAATATGTGGTTACACTATGTCAAAAATGTACACTTTAAGTTTAAAAAGTTACAAGAAATAAAAATGGGCATTATATAATGAGAAAAGGATTTGTTTACCAGGAAGATACAACAATTATGACTATGGTCTTAACAGTATAGCACTCAAATATATGAAGCAAACATTAAAAGAACTGAAGAAAGTAATAAACAATAACACAAAAATAATAGGAAATTTAAATACTCTGCTTTCAACAATGAATATCAAATGAGATCAATAAGGAAAGACAGGACTTTAACAATGCCATAAACCAATTGAATGGAACAGATATATTCAGACTACTCCAACAAATAATGGTAAATTGCATATTTTTTAAACACATGGAAATTCTTGTTTTGTGATCACGTTAGGTCACAAAACAAGCCTGAACAAATTTTAAAATATTGAGATCATACCAAGTATCCTTTCTGATTACAGTGAAATGAAACTAAAATCAATAGCAAAAGGAAAACTGGAAAATTTACAAATATGATTTAATAAGACACTACTGAACATCAAAAGAGTCAAAGAAAAAAATCAAAAGAAAAATTAGAAAATATGTTGAGACAAATAAAACAAAAACAAAATATACCAAAAACATAGGATTCAGCAAAAGCTACACCAAGAGGGAAGTTTATAGTGGCAAATGCCTACTTTAAAAATAAGAATTATCTCAACAACCTACTTTTACACCTAAAGAAACTAAAAGCAGTGAACCAAACTAAACTCAAGTTTAGCAGAAAGAATAAAACAATAAGGACTAGAGAAAACAGAAAATTTCAATAAAATTAAGGGTTAGTTCTTTTTGGAAATGTCAACAAAACTGAAAAAACTATAGCTACATTAATGAAAAAAAGACTCAAATAACAAAATTGAAATGAAAGAACAGACATTATAATTGATGTCACAGAAATAAAAACATTCAGAAGAGAATGTTATGAATAATTATATGCCAAAAATTGAATAATCTAGGAAAATAAAGTAAATTTCTAGAAACATATAACTTAGCAAGAATAAACCATGAAAAAATAGAAAAACTAAACAGGCCAATGGCATACAGAGAGATTGAATCAGTAAGCAAAATCTACGAACAAAGCAAATCCCAGGATGAGATGGCTTCACTGGGAAATGCTAACAAAACATAAGAAGAATTAATACCAATGCTTCTCAAACTCTTCCAAAATATTGGTGAGGAGGGAATTCTTACTAACTGTTTTTGTTTTTCTTCGAGGCCGGCATTACCCTTATACCAAAACCAGACAAAGGCACTGCAAGAAAATAAAATGACAGATCAGTATTCCTGATGAATATTAATACGCACATCTTCAACAAAATACTAGTAATCCCAATTCAAAAACATATTAGAAGAATCATTCACCATATTGAAATGAGATTTATTCTTGGATGGAAGACTAGTTCAACATAGTAAAATCAATAAATAAAATACACTATATTAAGAGAATGAGGGGGAAAAAAAACATATAATTATCTCAATTGATGTAGAAAAAGCTTTGATAAAATTCTATACCCTTTCAAGCCAAAGCACTACTGGCATAAAAACAGACATACAGAGCAATGGAAAAGAAACAAGAGCACAGTAATGAATCCTTGTGTATAAAGTCAAATCATCAGCAAGGGTTCTAAGACTATACAATGAATAAATAATTTTCTCATCAACAAATGGTGTTGGGAATTGGATGTTCACATGCAAAAACATGAAGTTGGATCCTTACCTCACACCATACACAAAAATTTATTCAAAATGGATTAAAGATTGAAAAGTAAGACGGAAACTCTCAAACTCTTATAAGAAAACATAGAGGGAAACTTTACAGCCTTGAATTTGGCAATGATTTATTGAATATAATACCAAAAGCACAATCAAAAAAGTAAAAACAGACAAATGAGATTGTTTCAAACTTTAAAACTTTTGCACAGCAAAGGCAATAGCTATCACAAAGAAAAGGCATATGGAATGGGAGAAAATATTTGCAAATTATATATCTGAAAAGGAGTTAAAATCCAATATATATATAAAGAACTCTTTGTATTCAATAATGATGACAAAGTGCTAAGTTGATGCAAAAGTCATTGCAGTGTTTATCGTTTAAAAGTAATGGCAAAAACCACAATTACTTTTTCACCAACCTAAGGGCAAATATCCTAATATAAAATATCCAAAGAATTGAATAGACAATTCTCCAAGGAAGACAAATTAATATAAATAGTCAACAAGCATAATAATGATGTCAGTATCACTAATAATCATAATCAGGGAAATGAAAATCAAAATTACAATGAGATATGACTTATTAAGATGGCTGCTGTCAAAAACAAAAATAAAATTTAAAAAAAGTATTGGAGAGGATGTGGAGAAACTGGAACACTTACTCATTGTTGTTAAGAATATAAAATGTGCAGCTGCTATAGAAAACAGTCTGAAGTTACCTCAAGAATTCAAAGTAGAATTACCATATGATCCACCAGTCAGTCCCACTTCTGGGCATATAACCAAAATAATTGAAAATAGGATCTTGAAGAGATATTTGCAGCAATATTCTAAGTAGCCAAGAAGCAGAAGTAACCAAACTAGCAATCAAAAAGTGAATGTATGCAGAAAATGTGGTATATACATAAAATGGAATATTATTCAGCCTTAAAGAAGGAAATTCGTAAATTTGGCCTGTAATCCTAGCACTTTGTCAGGCTGAGTTCAGTGGATGACGAGGTCAAGAGATCAAGACCATCCTGGCCAACATGGTGAAACACCATCTCTACTAAATAAATAAATACGAAAATTAGCTGGGCGTTATGGTGCATGCCTGTAGTCCCAGCGGCTACTTGGGAGGCTAAGGCAGGAGAGTTGCTTGAACCTGGGAGGCAGTGGTTGCAATGAGCCAAGATCACACCACTGCACTCCAGTCTGGTGACACAGCAAGACTCTGTCTCAAAAAAAAAAAAAAAAAAAAGAAAAAAAGAAAAAGAAAAAGAAAGAAAGGAATGTGTCTATGACACAGATAAACCTTAAAGGTGTTATGGTAAATGAAATAAGCCAGTCACACACACACACACACACACACACACACACACACACACACAATGCTCTCTTATTCCACTAATTTGAGATGTAAGTATTTAAGCTCTTAGAAACAGATTTTAGAATGATGGTTTTCAGAGTAAGGAAGGAAGGGGGAAAAGGTTGTTGTTTGCTTTGTTGCCTAATGGTTATAGTTTCAGTTTTTCAAGATGAAAAATTTCTAAAGATCAGTTCCAAAATAATGTTCATATAGTTAACACTACTGTAATTTACACTTAAATATGATTAAGGTAATAAATTTTGTGTTGTATATTCTTCACCAAAATAGTAAAAATAATAATAAAAACTAGACAGAAGGAAAGAAAGTATAAAATATTCCTATTCCTTTCCAATTTCTAAAGTTGGGGCAACATTTTTGGAATACAGATCAGACACCAAAACTAAGATAAACAAGGTCTTTTGAGACCAGAAATAGTCTGCATAATGTAAAAGCAGTTTCTTAGTAAGTTTTATGGGTGTCTTTATTAATCCGTTTTCACACTGCTGTAAACAAATATCCGAGACTGGGTAATTTATTAAGGAAAAAGGAATTGACTCAGTTATGCATGGCTACGGAGGGCTTAGGAAACTTACAATCATGGCAGAAGGTGAAAGTGAAGCAAGCTTGGAACCTTCTCACATGATGGCAGGAGAGAGCAAAGTGAGGAGTGAAAGAAGAAGAGACCCTTATGAAACCATCAGAATTCATGAGAACTCACTATCATGAGAATAACATGGGGGAAATCACCCCCATGATCCAATTATCTCCCACCAGGTCTTTCCCTAGACACCTGGGGATTACGAGGATTATAATTCAAGATGAGATTTGGGTGGGGACACAAAGCCTTACCATATTAGTGCCCATTGGACTAATATAAGTGTTCAGGGACTCACGTTAGAAGTAGTTTTTATCATATCCTCAGGCTATATGTGCCATCTACCCTGGAATCCTGGAATATAACATGCTCAGGAACAAAGTTATGTTATGTTGCAATTTGCTTTTTTTTTTTTTTCTTTGCAGCATATGGTGCTTACTCTATTTTGACTACATACTTGAAAAATTTTAAAGGTAAATTTAGAACGTTTTTGTAGTACATTAATAATTATTTATTGATCAAGAATATTATGAGTTGGACTCTCTGGATACAGAAAAAAAAGAGTCATGAAATGGTTGTCAAGGATACAATTTTATTAATGCAAATGAGTGGAGATTCACGTTTTGGGAAAGACTAAAAAATCTACGTGGATAAAATGAGAATACATGTGTTTTTTGAAGAAAGGGCATCTTAAGGAATTGTGGCCAAAAAATGATTATGAATTTTGAGAGAAGTATATACTTATTCTCTATTTTCTATATTAGGAGCACTGAAACTACAATGTAATTTCTGCCACGGCGAATTATACAATCAAGTGGCAGAAATTGATATATAAACATTTTACTGCAATACAATGAAGAACGGCACGATAGTAAAGGTTTTCATAGTATGGAAAAGAAACAACTAATGTGTTAAGAAAGATAAGAAACTGAGCTGGGACTGAAAATGCTCTAAATACTGTGCTACAAAGAGGAAAACATAGAGGCAGGCTATTTGAGACTGAGAAAATGGTAGAAATTCTTTCTTCGTTTCAAAAAACATTTACAAAGGAGGTTGGTGCTGGGCAATATCAAAGCCAACGTCATTGTGAAAATGCCTAAGATGTAAATGTCACTGGGCCTCTGGCAGAACATTCCTCAACAGAAATAAAGCTGCAATTCTAGTTTGAGACCAAATGAAGTACTAGCTTGAATGTCACTAAGAGAGATTGACTTTACACTGTAGACACCAAAATACTTCTCCAGATTATTCTCAACAGGAAAACACAGAATCAAAGAACAGTCCTTAGATGAATGTATTGTTTGTGAATATTTTCTCCAATTCTGTAGGCTGTCTGTTTAATCAGTCGATAGTTTCTTCTGCTGTACAGAAGCACTATAGTTTAATTAGGTCCCACTTTTCAACTTTTGTTTTCTTCGTAATTGCTTTCGGATATTTAGTCATAAATTCCATTTATTACTTTTATTGCCAAGGCCAGTGTACAGAATTGCATTTTCTAAACCTTCTCCTAGAGCTTTTAGAGTTTTAGGTCTTACATTTAAGTCTTTAATCCATCTTGAGTTAATTTTTGTATGTGTTGAAGAGAAGGAGTATGTGTCTCAATCTTCTGCAGGATAATGGCTAGCCAGTTATTCCAGCACCATGTATTGAATAGGGATTCCTTTCACCATGGCTTGTTTTTGTTAACTTTGTCGAAGATTAGATGGTTATAGGTGTACAATTTTATTTCTGAGTTCTCTAACCTGTTCCATTGTTATATGTGCCTGTTTTTTGTTTTGTTTTGTTTTTCGTTTTTTGTTTTGTTTTGTTTTGTTTTTCCTCGTACCAGGCAGTTTTGGTTACTGGAGCCTTATAGTAGTTTGAAGTTCGGTAGTGTAATGCCTCTGGCTTTGTTCTTTTTGGTTAGAATTGCTTTGGCTATTTGGGCTCTTTTTTGTTTCCTTATGAATTTTAGAAGTCTTTTTTTTGTTTGTTTTTGAAAAATATCATTGGTAGTTTGAAAGGAATAGCATGTAATCTATAAATATTTCTGGGTAGAATGGCCATTTTAACAATATTGATTCTTTTTATCCATGAGCATGGATTTTTTGTTTTTTTAATCCATTTGTGTCATCTCTGTTTTCCTTCAGCAATGTTTTGTAATTCTTTCTGTAGAGGTAGTTCACCTCCTGAGTTATCCATATTTTTAGGTATTTTATTCTTATCATGGCTACTGTAAATGGGATTTAATTCTTGATTTGGCTTTCAGCTTGGGTGTTATAGAAATGTTACTGTTTTTTGTACACTGATTTTGTATATTGAAATTTTATGGAAGTCATTTATCAGTTCTACAAGCCTTTTGTGAAGTTGGTGGGTAAGGTTTTACATCTGACAAAGGTCTAACATCTAGAACCTACAAGGAACGTCAGCAATAAACAACAACAAAAAACAGTATCTCACAAAAGGCCTATTATCTAGAAACTGTAAGAAACTTAAAAATCAACAACAACAAAACTATAATCAGTTAAAATGTAGGCAAAAGACATGAGCAGATACTTCTCAAAAAAGACATGCAAGGGTCCAACAAACATTAAAAAATGCTCTACATCACTATTTATCAGAGAAATGCAAATTAAAACAACAATGAGAAACCATATCATATCAGTCAGAATGGCTATAATTAAAAAGTCCAAAAAAACCCAACAAGTGTTGGTGATGTTACAGAGAAAAGGAAACACTTAACACTGTTGATGGTAATGTAAATTAGTTCAGCTGCTGTGGAAAGCAGTGTGGAGATTTCTCAAAAAACTTAAAAGATAATTTTCACTGGATCCATCAATTTCACTATTGGCTATATACCCAAAGGAAAATAAATCATTCTATTGAGAAGACGCCTGCACTTGCATGTTTGTTGCAGTACTTTCTCACCTCCCATATCAGTTTTTTTTTTCCCAAATCTTTTTTGTGCCTACCAAGAGACTTAGTATATATCAAATTATAGTCAACTTCTGAGTATCTTGATTCCTGTGCCTCACCCATGCAAGTCTATGAACTTAAAATACATATTCACTCTTTTTCACATTATCTGTCCTTGATTCTTATATATTTGTCTCTTTGCCTAGGAAAGCAACCTGGTGAAGTTACTGCAAATAATTAGTGACAACACTTTAGCCTGGTGTTATTGTTTTAGAGCAACTGCTTCTAAAACACAAATTTGTAATATAGAGCAGTACAGCTTTGATAAGAAATCAGGAATTCTGTGTCAAGAGTTACTAAAAAAGAAACCTTAAAATTGCACTACTAAGGAAAATCACTTTTACCATCTTTATGTGTGTGTGCAAGTATGTGCAAGTAAATTGAGAAAGCCACATTCTTTAACACAGAATTCAGTTTCAGTACTAGAAAATGATATTTCCTAATATAATTTAAAGTAATAAGTTAATGCAATTTAAATTTCTGAACATACAGATCATAATTGGTAAAATGCAAATTGACAGCCATTTATTGTGCATCTGTCATATGCTAATAATTTTTTTTTTTATACAAAGCACTCAGATGTAGGAAATTTCAGTGAACTTCACTATACCTGATCAAGTGTCCAACAACTTTATGCAGCTAGCTTTAAAAATAATTCATCAATCTGAAATTCCACTGCAGAACATAAAATGATGTTGCCAAGCAACTAATGGAAATCTATTATCTACTTTGTAGATTCGAGACACTATACTTGTGCTTAAATTTTAGAAAATTTTAAAGAATATGTATGTACATGTGTGTTCTTTATAATGTCCAGAATTTAAAAAATGTCAAATGTTAAGGTTTGTCTTTTGCTGTTTTCAGAAAAGAAGAAAACACAACTTACTGTTGCTTTTTAAATTATTAATAATTCATATAAAAATTTGTACACAACTCAGTTCATAATGAATTTTTTGAATCTTATTTTATTCAGAAATTTGGAGATGTAAGTTATCTTATACACTCTTATAAGAGACTTATATGTTTAAATTCAACACTCAATTTATCAAAAGGAACATGTTAAACCAGCTTCATGTGCATTACTTCTTTCCTGAAATATTGTGACTTTTAACCATACTACCACTATGCTTTTAATATTTGTGATAAAATATTGGGTATGAAATTGTTTATTGTCTGAAATGAACAGTTACATTTTAATGTTATGATATTTCTATTTACTGCTTTTAACATTATTTGGAGTGTTCAAATAAAATTTTTTCAGTATGAATTTCTTTTACTGTGTTGGCAACTGGAATCAGGAATATAATGTTTCGCCTTTATATAGCTTATCTGTAATATCAAATTTATGTTGGTAATTAAGTTCTTGTAATTTTGGATAGTTTTAAAAATTGTATCTGTGATATTCAGTTGCAATATTCAACACTGTAAAACTACCCTTAAAATATGTTTTCCCATTTCTGTTTCCTCTCAGTTCATTTATAAATAGCTTTATCTTGCAAGTTTTTAAATAAATGATAAAAGGGGGGTTTATTGTTTTTATATTTTACGTTTTAATAAAGGTTGCCAAAGGTTGCCAAATATAAAGTTCTAACTTTGCTATTAACAGAATATTGAGAACAATGGAGCATCAGGATCATTCATTCTTCTGAGGGACATGCTATTACACATTGATCTGTAATGAATCTATTAAATAAATATTAAAGAAAAATTATCATACTCATTATTCTACACTGTTAAATAAGAAAATGATTCATCAAATGTCCTGTGATAAACAACCATGGATATACATATACTGGAAAAGCAGCATTTTCTGTTTGCATGACAGTAGACCTGAAAAGAAGTTGTAATCATGATGAAATTTGGAGGAAAAAGAAAAACTCTCTCTTCTTGTGGCTCTCATTTCGGACGGACACTTCCCCAGGGTACTTCAGCAGCTGGATCCTCATATCTCATATGTGAGAATTGAATCAAATAGCTATTCAAAAATCATTCAACAACAGTGAGATTGTAATTAGCAATATTGGTTTAGATTAATTATTTTAGATAGAAAGGCTCTTCGACAGACAAACGCAGTATCCACTGCATTGCCCATTTCAAAGTTGCACACACAAAACTCCACACAACTAGCCTTTCTTCGTTTATCACATTATACCTCCATAGGGGAAATTTTTTCTCATTTATTTTTGCATGTTCAACTTTTATTAATTCATAGCACGTAGTATATATTCAATATTCATGTGATAAATGCTGAATTAATAATACGGTGATAGAATCAAATGTGGTATTTAAAAGATGAAGCAAGGAGTGTATTTGAAACTGCTAGAGAGGGAGGTTGAGGTGAACTCGTTAATTTAAATAGAGAGTAGAGGAGGAGAAACAGGCTTTACTTCCATAGGAATAGACATGCAGCATGTTCAGTACTTGATAGTAAATTTTGAGGTGCTGCAAGACATTTATGTGTACTTAACCAGAAGAACAATTAAAATAAACCATTAAAATTTAGGAGAGGGGTTTCGTTTGAGTAGATATGTGATAGTCATTTGTTTCTGAAAATAAATGTGTTTCCCCAAGTTATTTGAAAAAGACATAAAAATATAATGCCTTAGTATACAGTGAATCTGAAAAAGGAGTAAAAGCTAGAAAAGACGACAAAAAGTAAACATTCTCAGAAGGAGTGGAAGAAACTTGGATTAGTAGTGAATAAGATAAGAAAAACCACAAATTTTTGGAAAGGGTTTTAGCAGGAGTGACCACAGAATAGAATCATAAAGAAGGAGAAAATTATAAACAATTTTTTAAAAAACAATTATTTTATTTTAAGTTCCAGGAGACATGTGCAGGATGTGCAGGTCTGTTACATAGATAAATGTGTGCCATGGTGGTTTGCTACACCCACCAACCCATCACCTAGGTATTAAGTGCCACATGCATTAGCTATTTATTCTGATGCTCTCCCTCCCCTGACCTACTGACAGGCCGCAGTGTGTTTTATTCCCTTCTCTGTGTTGATGTGTTTTCCTTGTTCAGCTCCCACTTGTAAGTGAGAACATGTGGTGTTTAGTTTTCTGTTCCTGTGTTAGTTTGCTGAGGATAATGGCTTCTAGCTCCCTTCATGTCTTTGCAAAGGACACACTCTCATTCCTTTTTATGGCTGCGTAGTATTCCATGGTGTATATGCACCACGTTTTCGTTATCCAGTCTGTCAGCGATGGACATTTAGTCTTTGCTATTGTGAATAGTACTGCAGTAAACATATGTATGCATGTGTCTTTATAATAGAACAGTTTATATTTCTTTGGGTATATACCCAGTAATGAGGTTGCTAAGTTGAAAGTTATTTTTGGCTTTAGGTCTTTGAGGAATCATCACACTGTCTTATACAATGGTCAAAATAATTTACATGCCCACCAACAGTGTAAAAGCTTTCCTATTTCTCCACAGCCTCCCAGCATCTGTTGTTTCCTGACTTTGTAATTATCACCATTGGGACTGGTGTGAGATGAAACGTCATTGTGGTTTTGATTTGCATTTCTCTAATGATCAGTGATGTTGAGCTTTTTTTCATATGCTTGTTGGATGAATATATATATATATTAGAAGTATCTGTTCCTGTCCTTTGGCCACTTTTTAATGGGGTTGTTTTATTTTATTTTTCCTGTGAATTTGTTTAAGTGCCTTGTAGATTCTGGGTATTAGACCTTTTTCAGATGGATAGATTGCAAAAATTTTCTCTCATTCTGTAAATTGTCTGTTCTGTCTGACGATAATTTTTTTGTTTTGCTTTGTTTTCTGTGCAGAAGCAGTTTAATTAGATACCATTTGCCAATTTTTGCTTTATTTTGCTATTGCTTTTGACGTTTTCATCATGAATTATTTGCCAGTGCTTATGTCCTGAATGATATTGCCTAGATTTTCTTCTAGGGTTTTTATAGTTTTGGGTTTTGTGAAGCCATAAATAATGCTATTAATAATAGTTTTATGGGCTTGGTGTAGTGGCTGCCATCCATAATCCCAGTATGTTGACAGGCCAAGGCAGGAGGATTGCTTGAGGCCGGGAGTTTGAAACCTGCCTAGGCAACATAATGAGACCTGATTTCTACAACAACAACAACAACAACAAAATTAAAAATAACCTGAGTGTGGTGATGCCCTCCTGTGGTCCCGGTTACTCGGAAGGCTAAGCTGGGAGGTTTGCTTGAGCCCATGAATTCTAAGTTGTAATGAGTTATGATGGTGCCACTGCATTTCAGCCTTGATGACAACATGAGACTCCATATCAATGAATAAATACATAAATAAGAATAGTTTTAGGTTTTAGTGAATACAAAGTGTGGGCAGCAATAACAGACCACACTTTCTGGAAGTTTGATGCTGAAAGGGAGATGGGTGACAGAACACATATTAATAGATTTGGGACTGTTTACTTATGAAGAGATAGAATCAATGTGTTTATAAAATGAGTAAGAAAGGTCATTTCAGAGAGTGAGTTAAATACTTCAGTTTTAAAGACAATGACTGATGAATCAATTTTCTATAGAAATTAAGACAGGTGAGTGGAGATGGCATAAGTGAAGGGTTTAGCTTCAGATAGACTTAAAAGCACCTTCCCCTAAAGATAGGAAGGACCGGTAAATAAAAAAGTTTATACTAAGATAACAGAAGAGCTGGAGATAATTATGGCTAAAAGTGAGTATTTTCTCAGTGAATTATAAAAGCACATTATGCAAATAAATGATTATGAAAAAGTTAATCTTTACTGGGTTCTTACAGTGTGCTATATTCATAGTAATTATTATATTTAATCTTCAGCAACAATTGTACAAGGTAAACATAGTTACACTCATTTTCTAGGTGAGAAAGCTGAGACACATATATCTTAAATAATTTGTCCAAGGATACACAATTCATAAATTACAAAAACAGATTTCAACTCAGTTTTATTTCAGAGTCCACACTTGTAACTTTATGATAATAAGTTATATAAGCTAAATAAAATGTTCTGGTTTAAATGCTTCATAATGTAGAAAGTGAAACTATTGTAAGTATAATTAAAATACATTTTTAGTAATACCATAGCGTTATTAATATTGAAAATTTGACAATTAATTTGCAGTGACAGATTTTTAATCAAGATTTGAGAGTGTGCACATAGTAAAACTATCTAACTCTTCCCAATTACACAAAATAAATAAACAAAAGCATAGCTATAAAGATTCTCAAAACTTTAAAATGCATATCTATAATCCAAGGAAGTGGGTAATATGATTATTATTCAATGAATATTATTAATCATACAATAAAAATATAAAATAAAATAACTATGACTGCTATTCAGTGAAATCAACAATGAAGTAAATAACAGATCCTTCCTTTGCCACAATAGAAGAGTATGCCACATGCTCTTCTATTTGGCATAATTAATTAATTGTCAAAATCAGATTTTATCAACTCCAGAATTCAAGAAAATATTGAATAATTCAAATGTGACAATGTAGTTCTAGAAAAGTGAAAGGCAAGATATCAAGGATATTGATAAGAATGCTCTTGTGTGATGTATATGTTTCCTTCACTGCTGTAAAAACTTATCCCAAACTCTGCAGCTTACAATAACACAAATATATTATTATAGTTCTACAGATTAATGGCCCTAAATGCATTTATCTGGGCTGAAATGTAGATGTCGGAAGGACTACATTTTTTTCTGAAGGTTTCAAAGAATAAACTCTTCAGTTGTCTTTTCTAGGCCTAGAAGCTATTGATATATGCGTTACTTGACTCATTGATCTCCTTCCATCATCAAAGCTAACAATGGCTGGGTGAGTAAGTAACTCTCACATCACATCATTCTAACACTGACTCTTCTTCTGCCTCCCTGTTGTATGTTTATAGACACTTGTGATTACATTAGGCTCTTTGGGATAATTCAGAATAAGTTTCCATCTTAATGTTAGCTGATTATCGACTTTAATTTTGTCAGCAAACTTTATTCCTCCTTGGCATTTAACATAACATGGATTCTGTGGTTTAGGATGTGTGCATCTGTAGGGAATCATTATTCTGCCTACCACAAGTGATGAACTATGAAAATTAGCATTTTTAGGAAAAGAAAAAAAGAGCATAAAACTGTTGAAAAGCTGGAAGTATAAGTTAAATTTTAAGTGCCTTAGACTATCTTGAGATAAGACAATGGAAATTTCCAGTTTAAGATGATGTTGTTGTTCTCAGATTTCTTCTGTATTTTTTTATGTGTTTTCATTAGTTTCAGTCCCAATCTAGGTAATTTAATCTATGAAATCTAAAGTTCTATCATTATTGATGAGTGGTGTGATTAGTCACTGTCTTCCATCATCTTTCTTTCTTGACCAGGGTTCTTTTTTTTTTTTTTTTTCAATTAAGAGCTTCAATCTTTCTATTATTTAATCATTGAATTTAAATATTCTCATGATAGGTAATACCTAGATTCCCATTTTCTTTTTTTTTTTTATTATTATTATACTTTAAGTTCTAGGGTACATGTGCATAACGTGCAGGTTTGTTACATATGTATACTTGTGCCATGTTGTCGTGCTGCACCCATCAACTCATCAGCATCCATCAACTCGTCATTTACATCAGGTGTAACTCCCAATGTTCTTGATGTTGAAAGTATCTAGAGAGAATATGAAAGTATCAGAATGCCCTAGGCTATCCATGCGTCAACTTCAACACTTTGACTTTATTACGTAACAGCTTTAACTGACTGAGTCAATTGATATAGACAACAAACTTTAATGAAATCCCAATCACATCATGACAATAACATTATTAACTTCAGAAGTGTGTTAAGCACAATCTACATGTGTATGCTTGATACCTAATGTTTAATGTAAATTGATTTAACTTATTTTATAATTTTTAAATAATAATTTTTGTAGATAAATTTGAAGGGACAAGACTTACTCAAAATCCATGTCTTCGGTCAGGTAAACTTAATACCTCTTCTAAAGATCTATCTATTTATCATATTAGAGCCTATTCTGTATCTGGAAAGCATGAATAGTTTTTTACAGAATTATAAACCACCAACTCTACAGTAAATATAGCGGGCACTTTAATACCTGAATGTAATCAGAGAATCTCCAAACTCACCTCCTAAAAGAGACGTAGTAGAAATAAGTAAAACATAAATTTAGAGAAGAAAAGATGCTTACATAAACTTAAATTTAGAACATCTATACTTCAGTTTTAAGCCTACAGTGCACCTTATTCTTAGTTCACTTCAACAACAATATCATTATGGTATTTTGTTTCTTTTTATTTCTGATTTTTATTGTGCTTTAGAAATACAAGTAGCAATGATGAGTCACATAGCGTTATTGTCTCCCACATTGCTCAAAAACGAGAGTAGTTGAAATACAAGTTTATTATTTCTCAAATTAATGTTTTCAATAATGTAAAATGAATTTGGTCATTAAAATGTTTTTTCTTCTTTTCAAAGTACATGACATTAGTACGTTTCACCATCCAATAATTTGCTCCATTTAAACACTGTCAAATCAGAGCCATTGCGAAATGCTTCTAAATTTTCAATTGAATAGTTACTTAATTTTCACTCCACTCCCCCATGAGAGAGATAATTGCCTGACATAAAAAGCGGTGTATCATAATATTTGCTTTCTTCCTTTTTTTTTTTTTTTTTTTTTTTGAGACGGAGTCTCGCTCTGTCACCCAGGCTGGAGTGCAGTGGTGTGATCTCGGCTCACTGCAACCTCTGCCTCCTGGATTCAAGCGATTCTCCTCCATCAGCCTCCCTAGTAGCTGGGACTAGAAGCATGTGCTGCCAAGCCTGGCTGAGTTTTTGTATTTTTTTTCGTTGTTGTTTTTCAGTAGAGATGGAGTTTCACCGTGTTAGCAAGGATGGTCTTGATCACCCGACCTTGTGATCCGCCCGCCTTGGACTCCCAAAGTGCTAGGATTACAGGTGTGAGCCACCGCGCCTGGCCAGAATATTTCATTTCTTAATGACAGAGATGAAATTAAATAATCTGGTTGAGATGTTTGGCAACAATGATATTTTCAAAAATGAAGCATTCTCACAATGAATAATACATTCCAAACAGTGCTATACAACTGCAGATTGTATTTCATGAGAGTCAGCCCTGTTGAGAATGTTGTGGTTGATAGCATGTATTGGAGCCTAAATTCTCTATTTAATATTAATGGAAATATATTAGTGTCATCTAATTATAAATATATTTCATTATGTGACAGAAGAAAAATTGTAATGTTTCACACACACACACACACACACACACACACACACACACACACGTAAAATTAGGCCAGGCTCATGTCTGTAATCACAGTACTTTGGGAGGCTGAGGCAAGGGGATTACTTGAGGTCAGGATTTCATGACCTGCCTGGACAACATAGTGAGACCCCATCTCTCAGGAAAAAAAAAAAAAATAGCTGGACATAGTAGAACATGTTTGTAGCTGCAGCTACTCAGGAAGCTGAGATGGGAAGATCGCTTGAGCCCAGGAGTTTGACACTGCAGTGAATTAGGATCCCAACACTGCACTCCAGCTTGGACAACAGAGACCTTATCTACAAAAAAAAAATTGTTAGATAAATAAAAATTAAAGGTGTAATTTACATGAGAAAATTTGAATTTTCTAAAAATTAATCTCTAAAATGTGCAAGGCCTAATGGATAAAAGAATGACATCCTGGAATCTAGTAATCCAGGTATAAAACCACTGTGGTATTCTAGGCAAGTGTAGATTGCAACCTATTTTGGGATGGCAAAGTGAGAAAGGAGAAATAAAAGATCCTTGTTTACAGCCAATATCATTTATTTTATTACTGCCTATCATTGCCAGATCCATTTCTATCAAATTGACATTCACTTATATTTTTATGAATCACTTCTTTGTATTTGTTATGGCTAATCTTGGTTTAAATATTTCAGTGGTTTATGTAATTCCTTTTAACTACCATGATGAATGTAGTACAGCATTTTGAGGATCCCCCTGAGAAGAACACATATAATGATCATTTAGAGGAATATATTGATAATTGAGAAGTAGATATTATACAGAGAAAGATTTTTTTTAGGAGGTAAAGTATACAACATAGTGATATTTAACTGGGGGTAAAGGAGATGGGATTATGGTGAGAAAAAGATGACAATCAATGCCTAACTTGGAACATAAAGTCTAATTTTTAAGAAATTGAAGAAAATGTTTTTATTAATCCATTATGTCTTTAATGAATTAAAGAATCAAATGTAAGACCTGAAGCTATGAAAGTGCTTAAAAGAAAACATTGGAGAAACTCTCCAGGACATTGGTCTGGGCAAAAAATTATTGAGTAATACCAAAAAAGATGACCAAAGTAAAAATAGACAAATGAGATCACATCAAGTTAAAAAGCTTCTGCAGAGCAACAGAAATAATCAACAAAGTGGCAAGACAACCCGCAAAATGACATAAATTATTACAAACAATTCTTCTGACATGGAATTAATAACCAGAATAAATAAGAAGCTTAGAGAACTCCATAAAAAATCTAATAATTTTGAAATTTGCAAAAGATCTAAACATGTATTTCTGAAAACAAGGCACACAGATGGCAAAGAGGTATATGAAAAGGTGTTCAACATCATTGGACATCAAATAAATACAAATAAATTCTATAATGAGATATAGTCTAATGCCAATTGAAATGGCTTTTATCCAAAAGATAGGCAGCAACAAATGCTGATGAGAATGTGGAGAAAAGGGAACCCTAGTACAATGCTTTTGAGAATGTAAATTTGTACAGCCACTATGGAGAACAGTATGGAGGTTCCTTAAAATACTCAAAATATAACTACTACAGCAATCCCACTGCTGGGTATATACCCAAAAGAAAGGATAGCAGTATATTGAAGAAATGTCTGCACTCCCATGTTTATTGCAGCACTATTTCCCAGAGTCAAGATTTGAAAGCACCTGAAGTATTCATTAACAGACGAATGGATAAAGACAATGTGATACTTACACATAATGAAGTACTACTCAAACATAGAAAAAATGTGATCTTGTCATTTGCAACATGGATGGAACTAGAGGACATTATGTTAAGTGAAATAAGCCAGGCACAGAAAGACAGAGACAGACAGAACTTCACATGTTCTCTCTCATTTGTAGGAGCAATTGTGTGTGTGTGTGAGTGTGTGTGTGTGTGTGTGTGTTTTTTTTTTTTTTTTTTTTTGAGACAGAGTCTCACTCTGTCACCCAGACTGGAGTGCAGTGGCGCATTCTTGACTCATTTCAACTTCCATTTCCTGGGTTCAAGGGATTCTCATGCCTCAGCCTCCTGAGTAGCTGGGACTACAGGTGTGTGCCACCATGCCTGGCCTTTTTTTTTTTTTTTTTTTTGTATTTTTAGTAGAGATTGGGTTTCACCATGTTGGCTACACTGATTTTAAACTCCTGAGCTCTGGCAATCCACCTGCCTCAACCTCCCAAAGTGCTAGGATTACAGGCATGAGCTACCACACCCTACCGGGAGCAAAATTAAAATAATTGAATGCCTGGAGACAGGGCATAGAATGATTGTTACCAGGGCTGGGAAGGGTAGTGGGAAGGGGACAGAAGGTGGGGATGGTTAATTAGTACAAAAATGTAGTTAAGTGGAATGAATAAATCTAGTATTTGATAGAACAACCGGGTGACTATAATCAACAATGATTTGTTGTATATTTTACTTCATTTTTGAAACAAGGTCTTGTTCTGTTGCCCAGGCTGGAGTACAGTGGCACCATCACCCATGGCTCACTGCAGCTTCAAGCTTCTGGGCTCAAGTAATCCCCTAACTCAGACTCTCAGGTAGCTGGGAAAGCAGGTGCATTTCAACATGCTTTGTTAATTTTTTGTATTTTGTTTTTGTGAAAATGGGGTTGTGCCATGTTGCCAGGCTGGTCTCCAAATCCTGGGTGCAACTAATCTACCCACCTCAGCCTCCCAAAGTGTTGGAATGACAGGCATGAGCCACTGCACTTGGCCTGTATGTTTAAAAGTAAGTAAAATATGTTTGTAACATCAAAAAATGATAAATGCTTAAAGTGACAGGCACCCCATTTCCCCTGATGTGATTACTATACATTTTATGCCTGTATCAAAATATCTCATGTGCTCCATAAATATATATATAATTACTATGCACCCATACAAATTAAAAGAAACAGAAGAACATGTTAAATGGGAGCAAATATAGTGATAAGGGAGTTAAGAAAAGAAACAAAGATAATGGAGAATAGAGTCTGTGTCAACTTTCCCTTCCTCTTTTTCTAGTACTGCCAAGATCCCCTAATAGACAAATATTTATCTATCAGGCTGAAAAGCTAGGTCATGTTATTTATTCTTCTTTCTCAGGGTCTATTTCATGAACATTATTTTTCCATACTTCTAAAAAAATTCTATCATTAACATGAGACTCTTGTTTCACTTTCTGGGCTATGGTATAAATGATGAATCTCTTGTTTTTCCTTTCCCTAAATTATCTTTCTTTAAAGCGCTCATTATCTTTTGCACATATTATGCTTTATTTATGTATTTACTTATTGCCTGCCTCATCAAACAAGAATCTAAGCTCTATAAAGACAAAGGGTTTTGTCTGATTTGGTCACAACTAAGTCTTCAAAATCTAAATTATTTATTTTATAGTAGATAATAAAAAATATTGATTGAAAGAAATGAAGGAATGACTAGTTCTGGGATAAGAAATCAACTTCAAATTTAAGATTTACCCGCTTATGTTAGGACTGAATAATTTATGCTACAATGGTATGATATAATATGAAATGAATGGATGCTTAAAACTGCATATTTATAGTTAGCAAGAATTTATAAGCAACATAAGCACAAAGATGATTTCCAAATAGAGCCTTTCACATTATCTCCTGTGTTTCATCATCACTTTTTTCTCTAATTTGGAAAATAAAAAAATAAATGAAAACTATTACATACAAATTTGGCACAGTTCATCCCTAAGCTGGTAAGTTTCATGAAAGGAGCAACTGATGCTACTTTCTCAAAAATTCTTAGCTTAAATTGTAATCTTGCCATGTACATTTCTCCATATAAGTTTGCGACAGGTGTTATTAGCTTTCTTTTTGCTTGAAAGTCTTGAGAGGTTGGACAGTTTGGTCTTGACAAAAATGCAGATTTGGAAACTGCAGTTTGAATATTCAGTAGGGTTTGGGCATACCAGTGACTCAAATGCAGGTGGGTTAAATGTATATATTTTTAAAAGATTAATTCAAATGATGATTTTCAAAATAATGTGATTCACAGTTCACCCCTCTCATTTTCCACACTGGACTGTATCCACTGCCCAAATCTTTACCTAATTTTTTTTTTTTTTACCTAAATTTACCTAAATTACGTTGCTGCAAACCCTCCCTATTGCAGGGTTGGATATTATTGAGCATTTAAGACTAAGACCACAACATAAAATTAAGAAAAATGCAAACATGTATCCCATTTTCAGAGTTAACTACCTTGCAATTGATAAGATGAAAAAAAAAAAAAAAAGGTGAAAGAAAAACTAAAAGGTAATTCAGGTAGAGTGTTAGCTGGTAGCAAAAAAGAGGCAATATAATATTGGTGAACAAAGTCAGTGATTTTGTATATAATAGAATGTCAATAGGACTCAAGAGATCCCAGGAACCACAGAGTTTCTTGTGCTTCACTACAGTAACTCCTTAAAAGTTCTAGAAAGATGGAGTGTCTAGATGGGACCTGTGGAATTGAAAAGTGATTGAGAAAATATTTTAAAATAATCAACCCTAACTTAATATTATTCTCCACTAGATTTACCGCCTACTCATTTTAGCTAACAACCAGGTGAAAAGACAATACATAGAGAAAAGCCCTTTTTCCGCAGAACAGCTCAATTCTTTAGCCAAGGATCATATGGCAAATAGTTCTGTCTGCTGAATAAAAGTGGATAATAAATATGAGGAGCTATATTCTTCATTATTGGATCAATATTTAGAAAATTTCTTTTGACGTTAACACTTGTAAGGATATAAATGTACTTGGACTTGATGGTAATGGGACTCACTGAGGAACTAGCAGAGATTAACAAGTTAATTGTCATAGAACTAGACTACTGAACCACTTGGGAAGTACTTACTAAATACAATAGAAGTAAAGAGGACTCAGGACTTATACTATTTCCTGACCTAATAATGCTTGGTATTGTTAAATCTGTGCAACAAAACCAAACTAGTGAATTAGTAAGTTGTCCCCAAATATCATTAACTAACAATATACAGGACACAACTTGTTATTCTCACTAATCAGAAAGGAGTATGAGGAGGATGAAAACTTCATGAATCTCCACCATCAACCCTTCCTCAGACATTGTGTGAAATTCTTGGGAAGCAGCAAGGGTTAAATATTCTTATGACTGCACATGTTTGAAGAGACCTAAGCCGAAGGCAGAAAATAATTAACTTGGATACTTTCTCTTTTTCCTTTTATTCAAATGTTTATATTCACCCCAAGACAGACAAGCCCAATATATTATTTTTTTCATTTATATTAGAGATGCCTGAAATTTGAAAGAGGGTATCTAAAGGCATTTGAAATTTTTGCTTGGGATTCATTAAGTCTTCTAGGATTAAGTTGTAGATAACAGAAAGGTGAAAGTATTCATGTTTTTTCCTTGCTACCCTAGAAGATTTTGATAATTTATGGTTTATGGTGGGTGAATGACAGACGGGAAGATTTGGAAGGAATCACATTTTATACTGGCTTGCTGGAAGGCACAACTCCCTTGGGCCTCCTGAATTTTATAGCATAAACCAGTGATTTGGTAGATAATAGAATGGTAATATGATTCTAGGGACTCCAAGAAAGACAAACTTTGTTGTGTGTGACTCCAGTTGCTCATTATGGATTGTAGTGATACAGTGATAAAGATATAGTGGTTTACTGGCTAGATGGAAACTGTAGAATTGAGTGAATATTTTAGTACAGGCAAAGATCATTTATAAATGTTCATAAATTACATTTCCTACTGTGAGTCAAGGTTGAGACAAAGGAAAGCTTCACCTCTGAGAAGGATGGCAGACTCCAGAATTCAATTAACTATGCTAAATTTTCTTGAACAGTATATTCTCCATTATACCCCAAAGTCCCAAAGGAAAATGGTTGTAAAAATGAATTCTAGTGTTGCTACAGGGCTAGCAAAATAAAGATGTTATTATCAGAATAATATATTCAAATAAAAGTTAAACCCAATGTCTCAAAGTCTCAAGTTTAGCAGATCTCAAGAATTTCAGAGAGGAAAGTCAGTCATGATTAAGTAGAAGTCCATGATAAATGATGATAAATACTATAGCTCTTATGTATAAAAGTTACAAAATTAGAAAGTACAGGAAATCACTCATTTTTCTAAATTCTGCCTTAATTGGAAGAGTGATAGAAATTGAAAAGAGAAGATGATTTTCAACTATTTTTAAAATGGGAAATAAAGGGTTTTTGTTTTGTTTTGTTTTATTTTATTTTGTTATTTTGAGACAGAGTCTCACTCTGTCACCCAGGCTAGAGTGCAGTGGCATAATCTTGGCTTACTGCAGCCTTGACTTCCCTGAGCTCAGGTGATTCTCCTGTTTCAACCTCCCGAGTAACTGCAACTACATGCACGTGCCACCAAGCCCCGGTAATTCTTTAATTAGTTTTAAGAGATAAAGTTTTACCATGTTTCCTGGGCTGGTCTTGAACTCCTAGGCTCAAGCGATCCATCCACCTTGGCCTTCCAAAGTGCTGGAGTTACAGGTGTGAACTACCATGTCTGGCTGAAATAAAAGTTTTACAGAAGAAAAAGGAGGAAGGAGGAGGAGAAAGCGGTGATAGGTTGGGTAAAGTGGAGGAAATGACTTTCTGGAGAATAATGAGATTCACTGAAAATATATGGAGGAAATGGCAGAATAACTGGAAGCCAGGCATAGAGAAGAGGCTGGGGGAAAATTTTTAGAAGTTTTGATTGTAAATACATAGGCCAAACTTATGTCCTGAAACCCTGATTTTATTCTCTGAATATAAAGTAAACTAATATTCAGTTATCTCCACTTCCATTAGGCTTCAGAAGATCCTTGGCATCTCTCAAAATTGCTAGCTAGTATCCTATATGGAAAGAACAAATAGACTCAATATAGTTTTAGTAAATAAATTAACAGATATTAGTTGAAAGAAAAGAAAGTTATTTGGATCCTGATAAGACAGTATTTGATTTAAATAGCTCTATGATCATCTCTTGTTCCAGAAGTATGAGTAGCCTAACTCAAATACCTATACATGGCTATTTAAATTTACCTTTGGATTAAATAAATTAAATGTAAAAATCAATTCATCAGTTGTATTAGCCACATTTTAAGTGTTCAATAGTCGCATGTGGCTCGTGTCTACCATACTGGATAACTCAGAGGTTTTAATTTCTTCTTCATCATAGAAAATTCTGTTGGACCAAGACAAATCTAACCTATGCTAATCTTAAAAATGTAGGCACATTTTAGTATGCCCTAGAAATTTCTTTAATCGTTTATTTATTTCTTCATCCATAGAGTGATCAACTTCTCGCAGTTCACTCTAGTCTTTGTTATGTTAGCACCAACGTGGAGTGGGGAAGAAGGAATATTATCCAAGCTCTCATGAAGATTTTACACTGGGAATTTGACAGTAATTAATTCATGAGGATGTGCTTGGCTACTTCCATGCTAGTTTACTCCATAGTATTAAGAGTTCATATTGATTTCCTACCTTCTAGCTTGATCTTAAACCTTGC
Organism: Macaca mulatta; assembly: GCF_049350105.2. Lineage (NCBI taxonomy): Eukaryota > Metazoa > Chordata > Mammalia > Primates > Cercopithecidae > Macaca > Macaca mulatta. Next base: position 28,428,605 of record NC_133410.1, on the reverse strand, counting down.
TTGCTACTACTTCATTCCTCTAACATACTATGATAAATGGGATTGTGCCTAGGATCTAATATGCTCAGACTCTTTCTCCCTGGGCTCCTACCTTGACAATTACTCATGTGACCACACTTGAAGTGGTCATTAGAGAGTATACTCTGTATCAGGTTGTACAGCCCAGGTTTCCACAGTCATAGTTTTTTATTTTGTTTTGTTTTGTTTTGTTTTGATAAAGTAATCAATTTCCTTCTAAAACAACTCAGATTACTGATCCTTTTTGCTTTCATTCAGTTCCTTAAGCCAGTAATTTTCACAAAGTTTATTTCCAGGAAAAAATTATTAGACTTATTTTTATTCTTATTTCTTTGTCCTTATGCCTCTCTCATTGTAATAGGAGTCCATTCAAATTTGAGATGACATAAAAAAGTACAATTGGCTAGAAAATTTTGTATTCTATAGTTTGGGGTCTTGCAAGAGTTGATTTCTCCTTATCTGTAAGCTTTTCATTTCTTGACTCTTATCACCTTAGATCTCTGCTCTCAAAGAGCAAGTCCTTATCTTAGCTAATTTTTTTAAATTAAATTCTTACTAAAGGCAGCAATACTGAACTTCTATGTGGGCTCTATTGGGTCTCTTCCCCTAGGACTAAAGTAATGGTAGGCTCTTTGCCTTCTGGTTTACATAAGTAATGATTTTATCAAGTGTTTTAAGTGTTTTTAATCAATGAATGACACAAGAATCCTTTCCAATCTGTGATATCAGTTTTATAATTGCCCATCATATAACAGTCAAGCTATAAATGATTTCCATATGATTTAGTGTAGGGTTTTGCTTACTTAAGAATCTTGGACTGAATTCAGGTGATTCAAGTGGTCTGCCTCACATATTCAGAGACCCAAGATGAAGAACATTCTGTGATATTCCACATACAACTCTCCAGGTTAGCATGGTTTTCTCTATCCATGTGGCAGTCAGGGTGAAGGAAATATGGAGGACTTATTTTGGGAGGTTATTTATTTGGAGAGAGTGAGGAGAGTGTTAGACCACTTCCTCTTACCTTTCATTGGCTAGATCTGAGGAACATGATCAAATCTAATTTCAAGGGAGCCTGTGAAATGCAGTCCAGTTGTGCATCCAAGAAGAAGATTACCCCAATTTGATGAATGCTAGCAGTCTCAAATACAAAGATTCTCACCAGTAAGTGACAAGCAAGTTCACTCATCACTTATTCACTTTCCACAATACCTTTCAAATGTTGCCAATCTGTTTCTGCTCTGGCATAAGCTCATGGTTTCCTAGTCTACTACTCCTTTGCCCACATAAACTTTCTCTCCTTTTCTTCCCCAACCTATGTTAACTGTATTCCTGTATTTGGGGGAAAGAAACTTCTGAATTTTTTATTTTGACTCATGCCAGGGCATTTAGATCTATAGAGCCTATCATATGAGTTATTTAAAAAGTGATTTTACAACAGTTATTATATTTACCTGCTTTCACTGTGGAAATGTTTGACTGGAGCTTATAGAAGTTGAAATGATATGCTGCCACACTGTCTCCTTCCTCTCTGGTGGAAACAGTGATGAACTTACTAAGCATAGGAATCAGTAATCCATTTTTCTGCCCTTATATGGTATGAAGAAATACATCTCGGAACACAGATCATGTGCTACCTTAAGCTACAACACTAGGAAACTTAGGACAATTTCACACTGCTGGAGTTTGCCAAATACCTCCTGCATCTTATAGCAGCTTCTTTTGTAGCAAATCATGCTACAGAACTGGCCAGAGAGATCATAGAGTGAAAAAAACGACTGTTTCAGTAGAGATTGTTCTACTGGGAGACTATAAATAAAAGCAACTGAATGAAATAATCTGGAACTTGACACAGTTGAAAACCCCTGAGATATGGGACATTAGAAAAAGGATAACTCGGGACTCTAGGAGAAACCTGACCCCACAAATCTCTCACAAATACCTAATACTTTTTCTGTGCCTGGCAAATACCATTATTTATGATAAACAGGATCATTTTGATAGTGCAACCTGAATGTCATGTAGGGACAGATACAAATTATTGGCATTTATTTCGAATTTCCTCCAGGCAGAGGTTAAAATGAAAGCAAATCACAGGGAAATGAAGTCTGAAGGAATAGGCAAAAGACAAAATTTTAATGTTTAAAAATAGAGATATTCAGCATGCCCTGTCATAGACTGAAAATTATAACTGAAAAATACCCCTGAAATTGATTCAAAATGGACAGAAAATAAACCTATTCTGTTTTTCCACAGGTTATTTTTTGATTGTTTGTTTGCAAAAGGCTTTGATACTTTTTCATGTTTGAAGAATAATTTTGCTAGGTTTATAATTCTAGATTGATGAAGTTTTGTTTTGATTTTGTTTTTTGTTTTTCTTTTTTAATATGCTTTAAGTTCTGGGATACATGTGCAGGACATGCAGGTTTGTTACATAGGTATACATGTGCCATGGTGGCTTGCTGCACCCATCAACCCATCATCTACATCATGTATTTGTCTTAATGCTATCCCTCCCCTTGTCCGTCAGCCCGCAACAGGCCTCAGTGTGGGATATTCGCCTCCCTGTGTCTATGTGTTCTGTGTTCTCATTGTTCAACTCCCACTGAGGAGTGAGAACATGCTGTCTTTGGTTTTCTGTTTTTGTGTTAGTTTGCTGAGAATGATGGTTTCCAGCCTCATCAATGACCCTGCAAAGGACATGAACTCATCCATTTTTATGGCTGTGTAGTATTCCATGGTATATATGTGCCACATTTTCTTTATCTAGTCTGTTATTGATGGTCATTTGGGTTGGTTCCAAGTCTTTGCTGTTGTGAACAGTGCTGCAATAAATATAACGTGTGCATGTGTCTTTAGAGTAGAGTGATTTATAATCCTTTAGATATATACCCAGTAATGGGATTCCTGGGTGAAATGATATTTCTGGTTCTAGATACTTGAGGAGTTGCCACACTGTCTTCCACAATGGTTGAACTAATTTACACTCCCACCAACAGTGTAAAAGCATTCCTATTTCTCCACATCCTCTTCAGCATCTGTTGTTTTCCTGATTTTTTAATAATCGCCATTATAACTTGCGTGAGAAGGTATCTCATTGTGATTTTGATTTGCATTTCTCTAATGACTAGTGATGATGAGCTTTTTTTTCTATGTTTTTTGGTCACATAAATGTCTTCTTTTGAGAAGTGTCTGTTCATATCCTTTGTCTTGTTGATGGGGTTGTTTTTGTTCTTTTAAATTTGTTTACGTTCCTTATAGATCCGAGATATTAGACCTCTGTCAGATGGATAGATTGCAAATATTTTCTCCCATTCTGTAGGTTGCCTGTTAACTCTGATGATAGTTTCTCTTGCCGTGCAGAAGCTCCTTAATTTAATTAGATCCCATTTGTCAATTCTGGCTTGTGCTGCCATTGCTTTTGGTGTTTTAGTCATGAAGCCTTTGCCCATGCCTATGTCCTGAATGGTATTGCCTAGGTTTTCTTCTAGAGTTTTTATGGTTTTAGGTCTTAAACTTAAGTCTTTAGTCCATCTTGAGTTAATTTTTGTCTAAGGTGTAAGGAAGGGTTCCAGTTTCAGTTTTCTGCATATGGCTAGCCAGTTTCCCAACACCATTTATTAAATAGGGAATCCTTTCCCCATTGCTTGTTTTTGTCAGGTTTATCAAACATCAGATGGTTGTAGATATATGGTGTTATATCTGAGGCCTCTGTTCCATCCATAGTTTCTGGCAATTAGAGTATATGATTTCTAAAGTCCTGAAACCATCCCCAGACCCTAAAACATGAACAGAGCAGAGGTGCCCTATGGAACAGTGAGAATAGTGGCATAAAGATAGAGGCAGGTATTTTAAAAAGTTCCTCAAGGACAGAAGAATCAGAAGGAATGAAGTGCAATGATCAAGGCAACATCTTCCAGAAAACACAACCCAAAGCCTCAGATTGGAAAAACAAAATGAAACAAAACAAGCAAACAAAAACTTAAATAATAGGATATGAATAGTTTGTTTTTCCATTTCAACAGGCTATGATGTCTATTATGACCTATGGGCCATTATGTATTTCCAAATGGGTGTTTTATTCCACTTTCCTTATGCTTTGTCCCAGTGAATATCTTGAACATCCGGGGCCGAGTTAAACTTATCAGTTAATGACAGGCTGCTAGCCAATGGTGACCTATAGACAAGTTTCACAAAGAGAACTGAGTATCCTCCAGAGATTCTTGGTATAGAATGGAATGTAATCACACATCATTTTTCGTTGTTTGTCTTCTTTTTAGGAGGAGTTAAATATATGCATTTATAGCATTAGACATATTTTTAAAGACATTTATGAGAAGGGGATTTTTAAAAACTTGGTTTGTGTAAAAGTTGGAGATTATTGTTTATTGGTTGCCCTTTTTTAATAACACTAATTCATATTTTGTAGCCATGTAGTTGAATTAAGATTGACCCTCATGTCTATATTCAGAAATATGACTGACATAATCCAGTTAAAATACTCCTTTCTCTGGTTATAAATCCAATTAGAGTTGTGCAGCTTAATTTTTCTTTTTTGCTAAATTGGAATATGGGAACATGTAGTCTGGGGAAATACTAGACAGATGTGTCTCAGATGGAAAATGGAAGTTTTCCATAAAATAATCCAAAGCAAACCTGACGAGCTAGGAAAGACATAGATGAAACTGAGCCCTGATTACATTGTTTGATCAATCAAATAAAAATGAAATTTCATTTGTTTTAGAAAATAAATCCAGATTACTTTTAAAGCTGATGCGACAGCAGTTACTGATTCCTGTAACTGGAATTACACTAAGTGAAATAAATGCTGAGAAAAGGATTAAGGATTATCAATGAGAAATATATGTTGCTAAAATTTTACAAAGCCAAGAATATTTGAACTAACAATTAATATTCTTGATCATGCCAAGATTTCTCAAAAAAAGTATCAAAATCTAAATGTCATGTAACCAAATAAGGTTCCTCTAACCAATTCCAAATGTCCCAATTTTAGACAGTCTCATGAATCACTCCTCCAGACCCAATAATTTGAATTAAAGAAAAGCACCAAAGGGTCACAAATAGAGATAATTCATATAGATGAGTAACCTTTAGAGATAGGAATAAAGACAAGCAATCTAGGAATCTCAAGACTTTTTATAACGAAAGGGTATTCAGAGGAGAGAGAAACTGAGACCTAGTGATTGCTTTCAATTGCCATGGATTATGTGACATTCTTTCTCACACTTTATTTCTGATAATCTTTACTATAATTCTCTAGGGCAAGTGTGCATTTTCCTTGTTCTCAGATGCATTCAACAAGTATTTTAGCCAGACCTTGTGTCAGATATTATTAGCAATATAGCTGGGCATGTAATAGGTATCAGTTCCTTTCTTTTGTATGTTATGTCAAAATTCAGATTATTAATCACCTTGCCCTAGAGTGTAGAGTTACTAATTAAGCAAGCAGAGATTTGAAGCTACATCTGAATTATTCCAAGCTAAAGATCTTCTATTTCCTCTAGAATACCCCTTCATGTAGAATGTGAAGTCCTTTCCCCTTCCAAGACCACCAGAAGACCGACCTGAATTCTGCAAGAACTAATGCACATACATTTTTAACATTTTATTTTTTACTTTGTTAGAGATGGGGTCTCATCGTCTTGTCCAGACTAGTCACAAACTCCTAGGTTCAAGGGATCCTCCTGCCTTGGCTCCCAAAGTGCTGGGATTACAGGAGTGAGCCACTGCCCTTGGCAACATATGCTTTCAGTATAGACTTCATGGGGGGAGATGTACTATGAATGTTGTAAGTAAACAACTATCCAACAAATGACTTATAATTTGTCTTCTTTACTTAACTAAAAGGCAGTTTCAAATAAAATATTCTATATTGTCATTTTGTCCATGATATAACTTCATTTTTTATAAGGTAATTGCATATACATTTATTTGTGATAATCACAATTATTCTTTCTTAGGGATAACATCAGTACTGAGCATTGTAGTTAGATTTTATTAGCAATTTTACATTAACTCGCTGTCATTCCCCAATGGCAAATATATAGTTATAAACATGTTATTAGAGGTAAACAATTCCAACAATTGATACGACTATTGAGATGTTGGAGAAAAATGAAAATTTCACGAAGTTTAAAAGTTTGGAGCTAATTTTTGTATAGTTGTTTTTAGATATTTAGTGAAGAGGAGAATATTGTTATGCAGTATATGAAAGTCATTGACTCAGCAATGCCTATTAAATGGAAATAGCTTCACATATTTGGATTTGCAGTTTAATTCCATCATTAATCTAGTGGGAGGTTCAGAGAAAAACTTCATGGTTATTATCTCTTTCTCATAATCCTTAGGAATTTGTGCAACAAAACTTACCAAAAATAAACAAAAAGAACTTCTCTGGTCCTAATGTCTTTAAAACATTCAGAAATATCCCACCATTTTAATCTCAAGAGCCAGTATTATTTGGGTCAGATCATACTTTCTCAAATTTGATGAATTTAATAGTTTTTTCCATAAAGAAAAAATATGTCAAGAAATTACCATGTGTAGAATTAAGATAAAATATTGAAAATTTCTATTAATATTAAATACACAAGAAACTTTGGATATACATTATAATTATGTCTTATATTAGCAACTGATATTTTACAACACATTGTGAGTAGATTTATGAATTAATTCCATAAATCAGTTTGCATATGAGGAATGCTGCTCACTATAACCAAATTAATATTCACTTAACTTCCAGATGACACAAATATTTTTGTCAGTGGAGTTTAACTGAGAACAGGAATTCTCAGAAAGTTGGACACTTCTTTGTGTATTGGCTGTATAAGATGCTCACTAAGTGTTGAGGTGGTAATTTAAGACAAATGAAAGGGCAGATTTGAGTTTTTACCCTTAGTAGCTGCACATTCTCAGGGAGCTGATGTAACTATCCTAAGCCTCAGTATCCTCATGTGATAATGATACTGACTTTAAACAGCCACTGAAAGGAGTGAGAAAGCAGATATTTGACACAGTGCCTGGGACTAAGAAATGAGTATATTTTCATATTTACACTTAGATCAATGACTTTGTATATTAGATTCTTTAATTTTACTGAGATAAAGTTAAGAACATTTTAAAAAGTCTTCAACTGTTTGATGTTGAATTAACTCAGACAACAGAATCATTCTGTATTCTAAATCAATAAAACAAATTATGCCTCCTAGCTAAATACAAAAAGAAATTTATATTCATTTATAGCTTGATAACTTCCTGTAAATTATATCAAACTATTCTGGAGCTTATGAATGACGGCAAGATATGTATATGTACAGGAGAATCTGCAGCCTTTTGCTTGGTCAGAGGTCAGTGAATAACAAATGCCCTAAACCAAAAACCACACCTTGACATATTTTTTTCCTGTTCTAAGAACCATTATTCTAGCTACTTAATGCAGAACAGAGAATAGAGGCTCCTTTTGCAGGTGAGTGGGACAATTTACATATCTGAAAGGCTAATATTGCCATTCTCTTGTAATTTACCTCTATGTAGCCCTGAGTACTCTCTTCTATGTTTTCTTTACTATTCCTAGATGACTATTGTTATCTGTGCAAAGAATTTGGAAACCACAGGTTGAAGTCTTCTTTTAAAACAAAAAGTAATCGCGTTCTTTTCTATTTTAGCCTTCATTCATCACGAGCCTAAAAAAACAGACAAAAAATAAGGTCACTGATTTTTGCATTGAGGAACTATGAGTAACAATGGTTTTAGATCATAGTGCTATTATTAGAAAGACAGCAAATGATGCCTATGAGATAATAACACAGGATGATTCAATCATTTTCAACTTCTTGCTATATGAGGGTGATATTCTTAGGTGGAATAAATGTTAAATTATGTAGACCACACAGGCTGATTTCCTGTTTCTGGAAAGCTCCTTTTCTGGGTGTAAGTCATCATGTTAAGAGGAAAAAATAAATTTCACAGGAAATAATGGCTAATTCACTGGTGTTAGCTGGTGCTATTTGCACTATGCCGTAGTCACAGATTCTACTGGTTGATACTCTGTCATACAATTATTAGCTTGTATAGGTCATGTTCATTTGGCAAGTTGTACTATGGATTGTCCTGCCATTCCTGTTTGGAACCTTGAATAAATATACCCACATTAATCCTTGATGTGAGAACATGGTCTATTTCATATATCAGATGCCAGTTAAACCAAATACTATTTCAGAGAGATATGATTTTGAATTGGCGAGACATGACAAATTAGCATTTGGAATATGTGTCAACGTTATCAAACCATTTTTTTCTTTTGCATTTCTTGACTGAAAATTTTCTTAATACCAGATGGCTTTCCTTTTTAGATGTTTGTGACTATAGCAGATAAATATTTCTCCTGGAAATTTTTCTTGTACCTTATCCTGTGATGTACCTTGCCCAAACTTCAAAACAAGTGGAGATAATTAATTTGTTCTTGTAAAGACTTCTTAGTTTATTTTGTGCAATCTGCATCATCATGCTACTCAATTCTACCATAAGTTTCATTCATTTCCATAGTGATTTATTGTACCATTTTGATATGCCAGCCTATGGAAATACAAAGATGAAATTACATAATTCTAAGTTATAGTGATGCACATAAAACCCAGCAATTATAATACATGTGATAATTGCCACAGTGACACTCAGCATTGAATTTAATACAAGTATGAAAGAGCATGAAGATATAATTTGTTATGAAGAGATGCCTCACTGGAGGGAGCTTAACTGGAGATTTGAATAATGAAGGTGTTTGACAGTTGGGCTGGAGGAGGCGTTGGAGGAATCAAGAGTTAGAAACATATGAATGAATAAATGAATACAAAAGTGAGTTAGTAAAGAAGTCTTTATTTCCTTTCAGTCTTCTTAAAGCTTTGCATATTAATAATAAATATAGATTTAACCTATTAGAGTTCCCATTTTCAAATGGGAATAAAATTAGTTTTATAAGAAATGGCTTCTTTAGAATTAAAATCTCGAAATTTAACGGCATTTTTTGGGTGCATTTACAACTTTAATCTCATTATTAGGAATTTACATAGATATCACCAATATATTATTAATTATTATGATTAGGAGCAAAAATGTTCACAATCATCCAGTTTTACTTGAGGTTAAGTCAGAATTTGCACAAAAACATTTTTGCATGTATATTATTTTATGGGTATACATAGTTTTCTCAAAAGATAAAACAAAATGATTGATAAAGACATAAACATTATTTATAATATATGTACTATAATATAATATAATATGAACAGTATATCATATGTTCATTTATGAATGGTACTTAAATTAGGTTTGCACTGCTCTTGGTAGAATTGACCTAAATCTCTTCGTTCTGGCTGTATTTGATCCAGCCATTCCGGGGTTCAAATCCAAGTCTACATTCATAAGCTTATTTGAGACATCTAACTTAGATTTTGTAGCTTAAAAGAAATAGAGTTATTAACCAAATAGCAGATTTTGTATTTGATTCAGCTAGCAGGTCTTTCTTAACAATGTTTCCCAATTTACTATAAAGAAACATGGTAGAAAGGAATGAAGAACTATGAAAAGCATAGATTACTGGAATTAGAAATTAGGTCAATAAATAAAATAATATACCCACAACTGATATTATCATAGGAATCAACTCAATAATCTACCTGAAAAACCATAGATAAATCTTCTATCGCTATCTCATATTTTAGTTACATGAACAGTATATAAGGCATATAGAAAATATACCTTATTTTTTCCCATTAAGTGATGTCAGAAACCTATGGCTGGTTCTTGATTCTTTTATTCCTACAAGACATGTAATCAATTATCAAATTCTGCTGAGTTTACTTCCAACATATCTCTCAATTATATGCTAAATTAATTAGTTCATCAAAGTCATGGTTCCAAGGAGTTAAGAGCAATGTGGAAGAGAAAATCAAGTAACCAGATAATTAAAATGCAATGTTGTCATGTTTAAATAATGATTTGGATAGGATTTTGTAAGAATATATAAGTAGAACACTTGACCGAGTTTTGGTCTAGAGAAGAGGGGATAAAGCTGTATACTCCATCAGCTTTTACCAAAGCTGATACAATTTTGGTATCCTTAAATTGCATAAAAAATGATCATAACCTCAGTTGGACCACTATAATGTCTTTGTATTTAGGGCAATCAATATATTGATGCTTTAAGAAATAGACAAATGCTATGCATTTTTCCTTTTATACTCTAATTTTTCAGAGTAAATGAAGAGCCCCTAGATAGAATAAAGTAATAATACAAGAGAACATCTGTTTTTTACAACATTTTGAAGAAGTAAAAGAAATAAAAATGACTGTTAAGGTTATCATAAGTGAAAAATATCATACCTTGGATAAAGAGAAAGCTACTACCTAGAAAAATTAAGGGTTAAAATTTATCAAATCTTGCATACTTGTTATGGGCATTAGGAAAGAGAGTGGTAGGAAGAGACATTCATGAAAGTGATAGAAAGAGACATGATGTCAACTCAGAGAGTATATTGGACCAATTCCATATTTCAAGGCTGGAAGAAAGAAAGTGGCTTAAAAGAGTTGAGAAGCTCTGAAAAACATATGTCTAGTTATGCAATTGAAATGTTTTTATGATTGAAAATAGGATGCCAAAAGCAATAATATGAAAAACCAGGGAGCTCTCCAACAAGTACAACTTTTTAAAAAACTTAAATGAAATGTATAAAAGACAGAAATAAGAACACATAACCAAAAATAAATAGAAATGAAATGCACAAGTTTCAGAAGAACAAAGGGTTACAGAAGTATAAGGACAACAAAGAAAAAGTTACTTTAATCTGTATTCACACAAGAAGGTGGCAAAATAAAAAAAGGAATAGACCTATTTCTTAGCACAATGTTCCATGGTTAATGAATGTCAAAGAGAAGGCTGAACAGTTATTCAATAATAAGATGTCTGTTATTACCTGAACAGAGAAAGTGTACTATTAACAAAGAATCCTAGAGGAAAAGTAAATAAGAGAATACCAATATGCCCCAGTGTCCCACTTCCATTCTCTAAATGAATTAGAAAGAGAAAGAGGAAGAGGAAGAGATGTTAAATGATACTGTGTAATCTTAAATGCTACATTCTTCCTTAGCTTGCTTCCTTCTTCGCTCACATGCCATAGAACCAAGGAGAAGCCCCAAACCAAACCTTTCTGTAGACAGTGATTAAACAAATTTAACAAGATGATCATTGAGAGCAACTCAACCTGGGTTGTTTTTTCTTTCTCCCTGAAGCCAAATTTCTTAACTCTTTGCCCAGAAACTGCCAAGTGCCTTTCTCTGCTCAGATAAGCTCAGTGGTTCCAAATGACATAATTATGTTGTGTTTATTTTCAGTAAAATCATCTTATCTTAGAGATAATCATCAACATCTAGAGTACTTTGTGAAGATTCTGTGTATTTGATGAATTATGAATTATATAAGAAATACAATAATTTTAATTGAACTTTGCATTTATATTCCTAGATTTCTTTTTTAAAAAATGTCAAATTTTCCTGTAAGAAAAATCATAATGACTTGTTTATTTACTATATTATTCTTATTAAAACACTTGTTATTGGCAGCTCTCAAATTCCACACAGATTTTGTATCAAGTGCAGTAATTGAAACTTTGTATGTCTCCCTTAATTCCAGCTTCTTTCCTAGTATTTTTTTGTTTCTTCTAACATATTAAATTCCATTGTTTTCATTTTATGCCAGACATTTTCTATAATTATTAGATTATAACTTGGACTGTTAGCATTCTCCCAAAATATGTTTTCAAGAAATCAGAAAGCAATATAGTGTTAAGATTTTAATATTTTTCTTTTTCTCATAGGGCTAAATACTAAAAGGCTTAGTTAGAAGAATTTGTTGTGATTTTGGACTGTGTTCCAGGAAACTATATATGTGTACTATATGTGCATGTGTATATATATGTGTATGTGTATATATGTAGTTTTCATATGTATAGTTTCTATATATAGTTTCTATAACTAATATATATATTATATATATACGATATTTATCTTAATCCAGACGTTCTATTTTATGATTTCTGACTCTGTAAAATATTTTTTTTTTCAAAATAGACAAATGGAATTGGCATTTGAAGGTAATGGAAGATGTATTCGGTTCCCATCGCAGCTGTGACACAGGAACATAAAATTGGTAGATTAAAACAACACAAATTCACTGCCTAAGGATCTGGAGGTTGAAAGTTCAAAATAGGCTTCACTGCAATAAAATCAACATATCACTAGGGTTTCATTCCTCTCCTGAACTTTTAGGGGAACTATGTTTCCTTGCCTTTTCTAGTTTCTAAGGACTGAGTACATTTCTTAGCTTATGCTCCCATTTCACCTTCAAGCCCACAACTGCCAGTAAATCCTTCTCACTTTACATCGCTCCAACACAAATCATTTTTTGCTTTCTTCTTCTACATTTAAGTATCCTTTGATTAGGTTGGACCAACCCAGATTATACAGGACAATTTCCTCACTTTAAGGTTGGTTGATTAGCATCCATAATTCCATTTGCAATCTTAATTTCCCTTTTCCAGGAAAAGTAAACATTTTGGGATAAAGATGTGGCTATCTTTGGTATGCCGTTTTCTGCCTATAGCAGAGGAGGAAAACTGTTTTAAGCTATTCTAATATACATATGTAAAAATTGCATTTAAATTCTTCAAATATAATATGGTTTGAATTAAAATATTTAATAAAACTGATTCAGAACAACTGGAGGTAATAGTACTTACAGAATGAAAAGTTCCCCAGTAAACTCTCTCCACAGCAAAACAAAAACAAAAACAAAAACAAAAACAAAAAAAGAATTAACTCAGAGAAATTAAAAAATAAGTCAAAGTTTAAAAATTGTCCTCAGGATGTATCAAGTGGAGAAACATGTCTTCAGGAAAATATATTAAATCTTTGTAGGAAAGAAAAAGTCCGTGGCATCTGATTCAAGTTTTACTCCATTACCCCATGACCTTCTTCACAATACAGTAACTGTACCCCGGGCATGTGCAACCAGGACAATGGGGGCTTCCTCTCACTCTAGCTCCCAGAGGCAATGGTGTAACCCTTAGAAGCAGGCTTTGCTGGCGTCTCTGATCTATGACCCCAAGTCTAAAGTCACAAGAGCTCCATTCCAGGAAGGCACAGTAGAAAGGACTTCTCTGTTGTTCCCCATCCAGCCCTCATTTATACAGAAGGAGTTTTATCTCAGATATGGCAGGCTGAGAATACTGAAGTTATGATTGTCCTCCATCTAGTTCACTTGTAGAGTGAGGTTTCATGCCAGAAGGGATAAGCAGGAAAGACTGCCATCCTCTTCTCCCAGTGCCAATTTGTAGAGTTGGGTTGCCAGTCTGGGAAATGCACATTCGTCTAATTCTGGAGCAGTGTTGCAAAGCTTCTGATCACAGGGAAAGACAAACTTGAAGGTCTAGGAGCCCCACAGCTGTGGCTGAGGGGAGTGATTTCATTTGAAACAGAGAGTGGAAAACTCCATTCCTAAGGCCTTTGTTGAAAATAATGCAGTTCTTCCTACTCCAATTGAGAGGAGATTGTAGGTATGATAAAAAAAAAAAAAACAGCAGAACAGTCAGAAGTTTGGCAGAGAAAACAAGGAGAAAAGAGCTACTCCGGGACTAAAGATAACAACCTTGGAGGTTATCAAGTCTGTGTGCATAGGTTAGGCTGCACCCCTCAAGAGTATCAGAGCAAGACCAGGGGCAGACTTGAAAGCATTCACCATACTGCACACAGACGCAGCAACTTAGGTCTAAAGTCCCACTGGCACAAAGGTGTTAGGCACTCACTAAGCAATAAGCTACCCCAACCTAAGAGGCACAAAGGTGTTAGGCACTCACTAAGCAATAAGCTACCCTAACCTAAGAAGCCAAGAGTCACACTCCTTTTAGGAAACTAGGAAAACTTGCTGACAGTCTGTAACACTTTATGAATGCCAAAGGCTGAGTTCAACAGCAACCAGAAGGAGAGAATCTTTATATTCGTTCCAAGCTGAATGTGAAATGAAAAATGTAAATTTTTTGATGGCTGCCTCCAAGCCACACACACACACACACACACACACACACACACACACACACACACACACAAAACACAGCAGAAAACAATAAAATTTAACCTGCCATAGAGGTGTAATCCAATCTTTGACTAAGTGGTTTATGCTGACCCAGGGAGCTACCTAAAAGATAAAATAAGAGAAAAATACCTGGGCAGGAATATCGAAGATTTCACACTGCAAATATATTTTGAAGAATTAGTTGAGCCAACTCACTAAACACATATGCAAATGGCCATGCAAACATCCATAGCACCCCTCCCTCCCATAGTGGGTATCAGTATCAAGAATTGCTTCAATATGTGATCTAAAATATCCAATTTCAACAAAACATTGAGACAGGTAAAAGAACACAGGAAAGTGTGATCCAGACACAGAAAGAAAAGTAGGCAATAGGAACACCTGTGAAGGGGCCGAGATGAAGATTTAGCACACAAAGACTTAAAAGAAACATATATATTTCTTTTTTCTAAAAGGAATAAAGGAAATCAGTGTGTAAAGATTTAAATACGGTGTAGTGAAAATATCTCACTAAACAGAGAATGTAAGTAAAGAGATAAAATTACACAAAGAACCCTGAATAGAAATTCTGAAGCTGAAAAATATAATAACTGGATTTAAAAATTTGCTTGACATGGCAGAAAAAAGAATTAGGGTACATGAAGATAGAGTGTTAGAGATTACGCAATCTGAAGAACAGAGAAAACAAAAAAACAAGAAAAAGAGTCTAACAGAAATCTTGGAAACCATTAACCACAAAAATATAGCTTTAAAGAGAGAACATAAAAGAAAGTAGAGAGAGAAAAGGACAGGAAAGTATTTAAATAAATAATGCCTGAAAATCCCTAAAATATGAGGAAAAATACTAATCTATACAAATAAGTATCATAACAAACTTCAAGTAGGGTAAATCAAAGAGAGCTACATCTGGACATTTTACAGTAAAAATCTCGAAAACTAAAAATAAAGAGAAAATCTTGAAAGCACCAACAGAAAAATGACTCATTTCTTAAAAAGAAGCACTGATATGATTAAGAGCAGGCTTATTAGACACGACGAAGATGAGAAGATGGTGAGACAATGGTTTTAAAGTGTTGAAATGAAACAAGAAAGTCATTTAAAAAGCTTGCATTCAAAAACACAATTTTTATTAATGAAATGAAAACTAAGAAATTACTACATTAAAAAATCCTGTGCTTGTGTATTGCTTGCAGATCCATTTTACCAAAAATACTAAGTGCACTTTTTCGGATTAAAAGCAAGTGACATTATAATTTGATGCTACATAGAACAGACTATCAATAAAGAAAATTATGTGAGTAAATTTTTTAAACGTATGATTGTATTTTTTTCTTCCTTTAGCTGATTTAGAAAGCAAATGTATACAACAATACATATTAATACAGTATTTTTATTTATAAAATGGGCAATATGCTAGGCCATAAAAAAATAGTCAACAAATTTAAAAGGAAATTAATTATAAGAATACATTTTCTAACCACAATTTAATTTATAAATAACTTAGAAAACATTAAAAAAATTTGGAAACTTTACAAGTATGTGAAAAGTAAACACCACACTCCCAAATAACTAAGGGGAATGAGCAAATATTCGAAGAAGAATAAAAAGAAAAAACACACAATACCTATAGGATGCAGTTAATCAGTGTATAAAGAAAATCTATTAGCTGTAAATCTCAGCATTAAAAAATAAGAAAGGCTTTCAATTAATAACCTAATCTTCCACCTAAAAATGCTAGAAAAAATCAATAAACCAAAACAAAGCATAAGGAAGAAAATAATAAATACTAGAGTAAAAACTAATGACATAAAAAGTAGAAACACAATAAAGATATAAACAAAACCCAAATTTCCTCCTTGAAAATATCAATATAGTTGAGAAGCTTTTAGATGTACTGACTGTGAAAAAAAAAAGGAAAAAAAAAAAGGGCAAGAAATAAAAGAGAGGTGAAATAAATTACTAAACCAAGAATAGAAGATGGGATATTAGTGTTAATACAAAAAAGATCATGAAGAAAAATTATTGTAAACAACTAATGCCAAGAAGATAGTTATGATAAATAAAATAGACAACTTACTAAAATAACACAAGGTATCAAAGTGGATTCAAGAATAAATGAAATATTCTAAATTGTCTTATAACAAGTAAAAAGGTAAAATTAGTAAAAACAAACATTACCACAAATGAAAATCGTGCCCAAAGAGCTTGATTAATTCTAAATAACATAAAAAGAAGAATTAATAACTTCACAAATTCTTCCTCCTAAAAAAAGTAGAAGAGGGAATAGTTTGCAACTCACTTGATGAAGCCAGCATAATGTTGATAATAAACAAGACTAAGCTGTCAGATAAAAAGAAGACTACATATTATTCCATGCTCATGGATAGGAAGAATCAATATAGTGAAAATGGCCATACTGCCCAAGGTAATTTGTAGATTCAATATCATCCCCATCAAGCTACCAATGCCTTTCTTCACAGAGTTGGAAGAAACTACTTTAAAGGTCATATGGAACCAAAAAAAGAGCCCACATTGCCAAGACAATACTAAACAAAAGAACAAAGCTAGACGCACCATGCTACCTGACTTCAAACTATACTACAAGGCTACAGTAACCAAAATAGCATGGTACTGGTACCAAAACAGATATATAGACCAACGGAACAGAACAGAGTCCTCAGAAATAACACCACACATCTACAACCATCTCATATTTGAGAAACTTGACAAAAATAAGAAATGAGGAAAGGATTGATTCCCTATTTAATAACTGGTGCTGGGAAAACAGTCTGGCCTAATGTAGAAAACTGAAACTGGTTCCCTTCCTTACACCTTATACAAAAATTAATTCAATATGGATTGAAGACTTAAATATTAGACCTAAAACTATAAAAACCCTAGAAGAAAACCTAGGCAATACCATTCAGAACATAGGCATGGGCAAGGACTTCATGACTAAAACACCAATAGCAATAGTAACAGAAGCCAAAATAGACTAATGGGATCTCATCAAACTAAAGAGCTTCTGCACAGCAAAGAAAACTACCATCAGAATGAACAGGCAACCTACAGAGTGGGAGAAAATTTTTGCAATCTACCCATCTGACAAAGGACTAATATCCAGAATTTACAAAGAACTTAAACAAATGTACAAGAATAAAAACAACCCTATCAAAATGTGGGCAAAGGATGCGAACAGTCACTTCTCAAAAGAAGACATTTATGCAGCCAACAGACACATGAAAAAATGTTCATCATCACTGTTCATCAGAGAAATGCAAATCAAAACCACGAGATACCATCTCACACCAGTTAGAATGGCGATCATTAAAAATTCAGGAAACAACAGATGCTGGAGAGGATGTGGAGAAATAGGAACACTTTTACACTGCTGGTGGGAGTGTAAACTACTTCAACCATTGTGGAAGACAGTGTGGTGATTCCTCAAGGATCTAGAACTAGAAATTCCATTTGACCCAGCAATCCCATGACTGAATATATACCCAAAGGATTATAAATCATGCTACTATAAAGACACGTACACACGTATGTTTACTGTGGCACTATTCACAATAGCAAAGACTTGGAACCAACCTAAATGCCCATCAATGATAGATTGGATTAAGAAAATGTGCCACATATACACCATGGAATACTATGCAGCCATAAAAAAGGATGAGTTCATGCCCTTTGCAGGGACATGGATGCAGCTGGAAGCTATCATTCTGAGCAAACTATCACTAGGACAGAAAACCAAATGCCACATGTTCTCACTCATAGGTGGGAACTGAACAATGAGAACACTTGGACACAATGTGGGAAACATCACACCTCAGGGCTTGTTGTGGGGTGGGGGGTTGGGGGGAGGGATAGTATTAGGAGAAACACCTAATGTAAAGGATGAGTTAGTGGGAGCAGCAAACCAACATGGCACATGTATACCTATGTAACAAATCTGCACGTTGTGCACATGGACCCTAGAACTTAAAGTATAATCATAATAAACAATAATTCTTCACCAGCAGAATTCATGGATATACAAAATTGTGGGGGTTATGTTTTAAATAACTTCATACTGAATAAAGTTGACCCTCAAGATCAAAAAAAAAAAAAAAAAAGAAAGAAAGAAAGAAAAAGAAAAAGAAATGAAAACTAAAACAAAACAACAAAAAAGAAGACTACACATTATTATCTCTGAGTATAGGCAGAAAATTCCTCAGTAGATAATAGCGAATCTACTGTTATTTGAAGCATGTGAAGAAGATTATATACTATGAAGAAGTGAAATTTACCCCAAAGATATTAGGTTGCTTAACATAAAAAATTAATGAATGCAATACAATATATTTATGGGAAAGAGAACAAAGTCATATTATGACTTCAATAAATATCGAAGAAGCATTTGACAAAATTCAACAGACTTTCATTACAAAAATAATTAGAAAACTAGAAATAAAATGATATTTCCCCTGCTGAAAAGGGCATCTGTGAAAAACTCACAGGAAACATCATATATAATGTGAAAGACCGAATATTCTCCCCTCAATTCTGTAACAAAGGAAGCATTTTCAGTCTTGATACTTCTATTTAATATTGTATCGGATATTCTAGTTAGGGTAGTTTGACGGGATAAAGAGATAAATAAATATTTATTGATATGTAAAAGATTATATTTATGTTTATATGTTTAAATATAAAATACAATTTTTATAAAATAGAATATAATATAAAAGCTAAACCAAACTCTTACCAATAAAAGAAACAAGAAGTAAAACTCTCTCTCTTTTTAGTAGCCATAATCTCATCTATAGAATGTCCTAAGGAATCCATTCAAAATACCATAAAACTAGTGAACCAATTCAGCAATACTGAATACAGGATCAATACATTAAAATCAATTTTATTTCCATACACTGTCAATGAACAACCAAGAAATTAAATTAAAATAATTGCATTTACAATAGCACCAAAAAGAATATAATACTTTGGCATAACTTTTACATAACAAGTATCAGACTTGAACATTACAAATTTTTTAAGTGATAGAAAGTTAAATATCTCAATAAACTGAAGACAATATATTTTCAAAGATCAGAAGAGTAAATATTAAGATGACAATACTTAACAAATTAATCTACAGAATCAACTTAAGCTGTATCAAAATATCAAATGACTTTTCTCAGAAACTGAGAAGCTGATCCTGAAATTTGTATGAAAATATAAGTAACCCAGAATAGATAAACAATCTTGAAAAAGAAGAACAAAGTTAAAGAAATCACATCTCCCAATTTAAGAACTTAATATAAACCAATAATAATCAAGACAGTGTGGTCTTACATAAGTCAATGGAATAGAATGGAGGGTCCAGAAATAAATTTTCACATTTATAGTCAGTCAAGTTTTGACAAGGTTTCCAAGAGAATTCCTTGGGAAAATAATAGTGTTTTCAACAAATCATGCACAAAATCTGGGTATCCATATGCAAAATAATGCCATTGTACTCTTACCTTACATCAAGCTAAAAAATTTTCTCAAAATGAATAATAATCTATGTGTAATAACTAAAACTATAGAAATACTAGAAGAAAATTGGAGTAAATTTTTAAAACATTGGGTTAAGTGGGTTAGGCAATGGTTTCTTAGATAAGACAAAAAGTATAAGTGACAGAAAGAAAAATAGATAAATTGGATAGCATAAAACTTTTTAAATTAAAATGAAAAACCATTTTGTGCTACAAAAAATATAAAGTGGAAAAAATCCACAGAATGCAAGAAACATCTGCAAATCATATTATCTGTGAAGGTATCCAGAACATATAAATGTCTTTTAAAACTGGACAATTAAAAAGACAATTCAATTGAAAAAGGCACAAAGATATGGACAGACATTTTGATACAGAAGATATATAAATGGGAATAAGCACATTAATGATGTTCTATATCATTAGTCATTAGGAAAATATAAATCACAATGACATACTTCACAGCAACAAGAATGGCTAGAATTAAAAAGACAAACAATAATAAGTGTTGTAGAGGATGTTGGTAAATTGATACATTCATGCATTAATGATAGACACGTAAAATGTTTTAGCTGCTTTAGAAAGAGTTTTTTAGTTTCTCAAAAAGTTAAACATACAGTTACCATATACCCATTGACTCTACATCTTTTTATATACTCAAGGGAATTGAAATATATAAAATATAACTATTGAGAACTGGGCTTAATACCTGGGTGATTAAATAATGCATATAACAAGCCCCCATGACTCATGTTTATCTGCGTGCCAAACCTTCCCATGTACACCAAAACCTAAAATAAAAGTTAAAAAAGGGATATTTATTCATACAAAATATTATTTGTGGATGCTATTGCAGCATTATTCATCCTTAGTCAAATAGTTGAAACAACCCAAATGTTCTTCCAACTGATGAATGGATAAATAAAATGTGCTACATTCACACAACAGGATGTTATTCAACAATTAAAAAAAAAAAAAAAAGTACTAACTCCTGCTGTAACATGGATGATTCTTGAAAACATGCTATGTGAAATATAATTCAGTCACAAAACACCACACATTACATAATTTAATTCTATGAAATGTGCAGGATAGGCAAAATTATAAAGTCAGAAAATAGATTAGTGTTGCTTAGGGCTGGGGTGGAACTGAGAAAAAAGGAAAAGGGAAATTGACTGTGAAGATCCAAAATTATTTTAAGTGATTTTGAAATATCCTAAAATTTTACTGTGAAAAATCCTGTTATTTAAAATGTTCTAAAATTTTATTGTGAATAATCCTGTGAATATACAAAAAAAAATCTAATTGTATAGTTGAAATTGTGAATTATATGATAAGTAATTGATATTATTTTTTTCCTTCTTTACTAAGGTATAATTCTTACATTTTTAATTTTCTTGCCACATAATCTTTATACTACCAAAAAAAATTGTAGCTTTTTACACAATTCATTTCTGTTCTGATACCAACAGTTTTCTATTTGATATTCTATTATATATTTTCAAGGAATTAACTCCTAACTAAAATTTGATTCAAAAGCCTATAGAAGAGGCAGTGAAAAATTTATTTTGCTATAAAATTTGAGAAGTTCTGGCCTAGGACGAAAGCAATTCTACTTTTTCAATTATTTGTGAGCAATGTGAGTACAAGTGAGCTAGGTCCACAATTCCTTGGGATGGGGAGAAAGTTTTGAAACAGTTTAAGTATCTGGAAACTTACCAGGACTCAAAGCACTTTTACTTGCATTGCTCATGGAAGAATCCAAGAATAGATCCCATAATCATTTTGTTACTGTTGTTCTTTTGTTGCTAGTACAATCACATACTGAGTGTACCAATGAATTGAGTTATAATATAAAAGTATTAAATATGGTTCATTTTAGCATAAGAAAACATCTCATCCACATAATGTTTAGTTTTTGTTAATCGGTGTTAAGCTACTTTTATCATAGTACTGAGAAAACTATTTCAGTTGCTCATATGACCACTTCTGAAGCAAAATTCTATCATCAGCAAAAATAGTATAATTTTAAATTATATGACATAGCAAATGTTCATACCAATCTAATCTGAGACTTGAAATAAATAGAAGAGGGTAAGGGTTAGGAGTTACCAGATACTCTCATAGCACTGATTGTTTCATAGTTTTTAACTGCATTGGTCTATAAAGCACTACTAAACTGGTTTCTAGGTCAGCATCTTACTTTTCATATAATTAAAATATAGTGAATAATAAAAGTATTATGAGTAAATTCTTACATTGCTCTTGGTAGTTCTTCCTATTAAATAAAAAATACTGACAATAGTGAGTTACTTTTTCTAATAACCTACTTGTTTTATATGAAATCTATTATATAAAAAAATAATTTGAAACACTTTCAGAGGGAAACAACAAAGTTTGAATGCATGGTCAACCAATAGAGAGCCTGTGATTTCTTTTAGTACACTAGAATCCAATGTTCAAATTTAGGAAGCAATTCTAAGAGCATATAGCAAAAATGAATGAGTAACAGCTAAACACTGTGACCTGAACATGAGTATTGATCATTTATCCTTTCCATAAGCCAACTAAAATATTACTTACTCCACAAAAAAAGACATAGGCATCAAAGGCAATAGTAACAACAAACAAAATATTTTCTATAGTTTTTACAAAAAGTAATGCAGACAGAAGAGTGACAACTGACTTAAAAGTGAGAAGAAAGTTATAATTTAATTGAAAGCAGAGGGAGGAATGTGTCAGCTATGTCAATTTGTCCAACAAAACCTCTTTATATATATATATACACACACACACTCACACACACACATATATACATACATAAAATCAGGACCCCACCAAAGGGAAGAGGTAAGACAATGAGCTAAAAGCAGAAAGATCAGTTCTTTTTACCCTGAACAGAGGAAAACGCACAGAGAATTCTACATGCTTTCACTCATATATGGAATCTTAAAAAGTTGTATTTGTGGGAGTAGAGAGTGAAATAGTGGTTACCAGAGGCTGGGGGTCTGGCGGGGGGGATGGGTTAAGAGGAAAGAGAAGCAGGACAATGAGTACAACGTTACAATTAGGAGAAATAAGTTCTGGTATTCTATTGAACAGTGGAGAGACTATAGTTGATAATAATGTATTATATATTTAAAAAAAAAAAAAACCTAGAAGAGAGAATCTGGAATGTTCTCACCACAAAGAATTGATAAATATTTGTGGTGATGAATATGCTAATTACCCTGATTTGATCATTACAAAATGTATGTATGTATCAAAACATCAAATTGTACTCCATAAATGTGTATAATTATTATTTTCCAGTGAAAAATAAAATAAAACTAAAAACAAATCTGCTGTGGAAAACTCTGATTTGCTGCTTGCTCCTCTGCCTCAGGCAGCTGGACCACTATAATTACTCCTCCCCACCCACCCAACTCCGTAGTCAAAAGAAGACCAGAGGCAAATTTTCTGAAGAAAGTGAATAACAGAAACCTAGCAGATCATTTTCAGCAAAGGTGAAGACATGGAACTGAAAAGTGGGGGGAATCAGAGAAGGTCTCCATCTAAATGGTGGTCACACAACCTACTTCATCATCAGTGCGCTTTGGGAATGCAGCTAAGAATATACTAACTCTTCAGCACACACACACACAGACACACACACGGTCACTAAGCAGGGGATAGGAGAACTCTTTGAAGAAACTGAGTTTTATCATTAATGTCAATATTTGCCAAATTGCCACCTCTATTGCTCTCCTTCATGCTCTCCTAGGAGACCCATTTGTGGAAATACAACAGTAAAAATAAAATCATTCAGTACAGAGAGTAGTTGTGTGAATTTTTCATATTCTTGGGTTGTTTCCCTAAATCTTTAAGAAGTCCATGCATTTCCTCTGTACCACATTTTTCATCAGTGTCTCATCCATGGCTTCTTGTTGCTTCTCAATAACTCAGTTCCCTTTTGAAAATGCTGCCTACTCTGTTACAGAAGGAAAACTTGATTTTCCTTGTTTGCATATCTGAAAATCATTTCTCTATGGCTCTTACCTTTGGAACTTAGACTACAAATGTAACTTCTATTTGTTGGACTCTGTATAGCAATAAATGTCCCCAACATAACTTCCAGATATCTTTTAGAGCCAGCAGTTACATCACACAGAAAGGGCAGTTCAATATCATCCTATTATATTTGCTTTGGGACTTAGAAAAAGGGAATATGTTTGACAACAATCTTTTCATAAAAACAATTACCAGGGAGAAATCAATGGAAAAATCGCTTTGATGTGGAACATTATGATATTTCATGAAAATTAGGATACACTGAAATGCAAAGGAAATTGATTCTCTGCAGGGAAAGTAATCGCATATGTGTAGCTGATTGTGTCACTGTTTAAAACATATGCTGTGCCTTTTCCTCCTTTCGACACATTGGCCATTTCTTCTGATGCTATTCAATTAAAGGAGTTTGAATGGCTCCTATGGTATGTTAGGGGCCAGTGTCCAAACCTGGCCCCTAACAAACCGTATTTACTGACATTCATCTCAGTGTGTGGTCCCCTATCACACTGATTGTTAAATGGTCCTGTGATTTGCTTTAACCAACAGAAGACAAGGATGGAACACTGTATCTGCTTTGCTTCTAAACCTTAAGACGGCATGGAAGCTTCCATGTTTGATCTTTTAATCCCTTAGTTATCACGTAAATAGTTCAGCTAACAGGGAGAGTGACTGAGAGAGGCCAAGTTCCTAGTATGAAGGGAGAGTTTCCCAGTATCCCAATGAAGCTTCAGATGACTCCAACTTCACTTGGCCTCTGACTGAAACTGCTTAAGAGACCAAAGACATACCCTTGGTTATACAGCAGTTAGCTATGCAGCAGTAGATTCCAGACATAAATCCAGTTATAGACTTCCCCTTCTGCCCTCTTAGGATGCTGATTTTTTCCTAATAATTCCATAACTGAAAAACCCTTATCACTATATCTTAATACATTTTTCAGAATATTTTAAACAGATTACAAATATATCTGCATTCATGTAATAGTGCTACATTAGCTAATGTGTAAGTGGAACAAGTAACTAGCTGTTCAGGTCCTTTTTCTCTGTAATAGTGTTCATTTCAGCACTGCTTTCAGCGTAAACACAAAGAAGTATGTCTAATTTAGACACCTTCTGGATTGAAAGGCAGTGAGGAAGAGAAGGCGGTACATTTGAGATTCTAATATGTCTTTACCTTTCCTCGCTTATCCCCACAATCATACACAAAGAAACTCATTATGTGATTTATGCTCAGAAATAAGCCCAGATTAAGTCAGATTCAGCATTTCTGACTTGGTTCCAGTCAGCTCCTGGGAACAAATCTCCTAGGGTAATATTGTCTAGACCCAGTAAGAATTAATGCTCACCTTCCAGCTAACTTAGCAAAGTTTTTTTTTTTGAAGATTTATATATGCTATTCTAAGTCCTGGATCTAAAGGATATTTACAAGTGTATTAACACCATATATACTTTGAAAACTTTAAAATGTAGCCTAATACTTCCTAGTGAGCCATTATCATGTGACTTTTCCATAGATCCTCAGCATTGCGGGTAGCCAGAGTATCCTTCTAATTTTAAATGAAACTTTGAATATATACTTGGTGACACTTTTACGTCTCCCTATTACTAATCCTACATAACAGTTAAATATTACCAAATACCACCATAGCAGGAAACATGTAAGAAACACACTTATTGATGTTAATAATGTTCAGGAAAGAAGGAAATGGATGATAACTATACTGAAGCTCACTCTCTTTTATACAAAACCACTGTAAATATTTATATTGTAGTTCAAAACAAAAACTATGGGTAAATATCAGGAACATTTAGCAATTCAGACAGGAGGATGAGAACTTAGATACAATTATTATTGCATATCTCTAATGTAAAGATACTTTCTTGGCAACAAGCCTGGGAAGGACAGTCAATGGGATGTGAGTCATCCCAAAATGATGTGTTATTTGGCCAAACGCTCGTAAGAGTAATTGCTGGAACCTAAGCTGCTTGTAGTGCCATTACTTTCCCCCACGAGAATCCTGGCAGATTCCCCAACATTTTCTGTAGCGGTCAGCACAGTTAATGACTGAAATCATCCTTTGAGTAACCTTGAGTTTGCAATGTCCCTGTTCTCATGGTGCCACTTTCACTCCTGGTCTTCACTGACATTCCCTGCCACTGCACTGCTGTGACATCTTAGAGCCTCATTTATTTAATGTGATTTTTCTATACATTATTCTGGGGGAGATTCTCTTCTCTCCCCTCCCAAAGGAGTGTTAGACCCCACCAATTCTTCCATTTTTGTGTGACAGAGAAAATAATTTAGAAAGTCTCATTTGGCCTGCAGAGAAACTAGTTGCTCATTACTTATTTGCTCCTTTTCCTCTTTCCAGGGTAACGGGACAAAAGTATTTACTTTTTGAATGTTGGAACAGAATCAGTTTCTTTCTTTCTCTCTCTATCTCTATCACTGTAATCTCTATCTCTTTATCTCTCTCATCTCTCTCACATCTCTCTCTCTCTCTCTCTCTCATATCTCTCTCTCATCCATTGCTTTCTCTCTCATCTCTCTCTCTCTCTTTCTCTATCTCTTTTATCACTCCAGCTTAATACTTTCCCCCATCCCACTCTTTCTCAGTTTCTTTTTTTTACTCTCTCACATGCTCATACATATGAACATTTGTTCTGTGGCAAATATCAAGCAAATATAAATTAGTCTCAATCTACACAATAGCATTGGTGGAATGTTTGTAGGAATATATTGCAGATAATTGTAAATGTCAGAAATAAAGCATTTGAATGTTAATTGCTTCAAAACCTAGTTCATGCTGGAAAGAAGACTGCCTGTATCCGTTCAGATAATAGACAGCTTAATGAATCCAATCTGGGTGCAGACCTGGGCTGATTTCCACAGAAGATCCATAAAAGCAGACCTTCTGTCCTGTTCTATGCCTTCTATTATTTTTTTCCTCTTCTCTATCTGAGAATCCAATCTTCTCCTTCCTTTGTAATTTGACTGCCTCCCCCCGACATGTTACAATATTTAAAAAAATGATACTGTCCTTTTCAAAATATATGGTATAAACCTAATAAAAGGAATCAGAAAATAAAGTGTGAAATATAATACTAAACTGAGAAACTGCTGGAACACCACCCTTCCATCTTCAAAATGCTTTAATCCTAATATAAAATCAAGGGAACAATTAGTCTTTCTTCCTCATACTACTCTTTATCTTTAACTATTGGGAAGATAAATTGGTTATGAAGACAAAAATCTTATCTGAAGCTAAATGAAGTTTCACAATTATATTTTAGTCCCTACTAAATCTTGCCTTTCAGACAACCTTTGGCCAATTAATATAATCCAGTTCAACCGCTGACCTTCTTGTTCTTAGCATGGAAGATCTCTGGCATGACCACAGCCTCTAATGCCTTGAACTCTTAGAAAATACTTCCTTTTGATAACATTTTCAAAGTATGATTAATAAGGAAGATTTTTCTGAGGCATAATATTTGAAAAAAGGATGAGAGCAGAAGACTCATCAGTTTTCTTGTGTTTTCTATAATAAATATTTAGTAGTGAATTTAAATCTCTGTGGTCTAATTTTCCTATAGTGAATGGTTAGTCTCTTTGCATATTAAATACTAGCAGGGATAATTGCATAAAATAGATTTGAAATTATTTTGAAATAAATACATTTATTAAAGTAGAAGTATTCATTAAAATCTGAATTTCTGGTCTCAAAATTTTTGATGAGGGTGGAATATCATGATTCTAGGTGAGTGTTTCTCAATCACACCAATATTGACCTTTGGACTTGATGATTATTTGTGTTGGAGGACTGTCCTAAGCATCATAGAATGTTTAACAGAAAACTTGATTTCTAGCACTAAATGCCAGTAGTATCTCCTCTTTAATAACAATCAAAAGTGTCTTCAGACACTTATCAAATATGCCATGGAGAGAAAGATTGAACCTGTTAAGAGTCACTAATCTCAGATAAGAGTATGACTATAAGATAACAAATCTAAAGAATAAGTTATAGAAGTCCTTTCTTGAACATCATGGATAGGCCATTTTATGTGCTAGGTATTTTATGTCCAATAACTGCAACACGGAAAATTACCTTGATGCACTTGTACCTCTGCACAAGCTATCCTGAAAGAAGAGAACACACTCACAGACCAAATTAAAATGCTCAAAATAGATGTTTAATTAATTCAATGTAAAGCAGATAGTGAGGAGACAGGGAAAATGGATGGGATATGCTAATTGACTTAATATAGTTGCCAAGTGTGTGGAACTGAATCCAAGGTTAGGCAAGGTTCTTAGGTATAGTATTTCTCTGCCATATCCAAATCTTCCCTGACAATGATGTGGTTAATAGGATTAAGGATAAGTTTTGATCATGAGCACTCACAGATAGAAGGTATGATAAGGGAAAGACAGGTGGCCACAGATGCAGCTCTCTAGTTAGCTGTTAAAGAGCTATGGGATTTTCCTACATTTTCTGAGAAGGCTACTCATGGGGCCATGATGGAACTCCACTGTCATCATTAGGTGGCTGATGTAAGAATAACATAGCTAGTTGCTTAGAACTGGCATCATCAATTCATTCTATCTCTTTCTATCTTAAAGTCTCATACTTGTTTGTTCCATCATAATTTTATTCCCTCTCTTATATGTCTTATAAGTTGCTAAATTACATGCTACTTGTTCTTTTCACAATCTATTATTCATTATCTATAACTTTAAACATATTCTATGATTTGCTTTATTACAAGTTACTAGTTTGAATACCATTTATGCTTAACCTTCCCTTTACATTTCACTTACTCTGTAATTTGTCTTTCTTTTAAACAAATTTAATATTCTAGAAATCAAAAACTTGAATTATAGTAACCATTTAGTGGAAAATTAGCTCAACAGTTAATTTTCTGGTGATTCCCCCACCTCACTCAACTTGTTTAATGTTACACAAATTACATAAAGTACATTTTGAAGACAGGATTTGGGTCTCTCTGTACCCAAATGAGGGTTTTGAGTTTGTTTGTTTGTTTGTTTTGTTTTATAGAGGGTTCTTTTTTTGGTTTAGGTTGATTTTTTTATTTCTCCATGTCACTTTTTCAAACAAAATTCCTAAAGTAAATCTTAATAATGTTTCTCCAGGATTATCCACCAATTTATTTGGGTTTTTTTTTGCTTGTTTGTTTTTTTGTTTGTTTGTTTGTTTGTTTTTTTTCCACACAGATTAATTAAGAAATGTCCTGGAAGGAATAAAACACACAAAATAAATAGAATGTTATGTATAGATTGAATCTTACAATTAACCCTGCCACCCTGCTGTCCTTAATGAATATTTATGTAGTTATGCATTGTTTAGCAATGGGAATATGTTCTGAGAAATACATCTTTAGGCAATTTCATCATTGTGCAAACATCATAGTGTAATTACACAAACCAGGACGAGATAGCCTACCATACGCTTAGGCTGTGTGCTATAGTCAATTGCTCCTAGGCTACAAATCTTACAACATATTACTGTGCTGAATATTGCAGGCAATTATAATACAATATTAAGTATTTGTGTAAGTAAGCATATCTAAACATAGGAAAGTTACAGTAAAAATATAGCAGAAAAGATAAAAAGTGGTACAACTCTCTAGGGCACTTACCATAATGGAAGTTGCAAGACTGGAGGTTTCTCTGGGTGAGTCAGTGAAGGAGTGGTGAGTGACTGTGAGGGCCTAGGATATTATGGTACATTGAACTTTGAACTTTATAAGTATTAACTTTTTTGTATAACACGTAGCTTAAAACACTCATTGTACAGCTATAGAAAACTATTTTCTTTATATCCTTATTCTATAGGCTTTTTTCTGTTTTTTAATATTTTAAAATTTCTTTTTACTTTTAAACTTTTTGTTATGAACAAAGACGACTAAGACACAAAAACACACACATTGCCCTCAGCATAGGCAGGATAAGTCATCAGTATCACTGTTTTCACCTCCACACGTTGTCCCACTAGAGGGTCTTTAGGGATAATACCATGGAGCTGTCCCCTCCTATGATAACAGTGCCTTCTGAAGGACCTGTTTCACAGTTTCCTTTTTTAATAAGTAGGAGTATACGCTAAAATAATAATGGAAAGTATAGTATAGTAGACACATAAACAAGTAACATAGTCATTTATTGTCCTTATCAAGTATTGGTGCTGAACATAATTGTATTTGCTATACTTTAAGACTGGCAGCACAGTGGGTTTGTTTACACCAGCCTCACTGCAAGCACATAAATGTTGCAATGCCACGTTGGGACGGCTGTGACCCTAGGCGGCAGGAATTTTTCAGCTCCATTATAAACTAATGGGAACATTGTCATCTACGCAGTGCTTCATTTAATAAAATGACATTATGCAGCTCATAACTGAATATATATGTGTCAAGACAGCTACAGCCTTAAAGTTTTCTGCAGCTTTACTCAACTTGGTATTGATGTTTCCATTGGTGTGACACTATTTAGAAGACCTTCTTCCTGACTCTAAGATCTGATCTCCATTTTATTAGAGCATTTACTTTAGAAAACTTGTAATCTCTTTCTCCTTTTAAAATGTAAATCTTTTTAAAAGCCACCTCCCAGTTTTATGGCCCAGAATTGTCTTCCTCAAGGAATGGAGAGCCATTCCTTTGAAATGTAATTAACAAGAAGGACAGAGCGTCCCTCCTCCAGAGTCTTCGGGAGTGTAAAAGTCTAACTTGGTGGAAACCTTATTCAAATTGTCAAACAACTTTCTGTCATGAAGGTAAAAGAGTTTACTCTTTTTTTTTTTTTTCAGGAAGTAAAAGGACGGACTAAGATTCTCCCACATCACTCCAGCTTGGAAGAAAGAACTCCCTTGCCTTTTGTTCCAGTAGGGTTGAACTCAGACTGAGTTCTGGTCTGTCTCTCCCCTACTGCAATATCCTTGAAGAAACTCTTTCTTACGTAAATGATATACACATAGTCAGGAATACAACTTTGTGCTAAGAGCACAGCATTTCCATGTTCAGGGATGACATCAAGGAGTCCAATTACCAGTGCTCACTTCATCCTGCTGTTGTTAGACCAAGAGGCTGATGGAGCAGCCCCAGCTCAGGACTTCACATCGCTTTCACCAGGTGCAAGTCGTTAGCCAGAATATGGTGGATTACTCATGAAGCATCAGAAGACCTTCCTGGACTTCCTGAACAACTTTCCTCCCTCAACAGTGGTGTCTGAGGACCAGCTAATCCAAGGCACCCAAAATTCAACATTGATAAAGTACAGACAACTAGCCATCTGCGTTGCCCATGCTTCCACCACAGAGCAGCTCACCAATGCCCAGGTGGAGCCCTCCTGGGCCCTCAGCCTGATGTTGCCCAGGATAAAGGAGGCCTTGAGTGAGCACAGTGAAGCCCAGCAGTCTACATTTCCAGTGTCCAACTCAGCACCACCAGCCATGAGGTTTGCCTCATGGGGCTCATGTACAGTGTTGATCTGAAACTGGTTCCTACTGGTGTTTAATATCATGAAAGATGGAAGGATGAAATGTTAGATTCAATCTTAGAGAGTTTGAAATACTTATTTTCTTTTCATACATTTAACTGAAGGCTGTTATAATCATCTTAAGCCATATTACATATTTCATACTCAATTATTACTTAAACTCCAAAAGCCAAATAGCTCAGGAGGAGAATAAGTCATTTTTAAAAGAACATGTTTCTGTTTTCTACCCTGCTATCCAAATGGTACATCTGTTACTCTAGTGTAATCTTAATCTATCAGTTTGCAATTCCTCTCAGTATAAAGGACTAGATCAACAATTAATTTTCAGTATGAATGTACCATTATATTTGCACAAAATATTATATTATAAACATGTTCTGTAAAATAGTAAAAAAAGATGTTATTTTACACGGAAACAAAAATGTATTGTGAGGCCGGGCGCGGTGGCTCAAGCCTGTAATCCCAGCACTTTGGGAGGCCGAGACGGGCGGATCACGAGGTCAGGAGATCGAGACCATCCTGGCGAACACGGTGAAACCCCGTCTCTACTAAAAAAAAATACAAAAATCTAGCCGGGCGCGGTGGCGGGGGCTTGTAGTCCCAGCTACTCGGGAGGCTGAGGCAGGAGAATGGCGTAAACCCGGGAGGCGGAGCTTGCAGTGAGCTGAGATCCGGCCACTGCACTCCAGCCTGGGCGACAGAGCGAGACTCCGTCTCAAAAAAAAAAAAAGAAAAAAAAAAAAAGAAAGAAAAAAAATGTATTGTGACCATCTCCTTTTGAGAATCCTGAATCACTACATCTATGCAAAGCTGTAATCAATGACTGCTTAGTATTGTGTTATATACTAGATGCTGGACAGACTGCTAATACCTATTTCTGTTTCATTAAATAAAATGCCCTGCTGAAATGTCTCCTCTTAATTAATGTAAGTCTATCTGAATACTGACTGCAGCATTAAGCTGGACTCTTCAATTATTTGTAGTGTGTATGTCTAGTTTACCACAAACAGATTTTCAGGATAGCTCCATATTTCCATCTCGTAAGTTACATAAACAAAACATACCAGAAGAATCAGATTATGTCCTTAGCATCTTCAACAATAATGGAAGTACAAGACCTGTGCCAGAGAAGATTTAGGAGAAGGTTGTCAAGAAAAAAAAAAAAGAAAAGATAACTCTGGCATTCTCTCAAAATGCTGAAATTCTGCCTATGATAAGGCAATCCACTGTCCAGTTCTACCTTAAGCACCTATGTAATTGCATTCACCTTTGCACTGGGCACTGTGAACAAAACTGAAAAGAAAATACATCCGTAAAGTAAGCCCTCCATTGAGATGCTTAAAACTGAATTCAGGAAACAAAACACGTACTCAATAATTAACCTCACTTCCATGTACAATCTTTGGTAGTTCAACATGAGTTGTATAAAAACAGATATCTGCGTACAATGAAGTAGTTTTCTGAGAAGATAACTCTATTTCCAGTGAAGTATGGATTTCAGAGAAGAAAAGATTAACTGAAGATTAACTGATACTCACCTATACAGGAAACTGCAAAAACTTTCAGGAAAAAGATAATTAAGATCTGAACTAAGGCACCTGCAGGGAAATGGACAGGAAAAGCCAGATTCAACAGATATTTATGAGGAAGGATTAATAAGTGAATGATTGTCTGCGCAAGATGAAGGAGACATCAGGAGTCAAGACTGACTCTGAAGTTTCTATCTTAGGAAACTGGGTGTCTCTGATGCTTCTTGAGATAGAAACACCAATTGACTATCTGAAAGATTTCCATGATGTGCAGGCTCCCAGGCTCCCTGTGCTTATAGAGAGAATCCAGTCTGATATCTCAAATACTGTAGGTGAGGCAGGATGTATCGGTTATAGCAAAAAGCAGCATTATCAGTGCCAGTTTCCCTGCTTAAAGGAGGCAGGATATTTTCATAACCCCTGAAGCTTGAGGTAAGCACAGACAAGGAAGTTTTCATATCATTTGACATGAAGGATTTTTATTTCATTTTTCTTCCTTTCTTGCCATACATGATTCCAGAGTTTGAATTCTTTAAATAGATTTGCTAAATATATGTCATTTTATTTGCTTTATAACAATAGGTATAGATTAAGCCAAAGTTGTGGTACCTCAATTATATGACTACAATTATATAATAATTTTGACTGAATGGCATTTGTTCATTTTAAGGATTACTTACAAAAAAAAAAAGTTTCTCATTAATTTATAATAGTAATGAAACAAGTCAACATTCTTAAAACAATGGAGTAAGAGTCAGGATATTTTGGAACTACTATCACTTCTTTCAAAAACTATATGTGACCTTTGGATCTCACCCATTACCAAAATCCACTGCAACTTCAAATTCTCCTCTGAGAATTCTTTTCATCTTCTGATAATAAGTGAAACTGAGTTTCCCCTGCAAACTCTGTGATTGGCGCATCTGTGTCACGTGGGGTCTGCTAGACAACTAGACCTGGGGTTGCAGTAGGTAGGTTCCTTAATCCTCTCTGCCATTTTTAAAC
Organism: Macaca mulatta; assembly: GCF_049350105.2. Classification (NCBI taxonomy): domain Eukaryota; kingdom Metazoa; phylum Chordata; class Mammalia; order Primates; family Cercopithecidae; genus Macaca; species Macaca mulatta. The sequence continues at coordinate 28,394,808 of NC_133410.1, read as the reverse complement.
CACCTTCCTATTCTCCTTATATACTCACTACTTGGAATCTCATGTCACAAGCTAAACTGTCTCGTTACCTTCTCCTTGTATATCATCTTCCAACTCTTGGGATAGTCTACCATATGCCCTTAAGATTTTACCTCCTGACCTGATCACTTCTTTTCTTCAGTACTATTCCTTATTCCTTCATTAACATCAGGTGATTTCTTTCTTATGATTTTTTTTTCTTTTTGAGATGGAGTCTTGCTCTGTCACCCAGGCTGGAGTATAGTGGCATAATCTTGGCTCACTGCAAACTCTGCCTCCTGGGTTCAAGCAATTCTCCTGTTTCAGCCTCCCAAGTAGTAGCTGGGATTACAGGTGTGTGCCACTACACCTGGCTAATTATTGTATTTTTAGTAGAGATGGGGTTTCACCATATTGCCCAGCTAATTTTTGTATTTTTGTAAACATAGGGTTTCTCCATATTGGCCAGACTGGTCTTGAACTCCTGACCTCAGGTGATTTTGTGTGATTCTTATCTGTGATCCAATATCTTCAATAATGTCTATAAAATAATACACATAAGAAATATTTGTTGAATGCCCATGTGTAAATTTAAAGGCTATTTTATTTTCACCACTCTGATTTTCATATAGGAAGAGAACACTATTAGTAATATTAAACATTTAACAGATTGTTCTGAGTATTACATGAGATAACATACAAAATTAACAATAAAATGTTGTTGGTTAAAATTCTGTTTTGTAAAGCTAGGACTCTTACTGTGAAATCAAAAAAACGTAGACAAGTTGTTAAAAGATAAGTTGGGATGTTAGTAAGTCTCAGTGATAGATTTCCACTACATGGCGCATACACTAAAGAATAAACACCACAATTGCTAGGACAATTCTTTAAAGATATACATATTCAGTTGCCATCACAGAACTACTGAGTTAAAATCTCAGAAGTTAAGCCTTCATCATAGTGTTTGGTGGGAGTGGGAAAAAGAATCTAATATGCATTTTAGGTTGAGAGCAATGATTACCAAAATTTAATACACATCAGACACACTTAGGATACTCCTAAAACTGATATCCCTGTGCCCTAGACAAAGAGATTTTGATTCTGTAAACAGGAGGTGGGCTTCAGTGATCTACATTTTGAAGAAGTACTGTGAAAAAATTTCCTCATAGAGCTGGCCCAAAGACTGTGTTTATGATATTCTGTTGAACACAGGTATGAAGGTCAAGTAAAAGTAATAAAGAGGAATGAAATTAAAGCATACTTTCAGGAACAAAATAATACGCTGACAATGGCAACATGGAAAAATGTCAATTCAGATGTCATGAATAATATTTATCACTTTAAAGTTTTACGTATGTGAACTGCACATGAAATATGAAATATATTACATTTATAAAATTTAATTTTATATGTCACACGTGAAATGTATTCTATTTTTTAGATTCTCAAGTAGTAGAGAAGCATATAGCATAAAAACTGATTTTTTTTTAATTAAACCTTTTTCTAGGTGTACTGTTAACAAAATAATTATAGCATTATGGAATAAATTTTTCCAGAAGTCCTTTTAGTTATTTTTTAGTTTTATGTTTTTTAATAGAGAAGGCATCTCACCATGTTACCCAGTCTGGTTAGCCTCCAACTCCTGGGCTCAAGAGATCTGCCCCTCTTGGCTCCCAAAATGCCAGGATGACAATTGTGAGCCACCATGCCTGGCTGAGAAGTTTTCAAAATCTACTTTATATGCAATGCTTAAATATACACATAGTCACATTTATTCTATAGTTGGAGTCACATTGTATTTATTATTTTGTGACATACAGCCTTTTTATTGTTTTTTTATGTCTAATATTAATGACTTAATATATAGTGTTCTACAACCTATGTGTATATTATTGGTCCAATCTAAGAATCTCTTTTGTTAATAAAAGAAATAAAATATACTGTGATAATTTAATATCTAGTCTTTTTTTCAATAGATTTTATATGATTTCTTATTTCCCTTCATTATTTTAAATTTGTATTCTATTTTTTTATTCATTGGTTTAATTTTCTTTATCTTTTACTAGTTTTCATTGTTCAATAATCTTCTTTTCTTCATTTCTTTTTCTAGATGACAGAATGTTATCCATAACATTCTATTTATTTACTAATTATCTTACAATTTTAACATGGATGTTTGTACTTTTGTTAGTTTACTGATCTTGGAAATTGATAAACAGCATTAATCAAGCAGTAAAATTTCTTAAAAAGCAGTACAAAAATTTATTACGATTTAACTGAATCTCTTTCTCATCTACTTTAAGTTTGTGAAAATGATCTAATTTATTTCCAGACTTTCAACATTCTTGAAAAAAGCCTTCTAATTTTTATAATATTTAAGATTTTAGACTGGATGCAGTGGCTCACACCTGTAATCCCAGCACTTTGGGAGGCCAAGGTGGTTGGATCACTTGAGGTTTAGGAGTTCGAGGCTAGCCTGGCCAACATGGCGAAACCCTGGCTGCACTAAAAATACAAAAATTAGCCAGGCATGGTGTCAGGTGCCTGTAATCTCAGTTACTCAGGAGGCTGAGGCAGGAGAATTTGTTGAACCTGGGAGGCGGAGGTTGCAGTGAGCAGAGATCCTGCCACTGCTCTCCAGCCTGACTGACAGAGTGAGCCTCCATCTCAAAATAAACAAATAAAAAAATTGAATTTTAAGATACATAGTTGTATTGAAATGGTTCATGTTCACTTACCCATTTTACTGTATCTTTTGTGTGACTTTTCTATAGTCTACAACTTTCCACTTCACAAATATAATCCTTGATAAGCTAACCTGTGTAATAAATCAAAACAAATATAGAAAGTATGCATGTTAGAAAGAAGAAGCAAAACAGATTTGTTCATGGTATGATTACTATTTAAAAAGCACCAGTAACAAAGTCAGATAGCATCATTTAAAAAGCAAGATACTGATTAAAATTGCAACTACAAATATATGACACCTAACAATAAAACCAATCAAATAAGTTCAAGAACACTGTGAACAAATTATAAAACAATTTCAAATACTCTTAAAATGTGTTCTGTAGAGGATAAGGCATGTAATGTCAACAATATAAATACTATCAAAAATTTATTAATTTTCTCCAAATTTATCTATAGTTTGAGTGCAATTGTAGTAGAAAAAATATATTTCATATTGAAACTGCACAAGTTGATACTAAAAAGTACTTCAAAAATGTCAAGAATTGCTAAGGCACTATCGAGAAATAGCAAGAATTTTGCTTAAAAAGCACCAAATTTATCAAAAAAGCTTTAATAATTAAGCCAAGTGTTACTGACACAGGCACAGGCCAGTGTTCCAGAATTATTCCAAATTGTTACCAAGAGATAACTTAGAAATAGTACTTTATTTATGAGAACCCATATTATGGCACAGATATTACAATATTATGTATGAGTGGAAAATAGGGCAGGTAAGTGCTGATAACTGATGGATCTGTATGCAAACAAAAATAAAATTAAACCCTATCTCATACCATAAACAAAATTATATTCCAAACGCATAAACAAAGTAATTGTGAAGGCAGCAATTAGATGTTCTAATAAACTATAAGTTAATATTATTGTTACCTTTAGATAGATAAGCATTTCCTAAGGAGGAACAAAAAACTAAATAAATGTTAGATATTATTAAAATGAAGAACTCGTAGTCACCAAATTATACTCAAAGAAGACATCTGCAAAACAACAGAGTGATGATATTCACAGTATAAAAATAACCATTACAAATCATTAAGAAATATGGATAGCAGTAGGAAAAAACACAAAAGAATCAGGAATTTCATAGAAGTGGGCCACGTTGGTCAATAAGCAAATTTAAACATGATCAACTCATTCATCATGAAAATGCAACTTTAAAAGACAATGAAATGACATTTTACAAATTTTTGTGGGGAAAAAAAGGCTATATCAGGTTTTGACAGGTGAGTGATACAGAGTCTTACAGGCTCCTAGATGCAATGTAAGTCGGTGTATCCATTTTTGTAAACAAATTCAGCATTACTTTTAAAAACTGAATATGTGCATCTCATTTAATAGTCAGTTATTTCACTTTGGAATAAATACACCAGGAAAATTCTTGCATATATCTTCTATGGGAAATGACTAAGAAAAAAGCATATTTTTTTTGAATGATAAAATCCTAAAACATACCACAGACAGGACAATAGATAAATGAATTATTCTATTTCTGAACAAGTATTATTACAAAGCAGTAAAATGCCTAAGTTGAAACCACAACCATAAACATAATGAATCTCACCAATCAAATTTTGAAAGAAAAGACAGTTTGAGATGAATTCATGTAATATGATCAATTTTTATAAAATTAAATTGCCTGATATTGAGCGTCATGGCTTTTGAAGTGTATTTACATATATGATAGAACTTTAAAGGAAAGAAAGCAATGATTTACACTAAATCCAGAATTGTGGTTATTTATGAGGAGAGGTTGGCATTGGTGATGTACTCAGGTATTTCTTCAAATATACTTTGAATAGTATTAAAAGATACCATTTCTTAAGTAAGGAGATAAGCACATAGATTTATAAGAAAACATGTAATCATATATATGTGTATATATGTATATATGTAATAGGTATGATATACATTGTATTTTTAAATTTTAAGAGGAATATTAAGCCAAAAAAATAAAAGAACTATATTCCTACACTTGATCTAGGATTGACTGATGACTAATGTTAATCTCATAGGGACACTTCCAATTTGTGGAGACCCAAATTGATTATCTTCTGAAGTCACTGAAGGGGCCAAAATATTACCTCCAAAATGGAAATACCCTTTCCATTTCCAAGGGAACGTGTACATGTATGTGGGAAGAACAACGAACAATTGGGTACAATGTGACTGAGGGAAGACTTATTGTTCATGCAGAGAGTATTGCATCATCGAGAAAGTGCAAATTTAAAATCAGTCTGACCTGGTTTCATTCCTGGCTCCCACTCTTGAACACGTCACCTAATTTCTCAGTATATTTCTTCATTTTTAAAATAGGTATAATAATACACAAAATTATGGCATTATTGTGTACATTAATTATTATGAATACCAGTATGCTTCTTATACAGTAGAGTCTCAAATAACATTGTTTCTATCGTATTTCTCCCTAACCTGTAATAACAGCAAGAATAATAAAAATAAAGAGTGATATTTCCACCTCAGTTTGGAAGTGATATTTGGTGATAACAGACTCAAGGGTATTTTCATGGAGGTTTTGAAATAAGATGTTTCTGAGGCCAGTGGTCACTGAGAAAGAGAGCAGATTCCTTTTTTTTTTTTTTTTTTTTGAGACAGGTTCTCACTCTGTCGTCCAGTCTGGAATGCAGTGGCATGATCACAGCTCACTGCAACCCCAGCCTTCCAGGTTCAAAAAATGCTCCCACCACAGCCTTCCGAGTAGCTGGAACCACAGGGATGCACCACCACACCCAGTTAATTTCTGCATTTTTTTGTAGAGAGGGGGTTTCACCAAGTTGCCCAAACTGGTCTCGAACTCCTGGACTTAAGTGATCCTCTCCACTTGGCTTCCCAAAGTGCTAGGATTACAGGCATGAGACACCACATAAGGCCACATTACTTGCTTTTTAGGGATGTGAAAATAAACTCTCTATTTGCATCATTTCCTTTCTATGATTCTGGTCTGTTATGAACTCTTTGCCAATAGGAAGTTCAATTTTGTGTGAGTATGTAGCTAAGCTCAGCATTTTAATACATAATAATGCAAGAAAATAATCTGAGAGAAAAAAAGAATTTTATTCTTCCTAACATTATCTCCCAGAGTATCCTTTCTAATGAGTGTATTTCTAAAAATAGACTAGGGCAGTCTAAATTTGAGTGTGTCAGATGTCCAGGAAATGCTGAGTCTCTCATATAACTAAGTGAGTCTTTGTGAGCCAAAGCACTATATTCAGAGATAAATATTATTTGCAAATTACAGGATTAAGACCCAGTTTAGTTTTCTGCACAGGATAACATGAAGAAACCAAATGGATATACAAATTGTCTTAGACTGTCAACTCAAAGAAATACAATATATCCAGCCTGTATTACTAATCATGGCAGAGCTGAAAATTTTACTGGCAGCAATAAATCTCTCAAGTGAATTCCAAATTGGTTTACCTTCAGCTTCTACTTTCTGATTAAGGGTGAGATGTTCATTGTCTAGTTCCTCCCTTATTCCTAGCCCTTGCACTGATTCTTCTTCATCCTTCCCCACATTTTTCTGCCCAGCAGTAGACTTGGCCCTCTGCTCTCCAATGGAGAATCTGACAAGTGCATTAGGAGGTTATTTCTCTGTAGAGCTGACCTTATGTATATACCTTGGCTTTTTTTTTTTTTTTTTTTTTTTTTTAGTAGGAGACTTCAATCGGAAGTTAGATGACACTTGCCCATTACTGATATTTTGGTGCTCATGCATCTGGAGGTTTTTTACCCTCTGTAGAATTTCTATCTTAAAGCTCTCTGAAGGCTTTGCCCAGTTAAGATTTAATTCTCATTTCCCCTCCAATTGTTCTATTCCTCTCTTATTCCCCTTAGACCTTGAGTGTCAATCAGGATAAAAACATTGAATATCTTAAGAGGATAAAATAATAGCTCACACTTCAGTCTCAAATCCAGTGGTCCCAGTAATACTATTCAAAGAGATGAACAGGTGACTTTGGCCATGGTGAAAAAAGATATGATACAGAATATTTGAAGCATTGAGTTGCCAGGACCAAAGCAAATTAGCAGTGCTTGAAGGAGAGGAAACAAGAATTCCCAGGAAACCCCAGTCATTTTTCTGTCATTGAAAGCTTCAATTTAGCAATGGATGAATGACAAATTATTAATGATAGTTATTTTGTTTTGTTTGAAGAGGAACTCATGAGAAAAATGGTTAAGAGGGATAACAAAAAAATAGGATGGAGTCTAGCTTGAAAACTCATATGTCAAAAACACTGTGTCAAAAACACTAGTAACTATGAACCGTGAAGTAACTTTCTTATATGAGACCAATCTTCTTCCAATGAAAAAAAAAAAAAAAAAAAAAAAAGACAGGGTAATAATATCAGATTTGGGGAATTTAAGACCAAAAGCTGCAGGATCCTTCATAATCTGGCTTTTCGACAGTGTCAGTAATGTGAAAGAGAATATGTCCCATTTGCCTCAAGCTAAATACGTTTCAGAGTGAACAAGAATAAATGTGAAATCTGATGCTACTCCAGACACGTGTAGGCTGTTACAACAGAAACTGTAACATCTCAAAATCACCCCCTACCTTACAAAGGCACATTGCAGCCTCCAACAAGAGACTATTTCAGCTGTTTTAATTGCATAAATATATAGTAGAAAATAGGTAGGCTATCAATCAAGAATGGAGGGGAAATTCGTTAACCACGCTGAACCTACATAAGACAGGGTGAGCTCAAATATGTTTGAAATGAGTGTGAAGCACAGTGAATATTTCAGGACTTTACCTCTTTAACTTGGTCAATACTTCCCTTTTAGGATCTATGCAGGAATAAAAATCAATACAATTAAATTACTTTATCCTTTGGAAATCTGTGGCTTCCTACGGTGATTGTTAATTGTGGTATTTTGTCAATTTCATTGATTATAATAAACTGTTACTTATACATAAAAGAACTTTGGTTGGCAGAATAATGGTCCCCTAATGATGTCCACACCCAAATCCCTGGAACCTGTGGATATATTATTTTACATGGAAAAGAATAATTAAGTTTGTAGATAAAATTAAATTTGCTAATCTGCTAATCTTAAAATAAGGAGATTATGGAGTTTGGCCCAATGTACTCTTAGGCTCCTTAAAGTGGAAGAGGAAGAAAGAATAAGGGGTCAGAGTGATATGAGGACTCAATATACTGTTACCGGCTTTGAAGATAGAGGAAGCCATGAGCCAAGGAATGCAGATGGCCTCTGGAACCTGGAAAGTACAAGGAAACAAATTCTTCTCAAGAAACTCCGGAAGAAACTCAGCCCTGTTGACACCTTGATTTTAGCTCAATGAGATTCATGTCAGACTTCTGACCTACAGCACTATTAAAAAAATAAGTTTGTGTTATCTGAAGCCACCAAGTTTATAGAAATTGTTATATAAAATTGATACACCAATAGTAAACTTATATAGAAAAAGGACCCTATATATCATTGATTTTATTGTAATATTTTGGCTGATAAAAGATAAATTATGTTATACCTAAACCTACATCAGAAAGAAGCCATAGTATACTGGGATGACTTTTATTTTATTGAATGTATCTTTTCTAGCTTTCTAGACATCCATCTATTCAGTCTACCAGTTAGTTAGTCCGTGTGTTGGTCATAAATTGGTTGAGCACCCACCAGGAGACAGGAATCTTGGAAGACACTCTGCATACATAAATGAAGTTGTATTCTTGGAAGTTGGCATTTTGTATTTTTTCTTCAACTGTTGAGGAAATTGTTTTTATAAATATGCTTCAAAGTACCACAGACACAAAAAGTCAGTTATCTTATTTTTTTTTAATTAAACTTTAAGTTCTGGGGTAGATGTACACAACATGCAGGTTTGTTACATAGGTAAACATGTGCCATGGTGGTTTGCTGTGCCCATCAACCTGTCATCTACATTAGATATTTCTTCTAACATTATTCCTCCCCTAGCCCGCCAACTCCCGACAGGTCCCAGTGTGTGATGTTCCCTCCCTCTGCCCATGTGTTCTCATTGTTCAACTCCCACTTATTGAGTGAGAATATGCAGTGTTTGGTTTTCTGTTCCTGTGTTAGTTTGTTGAGAATGGTAGTTTCCAGCTTCATCCATGTCCCTGCAAAGGACATGAACTCATCCTTTTTAATGGCTGCATAGTATTCCATTGTGTATATGTGCCAAATTTTATTTTTCCAGTTTTTCATTGATGGGCATTTGGGTTGGTTCCAAGTCTTTTTTATTGTGAACAGTGCTGCAATAAACATACCTGTGCATGTGCCTTTATCAGTTAACTTTTTATTTCTATAAATCACAATGTTGGTTGAATGGCCCTCTTGTCTAAGCTACCCTCCAAGCTGTAATAGATAATCAAGGTCTCTTCCATTCTGTGGCTTCATGACCTATGAATATTTCAGTTGCATCTCTAGGAAAAGGAAAGAAAAAAAACATTGAGGGTCTTGTAACAGATTTTCAGGGACAGTGCTAAAAGTCAGACACATAACTGTCTCTTTCCATTGCCACAAAAAGGTAGTCATCCTGAAGACCAAGGAAGAGGAAATGAGATTGGGTTTCATCTCACTGGTATTGTCTACAATCTTCTTTTGTTGATTATATTCTCTCTTGTTTTCACACTTGAAATATGCACTCCAGCCCGGGCGACAGAGCGAGACTCCGTCTCAAAAAAAAAAAAAAAAAAAAAAAAAAAAAAAGAAGAAATACACATCTCCGTTTTCCAAATGGGAAAATCCAAGTCTCTGCATTTACTGCAAACAATTTAAATCTAAGATTTGCAATAATATTCAGTCCTCTCCAATGTATTCGATGCTCCTAAAACAAAACAAAACAAAAAGTATTCACCCTGCTTCCCTCTCTAGTAGTAGTAAATATACACTATAACTATAATAAATATCCACATTTAAATAGAAAAGAAAGACAATTATGTCCACTTGTGATTGACATTTAACATTTTTGGGTCCGGGAGCGGTGGTTCACACCTGTACTCTCAGCACTTTGGGAGGCCCAGGTGGGCGGATCATGAGGTCAGGAGATCGAGACCATCCTGGTTAACATGGTGAAACCCCGTCTCTACTAAAAATACAAAAAATTAGCCAGGGGTAGTGGCGGGCGCCTGTAGTCCCAGCTACTCGGGAGGCTGAGGCAGGAGAAAGGCGTGAACCCGGGAGGTGGAGCTTGCAGTGAGCTGAGATCCTGCCACTGCACTACAGCCTGGGCGACAGAGCGAAACTCCGTCTCAAAAAACAAAACAAAACAAAACAAAACAAAATTGACACAATTTTTAAGAGGAGGTTGAGGCTAGAACACCAGAAATGAAAAAATATTAAACTGAAGATGGTTCTAAATATCTTAGATGCTGTGGAGATGAGTAGAGTTATAGAAGTCTAAAATCTTCCAGATGGACCTAGGGAAAAATCGGACTTTTTTCCGACTTCTTTTAATTCATTTTAATTACTTTAGTGATAGTATATCCGGTAGCATAGAGTCATAATATTTACATAAAGCAAATATCTACGCACATTAACATTATACACAGTATATCAGGCCTAATTTGAAATCCGCCTAGATAGGTGAAATTGATGCAAATTAAGCTAAATAAATATCCTGTTTGTGAAAGTCATAGGATTAGAAATATCGCTAAGAGAGTAGCTTCATTAAAAGAGTAGCCTAATTCTGGCTTTTTTCTCTGAACAAAGAGAGCATGGTAAATCAAAGTTTTACTCAGTACAGTGTCGATATTAATTTTTACCAACATGTCTCTTACTTTAGGGAACTCTTCAATTGTAAGAATATTACCATTATAATTATACTGATATATAATGTTATTTTTAGGATATATTAATATTTTGAGTGTTCAATGTTTATATTCTATTTATATATCTAATATTCCTGTTATATGTTACATTTAACCCTCATTTTTGGTAAGGTAAGTGGGGAAATGTCCTACTTAAGTGTGAAAGCAATTCTGATTTTGAGGAGAGATGAAAGCTGCTTGAAGTGACTTTTAATAACTGTCAGTCCTAATCGCATACTTAATAGATATCAGAGCAAAGAGCCTAATCCAGATTTGTTTATCTCCAATGCTTATGATGCTCCTTTTATTCTTCAAAACGGCCTGTGTAAATATTCTAAACCTAAATTTTGGAGAGTAGGAAAAAGCCTAATATTTATTGAAAACTATTATTTCCAGATACTTTTATACACTTATAATTGAGTTTAATATTCCTTGGAAACCCTCAATTCAGGATGCCTTAGTTAATAGCTCTCTAATCAGACTTTTGTAAGCCCTGATCACATGCCAGCCTCATAAGCCTTTTTTGACCATTTTCTTTAGAAAGAACCCTTCTTTCTGTCTCAGGCTTTCACTTCCTGTTCCCTCCATCCCGAAAGCTCATTTCCCAGAGTCTTCTTTGCCTTCCTAATACTCATTGTTCCAGTCTCAATAAAATTTCTCCTTAAAGAGAGTTTACTTAACTGCTCTGTCACTCTCCTCTTTCACTGTTTTATTTACCATATAGATAAATTTATCTCTATCTATCTATCTATCTATCTACCATATATCTATTTATCATCTAATCTACCTACCTACCTACCTATCTACCTGTGTGCCTACTTACCAACCAACCTGTCTATCCAATTCTTTCCACAAATACAGGATAAACTCTATGAGAGAAAAATCTCTACTTATTTTACTTATATCCCAAGCACCTAAAACAGTCAATACATATTTGCTTAATAAAGACATGTATGGTTGAAGAATCAGAGGTTGAAATAAAACCCATAAATTCGTAGAGTTAATTATGTTTTTGATACATATTCAATAGCCAGTCTGCTTTCTCATTTGTTATTTCACTAATTTTCTGAAGGTCGTTTTCAGATTATTTAAGATGAAGTAGATTCATTTTATATTTCTCTCAAACGGGGAAACTCTAGATGTAGAAAATGATGTTTTCCACAGTCAGTAGGCCAATATTATGGACAAACAGACAAAATCATATTATAAGGAAGATTCTGTTTCCATCTCTTGTTAAAAGAGTTGTATTTGATAATAAAATGCATATAGAAATAATTTTTTGCTTCAAACTTTCATTTAAAATCATGTTAAAAGTAGTCATTTAGCAGAACCACTCTCAATGAAAATTTCATATTGATAATGTGGTTGATAAGTGATAGTGAACATCAAAAGGACTTGGAAATGACAGTTTAATATATTCATACAATGGAAATTCTCATTCAATGGTTTCAGTTTTGTATCCCCTCTTGTTCCTACCATTTCTGTCATTTAAATCTTAAAAGTTCCTGTGGTACTGTGCCTCAGGATATGACTCTCTAGTTTATAAATAAATGATACCCACCCTAAAGTGATGATGTATTGGTTAGTCAAAACAGGAATGATAAACCCTATTGACTGTTAGAAATACTGGCAGTAAACCAAATACATATTGGTAAGAAAAATTAGTTCTAAAGGCAGTATAATCTGTTGGGGTCCGCGTGTTTCCTAAACAAAGGAATGAACACACAAGACAACACAAGACAAGACAAACATGGCGGCCGCCTCGAATGGCGTGCTCTGCTTTATTTTATACAGTCATTTGTGGAATGTTGCCAAGTCACAATACACATTGTTGTTTTTCTGACCTTTCCCTGACTTTCTGGATTTTCAAGATGTTTACACATAAACAAGCCCCCAACGCCCTGCTTCGTTTGCAAGAGCAGGACTTATGGGGAATGCCCTGCTTCCTTTGCCTGAGCTGGACTTATCGGATCGCCCTGCTTCATTTGCGAGAGCAGGACTTATCGGGAATGCCCTGCTTCGTTTGCCAGAGCAGGACTTATCGGGAACACCCTGTTTGCGAGCACATAGTCCTCTACAATAATCATTCTAAAATAAAACACAAAATTGAAAAAAAACATAATTTTCATTTATTAAAAATATTTTCTGTGTTTTGTCAAATGAAGTGGTAACTATAGAAATAACTACTTTATGCTAGTACTTCACACAAACTACAAAAGATAATGCTGACACAGCTTAAAAATAATAAAAAAGGATAAAATTAGCATGTCTCATTCAATATAAATTAAGAATTAAAGAAAATAGGAACTTTAGCAGCATGATATTTGTTTGGTTTTACGAAACCTAGCATCACCATAACTTTTTTTGAATTATTGTAGTGAAGAGTTAGAGTAGGTTAGTGGGTTTAATCTCAATGTCTTGAAATTACAGCACTGGAATTGTGTAAATTACAGGAATAACATGGTGATAACATAAAATACAAAGCAGATTATTTTAATTTTGTACAGTTTCTGGCTGAAAGCAGTTCAATGATCTAGTCAAGTTTTCAAAGTATTTTCTAGTTTTCTCAAGACTTCGTTAATTTTTAAAATGAAAAAACATTGCCCAACTATGCTTAAACTATGGAGAATTCAATGTGTTTTCAAAATGCATTAGCACTAACCTCAGCAGGTTTATGTCTTCAGATTTCTTTCTAGTTGTAGCATTCTGAAGTGCTGGCCGGTGTACCATGGGACAAATTTAACAAAAGTTTTAAAAAATACAGTGCTTTTAGCAAATAATGTTGAAAACAAAGCTCTATATAAAATATCTATATGGACACTTATATTCCTCTAATGACTTCTATTATTTCTTATAACAGCCTTGCTTCAAATTGATCTCCATTTGATCTCCAATATTGCTTTAGCTTCAAATAGTTTGTTTTCTTTATACAGTTTACTACATGTCCCTTAGTCTTGCTATAATAATACAATAGTAAAAATGAATTTGTTTTCTTTAGATATATGCTTAACATTTTATTATGTGCCCAGAGGTGTTATAAATGAATTGCATGACTGAGTTCCTTCAAAATACTCTATGGCTGATACGCAGAACAAATAATGGGAATGGCATATGTGGGACCTCTTTGTAAAATTACTTAATTCATTCCAAATGGCAATTAAAGACACACCAATTTAGTATGTGTCAAGTGGAAATTGAGAGAGATTTTTGTTTTTGATCTAGGGAAAGCAACGAGCTAAAATTGAACTATTGATACCAAACCAGGAAAGATGTCCTAAGATAGCTTTGTTGATATTCTTGGAAGAATATATGTATGTATCTAATGATTTTAAATGTAGTATTTCTAATGTTATATTGAGCAACAAATTAGGATAACTCTTCAAAGCAGCCACTACTGTTACGCATTTTTTCCTATAGTATAGACCATGGAGGCGTTCTCAATTTATTTAATGTGTAGCATCTTTATTAGATGTTATTTATTTATTCCTGTTATTCCTGCAAGAAATTGCCACAAACTTAGGGACTTAAGACAATATAAATCTATCACCTTATAATTTTTGATATTAGAGGTCCAAAATGGGTCACAGTGAGCTAAAATCAAGGTGTCAACATGGCTGAGTTCTTTCTAGAGGTGCTATAAAAGACTGTGTTTCCTTGTCCTTTTCAGCTACTAGAGGCCACCTACATTCCTTGGCTCATAGCCCCCTTACTCTGTCATCAAAGCCAGAAGCAGCAAATTGAGTCCTTTTCTTACATCAAAACACTCTGATCTCCTCTATCTCCCTCTTCCACTTTTAAGGAACCTTGGAATACACTGGGCCAACCTGCATAATCCAGAGAAAACTCCCAATTTTTAGTTCAACTGATTAGCATATTTAAATTAATCTGAAACTTAGTTATCCTTTTCCCTATAAGAGAACACATTCACGGGTTCCAGGGATAGGATGTGAACATCTTTACAGGGTCATCATTTTCCCAACCATAGCACTAATAATGAGTGTTTGATAATAGACCCACTTGTCATATTACATTGTACCTCACGGAGGTGATCTGAACTAAACCGTTTGTTTGAAATTGATGGGCAAGGCATTGCTATGTACATGACAAGAAACAAGAAATAAACAGTTTTGTTTAATTACTATTTAATTAATTGCTATAAAGGTAATTTTATACCTTCTAAAAAGTATATTTTGATTATTAACTATTTTTCCATTGCTTACATTTCACCAGCCTCTTAAGATACTTTTAGAGAGTTTACATGCAGCCATCTTGAAATTTGCTGAGCAAATGGGAGAGTCTACATGATAATTAACCTGGATGATAGCCAAACTCATTAATTTAGGGACTAAATGCATTTTAAATCTAATTTTTCACAGAGAAGCCCACTGTAAATGGGCTAATTTGTATTTCCTGAATCTCCAGAATCAAAATTTATTTCATTTATTTATACAGTGAGAGACTAAATATAATAATTTTCAAATAAGAAAAATATATCCTCTTTACAGGAATCATGCAATGTGTTTAATCATGTTGCCGTTCAAACTTTGTGAAAAATATGGAGTACATTTGCTTTTAATTATAGTAAGGCAATAAATATTTCTTAAAACTTCATAGCAGATAGTTACTTTAGCAGACAAATTTATTAAAATATCATAATGAGTTGTTATAATCAGATATAAAATTTATTTGCATAAATTTGTTTAAATAGTGTTTGTTTCTAATTTCAACACATAGTATTAAGTTAAAGGTATTCTTATAACTAAAACAAATGTAGTTTTAGTCAACTCTTCAGGTGTAGTGGAAATAAGGAAACTAAAGTAAAATAAATAACAGTGTTAAATATTTAGCTTTATATTTTTTCCAAATATTTGTCCATACATATTTAATATTTATAGAATTAAAATGTACAACACAAAGATTTATGAAATGAGAAACTGACACATTGAAAATGATGTTAGGTGACATAAAACTGTTAGAAATAAACTGTTTTTAATATACAAAAAAATAAATTAACTTAAAAGTTGTTAAATAACATTTTTAGAAAGTTTGATTAGATGACAAAATGGATAGCACTTTTAGCCGGTAAACAGAACATACACACTATGTTAACATTCCAGAGAAAAATATTTAAAATTTTGGAGATTTAAACCTAAAGATATGTCACTAACTTCATGAAAGTAGACATCAATAGGTCATATTTCCAAGGCACTGTGAAATTATACTGGAAAATGTCAATTAGAGTGGAACTCAGAGATAGTATCTAACCACATACAATTTTTTAAAATTTTTATGGGTACATAACAGGTGTGTATATTTATGGAACACATGAGCTATTTTGATACGTGCATGCAATGTGTGGTAACCGCATGGAATATCCATTACCTCAAGCTTTTATCATTTTATTGTGTTAAAAACATTCGCTTTTTGTTATTTTTAAATGTGCAATAAATTATGGTCGACTCTAACCTTCCTGTTGTGCTATTAAATACTAGATCTCATTCATTCTATCTAACTACATTTTGATACTCATTAACCATCCTCATTTCCCCCCATAACCCACTACCCTTCCCAGCCTCTGGTAACCATCATTCTCTTCTCTATCTCCATGAGTTCAATTGATTTAATTTTTAGATCCCAGAAATAAGTGAGATCATGTGAAGTTTGTCTTCTGTGCCTGACTTCTTTCATTTAAAATAATGTCCTCCAATTCCATCCACGTTGTAGAAAATGACAGAATCTCATTCTTTTTTATGGCTAAGTAGTTTTCCGTTGTGTTTTTGCATCACATTGTCTTTACACATTCATTTGTTGATGGACACTTAGATTTCTTCTAAACCTTGTCTATTGTGAATAGTGCTGCAATAAACATGGGAGTGAAGATATCTTTTTATGTACTGATTTTCTTTCTTTTGGATATAAACCTAGCAGTAGTACCGTTGGATCATATGGTAGTCGTACTTTTAGTTTTTTGAGAAACTTTCATACTGTTTCCCATAGCGGTTGTACAAATTTACATTCCCACCAACAGTGTAAAAGGGGCTCCAGTTTTTTCCAATTCCTTGCCAACATGTGTTCTTAATTTTTTTTTTGGCCAAATTGTTGCTTTTTTTTTTTTTTTAAGATAAAAGCCACTTTAATGGGGTAAGGTAATATCTCATTGGAGTTTTGATTTGCATTTCTCTGATGATTAATGATGTTGAGCACTTTTTCATATACCTGTTTGCCATTTGTATGTGTTGTTTTGAGAAATGTCTATTTAAATCTTCTGCACATTTTTAATTGGATTATTAGATTTTTTTCCTATAGAATTGTTCGAGCTCCTTGTATATTCCAGTTATTAATCTCTTGTCAGACGGGCAGTATACAAGTATTTTCTCCCATTCTCTTAGTTATCTTTTCACTTCGTTGATTGTTTCCATTGCAGCAGAGGACAGTGGTCTCTTAAAGATGCAAAGTAGGTGAAAGACTTAGCTTACTGCCTGTACAGAGTTTTCAGGCTACAATGCAGTGAGGACGAACCCAGAGATTCCAGAAGTCTTCTGTAGTTGAAGAGATATAATTAAAAGTTTGAGTAGTTCAAGAAAAATATAATTTTCAGGTAATTTTTTAAAAAGTTTTAAGTAGTATATAGGTGACAGCCACACAGAGGGATTAATATGCAGATATGAGAGAGCTGCTCAGAGAGAGACAGAGATAAAAGTGAGCCAGCTTTCAAAATTTTAAGAGGGTTCTCAATTTTTCACTGAGTACTGATCAGGGAACATGTATGAGAAAACTACAGAAGGCTCAAGAAAAAAGCACCAGAACGGAACAGGTAGAAGAAACTCAAGAGCTCTTACACTGAGGGAATAATTCAGGTCTCCGACATGAAGAGTGGAAAAAACTCACAATTAATGGGGCATTGGACAATCAGGAAAGATCTTGTCTTGTTAGTGGGGAAAATCAGGCATAGACTAAAGTTACTGTGGTTGCCACTAACAATATTTACAATTTAGCTTTGAAAAGATCAGCTACTTCCAAGTACATTAACTATGTCCAAGAACAGACACACACACACACACACACACACACACACACACACAAAATCAACAAAATTCACAGAAATACAAAATATAAGGTGCTCATCATGGTACAATTCATAATTTCTGGTATCCAATTAAAAATTACCATACATGCCAAGAAGAAAAAAAAAAAAAGAGAGAAAAAAATTAATCAGTCAAAACTGACCCAGAAGTAGCAGATGTTAAATTAGTAGGTAAAGACATTCAAACAATTATAACTATTCTACCTGTGCAAAAAGCTGGAGAGAACACTACACATGTGAGGTAGATACATGGAATTTATAAAAAGGACCCAAAATGAACTTCTAGAAGTAAATAACACAATGACTGAGATTAAAAGTACTGAATGGGATAAATAATAGGAAAATATTAGTCAACCTAATGAAATACCAATAGACTGTTAAAAATGAAACACAGAGGGATAAATGTTTTAATCAAATTAACAGAGCATCGGTGAGTAGTGAGGTGATTTCCAGCGGCCTAACACACGGGTAATTTGGAACCCCAAAAGTGAATAAAAGGAATGTGACTAAAAATAGATTTGAAAATTTGTAGCTGAAACTATTCCAAGTTTGTTGAAACTATTAACCAACAAATCCAAAAACCTTAGCAACCCTATGCATAAGAAACTTTGTTGAAGAAAATTATATCAGAACAAATTATAGTGAAATTGCTTAAAACTGGTAAAAAATAGAGATGTAAAAGCTACCATAGAAAACAGACACTGTACACATAGGAACAATAATTGGAAGAACAACAGACTTGCATCAGATAAAATGCAAGCCAGAAGATAGTGGAGTAAACATCTGTATAGTACCGAAAGAAAATAGAAAACAAAACCAATGCCATCAACCTAAAATTTTAAGTCAATATTTGGAATGAATACATTTTAAAATAAAGACAAAATAAAAAAAAATTAGACTTAGAAAAGCTGAAAGAATTTCTCAGAAGTCGACTCACTGTATAAGTTAAAGAAACCTTTTCACACAGAAGGAAAATTACAAACAAATGTACAAAAATATCTACATTTTTACAAAGGAATTAAAAATACTGAAAAAGGTAATATTTGTAAATGTAAGATGTTGTTGTATTATGAACTAGGTTAAATAAGCATTGAAACTTTAAAGAAAATATATTAAAATATTTTGCTATTTTCAACACATAAGTAATATAAATGTATGAGAACAGTAGCACAAGGGCTGGGAATGAGAAAATAGAAGTCTATTTTTTTTTTCAGATTAGTTATCAGTACTCTTTCTTTTATTATTATTATACTTTAGGTTCTGGGATACATGTTCAGAACGTGCAGGTTGTTACATAGTTATACACGTACCATGGTGGTTTGCTGCTCCCATCAACTTATCATCTACATTAGGTATTTCTCCTAATGCCGTCCCCTCCCACAACCCCCTCATGCCCTGACAGGCCCTGTTATGTGATGTTTCCCTCCCTGTGTCCATGTGTTCTCATTGTTCCACTCCCACTTATGAGTGAGAACACAGGTATTTGGTTTTCTGTTCTTGTGTTAGTTGGCTGAGAATGATGGTTTCCTGCTTCATCCATGTCCCTGCAAATGACATGAACTTGGCCTTTTTAAGGCCTGCATAGTATCCCATGGTGTATATGTGTCACATTTTCCATATCCAGTCTATCATTGATGGACATTGAGGTTGGTTCCAAGTCTTCGCTATTGTGAATAGTGCCGCCATAAACATACGTGTGCATGTGTCTTTATAGCAAAATGATTTATAATCCTTTGGGTATATACCCCTTAATGGGATTTCTGGGTCAAATGATATTTCTGGTTCTAGATCCTTGAGGAGTCGCCACACTGTCTTCCACAATGGTTGGACTCATTAACACTCCCACCAACAGTGTAAAAGTGTTCCTATTTCTTCACATCCTCTCCAGCATCTGTTGTTTTCTGACTTTTTAATGATTGCCATTCTAACTGGCGTGAGATGGTATCTCATTGGGGTTGTGATTTGCATTTCTCTAATGACCAGTGATTATGAGCGTTTTTTCATATGTTTGTTGGCCACATGAATGTCTTCTTTTGAGAAGTGGCTGTTCATATCCTTCCCCCACGTTTTGATAGGGTTGTTTTTTTTTTTCTTGTAAATTTTTTTAAGTTCCTTGAAGATTCTGGATATTAACCCTTTGTCCGAATAATAGATTGCAAATTTTTTCTCCCATTCTGTAGGTTGCCTGTTCACTCTGATGATAGTTTCTTTTGCTGTGCAGAAGCTGTTTAGTTTAATTAGATACCTTTGTCAATTTTGGCTTTTGTTGCCATTGCTTTTGATGTTTTAGTCATGAAGTCTTCGGCCATGCCTATGTCCTGAATGGTATTGCTTAGGTTTTCTTCTAGGGTTTTAATGGTTTTAGGTCTTACATTTAAGTCTTTAGTCCATCTTGAGTTAATTTTTGTATAAGGTATAAGGAAGGGGTCCAGTTTTAGTTTTCTGCATATGGCTAGCCAGTTTTCCCAACACTGTTTATTAAATAGGGAATCCTTTCCCATTGCTTGTTTTTGTCAGGTTTGTCAAAGATCAGGGGCTTGTCGACATGTGGCAACAAAGCTGGAGGACTCTCACTACCTGACTTCAAACTATAGTACAAGACTACAGTAACCAAAACAAGATGGTACTGGTACCAACACAGACATATAGACCAATGGAACAGACCAGAAGCTTCAGAAAACTGTACTTTGTAATGTTCTTATACTATGAATGAAATAATATGACATTACTTAAAAAAAGACTGATAAGTTAAAATGTATGCTCCAAACTCTAAAGTACCCCTGATTTTATAAAATGAAATGGAGAGTGAATATGCTAACTACACTAATGTTGAAAATCAAACAGAGTTCATTTGATGAAGGTGGAAAAACAGTACATAATATGTCAAAGCTTATAAAACTGAAATTTATTGTAGCAAAATGATACAATATAGCAAAAAGCAGTTACATAAAAATATGCTTGTTGCCAAATGTTGTTTCACATCGAGCAGTCTGGAGATACCAAACAGAGACTTCAGTTGTCCTCCCTTTTCGGGATTATACCAGTTTAATTTTTTCTCTTAGATCAAGAACCAGTGACATATGAAGCAGAGCTCCTCAGAACCAGGGATCTCAACATGGAGTAATGGCTGGGGTTTCACATACACTGCTGGTCACATAAGCACATTATTGCTATGAGATCAAGCATGATGGAAGCCTATGGAGATCTCCTTGAAACCAGGTGCAAAGAATCAATCTTTCTGTTACCGATAATATGGACAAGCTGGCACAAAATGCTCCCAAACTTGTTTCAGACACAAAGTAGCAAAAACACTGTCAGTCAGTACATTTGTGCATGACAAGTGGTCAGTGCTATGGAGATACACTCCCACTTTAGCAAAATAACTCACACCAATGCCAGGCTTGTTGGAATGGACTGTCACATCACAACTTACCTTCCCTGACCCAAGGACAATGACTTTTTATGACAAAACAATCACTCCTATTTTGGCAGCAGTTTACCTCCCTTATATCGTGTGATCAATTAGGCAGTCAAAATGCACAGACAGATACCTAACTCTGCAATAACTGGTAATATGAATTTTAACACACGGTTTAAGTATACAATAGTACCAACACAAATTTCATGATATCAGTTTCTGAAATAATTTTACAAATTCTTTTGCTTCCCATATCTGTTATCTGCATGTGTCAGTATACATATGCCGTATAATTAAGAACCATAATCATTGTATTGTTAATTACATTCAAATCTGCTTTAGGCAAATTCTCTACTATATAAATAATGTCTTGAGAGAGTTTTATTTAATCTTCCAATACGTTTGATCACCAACATCAGTATTACCATTAGCTTTCCAGCTTTTGCACTTTTATTTTTACCTATGATTCCTGTATTATATCATATAACACTGCTATGTAGTATTCCAGTACATTGCTATAATATAAATCTGTCATTATAAAACCCTTATTTTGCTCCATGTAACAAAATTTACCTATTCCATATATATTGTTTCTCATAGGAATATATTTTAGTCGCCATGGCTTTATTAGTTCAGGATTACAAAGTTCTAAACACACAATCAAATTTCTTTTATCAGGTTACATGGCTTAATAGACACTGGTTCCCAGTGGGAAGGTTTCCATTTCAAGGCCTTTGTATCTCCCATAAGAATTACTCTAGTCTTATTAAAATCTTTTACAGTATCTACTAGTTTCCCTGTAGGTAAATGGTGGTTAAAATTCAGCTTATGGAATAAGAATTAGCCAAGAGAATCTCAATAGGTAAAATTATCCACTGAAAAACGTCCACAGATTGGGAGGCTCGTACATTTCCCATAGGTGGATACACAAGGTTTTTGTGAGAATTACCAGCCAGTTTTCCTAGGATACTTCAGATTTCTTTAGATTCACAATGTGTAATTTTCCAGGTCATTTCAGGTACGCTGTTGCCCCTACCTCTCCGTTTGATCAGTGTGTCTTATTTTATGATCTAACTGCAAAGCCCAGTTTTTTGGGGCCTTGTTATCATTCCTAGAAGCTTGCCATTCTTGTTCTTCCGCCTAGAATAAGATGTTTTCAGTGTCTTCTCAGTGCTAGGATGTGTTTCTTTTTTTTCACTGACAAATAAAACATGTATATATTCATGGTGTGAAACATGGTATTTGAAATAAACATTCATTATAGAATAGGTAAATCAACATAAGCATTGTCTTACATACTTATCATTTTTTGGTCAGGTAAGAACAATTAAATCCAATTAAATCTTCAAGATTTAATTTAAGTAACATTCAAAAAGTTATGTTGTACAATAGCTGTCTTGAACTTATTCCTCTTGTCTAAGTTAGATCATCATTTTTTGAACAACACCTCTCCAATATCCTCCCACACCCACCTTCCACCTCCTGGTAACCACCCTTCTACTCTCTGCCTCTATGACTTCAACATTTTTAGATTACTTATATAAATGAGATCATACAATATTTATCTTTCTGTGTTTGGCTTTTTTCACCTTGCACAATGTCTTCAGGTTTATCCTTGTTGTCATAGGCTTACTTTAGTACGTGTTTCCCCATTAGAAGAGAATTCTGTCCTAGCTAATACTACTACTAGCCCTAATCCAAATTCAGCGAATGGTGTCTTATTTCAAATGGGCTCATTTTGGTTGATCAACCAGACATAGTGCTGCCATTGAGAATTAACTGCTTTAAATTAGGAAAAATATATGGGACGCAAAATGGATGAGACACCAAGATCAAGACATATGGATAATAATTAGTACTCACTTCCAAATGGACTTTGGTTTGAGAATAGCATAGCCACTCACATCAAATTTCTGGCCTTTTAATTTCAGGAATGTAGACCTACCAAGTTTTACCTAATTCTTGTTTTTTGTAAGTGATTCTGGTGTATCAATTGCCTCTCCAACTCTTTCCAGCTTTCTACACACAATAATATCAAAACAGATAATTTTACACCTCATATTATGACAGGTGCATTATACAGCAAATAATTTTCTGCCATTGTACTCTAGTACCTTTCTTAAGCATTCACAATCAACATTAACACACAATGTAATTCCGATTGTTAATCAGTAGAGTCTTCTCTACATTTGACTCAGCAAATATTTCCAACACAGGTCCTTGGTATGAATTGAGAACAAAAATACATAGTCACATTAGAATATTTTCATATGAACATAGAAATTTCATTTGCTCATTCATTTTGACATAATAGAACACTCCTAAAAGTACGTTTGTTAGATTGGCCATTATTCAGCTCATTCTTTGTTCATCAAAATAAGAGTACCTTTCAGCAAACTTTCAGGTAAAAGAGATGCTACCAAAATACAGTATATACGTTTTTAAAAATTATATATTTCAACTTTTAGGAAGATTTATTTGTTCTTTCCATGTAGCATCCCCACATCCTATTAAAATAATTCTATTATCACTAAGGGGCTCATTAGCAATCCTACACAGTGGTCTATTATGTACTTCTGTGTCTAATAGTTCTTAAAGATATTATTCTACAATATGAAGCCATTTCACTCACACATTTGTAAATGTTTAAAATTCCACAAGAGGAGTAGTGTCAAATAATATTGGTCTTCATATCTCCCTTCTTTCTCCGTTACCACTTAAAAGTAATGAGGAGTGACATTAGAAAGATGGTGGAAAGAAGATCCTTTGGCATCACTCACTCCAGAAGTGTACAACTAGAAAGTATTTAAAGGTAAAAAAATCATCCTGCCTTCACCAGAACTCAGAGGAAAAGCAGAGAAACCTCCTGGGCTCACAGAAAAGAGAGAAGCTACAGTCAGTAGGAAGGATCATCATTTTAGCCTGCAACACCCCCTTTCACCATGCTAGCATAATGTCACTTACAAAGAATTCCCCTAAATCCATGGATTCTGAAGTTCAAAGTAAAAATTGGAGGTGGACGTATGACTTCCTTACTTGTCTGCAGTCTTGGTGGAAAACTCACTTTTGTCTTGTCTCATGGTAAGCATTGGGAGTGCCAGGAGAGCAAAAACCATCTGGAGTGAATTGGAAACAAAGTAGGGGCACTAAACATAGCGATTGATGTGCAGATTTTGACAGCTACACTACTTTCTTTCTTTCTTTTTTTTTATTATTATTATACTTTAAGTTCTAGGGTACATGTGCATAACGTGCAGGTTTGTTACATATGTATACTTGTGCCATGTTGCTGTGCTGCACCCATCAACTCGTCAGCACCCAACAACTCGTCATTTACATCAGGTATAACTCCCAATGCAATCCCTCCCCCCTCCCCCCTCCCCATGATAGGCCCCGGTGTGTGATGTCCCCCTTCCTGAGTCCAGGTGATCTCATTGTTCAATTCCCACCTATGAGTGAGAACATGCGGTGTTTGGTTTTCTGTTCTTGCGATAGTTTGCTAAGAATGATGGTTTCCAGCTGCATCCATGTCCCTACAAAGGACACAAACTCATCCTTTTTTATGGCTGCATAGTATTCCATGGTGTATATGTGCCACATTTTCTTAATCCAGTCTGTCACTGATGGACATTTGGGTTGATTCCAAGTCTTTGCTATTGTGAATAGTGCCGCAATGAACATACGTGTGCATGTGTCCTTATAGCAGCATGATTTATAATCCTTTGGGTATATACCCAGTAATGGGATGGCTGGGTCATATGGTACATCTAGTTCTAGATCCTTGAGGAATCGCCATACTGTTTTCCATAATGGTTGAACTAGTTTATAATCCCACCAACAGTGTAAAAGTGTTCCTATTTCTCCACATCCTCTCCAGCACCTGTTGTTTCCTGACTTTTTAATGATCGCCATTCTAACTGGTGTGAGATGGTATCTCATTGTGGTTTTGATTTGCATTTCTCTGATGGCCAGTGATGATGAGCATTTTTTTTTTTTTTCATGTGTCTGTTGGCTGTATGAATGTCTTCTTTTGAGAAATGTCTGTTCATATCCTTTGCCCACTTTTTGATGGGGTTGTTTGTTTTTTTCTTGTAAATTTGTTTGAGTTCTTTGTAGGTTCTGGATATTAGCCCTTTGTCAGATGAGTAGATTGCAAAAATTTTCTCCCATTCTGTAGGTTGCCTGTTCACTCTGATGGTAGTTTCTTTTGCTGTGCAGAAGCTTTTTAGTTTAATTAGATCCCATTTGTCAATTTTGGCTTTTGCTGCTGTTGCTTTTGCTGTTTTAGACATGAAGTCTTTGCCCAGGCCTATGTCCTGAATGGTACTACCTAGGTTTTCTTCTAGGGTTTTTATGGTATTAGGTCTAACATTTAAGTCTCTAATCCATCTTGAATTAATTTTCGTATAAGGAGTAAGGAAAGGATCCAGTTTCAGCTTTCTACTTATGGCTAGCCAATTTTCCCAGCACCATTTATTACATAGGGAATCCTTTCCCCATTTCTTGTTTCTCTCAGGTTTGTCAAAGATCAGATGGCTGTAGATGTGTGGTATTATTTCTGAGGACTCTGTTCTGTTCCATTGGTCTATATCTCTGTTTTGGTACCAGTACCATGCTGTTTTGGTTACTGTAGCCTTGTAGTATAG
The DNA here is from genome assembly GCF_049350105.2 of Macaca mulatta. Lineage (NCBI taxonomy): Eukaryota > Metazoa > Chordata > Mammalia > Primates > Cercopithecidae > Macaca > Macaca mulatta. The sequence goes on along the minus strand of NC_133410.1, from coordinate 28,369,101 downwards.
TTTGAAGTCAGGTGACACTACTTTCAACCAGCAGGGAAGCCAGGCTGGGAAAACGGGCCAGCACCAAAGCACTGAAGGGGTCACAGTCCATTGGAAGTCTGGAATCCTGTTTGGTCTGGATATCCCACAAAGTGCAGGCACTTGCATAAAGCTGTCTGCTAACCTGGAAACAACTAAAAGGCTGCTGATTAAGTTACAGTGCTTGCTTAGTTCTTCCCCTGACCCAGAAACCACAAGTATATGCTTAAGCTTCAATGCAGCACTTAAGTTCTGGTGGTTACATAAGTTCTCCCCAGACAAAGATATAAATGCAGGACAGAGAGTTGATTTTCGTTCAGTGTTTTAGTTATGGTACTTAGTCTAAGTACCCCAGAATATGAAGCAACATCAGGCCAGATATTAAGTTCTTATATTAAGTAGAAAAGGTCTAACACCACCAAAGAACACCCGAGAAAGCTGGAAATTGTTCATCATCTGGTCAAAAACACAGTCTTCAAAGTAAAAATAGAAAGACTGTGAAAATTTAGGGACATACGACACCAACAAAGCTCCACTAATGAATGTAGAAGAATTGAAGATCTATGAAGTATCTGAAAAAAATAATTTAGAATAATTCTCTTAAAAAAGTTCAAAAAACCACACAAAAATATATATCAAATAAAAAGAAAAAATGAAAGAGAGAAAGAAAGGAAGGAAGAGAAGGAAGGAAAGAAAAGGAAGGAAGGAAAGAAGGAAGGAGGGAAGGAAGGAAAAGAAAGATCTCAACAGAGGTTGTTTTAGAATATCTATGAACATATAGTTTCTCTTACACATAATGGCGAAAAATTGAACATTTCACCCCTAAAAACAGGAATAGGACCAGATGTCTGCTTTCACTGTTTTTATTTAACATTTCAGAAGTTCTAGCCAGCGTAATCAGGAAAGGAAAGAGGAAAGCTATTCAATGTGCAAAGATGTAACTGCTTCCTTCCTGAAATTATTTACCACCGACTCTACAAGCCTGGCTATTTCTTTTCATTTTGGCCTCAGCTAAAACATTACAGAGTCAGAAAGACCTTATAATCAAATATAAACTATTCCTCTGATACTCTCTATCTCCTCAGCTGCTTTATTTTCACAATAGTGCTTGTTGTTTCATGATATATCTGACTATAATTGTAAACTTTGGAGAGTAGAGATCCATTTGCCTTTTCAGTATTGTATCCTAGACTCACATGATAGGTGATCAATATATTTATTTATTGAGGAAAAAAAATAGGATACAATTTAATGAAAGAAGGGATAAAATTAATGCAAATGTGTAAGACTAAAAGGAATATACACAAACTCTACAACTAAAAAAAATACGCATTAGTGTTATTCTTTTCTGGTTCTTTTAATTTTGATCAAAGGTGTTTTATTTTAATGTTTCTATCTACTTCAGTAGTTATGTCATAAATTTTGCTCTATAATTTTAGAAACTCTTTTTAGGGCTATGTTATAAATTTGAATATTAAAGAATAATACTTTCTCTGTTTGAAAATAACCTAATTGATACAAATCAATTCATTTGTTTTTCATAAGCTCCTTTTAAACAAATTCAATTTTCTTATGGAATAAATGATTTTTGCAAGCTATTTTAATAAATCGGTACACGTCAGAACTTTGATGAAAATATATTTTCATTGCTGGCTATCTTAAACTTAAGAAAAACATATTAAGAAAAGTTCAACCATTTGAGTTCACCATTATGACCATCATCAATTTAAAAAATACAATAGGACAGATTTTTACATTAAGATATTTAGTTATATATATTTACTTAAATTTAAGTTAAATACTGTCAGATTATTAGAATTCTGTATTTTGTTTGGCAGTTTATCTGCCCCATAATTGTCAACTTTCATTTTATATTTATTAGCATTATTAACACTGAACTAACAACTTTTTGAAGTCATTTATTGTCTATGAACAATTTGCTTGGAATTGAGAAACAAATTGGTCCAATTTCTTATAATTTTGTGAAAGGTAGATGACTCAGCTGTGAGTAAGTTTTTATGAGCTTTCTTAAAGGCTAACATGCACAGACTCTGAGACACATAGGACTGCTATCTAGAGGTTTTCTTTTCTAAATGTTTGTAATTTTAGGTTACCTTTCTGAGCTTTGTAAAGTTCTGATATGGCTTGGCTGTGTCCCCATCCACATCTCATCTTGAATGGTAGGTCTTATAATCCCCACATGCTCTGGGAGGGACTCAGTGGGAGGTAATTGAATAATAGGGGCAGGTTTTTCCCATGCTGTTCTTATGGTAGTGAATAAATCTCATGGGATCTGATGATATTATAAAGGGCAGTTTCCCTGAACAATTCTCTTGTCTGCCACCATGTAAGACATGCCTTTGCTCCTCCTTTGCTTTCTGCCGTGATTGTGAAGCCTCCCCAGCCACGTGGAACTGTGAGTCCATTAGACCTCTTTTTCTTTATAAATTATCCAGTCTCAAGTATTCTTAATAGCAGTGTAAAAATGGACTAATATGAGGACTGAAAGAGTTAATTTTCTACACAGAAGAAATCAGCATTTACAAGCTTATGTCTGTCTCATTGTACATTTTTTTTTTTTTTTTTTTTTGAGGCCAAGTCTCGCTCTGTGGCCCAGGCTGGAGTGTAGTGGCCATATCTCGGCTCACTGCAATGTCTGCCTCCCAGGTTCAAGTGATTCTCCTGCCTCAGCCTCCCAAGTAGCTGGGATTACAGGCACCTGCCACCATGCCCAGGTAATTTTTGTATTTTTAGTAGAGACAGGGTTTCACTATGTTGGTCAGACTGGTCTCGAACTCCTGACCTCAGGTGATCCTCCCACCTCAGCCTCCTAAAGTGCTGGGATTACAGGTGTGAGCCACAGCGCCCGGCACATTGTACATATTTTTATAGTTCATTAAACAGTTAATATTTCTAGAATTGACATAGGTTACATATTATTATAATTACTATTAAAACATCACATTGTAGATATACATGACACTTCAAAAACATACATAAAAATGAGAATGTTGTCATTCCCTGCTAAGTAATGAGATGAGAAAATCTAGTACAATAATTCTCATTTAATTTGTGAGGAAAATAAATTCTAATGTTTCTGAGTTAAGAGCTCTTGTCTCTAATATCCCTAAATCCATCCCTTAGCATATAGTATTCATTCAAGTAGTGTGCATTGAGATATAGAGAGCTCCTCTAGGGCAAAGTTTTAAATGTTTGCTTTTGGAGTCAGAAACTCAGGGATTCCTGAGTTTTTGTTTTCTTGATTATAAAATGAAAAAAAAAATAAATTAATTAAACACAGTATGAGATGTTGTGAGGATACTGCCTATGACATGCTTACCGCAGGACCCGAAGCTGAATTTAATAACAGTGAGTGAGTGGAAGGAACTTCCAGAAGGACACACAATTGTGTAGAAAAAAATCCAGGAGACAAAAGTAATTCTATATATGGCTTTCCCATCTTCCTTAGCTGTTGTTTTTGGTGGTGGCGTTTCATACACCATGGATTGCTTCCAATATAAATAGAACAAACGCATAACCATGAGTAGAATCGAACACAATTTTTGTTTACTGTTTAATTAGGGCTGTTTCCAGTGGGAAAGAGCAAACAGTTTTATTCTTTACTCTGTTCATATCTACACCAACCCCAGAGGTTATTGGTAAAAAGTTTATGAGATGTACTGAAACTACGAACTAGAATAGGTCATAGCAAGAATTGCTTGTACAGCCTATACGAGCTTGAGGCTTAGGACATGACAATTTTCACAGACATGGCTGGAACAAAGGTAAAATAATAATGAGTGAAAAAGTTAACAGGCTTCAGTTATTGACTGAAACTCTTTTTTCTTTTTTCTTTTTTTTTTCTGTTTTTGGAAAATGACATGAGTGTCTGGTTTCTATGGTGCTTATAAAGTTGATTTCAGCAATTCCAAAAGGTGATATTGGAGTTAGTGAAAAATAATTCAGACTGGATAAATGTCCTTGTACTTGAATATCCAGTTACCATAGCACAACATTCCACTAAAAGGTGCTTTTCATGTTAAACTTAAATTATAATATTGCTTCTTCTGTTATTTCCTTAGTTCCTATCACTGTCACATTCAGAAAAACAATAAGATTCCGGCCGTGTTGAGACCTAGAGCAGTGAAGTGCGTAAAAATGAGACTCATTTGTTGGAAAGAAAACTTTACATCATAATTCAGAGGTACAGAACTATAAATAATTTAGAAATTTAGACTAAAAAACTCATTTCAACTTTAATGTGTATGTTTACAATGTTAGAAACAGTTACAGTTAAAAACTGTATAAACGTTAGTTACAATGCTATGTACACTTTATATAAATTAAACACAATGTATATGCTATATATATAATATATACATATATGCCAAATTTCTAGGTAAAGCACGTATAAAATAACTTAAAGTATTTATGTAAATGGTAAATTTTATTTCCCATTAAATAGGTTTATTTGCAAGCATATGAGATATTGTGCAAAAGTATTTTTAGTTTTTTTGGTAAATTCTCATCTAAGATTAAAAAAGAATTCTAAACTACAGGTCAGGATATTTGAAATCAAGAACAAATTCAATCATATTTTGGCCTCTTAAAAGTGAATTCTTTAATAGGCCTTTCTTTCAATGGATGTTAGTCCTTGTGTCATTTTAATTTTCACACCAATTTTTGTTATTGTTTTTTGAAATTTTGTTCATAGAAACACTTTTTTTTTTTTTTTTTTTTTTTTGAGATGGAGTCTCGTTCTGTCGCCCAGGCTGGAGTGCAGTGGCGTGATCTCGCCTCACTGCAAGCTCCGCCTCCCGGGTTAACACCATTCTCCTGCCTCAGCCTCCCCAGTAGCTGGGACTACAGGCGCCTGCCACCATGCCAGGCTAATTTTTTGTACTTTTAGTAGAGACGGGGTTTCACGTGTTAGCCAGGATGGTCTCTATCTCCTGACCTCGTGATCCGCCCGTCTCAGCCTCCCACAGTGCTAGGATTACAGGGGTGAGCCACCGCGCCCGGCCGAAACACTTTAACAACCTATTTGCAAATTGTAAGCACCACCAGTAGAGTAAGTTCTGTTCATGAGAATTGAAATCATACTTTGAAATTAAGATGTAAAGAACAGAATTTAATATATTACTACGTAAGAGTTTGCATTTGTAAGAAACACTGGGTTTATTCTGGAATTGAATTGAACTTTCAGATCCAAGAAGTTGGCTTAAGGAAGAGCAACATTAGGTCAAACTCTAGTTTCAGTGCAGTAAACTAATAATTTTTACAAAATGAGTATTTTTACATTTCCATATTCAGCTTTGAAATGTAAAACATCTTCTCTTCTAAAGCAGAAATTGCAGACTCAAGAACTCTAATAAATATTTACAAACAGCAACCAGAATTCATTTTATAGGCTAGTTACTTCACCTTAGAGAAATGGGTGATAGAGGATATTTTTGCTAACTTGGCACCCAGATGTGCTACTTATCCTGGCAATACACCTTATTGTTCACCTACAGCTACATTTTTAGATAGAAGTGGGAAGTTTCAAAGGAGAGTGAAAAAGAAGAGTACTACACAATATCTATTTATGTTAAGGCCCCTTAACAGTTCAGCTTCTATAGTTAAAAATCTGAACGTCAGAAACTGGAGAATTCATTTTTTAAAGCAGGACTTGGTAAGATTTTAGGCAAAGGTTAATGTCCGGAAGGTTATTAATGTCCAAAGGTTAATGGAACTGCCCCAGAGAAGCTTGTGTGAGCAGTAGTGCAAGCAGAGATACTTCGGGACCCAGTTGACTGAGGCAGGAAGTGGTTTGGAGGCAGTTGTGTTATTCTTGTATGAGAGCTCTGGTGCCAAGATAATGTAAATATTTGGGAAAACTCAGAGACAGTATTATCAAAGCAAAAATTGGACTTTCTCAAACAGTTGAGGAAGACTTTATTCAATACTGTTACAATGGGGGAGAGAGAGATCAGAACTAAATTTGCACTCAACTATACTGAAGCAATGATTGGAAAGATTCTTAAGTGCTGAAGTGAGAGGGAACACAGGTTATCTGTGTTTGCTAATTTACGTCACTCAAAGATAAAGCAAAGCGTTTCATATTTTTTGTGATAAAAGTACTTTTACGACCTGAAGCAAGAAACCCACCAGAGTTAGGCTCTTACCTTGTCCTATAAACTGAAAGAAAGGCATGCTATCTGATACTTTGATACTTATGTTTCAAAGATGGCTCTCAGGTCCTTGAGGAAGACATCCCTGCGCTATAAAACTGGAAGGAGGTTTTTAAAAAGATTTACATTTCAGATGGGGTAGAAGAACAACTCATAATTATAAATTTTCTAAAATAAATCTTCTAAGAAAATGGAGGTCAGGGCCTAGAGATAGGAAGAAGGCCCTCCAAAGTTTAGGCCTCCTAAGAGGAACATTAAGTCCACCTTGGCAGCATCATTGGTGTGGACTACGTTGCAATAACAGCAGAGAGGGCTATGGCTCTGCTGGTAGCTTCATTGGCAGTGTTCACTCACAATTAGAGACTAGATCATGAGAAAAGCAAGAGTGTGGATGTCCTGTAGGACCTCACTGAGCTGAAAGACCAGGTATAGGCATGTGGTGAAGCAATGTGTAGGTACTTCTAGGAATAAGAGGGGTTATTTAAAGGACAATGAATTACCAGTAATAAATCCTGGAGAGGTCCATAGTGGAAACTGTGGACTACTAGATGGGGGAGGGAGTGAGGGGGACATGGACTGGAAAACTATCTATTGAGTACTATGCTCATTAACTGGGCGATGAGATCAGTATACTAAACCTCATCATCATGCAATATACCCATGTAACAAACCTGTACGTGTACCCTTAGATCTAATATAAAACTTGATGTTATGAATATAAACAAACAAATAATAAATTTAAAGAACAGGAAATTACTTCATGGTTGTGGGATAGAGAGACCTAGAATACAAATTACACTCTTATTTTCTTTTACTTAATGCTAATTGAGCTATTCTCAGCAGTCACTTTGTGCTTTTAAAGTCCTGAGTTAAATAGCACCTCCAGCTACTATTACATAATTCTCTCTTAGACAGATATTACGTGTTTCCACCTGTTAAGATACTGGTACCGGTATGAGCAAAATGAGATAACTAACCTTTCTCCATCATTTAAAGAATTGTTTTAGTTTTCGTTTGCTTTTTTTCAGAGTACAACATAACTTAGAAAAGAATGTTTTCTTTTTGCTAGAGAAGCAAGAACCAGATCAGAACCAAGGGAAAACTGTTCATTATTGAGCAGAGAAATAAGCTTTCCTTTGCAGAAATGTTTAAGAATTGAACAATCTTAAACAGGTTTCTTTTTCACTGTGAATTCTCTGCATATTTAACATGCTCTTTCAATCTTCAAAGAGTTTTAAAATGCAAAGTTTCTTAACTTATTTGACCACAACATTTGTTGTTCTTAAAGTGAGGTAATATACTGTAGAACCAGATGTATATGACTCAAAGTTAGGAAAACAATGCAGTTCAAATTTCTTAACATCATTCCATAGAAAGAAACTTCTAGTATACTGTAAGTGGTGAAATGGGTGCAGTAAACATCTTACAAATGGATAATGTGAGCATAGGACCACCAGCAGGTAACTCCCCCTTCCTCCCCCTGTGATGAAGAAGCAAGTCTACAGCACAAAAGGAAGAAGCTCATTTTCAGAAAATGAAAGCAAGAATCAGTGTGAAAAAAGACTCAATGATAGGCAAGTCCTTATTTATCAACTGTTTTGATTTTCTGTTTTGGAATATTAAGTTGTTCTACATATTGCTGATTCATATTTTTGCATCAAGAAAATGCTAATCTTTTCTTCCTCAACTGATTAATTAACTTTGCTATTGCATGTTTTTCTCACTTCCATCTTATTGTTTCCATTTCTCAATTTGAATTAACTTTGAATAGTTACAAGCAAATTCAGTTATTTTCCCTTAAAATGTTAATGAGAATGTCTATTGTCAGTGTACATGCTAAGAATTTAGGATTATCTAATAAATTTATTTAATAAAATAAATTCTATACTTCATTGATACTAAGATGAACATTTTCACATGTTATGTTTAAAACTGAGATGTGTCTTATAATTCATGGCATTGTACATTTACTTTGGTCTGATGATAAAGACATATTTGTGTTTGTGAATATATGAACATCAAAAGCGTCTGTACCCAAATATTCAAATTAAGTCTCAAAGGCTTAGAAAAAAAATCTTAGAGATCATAGTGGAGTTGTATTAACATGCAGGAACTGATGACTGTGGGGAAGTAATGAATCAGAAATATTTAGCAACATATTAGAGTTAAAAGACTACTAGATTTACATTAAGGCAAAGCTAGCTTGAAAACATATGTCAGTGACTTTCAGCATTGTTAAACGGAAAACTCTAGCAGAATTAAATTTGGAAAGACTTTAAGTGAGCAAAGAACAATTCGCAAAATCAGAAAGTCTACTGAGCCAGAGTAGACTCAGAGACTCCAGGGCAGCCATGGTGGAAGAAGATTTATGGACAGAAAAAGGAAAATGATATACAGAAAATGGAAGTGAGATACTGGATTTGTTACAGGTTGGTGTTTGCCTTATTTGAACATGGTTTGAACAGTTGGCCACCTTTGATTGATTGAAGCTTGGTGATTGGCACAAAGGTAGGCTACAGTGTGTTTACAACTCCATTTAGGTTATAGTTCACTATGTTCATGGAAACCTTTAGGCTGAATTTAAACTACGTAAGAAGGCAGTTTTAAGTTAAATTTGATTTAACAATTCCCCACTTTTGGTCATTCTCTCAATTTAGAGAGATTGTGCAAAACTTTAGTCATTGATGTCACCATCATCATGGTAAATGTATTTATTTGGACTTGAAACCCACTGGGAAATAGAACAGTGGGTTCTATAAGGTGGGAAAAAGATTTTTTTTTTCTTTTTTTGTAAAGGTTAGGGTAGAGGGTAACTTCTTATGCTGGAATGCCCTGTTTAAAGGAGAAAAACAAAAGCTAGTCTGTTTTAAGACCTATGTGTTTCCTTGAAGTCTTAGTTTGATTATGTCACATTTAGCACAAGTTGACTCTTTTGGTTTGATCTGCTCTTTTGGGGCACAGTGCATGAGGTCTGTTCAAAACAAGCGCCTTCCATAATTTGTTTAAAACTTCCCCCTTTTGGTCAGGTTGTCACTTAAGTGAGAGTGTGACCAAAACGTAAGGCCTTAGTGCCATTCTCAGTTACTATTCTTTTGGGTTTCCAGTCTCAGCATGTCATTCATAGGCTATGGTGCCCTCATGGTCATACATTTATTTCAGCTCTTGTCATTACAGTTGAAGAGAGGCCCTATTTGACATTCTAGAATGGCTGCCTGCAAGCATTTTAAACTTTTGAGAGAATACACACACCAGGGAGACTACTATTATGACTATCAGGAGGATAATATCAAAAGTTTAGAGTATGATTTTTAGCCAGGGTCCTGATAAACCAACCAACTAAAATCAAATCGATTAAAGAATGAGCTAGATTAAGTCTACCACTTTAAGTCTCAGCATTAATCCTCTGCAACTGAATATCTATAATACCCATTGTGATTTATTTCTCCCTGGGCAACAAGAAGTGTCAGCCGCCGCACAGATACTTCTCTGTTTAGCCAGTGAGCAATCTAGGGCAATATTATTTAGCAAAACTCTCACAAGAAAATTTAAAGTCTGTTTTGTAACCATAGCCTCTACAGTAGAATTTGCTGTAGACCCTATTATGAGGGATAAATTTCCAATTATTGCCTCATTTACTTCAAACCATGGGAAAAGAGGACCTAACAAATGATGCCCTTCTAGAATAGTGAAGACATCCTAGCAATTTTCTCTTTAACTTATGATGTAGGTTAAGGGGAGTGAACCAATGTTTTGTTTCCGACTGATTATGAGGAAACATATGTACCATTAAAATTTTTCACCTACATTGAGCCTTGTTACACAATGGGTATAACAACTGTGGGAGACCCTTCTGAGTTGTAAGATTATGAATCCAAATTTCAAGGTCCCAGAGTTTTGTAGCAATGTGGATGGTGATGGCAGTCTTTCTCTGATGTTCTCAGAAGATCCAATCTTTGGGTTCTAGATTGTGAAGGGGTTGATTTTCCTCAGTCAGTGGACCATGAAAAGCTTTCCTTACCTGGTGAAAATACACTTTGGTATTGATGTTACAATAGCCCTCTTACATGGGGAATCTTTTATACAACCAGAAAACCTGCACTGAAAATTATAATTGAATAAAATCTCTCTATAATTGTCTGAATGGTTCATCAGATAGCAGAATATACCTGAAGTTTTATTGTCTTCCCCCAAATATGGTTTTGACAAACTATTGGTCATAAAATATTTTAGCAAATTCAAATAATAGTTTATTGTTCATAAACTATTTTAGCAATTGAGAAGTCATGAAACACACACACACACATACACACACACACACACACACACACACACACATATATATATTTAATTTGGTACATTTTATATGTTTCATCAGTTACGGAACGCAGAACTTTTAATACAAAAGCTTTAAGGACTCAGGAAGGACAAGGCAGCCATGTTGATTCTCCATTAGTTCATGCTTAGCATTGGATGTATGTCCTCTTGAATACCAGTTGTCTCTCCAATTTAGGTGCATAGCACTGATAAATAATAAGTTATTACAGGCAATTTGACTTAGATGATGGAGTTCATTCAGTATGTATATCTAAACAATTGCAACACTGGCTGATTTTTTTATTAAAGTTCCAAAAATTCTTACTCAGTTCAAATGATAGGATTCTAAAGTTGTCAGAAACCTGTATTTAATAATTTTTCTTAGGGTCGTTTCCATCCTTGTATGAACCTTCTAAAAAACACCATATTCTAGAATTTTGTGTGCTTGTGAAATTTTTAGAGACTGCGTCAGACTTAAGCAATTAACTGTAGAAATAACTTTAAATAGTCACAGTTAAAGACACAATTGACAAACAATGTGATTATTTCTGTGGTGTATGATAACATAATATAATAACCATGATTATGTTTGATATCAAGTATTCACACATTTAGAATTTTAGAAATCCCCTACAATTTTGGAACATATATTAGTAACATTCATTAAACTATAATCTGAAGAAGGTTTTTTCTTACTTAATAATGCTTCCCATGTCATTTAACATGTCAAATAATCCTGTTCAACTCTATCTCTTTCAGTTGCTTCAGGGGCCCTCTGTAGTGTTTTAAACATTTAACATACTTGACAGGCTTCCCAAAATCAAATTTCAGCTTCAAAACTAAGTCAATGATAGAGGTCAAAAAGGACTTAATTTTGAAGCTGAAATTTGATTTTGGGAAGCCTGTCAAATACATGAAAGGTTTAAAACACTTGACCAAAATAGAATCACAGGTCACCATAAAATGGTACTCATAGATTTAACCAAAGTGATAATTAAAAGATTTTACAAAACAAAAACCTGTACTCTTTGATAAAAGAAATTCAGATATCTAAAAAACTCAAAAGCTCTAAGACAGTATGAGACAGAATCTGTCTCTTTTTCTTTCCTCTCTTTTTTTTCCTTTATGTGGTTTATTCAAAAAATGAACAAAAATATTTTACTGTGTCTTATTAATACTACACAAAAGTTTCATTCAAAAGAGAAAGCCTACTTTTACTTTTGTATTAGTGTATTATCAATACTAAAACTAATTTTAATAAAACCTCATAAATTTATCAAATTTATCATCTTTTAACTACACAAGATTTCTCTAAAGTTACTTTGCATTTTTCCCCAACTTTTATATTCATCTTGTTTCATCTATTTTTTCCTTCTCCAACTTGAAACCTTAAAGTAACTTTAAACCTGACAAATTTTTAACACACATTTTTATGGATTTATAAATTTTCTCATCAAACCCATACATTGCTTTTGTTTATACACTCAATCCAAAAGTGCTTCTCTCATGCCTCACAGTTTTTAACTCTTAGTAGCCCTAATTTCTAGTAAAAAGCATAGAAAGTAATTTTGAAATGTTTTCTTATAGTATTTCTAGATAAAATTATTTTATATTTTAGAAAACTAGTACTTTAAATTATTATTTATTAGCAGATCCACATATATTTAGCTTTTGTATACCATATAAAAATAACATGTCAAGATATGTAGACTTAAACATAAGTTTAATATTTCAGTATCTTAACTTACAGATGACTCAGGCATTTTATCATTATTACTTAATTTAACATAACATAAATAAATTACTGAAAATAATTTTGAAATTATGACACAAGTATCCTCCCTAATGACTGTCCCCAGTCATTCTAGGTCCCAAGTAGCCACGTAACACCCAGGAGGACTATGAAGTTAAAGGCCTGTCTTAATCCTTTAGTACAGAAGGTAGAGCTGTGAGGACTATACTGGGAGGATACTTACCAAGCGCTCCCAAAATAGCCAGGAGGCAAAACAGGGAAAGCGAGAATGAAGTATTGAGCTTGATTCTGGCTTGTAGCTGCTGTTCTAGACACCAAGAACATGTCTCCAGACCTCACTATGGCTGCCTATCCAGACCCCTGAATCCACAGACTCTAAACCAAAGACATAAGCTTAGTCAAATAAAGCAAGTATCTAATTATATTTAACTGATTATTTTGAAGCCATTTCTATTTTACACTCTAAAAACTAGCTTCATTTCCCAAATATTACCATATGAATATAACACATATAGATATACAAACACACAGAAGATCTTATAGCTTCCATAAAGGATTTTCATTTGCTGGCTTTTACATAGTTTTTCTTTTCCCCATTTTGTCTATCAATCTTTCAATTACCTATTTCATTGCCCTAAGCAATTGTTAACTAGGCAATCAATTTGCATTTTTCCAAAGAGACAACTCTTAGGTGAAACAAACATAATTATACTTTATAAACACAGTGGTAAAATATTAGGATTGAATATTATGTCATCATTTGCTCAAACCAAGAGGGGAAAAAACCACTCAAATAAAAGTTCACTTAAGAAAACATAGCCAGAAAAGTACCTTAAACAAAGTAATTACTTATTATGTAAATTTAAAAGAATGGTAACAGTTTCCAAATTACATAGGCAGACATCCTTATCAATGGAGATTTTGTTTATAGATGAAAATTTCTTTCACAATAGAGTTTCAAGATAGCCAATTAAATACCAGTTTAATAGGGTGTTCTTTTAAAGTTAGCTACTGTTTTTAAGCTAAAATTACTGAGTTCAGAACGGAGTCCATTAAGAAATAGGGACAAGAAAGCATTTTCTATGCTCGGACTCACCATGGATATATCTGAAAAAGAAGCAAACCTATTTCTCATTTTCATTCAGTTCTGCTCTAGGTTTACTTATTTATTTTCTTCTGCCAGCTTTATGTTTAGTTCATTTTTATTTTTCTTTTTTATATAGGTGTGATGTTAGATCATTAATTTGAGATGTTTCTAACTTTCTTCTCTAGTGTTAGGATAATTGGATAGCCACATGTATAAGAATAAAACTAGACTCACCCTTTACCATATACAAAAATTAACTCATGGCAACTTAAAATTTAAACTTAAGACCTCAGACTATAAAAATCCTAGAAGAAAAACTAGGAAACGTCATTCTGGACATCAGCCTTAGAAAATAATTTATGAAAAAGTCCTCAAAAGCAATGGCAACAGAAGCAAAAATTGACAAGTGGGACCTAATGAAACTATAAACCTTCTGCATGGCAAAAGAAACTATCGACAGAATCAAGAGACAACTTACAAAATGGGAGAAAATATTTACAGACTGTGCATCCAACAAAATTCTAATATCTGGAATCTGTAAGGAATTTAAACAATTCAACAATCAAAAATAAAATAACCTCATTAAAAAGTGAGCAAAATACAAGAACAGATACTTCTCAAAGAAGATACACAACTGGCCAACAAACATACGAAAACATGCTCAACATCAGTAATCATTAGAGAAATGAAAATCAAAATCACAATGAGATACCATCTCATACCAGTCACAATGGCTATCATTAAAAATAAAAAATAAAAATAAAATAACAGACACTTGTGAAGTTGCAGAGATAGGGAGGCACTTAGACACTGATGGTTGGAATGTAAATGAATTCAGCCACTGTGGAAAGCAGTTGTCAGATTTCTCAAATAATTTAAAATAGAACTACTATATGACCCAGAAATCCCAGTACTAGGTATTTTCAAAAATAAATTGCTCTACCAAAAAACAGATTCACTCATGTGTTCGTTGCAGCACTGTTCACAATAATAGAAACATGTAATCAACCTAGGTGCCCAAGAATGGTGGACTGAAGAAATAAAATGTGGTGCATATACAACATGGAATACTATGCAGCCATAAAAAAGAACAAAATTATGTTCTTTGAAGCAGCAAGGATGCAGCTAGAGGCCATTATCCTAAGTGAATTCATGCAGGAATAGAAAACCAAAAACTGCATGTTCTCACTTATAAGTGGGCACTAAACATTGGTTACTCATGGACATAAAGATGACAACAGTAGACACTAAGCACTACTAATGGAAGGAGGAGGAGAGGTAGTAATAGGTTGAAGAACTAACTGTTGGGTACTATGCTCACCACTTGGGTGATGGAATCAAATATAGCCCAAACCTCAGCATCATTCAACAAACAAATATAACAAGCCTGCACATGTAAACCCTTAATCTAAAATAAATGTTGAAATTATTTAAAAAATCAAAAAATTAAAAAAATTAAATATTGATAGCATTTTACAGTATAGCTCTCCATATATTGCTGTGGAGATTGCCATTTTAATCACCAATTTGGAGTTCAATTTATTAATATCTATATTAGTTTTTTGTGACTGAATGAATTACCGCAAAATTGATGACTTAAGATTACAGAAATTTATCATCCCATAGTTCTCGGGGCAAGAAATCCAAAATTAATATCACTGAGCAAAAATCAAAATAGGGGAAGATTATATCCCCTCCAGAGGCTCCACAAGGGAGAATCCATGTCTTACGTCTTCCAGCTTCTAGTGGTTGCCAGCAATCTTTGGCCGTGGGTGCATCACTGAAGTCTTCAAGCTAACATCTTCAAATTTCTGTTCCATCTTTACATCTTCTCTTTGTGTTTATTCTGCCTCCTTCTTCTAATGATATGCTTGATTGCATTTAAGACTCACTCCAACATTTTAGGATAAGCTTCCCATCTCAATTGTTTAACTTAATGGAATCTGCATAAACCTTTTTCTTGTATAATGTATATATATAGGTTCCAGGAATCAGGTTCTGATATGTTTGGTGACTATTATTCTGCCTACTTCAATTGCCATGAAAATTTTCAAAGTGCATACCTAATGACTCAATTGCATTTTCTAGTGTCTTTTTGAGGATAAATATTTATGATGCATGATAATAATACATATACACATGGTTGGTTACTGATATACTTGATTTAATGTAAAAACTGAGAAGGTATCTAAAGGCTTACAGAGAGAATAAACTAATAAGCAGTTAAAATGTGGTAGCTATGTATGAACCAATATGAAAAGTAAAAGGGAGGTGAAAGAAATTGGGCAATTTGGTATCATATATGTAAATAAATAGAAATGATAATACTATGTGTTTCTGTTAAGAATGCATATGATGCAATTATGTAAAGAGAAAAATTTATATTAAAATTACTTTTTTTTTTTTCAGGAGTAGTTGTCTATTTGTAAGGATTTACACTACACTGACAAGGGAGGTTTTATTTTTTGAGAAAGAACTGGGACTGGAAATGAAGAAAGAGTGGTCCAAGGACATGTTAGATTTAATTATAATGTTTAAAAGCTTACATGTGAGTAAAGAGTATGGACCTTTACTCTGTCTTCCAGCTGCAGGAAATTAGAGTTTTTAAAAATATTTCCCAGGAGGCCTTCAGAATTTCATATTTTGCTTTGGATTCATTATAAATCTACCTAAGTCTTCTATTATCTGTCTTGATCACATGGTGCTCAATAACAACCACCATGTGGCTAGCAGTTCCCTCATCCCTCTCCACCACCAGTGATACTACATTAGTCAGTGTGTCCCCACTGCACTGCTATTTCATCCAGGTTACCAACATAGACAATTTTAACAGTCATATTGCCACATCTGCCGAGGACCATCCATACCTCACCTATTACCAGTGGGTATAAGTATAGGTAATGGTATTCTCATTGCTAGCCCACCAAAGTCAGCCATCTCAACATCTTATTTTTGAAATGATTCCCTGGAATCCTTCTGGCAAGAAATATCTTACTTATTTTGGGGGCCCTGGAAACAGATTCTGAAACAAATAATTGCACATGGAGGTCCTATAGGGAGAACACTTAGGAGACATACCTAGGGGCTAGGACGACAGAATTGAGCAGAAAGAGAAGCTTCCTCATAATGTAATTGCAACTATGTCATCAGCTGACCCTGTGACAAACTCTGCAATTGAGATGGCTCTTTAGAGTTGCCCCAGTTGAAGCTAGGATTCTGGGATTTTGTTTGCTTTTAGTAGCCTCTTCTCAGCTGGGAGATAGAAGGAGCATAATTAAGATGATGTAGTTCCCTGTGGTCAAGGGCAATTTACAATGAAGGGCACAGCTGTAGTCTGACAACAGGTAGTACTTGCATTACTGGGGAATAAAGACAGCTCATAACAGAGACAGCACGATATTCACTATCCTCTCCAAGAAATGCTTTTTTCCATGTTTTGAAGTTCTGCAGTCACTCTCTGATTTACTGTTTCCAGTTTTAATAATATATCCTACTATAAAATGAAATTCAATAAAATAATCATGTTCTTGACATATAGCACTTAATCATCTCCATTGCAATGTAATTTCCTAATTTATACTTTTTTTTTTTTGAGGTATAGTCTTGTTCTGTCTCCTGTGCCGTAGTACAGTGGTGCGATCTTTGCTCACTCCAAGCTCTGCCTTCCAGATTCATGTCATTCTTCTGCCTCAGCCTCCCGAGTAGCTGGGTCTACAGGCGCCCACCACCACGCCTGGCTAATTGTTTGTATTTTTAGTAGAGACGGGGTTTCACCGTGTTAGTCAGGATGGTTTTGATCTCCTGACCTTGTGATCTGCCAACCTTGGCCTCCCAAAGTGCTGGGATTACAGACTTGAGCCACCACACCTGACCTCCTAATTTATACTTTAAAAAAAATTAATTAAAGCAGATGCAGGATATTCATTCCAGTCTTATAATGGTTCCATATTGAACTCCTGGCTTTCCACTTATAACCACCATCGTCACAGTTGATAGGAAAGGCATTCTCCCAATTCATGAGGCCAGAGTCTTTGGAATCATGCATGGCTTTTATTTCTTCCATATCTCATATTTAATGTGTTGGTCAATCATTATGGCTCTAACTTCAAAATAAATTCACTTCTCCACTGTTACCATAGTGGTTTAAACCAACACCAACAATTACCTGATTTATTGCAATTATCTTCTTAACAGACCCTCTGCTTCTCTCCTTGCTCATGGGCCGTCAATTCTCAACACAAAGACCCAGTCAACCTTAATGTTGAATAAAAATCTGCAAGGGCTTCCCATTTCATTGTGTGTGAAACAGAAGTTGGGTCTGTATGCCCAATATAGTCTGTTTCCCTTATAACCTTGATCTCCTTTCTACCACTTTTCCCACTCACTCCACTCATTCTACTTCAGCTACACCACTATCCTTGCTGCTTCTTCATCACACAAGGCATATCTTTGATTTAGAGTTTTAAATTAGATATTCCTCTGCCTGGAATCCACTTACTCCAGCTAGCCACCTAACAGTTTCACCTACAAAAGCTCTTATCCGAAGGTCATGTTAGCAAGGTAGTCAACCTGTAGCACTCTATTTAAATTTGAAATTTCCTTCTCAGCATAAAACCTGATTCATCTAGCTTTATATGACAATCAGTTGTTTTTTGTTTGTTTGTTTTTGTCACCTTTTTCCATATCTTTTAACTTTTGAACAAATACACAATAGACCTCTTTATTATTTTTATTATGTTTTTTTCTGTTTCTTCTTTATTGGAATGTAACTCCCATAAAGCATGAATTAGTGTTGTTTAACTGGTATTATTTCCAAAACCTAGAACATTGTTTGGTACATAGTAGGCATTCAATACAAGTATTTAAGTACATGAGTTGCTCAATTATACCACCTGACCCCTAAAAATTTTTCTCAATTTTAATTCACAGTGAAAGCTGCTTCTCACGTGTGAACATTTTTCTGATGTAAATATCCAATGGATCAAACTATCCAGGGATAACCATCAGGAAAATGTCTTTTGCCTGTTTTATGCCTCACAGGTAATTCTGAGAGTAAACTCAGAGTAATCACTTCTTTGTATGCTCTATAAAATTCTGAGCTGACCCTCTCTTTAAATTACTATACTCTGCATATACCAGACAGCAAAAAAAAAAAAAAAAAAAAAAAAAAACTACTTTGTTTTTGTAGTTGAAATAAAATGTACTTGTTTAGAAAAGAACATCAGTAAAACTGTCATTAGAAAGAAATAATATGCCCCAAATTTGAATCTATAAAAAATTGCCATGTGCAGTCTTTTTTTTTTTTTTTTTTTTTTTTTTTTTTTTTTTTTTTGAGACGGAGTCTCGCTCTGTCGCCCAGGCTGGAGTGTAGTGGTGCGATCTCGGCTCACTGCAAGCTCCGCCTCCCGGGTTCACGCCATTCTCCTGCCTCAGCCTCCCGAGTAGCTGGGACTACAGGCGCCCGCCACCTCGCCCGTCTAATTTTCTTGTATTTTTAGTAGAGACGGGGTTTCACCGTGTTAGCCAGGATGGTCTCGATCTCCTGGCCTCGTGATCTGCCCGCCTCGGCCTCCCAAAGTGCTGGGATTACAGGCTTGAGCCACCGTGCCCGGCCAGATTTTCTTACTTAATATTATCACTGATGTTTTACTTTACACATTTTCTGTAAGATAATGTATTCAAGTGGTCCATGTAAGATGGGGCATATATTGATTTCATACATAGATAATGAGTAGACTTGTTTCCTCCCTCAACAAGTTCATAGTTTAATGGAGGGAGATGCTTTTATCCAGTATGTCATATGAAATGGGAGATCTTACATTGTGTTGTAACAACAAAGATAACTGAACAGGCCTTCTGGAGGGATGTAAGATAAGCCTACATAGCAGAAAACATCATTGGTGTAAGATAAGCCTACACTGGAAAAAAAAAAAAAAAAAAAAAAAAAAAATCCTTGCAACTGACTCTTTTAAAAAATAATTAAAATGGCTGGGCGCGGGGGCTCACGCCTGTAATTCCAGCACTTTGGGAGGCCGAGACAGGCGGATCACGAGATCAGGAGATCGAGACCATCCTGGCTAACGCGGTGAAATCCCTTCTCTAATAAAAACACAAAAAAACTAGCCGGGCGAGGTGGCGGGAGCCTGTAGTCCCAACTACTCGGGAGGCTGAGGCAGGAGAATGACGTGAACCTGGGAGGCGGAGCTTACAGTGAGTCGAGATGGCGCCACTACACTGCAGCCCGGGCAATGAGTGAGGCTCTGCTTAAAAAAAAAAAAAAAAAAATCATTAAAATATATTACTTGGAACAGGGTCTAAAGACATTTTAGAAAGAGAGGAAAGAGAGAAAACGAAGGATACAATAATCACTGATTGGTGAGATGTTCCACATGGCTTAAAGATGGGCTGTATCTGTTGAATGTGTAATAGCATAGGAAGATGGCAAAGGGAATTGGGGCCAGGATTTTCTAATTGTAAAAGAGATCCATCACATAACATCACAAGAGTTTATTTTTTCTTATAGTTTCAGAAATAATATTAGGGATAAAATTTTGTATGCCTTAATTATAAATCCTTTCTTAGTAAACATGTAATTATCTCTCTGAACAAAAGCTTAATAATTGTTGACAACTGTCAACCCAACAGAACATTTTCTCTGTTTTCTGTCACCAAAGAGTGGAGATAAGTCTGAGCAATGATATATCGTGCACAACTATACATTTTTTAATATTGGAGATTGAAATCCAGAAACAAAAACCCTGAATTGAGAAAATAAACAATATAATAGAACCAACTTCTACTCACTTATTATGCAAAATGTTTAGCATGTTGCCCAAATATCAAGAGATATGCTACTTAAGTATCAATATATGTTGATACGGGAAAGCTCTGGACATTTTTCTACTTACTATAAAAGCTCAGAAGTAGGAGAGGATTACTGGAAAAAAAAATGACAAAGTTACTTGACACAGCACTTCCATTGTAAAATAAATAGATATTATAGGTTAAAGACGATTTTAACTCTCTTTCACTGTATTTATTTCTCTCTCTCTTCCCAGCCCCCTACTTCATCCCACTCCCTTCCTCCTCCCCACCCCACTCCCTGCTATCTCACTGTGTTTGCCTTTTCTCTTTGGCCTTTCAGTCTGGTGTTACTAACATTTTGAAAACACAAGGACTTTTAAAAGTAGCAAAGGGTCACAGCAGTCTGTTCCTCAACTTTGTTAGTAAGCCTAAATGCACTGTGTTTTTCAGATCAAATGGTTTTACCTTTTAAAATTTTTTTAACTGAAGGAGCTTTTGTTGAGCTCTTGTGACTCACCATAGTTTTTGGTATAAAAGTGTTAGTAGCAGTTGCCAGAGGGCAGTCACTGGGGGTAGGAATAGAAAGTTACACAGCACTACTTGATCCAACCCTTAAAAATGGTTCTGCAAGTTATCAAAAAATAGTTTTAAAGCAACTGAGGATACATTTCTATAGGCATAAAATCCTGTGCCAGAGAATCAGGTTAATCAAGACCCAGCGGGAGGGAGAGACTAGTGAAAGGTCGATCGCCAAAGGCACAAAGGTGAGTAGCATCTTGACATCTCACCTGGCTGGAAGGCCTAGGAAAACAGAAAATGGACATGGATACCGTGATTTGCATAGTAGATATGCATGGATACAGCCAAGTATCCAATTGCATCAGTCAGGAATCTCCAGAGAAACAGAACCAATAGACCGCTCTCTCCCTCTCTCTCTCTCTTTCCCCCATATATATATATGTGTGTGTGTGTGTGTGTGTGTGTGTGTATGTGTATGAACAAGACTGTGCATACACACACACACACACACACACACACACATGAAATGGAGCAATTGTGGGGACTGGCAAGTCTGTAGTCTATAAGACAGACTGGTAGGCTCCGAATTCAGATTAACGGCTCATGTTGCAGTCTTAAATATGAGTTCCCCAGGGCAGCATCAGGCTGGAAATTTAGGCAGGGTTTCTATGTTGCAGTCTTGAGGAAAATCCTTCTTTGGGAAAACTCAGCTTTTTTCTTAAGGTTATCAGTTGATTGAGTAAGACCCACTCACCTAATGGAGGTTAAAGAGCTTTACTATATGTTTACAGATTTAAGTGTTAATTCTACCTTAAAAACAACAGTACAGTCTAGAAAGGTGTATGACCAACATCAGGGCATTAGACAAATTGTCATGTTAAACTAACCACAGCAACAATTAAAATTAAGGAGATTTAGGTCCTAAATCAATTATTCTTGATTTATAGTGCTTAATAGAGACAGTTAATCTTAGCATCTACCCACCATTTGAGTAAGATATTCCTGCTCACCCCTATCTGTGAGCCTCAGAATAGCCAGTGACTGAAAGAAAGCTTCCACCACCATCCATAATAAATCTGGGGGTTAATTGCCCCAAATTTGATATCTGGATATCACCTCCTCACACTTGGATTTATTAACTCCTTGTAGACAGTGTTCCCACCTGAATTTCTGATCTCTATTGCTTTAACGACTTCTTGACCAGTGGACAATCTGTGGGCTTTAGGGATATCAGGTTCTCTTAACAGCTCCATCCCAAAGTTCTCTCCTAGAATGGAAGCTCAGTACGTATTTATTGAAGATTTTATTGCATGCTTGAATTCTGAATCTTTCTGTACTCTCAACTACTGGGTTAGCATAGCATTAATTTTATTCATTCCTAAAACTTACAAGAGGTGAAATCCCATCTCTACTAACAATACAAAAATTAGCCAGGTGTGGTAGCGCACACCTGTAGTCTCAGCTACTCAGGAGGCTGAGGCGGGAAAATCACTTAAACCCAGGAGGCAGAGGCTGCAGTGAGCCGAGATCGTGACACTGTACTCCAGCCTGGGTGACAGAGAGACACTCTGTGTCAAAAAAAAAAAAGAAAAAAAAAAAAAGAAAAGAAAAAGAAAGACACTTAGATGAGAGATACACCTTAGCATCATCTTTAAATCTTTTTTGAAAACAATTTATTTTTGTGTTTTAAATGTAAATTGAAACATAAATGAGGCACTATTTTATATTTTTAGGAAACAGAAGGAACTTTAAAATCGTGCATGTGTTTTTATAATAAGCAATTTTTACTTAATGATTATTTGAATCAGAGAGTATCTGTTAAAAAAAAAAAAAAAAGTCAAGGGCTGGGTGCTGTGGCTCACACCTGTAATCCCAGCAATTTGGGAGGCTGAAGCAAAATGATCACATGAACCCAGAATATGAGACCAACCTGGGCAATGTAGCAAAACCCCATGTCAACAAAATTACAAAAGTTAGCCAGGTGTGGTGGCATGTTCCGGTAGTCTCAGCTATTAGAGAGGTTGAAGTGGGAGGATCCCATGAGTCAAGGAAGATGAGGCTATGGTGAGCCAAGATTGTGCCACTGTACTCCAGCCTGGGCAACAGAGTGAGACCCTGAGTATTAGTCCATTTTCATGCTGCTGATAAAGGCTTATCCATGACTGGGTATAAAGAAAAAGAGCGTTAATGGAGTCACATTTCCACATGGTTGCAGAGGCTTCACAATCATGGTGGAAGGCAAAAGGCATGTCTTACATGGTGGCAGGCAAGAGAGAATGAGAGCCAAGCAAAAGAGGAAATCCCTTATAAAACCATCAGATGTCATGAGACTTATTCACTATCATGAGAATAGTATGGGGAAACTAATCCGTGATTCAATTATCTCCCACCAGGTTTCTCCCACAGGACATGGGAATTTTGGGAGCTATAACTCAAGGTAAGATTTGGGTGAGAACACAGTCAAACCATATCACTCCATCCAGCCCCTCCCAAATCTCAGGTCCTCACATTTCAAAATCAATCATGCCTTCCCAACAGTCCCCCAGAGTCTTAACTCATTTCAGCATTAACTCAAAAGTCCACAGTCCAAAGTCTCATCTGAGACAAGGCAAGTCCCTTCCACCAATGATCCTGCAAAATCAAAACAAGTTATTTACTTCCTAGATACAGAGGAGGTACAGGCACTGGGGAAATACAGCCATTCCATACGGGAGAAATTGGCCAATGAAAGAGATGGATTCCCATGGTCTGGGCCAGCTCCATCCCTGTGGCTTTGCAGGGTACAGCCCCATTCTTGGCTGATTTCACAGGCTAGCATTGAGTGCCTGTGGCTTTTCCAGAAACAGGGTGAAATCTGTTAGTAGATCTACTATGCTTGGGTCTGGAGGATGGTGGTCCTCTTCTCAAGCTCCACTGGGCAGTGTCCCAGTGGGGGCTCTGTGTGGGGGTTTCAATCTCATGCTTTCCGTTTGTACTACCCTAGCAGAGGTTCTGCATGAGGGCCACACACCTATGGCAAACTTCTGCCTGGACATCCAGGCATTTCCATACATCCTCTGAAATCTAAATGGAGGTTCCCAAACCTCAATTCTTGACTTCTGTGTACCCAAAGGCTCAACACTACATGGAAGCTACCAAGTCTGGGGGCTTTTACCCTCTGAAGCCATGGCCTCAGCTCTACGTTGGCCCCTTTTAGCCATGGCTAGAGTGGCTGGGACACAGGGTACCAAATCTCTAGGCTGCACACATCAGGGGGGCCCTGGGTACAGCCCATGAAACTGTATTTTTCTCCCAGGCCTCCAGATCTGTCATGGGATGGACTACAGTAAAGGTCTTTGATATGCCCTGGATACATTTTCCCCATTGTTGCGTTGATTAACATTTGGCTACTCATTACTTATGCGAATTTCTGCAGCCAGCTTGAATTTTTCCTGAGAAAATGGGGTTTTCTTTTCTATCGCATCATCAGGCTGCAAATTTTCCACACTTTTATGTTGTTTTCCTTTTAAAACCCAATGCTTTTAGCAGAACCCAAGTCACCTCTTGAACGTTTTGCTGCTTAAAAATTTATGCCACCTCATACCCTAAATCATCTCCCTCAAGTTCAAAGTTCCACAGATCTCTAGGGCATGGGCAAAATGCCACCACTGTCTTTTCTAAAGCACAGCAACAGTCACCTTTGCTTCAGTTCCCAACAAGTTCCTCACCTGAGACCACGTCAGTCTGGTCTTTATTGTCCATATCACTATCAGCATTTTGGACAAAGCCATTCAACAAGTCTTTAGGAAGTTTCAAACTTTCCCACATCTTCCTGTCTTCTAAACCCTCCAAATTTCTAGAAAGTTCCAAATTTTCTCACATTTTCCTATCTTCCTCTGAGCCCTCTAAACTGTTCCAGCCTCTGCCTGTTACCCAGTTCCAAAGTTGATTCAACATTTTCAGCCATCTTGACAGCAGCACCCCACTCTATCAGTACCAATTTACTGCATTAGTCCATTTTCACCCTGCTCTTATAGACATACCCAATACTGTGTAATTTATAATGAAAAAGAGATTTAATAGACTCACAGTTCCATATGGCTGGGGAGACCTCACAATCATGGCAGAAGGCAAAAGGCATATTTTACCTGGCAGCAGGCAAGAGAGAATAAGAGGCAAGTGAAAGAGGAAACCCCTTATAAAACCATCAGATCTTGAGAGACTTATACACTATCACAAGCACAGGATGGCAGAAACTGTTCCCATGATTCAATTATCTCCCAGCAGTCCCCTCCTGTAACACATGGGAATTATGGGAGTTACAATTCAAGATGAGATTTGGATGGGGACACTGCCAAATCATATCACCCTGTCACTATTTTTTTTATTTATTTGAGACGGAGTCTCACTCTGTTGCCCAGGCTGGAGTGCAGTGGCACAATCTCAGCTCACTGCAATCTCCACCTCCCAGGTTCAAGCGATTCTCATGCCTTAACCCCCCAAGTATCTGGGATTACAGGTGTGCACCACCACGCCTGGCTAATTTTTGTAATTTTAGTAGACATGAGGTTTCACAATGTTGGCCAGGCTTGTCTCTAACTCCTGACCTCGAGTGATCCAAATGCCTTGTCCTCTTAAAGTTCTGGGATTCACCCTGTCTTTAAAAACATAAAAATAGTTTTTTTAATTAAAATAATAAAAAGGAGAGAAAAAATATTCTGCTCTTTTTGAGAGTAATTTCCTTTATTTTAATTTTGAAAAACCTACCAAGCCTCCATTTTATTATATATGTACAATTATAGTAACATATATTCTAATTATATAATTATAGTATCACATTATTAAAGTGAATTCAAAAGCACACATTACTAACCTTCTCCTCTATACTTGCACATTCATCCCCATCATTAAAACCAAATGTGGGTATGTGTATATATAACATATATATTAATATATATATGTATATGTGTATACATATATACACATGTACATATACACACACTTGCTTTTAATGACAGGTATGGGTATATATTTATAAAGTGTTTATATATATACACACACACACACTTTTTATATTTATATATAGAAAGCTCAGTCTTAAAAGCCACAAGGACCTCCTGCTTAGAATGTTTGTGTTATTTAAGTGAGTGAGACACACATAAAGTATTAAAAAATATATATTGTTTTTCAATTGTGCTATAAAGACTGAAAAATTAGTTACAAAGATTCTATCCTTCAGAATCTTCACTTCCTTTCTAGCCAAACTCTGTTCATTTCATAGGAGAAGGATAATAGCTATATGCATTTAAATTTAATGATGAACATAGGTAAAGAGGAAATTCAGAATAATATAAGAACATAGTACCACTTTTGTCCCAGTGATACCAGGCTCCATTTTCTTTTTTAGTTCAATGTTGCTATACATTTTAATAATCCTCTGGCCAAGCCCTAAGCCCCGATTTCAGATCATGAATGTGCCTTGGTCATCAACATTTATCTCACAGTAAAATGATGAGTTGCTCTTTCTCTCTTTCTCTATGAAAACAGGGCATATTTTATCCATAACAATTCCATACTGAGAGTTGTTATTTTGAATTTTCTGCTCAACTTCATTCTTTTTTTTCCCAGCTTATTTAAACAAATTATAAAAGGGAAACGAATCACAGTTTTGCATATGAATTATGAGTAACCCTGATTCTTTTTCCAAGTAAGTAGATACTCATTTGTAAATTGAATTAAAAAAAAGAGATGAACATCAGCTTCACCTTTCTTGTCATTTGAATAAGCCACACTAAAATTCCATTGAATTTAAAAATGTTACTTATACGCAATATAATCACACAGAAAATCAAACCAAATCAATAATAAAATTAATGGTAGTGGACAGCACAATTAGGGATTATCTGTCTATAAAAAGTAAATCTCCATTCCCAAAAAGGGAGGTCTAATTTTCATTTAAATTTCTTTATGGCTATGACTCAGGAGTATTACGTATATCATAATTGTCAGGGAAATAAATAGAGGACATAGTAAACAGGAATTACTGACCAGGTTACCTCAAACTGATGCTAACACAAGTCAGTACACACACAATAGTTTCAAATATGATTTGAAATTTTGTTATGATTATAGGCTACCTCAGAACATTTGACATTTGGAGATAGATAATAGACTGTCCTGTTTTTAATAGGATTTTTAACAGCATTCTTGGACACTACCTACTAGATACCAATAGCACCTTTTTTTTTTTTTTTTTTTTTTGAGACAGAGTTTCGCTCTTTTTGCCCAGGCTAGAGTGTAGTGGCGCGCTCTCGGCTCACCACAACCTCTGCCACCCAGATTCAAGTGATTCTCCTGCCTCAGTCTCCCAAATAACTGGGATTACAGGCATGCGCCACCACGCCTGGTTAATTTTATATTTTTAGTAGAGACGGGGTTTCTCCATGTTGGTTAGGTTGGTCTTGAACTCTCGACCTCAGGTGACCCATCCGCCTCGGCCTCCCAAAATGCTGAGATTACAGGCGTGAGCCACCACGCCCAGGCTGAACTCACTTTTGTTCCTACGTTGTAACAACCAAAAATGTGTATAGATACTCCTAAGTTTCCTTAAGAGGGAAAAAGTCAATCCTTTTTAGAACTATTACTTTAAATTCATTTTTAAAATTAATATCAAACATTGAGCCATAAAGTGAATATAGAATAATAATAAAATTAAGAAATTAATGTGTTAGTGTTTCCAGAAAACAGACATGAGGTACAGGTCTCTAAAAAACATTATTTATTGAGTCAGATATTTCAGAGATCTAAATTTGTCATAAATCTCTGAAGAACGTTGCAGTTACAAAATCAAAACTCTTAGAAAACTTTTCTCTAGCATATACAAAACACTAAAACAAAAAAAAATTGTAAATAAACTTTGAAAAACAGGGACAATGTTTTCTCGTCTATAAACTAGCCTGACAAATATTTCAAGGAAGAGAATGCAAAGTAACCAACAGATTTTTTTCACGTTATCATCAGTTTGGAAAGAGAACATGACAAAATATACTCTAATTATATCAATTAACCACAAATTGAATGATGAGTTTTGCTTGAAACCATTTATTTTCTGCTTTATGAAGAGGGCAGTGGTTAAACAATAATTATTCATATGACATAAAAACCATGAGGTAGAGTTTGTTTATAATTACAATTCTGGACTTTAGAAATTTCGATCATTAAGAAAGTGTGTGTTCAGAGACTGCATGTCTATGGATATATGTAGCTTGCTATTATCTTTAATTCTTCCTTTTTTTAAACTTTTTTTTCCCTTGAGAAGTTCAATTCTTATACTAGAAATGAAGAAGACACTACCCTTTCTTTAATAGAACATTTTAGAGGCTTTTTTTTTAAATTGTGAATAAACACAACCAATCTAACCCAACAGAGATTGAAACTATTACTGGCTTCAGATATTAATTAGTCAAATGAACAATCTTCTTTTAAAAGAAGATATTTTTCTTTAAAAGGAAGATGTAACGCTTATTTGTCCATGAAATAACATAAAATATTCATAGTGATTTTAATATCACAGGGCAGTATATGAAGGAGCAAATTAACTGCTTGTTTCATGCATGATATTTATCAAAAAGCAATAATTTTGAACAAAAGTGTTAAAAAGACAATGTATTTTGTGGGGTGTTTTTGTTGTTGCTGTTTCTTTGTTTTTGAGACAGAGTCTCTCTGTGTCACCCAGGCTGGAGTGCAGTGGTGTGATCTTGGTTCACCGTAAACTCTGCCTCCCAGGTTCAAGCAATTCTCTTCCTCAGCTTCTCGAATGGCTGGGATTACAGGTGCCCGCCACCACACCTGACTAATTTTTACGTTTTTAGTAGAGACGGAGTTTCACCACGTTAGACAGGCTGGTCTTGAACTCCTGACCTCAAGTAATCTGCCCGTAGCGGCCTCCCAATGTGCTGAGATTATAGGCATTAGCCACCACGCCTGCCAGACAATGTGTTTTTTTAACTGTAAGAATTCAAAGAGGCAAGATAAATTTCAATGCAATTATTTCCAAATAAATTATATTCTATAAACTAATTTCTTTTTATTTGGTTTATGTTAACCATATTCTCTTTGTAACTATAAAACTCTTGATGAAACTAGTGACATAATTCAAATTATGATGTGAAGAATTAGTTAACAAATAAGAATAGTGTCTAATATATACCACGTATTGTGCTACTTAAATTGCAATTAAGCACACAAAACTATAGCAAGGAGGATGGTTACTAATCTTGGAATAAAATGTTATCAGATTAAATTATTTTTGATTAAGAAGGAAAGACTTTTTCGGCTGTTGTAAAATCTGGAAGGATTCTCTTTTCAACAAAAATTCAGGAAATATAAACTGGTTGCATTGGTTTAACCCTACAAATATCAACACTTTTATATTTTAATTCAGACCAGAAAAAGATAAATACAGTTGATCCATTTTCAACATGGATTTGAACTGTGCCAGTCCACTTATACACGAAGGAGTTTCAAACCAAATCAGAATCAAAAATACAGTATTTCCAGATTGAAACACCACCTCTACGGAGGGCTGACTTTGTATATAAATGAGTGTCTGCAGCTCTTGAGGATGTGAAATTTTTTTATCTATATGGCAGTCCTGGAACCAACTCCCCAAGTATACCCAGAAAGAGCTGTAAATAACTAAAATAGTACTTGGCAGGTCACATTTTGAAGAGGAGAAACTAAAAATTTTAGCATGATCAATAACTTAGCAAAAAAGAGTGATAATTAGAACTATCAAAATAAAACTCACATTCGAATGATGGAAGGGGATACCTCTCTGCAATTATTTTTCCTAAATAGGTATTTTATCAAAATAAAAAGGAAATGAGGTAGGTGGAAAATAAAAGAGGTTGTATGTTTTTTGAAGTAGCTTTTCTGTATTAAATCACGTGGCTCAGGAAAAAGCATGGAGTCAACAAATTATTCACAGCTAAAATGAGAAAATGAAGAATAGCAACTAGTTTAGAGGCACAACCTTAAGTCACATACAACTGAAGTGTACAACTGAAATGAAGTGTGTTAGTTGTAGATTTGATATTTTGGGTAAACACACACAATATTATACACACACATATATATATATAAATCTTGAAGTCAAAAAGGTTGTAAATTGTAAAACTTTCTTTGTGAAAAACTAATAACATTTGATGAATTTTACAATTTAAAAGTGTTTGCAAAAATCACTAAATGGATATTTAAACTGAGTAAACTAGTTGAGGCAACAGTAGCAAAAATTGTGGTACCCAGAATATTATTTGGCTGAATATTTATTACCATAGCAAGAGTTAATCTTTCCTATGTTTTATATGTTATAATAGTGCTTCTCCAATTGTGTCACCTAGTAACAGTATTATGCGGGAAGTTGTTCGACATGCAAATTCTCAGAACAACCACCAGTCTTACTGAATCAGAAACTCTGTAGCCAGGGCCCAGTAATCTGAGGTTTTATATGTTCTCTAGGTGATTCTGTTACACACTGAAGTTGAGAGTCACGGTGTTGTGTAATATTTTAGGACACATTAGTCTCCAAAATATTGTAACAAAGCTTGATGCAAAACATGCAACATCACATTAACTAGCTTGCAACCTCTCATTTTCAAAGGCAACTGTAGTATCCTCCTATAACATCCCAGCTTATGACACTTTGTGATATTTAAATCAAGGAACTCCTTTCCAATACCCAGGAAGACGTTCCCTACAAGGAGGAGCTAACAGAGGTTTCTACGTAAGGTGCCTCAAAGGTAACGTCGTAAAGATTCACGACAAATGATGGGCATCACTTCCACTGAGCAGATGGCTGGCAAGATTACACTGACAGAAAGGATGAATTTTCCACTCATGAGAATAGGCATTTAGCTGCCACACATTCAGGAGCCAGGCGAGGTTAATATTCCATGCATATGAGGACGAGGTGTTCAGCTGGAGGGAACCCTGAGCCAGCAAGGTTCAGACAGTGGTTACTCTTCTTGCCAACTTAACTGGATGACATCCCAGGCTCAGACCTCCTCATGTTTGGGCACTTCATGCCTTTCTTCATTATCCCCTGAATGTGTATGACTTTCGTCACTTACATTTTTCACAAAAGCCCTTTATGGTCATTCAAAAATCACTTTAATGCTCCATTAAAATCAAGACATTTTAATGTTCTATGTCATTACAGCGACAACACCACCACCAACAACAACAACTGTATTTCCTTTTCTTGCATTATTCAAAGTATTCAGTCTCCATAGAACACATTTGGCTGTTTAGCATGTCCTAATTCTGTCCTCAAAAATGTTCTTTCCATGATAATATGGGCAGAATCACTCTTTTGAATGAAGCAAAAAAAAAATAATAAAGATTTTTATTAAAAGAGAATGACTATTCAAATTATGCTGCAAAAATGAAGAAAAACACACTGTTATTAAATATAGTTGGATAAAGGGTAGATTGAAGAGAAAAGAAAATGGAAATAACGGACCGTTGATATCTTAGATTTGAGGTGTTTGTGTCCTGAACTTGGCTGCTATGAACACACATACAAAAGAAAAAATTAAGTTGATTAAAGGACATTTTCTGTGTGCCTATTATGTGCCAGACTGTGATGTTAAGATTTTCACATGTATTTACTTCGCATTGCAATTCTGTTAGGTAAATATGATTACTAGTGTATACAAAAACCAAGCAAGATTCAGTAAAGTTAAACAAAATGTAAAAGAAAGCATTAGTATTTGTTAGGATCGGTTTGGTTTGTCTGTTTTGTTTTGTTTTGTTTTATCAAGACTGTCGGACTATAAAAACCATACTGTTTTTATAAACCAGACGTCAGTAACTTTTTCTGTAAAGGACTATCTGTTAAACGTTTTAGGCTTTGTGAATTGCGTGGTCTTTGCGGCACTACTCAAGTTTGTCATTTGGGAAAGATAAGAGTTCTAGATTTTTTCGAAAGAAGTAAGTGGGAGATTGTCCCTAGATGATACCTAAACAAATGAGTGTGACTATAACCCAATAAAATCTTATTTACAAAGAAACCTGTCAGCCAGATTAGACCCATGTGCCACAGTTTATGGCTCCTGCTTCAAACCATAATGTAGCATGCATGGAGTAAATACAATTCGGATGGTACCCCATCCAAACTCATATTATCAAGCCATTGCACTCACCTCCCAGCTCCTAACTGATCACAGTCCCACACTTCTCTGGAGTCTTGCCCACAACTGATGAAACAAGTCAAACTTTAAATTCAAGAAGCATTGTGAACAACAGGCAAAGCAAATTCACCAAATTATATCATTATTTTAAAAAGCCAGAACAGAGGGAAAATCTGAAAAGGCAGACAGGTTTTAAGGAAATCAATCAAATTAACAGCAGACTTCTCAACAGATACGATGAAGGTGAGAAAAAAATTATAGCTTGGCAGCTATTTCCTCTCCATATTTAAAGCATGCTATTCTTTAGATATGCAAAGGAAATATCTACCAAACTATAATTTTGTATCTAGAGAAAACACTATTGAAAAGGGAAAGCAAAATTAGGATGCATTCAGATAAAAATACAAACTGTGGGAGTCAATCACTAGGGAAATATCACCAAAACAAACACTGACATGGTGGTGTTTTGTTTGTGTTTTTAATATAACAGATGTAAACAAATCAGGAAGAGAGCCATGTAGATATGTTAGGGAAGAACATTGTAGATAGGGGCTTAGCCATTGTAAAGTCCTTAAGGTGAGTTCATGAAGGAATGTGGCTGGAACAGAGAAAGCAGTTGGTAGATTAATTTAATTACAGATGAGGTCAAAGAAATAATTTACCACCATAGGACCATACATTTTCTCCAAATGATATGGGGAACCAGGAGAGAATTTTGATCAAAGAGTTTATGTTATCTAGCTTATGTTTTAAAAGGATTTCTCTTTTATTATTAGAAATAAGGGTGAGGCTTTTACTTCACAATATCATTGATATGGATAAATTGTCATTCTTTAATTAGAACACACTCATCTTCTCACACACACACACCCAAACATACATATACAAAAAGAACACATTTTTTAATAGTCACAACTGCTATATTGATGCAAATTTGCATAATATTTAAATGTTTAAATTATTTTTATGTGTACTGATCTGTTTCCAGAACAGGTTTTAATATTGTTATTTATTTATTACTATTATCAATTTATTATTATTAATGATGATAAACAGCAACACATTTGTTTGTTTGTTTTTTGTAGAGACATAGTCTCACTCTGTTGCCTAGGCTGGTCTTAGACTCCTGGGATCAAGCAATCCTCCTGCCTCAATCTCCCGAGTAGTTAGAACTACAGGTGCATGCTGCCACATGATTTTTTTTTCCTTAAATTTTTTGTAGAGGCCCTTTTTTCTTAAGATTTTGTCACCATGAAGCATTAGCAACTAAGTTTTCTTCTGTATATTTGTCCAACTTTCAGAAATGAATAGAGAGAAGCCAAAATTCAGAAGATACATTAATGTAATGAATATTTGTATTTAAACCCATTTCAGTAATTATGTGTATTTTGAAGAAAACTAGCTCAAATAGATTTTTTTCTGAAGAAAACTAACTCTAATAGATTTTTTCTTCTCTTTCTTATTTTTTTCTTTTTTTCTTTCTTTTTTTTTTTTTTTTTGGTTTGGTTTTGTTTTTTTTGTTTTGAGACAGAGGCTCACTCTGTTGCACAGGCTGGAGTGAAGTGGCACTATCTCCACTCTTTTTTTTTCTTTCTTTCTTAGGGACAGGGTTTCACCACATTGCCTGGAGTGATCTAAGACTCCTGGGTTCCAGTGATCTGCTGGCCTTAGTCTCCCAAGATGCTGGAATTACAGGTGTGAGCCACCACACCTGACCTCAAACAGATTTTTAACAATTATGAAGAAGAAAATATTTAATACTACCAATATCAAAATATTCATTCATATACTCAGTTTACATAATGTAGGCAAGTCAGTATTAATTTGTTAGTTTGAGGGGATTAAGGAAGTGCCAACCTAAAATATGCCAACTTGGTATATTGATTATCTCTAGCTAAAAACATTGGAGAAACTGTAGTTACAGAAAGAGCTATCTGACCTGTCTTTCCTTCCTACACGTAGCAGTCTTTCAGGATTATTTTGAGAGGGTTGCCTTCCCTGTAGAGGGGAGGGCAGGAAGGTAACATTTATCACCAGATTTGGAATTGGAGCTATGATGGACCTGAATAAGAAATAAATTTTCTAAAGTAACCCTTGTCTTTTACTAGCTTTATACCCCAATATATCTCCTACTGAGTCATCTGCAATGCACTGCCCCAGTCAGACTTCCCAGTCTAGTCACTTCTTCTCAAATTTATTGTCATTTGTCTAAAAAGTAAAAAAGTATCTTGCTTTGGCCATTTTTTCAGACTTCACTCTCTTGTGAGGGTTTCCATGTACATGTTAAAGTAATAAAACTTCTATGCTTTCCTCATGTTTTTGTCAATTTCATTCTGAGATCCAGTCAAAGAGCCCACTGAAGATCTAAGAGCCATAGAAGCAATGATTAGCATCTCCCTTAGAAGTTTACCATTAATGTGTTACAGGTTTATTGATAGTGTTATTACTTTTAGAAAGACATAGCTGTAAAAGAGATGTGTCTGAGCAGAAATTAATACAGGAAATACCCATTTTACTTTTAATATTCAGTACTAAATAACATTACTACTTATAATTGTGTTTGTTTTGTAAATTTTCAAAAACTAATGTTTTAAGATTTTGGCCAGAATTATCATACAGCATTTATTACATTTTTCAGGAATCATCTTTATCATCTTTTTTGACTAAAATAATACTTTTCTATTTCTCGATCTCAAATTATAGCATCTAATTTTTAAAATATATGTACAATAATTGATGACTACTTACTCTCAATTATTAGAGTTTACCAAGGTCTACTCTTCCACTTCAGGGTCAACAAGAGACAGTATTTCTCACACCCCTTGCAGTTGGTGGGGCCATGTGACTAATTTTAGTTTGTGGACCATGCATAGAGGTCTTGTGTGTCTCATTAGGAAACGCAGTGAAAAGGCTCTTTGCAGTGTTGTAGGTTCTCTTCCCTGCCCACAGTGGTCATAGAGAAGAACCTGTGCGGTAACTTTGGAGCCATGAAAGCAAAGCATCCTGTATCTCTGGAGGAATATCACTACGGAGATTCTCTGGACTAAGTGCACTTTGAATACATGAAAAATAAATCTTTATTGTGTTAACTCATTGAGATTTGGGTACTGCCTGCTTTAATATTATAACCGGGCCAATCATAGGAAGTAAAGTGCATACACTGAAGGTAAAATTTTAGAGTAAGTAAATGAGATGAAGAAAAGAAAAAAAAATTGCAAAGCGTGATACATATGAATCAAATGCCATTAGTCTTTACACACTATTTTATAACCTGCTTCGTAGGTTAACATTGCCTCATGATCATTTTCCAAACCATTAAATATTATTCTACAACATAATGTTTAATGACTGAATAGTATTATATGCTATGGTCTATCAAAATGTATTCAATCGATTTCATACTCTTAGACAATCAGATTGCTTAGAAATTATTTCCCTTGCAAACTGCATTGCAGTAAACAATATTACAGCTCTATCTTAAATATACCCACAATTATTTCTATAAAATAAATACTTAGAAATACAATTTCTGGTGTGAATGTTATAAAATTCTAAGGTTTTTGACAAATATCCATGAGTGTGCTAACTTACACCATCGCTAACATTATCAATTATTTTATTTTTAGTATTTTAAAGAAGTCTCTTCTAAATTCTTAATGACATTAATTATATAAGAATCCAGACACCTAGTTTTGTCCATGTAGATAAATTATTTAACTTTGCACCATATATATATATATATATATTTTTTTTTTTTTTTTTTGAGACGGAGTCTCGCTCTGTCACCCAGGCTGGAGTGCAGTGGCCGGATCTCAGCTCACTGCAAGCTCCGCCTCCCGGGTTCACGCCATTCTCCTGCCTCAGCCTCCCGAGTAGCTGGGACTACAGGCCCCCGCCACTTCGCCCAGCTAGTTTTTTTGTATTTTTTAGTAGAGACGGGGTTTCACCGTGTTAGCCAGGATGGTCTCGATCTCCTGACCTCGTGATCCGCCTGTCTCGGCCTCCGAAAGTGCTGGGATTACACTTATATATATTTTTAAATTAAGTAAACTTGTCAACAATTTGTCAGAGGTAATGGAGCTATTTATCATTGGATTCAATTCAACAGCTATCAATTATAGACTATAAGTCCTATCATCTCTAAAGCACTGAGTTCACCAGCATTAGATTTGAGTAGTGTACGGATATTTCAACTCAAAATCTTCAAATATCAATACTTTATCGTTTATATTAAAAAAAAAATGTGTCAACTAAGTTCTAAGTCATTTACAATTCCAATTTCTGTTAGGTTATCTTTGTCAGAATCTCTAGCCAAGTGATCCTAGGTATAATTCTTGTAAAAGTATTTGAAATCTATTTTTTCTTGAGTGTAGGTGACATGCCTAGCAATATATTTAGTTTTACTTTATCTTAATTCATTGGGTGCCTAGTATAGTCAACCTTATTCCAGAAACATTATTTATAGTCATTATTTCTTCTAATTCCAATATTTAGGAAAACATTCTGGGTGTCTCGGTTTGGATCGAGTTTCTGTCTCTGATGGCATCTGCTGTGGCTGCAAGTTGGATCATCCTGTATGAAAACAACTGTTTCTAATGCAATTCCTCCACAATTGGAGGACTGTCTTAAAAAATAATGTGTGCAGGCTGAGTAGGAGGGGTCATTCTCAAACAGATACTGCAACACCATGGGTGTATAATATTCAACATTGTAGTTACTTTTCTATAGTTCCATATATATTTTCTGTAGCATTATAAACATCACATTTTGAGGTCATGAACTATGTCATTTAACTTCTTGTGTGCTTTTTCTAACAAGCAATTAACTACTAAGGTCATGAGCTGTGGTTATCTTGCTTAGCAATGTGTTCCTGAAACCAAAAGCAGTGTCTGACTCATAACACATTCTTAACAAATGTATGTCAAATGAGTTAATCAATAAATAATTGATGGATATTTTGCTGGTAAAGTATAATTGTAACTTGTATTTTAGCATTCTGTCTTTAGGGTGTTTTGACAGCAAAATTTAAATATTAAAATAATTCAAGTAGATGAAACATATATTTAAGAGTACTCTCTGTGTATGATATTGTAGCCCTTCGCATTAAAGATCTAGAAATAAGGAGACATTGCCACTGATCTTAAGGAGCTCGCATCCTAGCTGAGGACACAAATGTTAGGGCAGATACACAGTACATGCCAATAGGAAAGTTGAAGGGTGTGTGTCAAAGGAACACGTGAAAGTTGAGAAATAATAAGTAAAAACATTAATGTGACAGTGATCGTATGGAGGGGAAATACCACGGTTTCATATGTTTCTGAGAGTCTTTTGTTCGGAGACTCATCCACAAAACTGCTCTCTGTAGGGTTTTGTGATACTATTTAAGGTTACCAGTTAATCTGTGTAATTATATAGGGCAGTAGAAAAAGGTTTTGAATCTTGATATAAGATGTGAGTTTTAAGCAAACATTGGTCAGCTCTAGTTAAAAGGGAACAAAGTCTTCTCTTTCTCTCCCTTCTCTCCTCCTTCTTTTTGCCATTGTCATCAAATTTCTGAATTCGGAAGCTGCTTCTATCACTTGTCAGTTATTATTTAAGGAGAATCACCCAGTTTCTCTACAAAGTGCCTTGTTTTTCCCACTGCAAAATAATGTCTGTATCATAGGGTGGTTGTGAGGATTAAATAAGTCAAAAGACATTAGAAAACTAGAGCCTGGCATTTCGTACTCAGAAGGAAAGCAATGCTATACCTACATCATACAATAAGAAAATGATTTTACTTTTCTAAGCATGCATGACCCAAATTTATAAAGTTTTTTGCATAATATTGAATATTCACGGTAAGAGCCCAAAGGACAAATGATCGCATGGAAAGAGGAAAAGTTGAAGAACATAAAATTCTATAATATTCTGGAGGTCTTCTCTCTCTACCCTTTTCCCACAAATGTGAATTTTGAGGTTGGAATATTAATCTACTGATTAATAGATTAGTACTTTCTTGCAAATGTTAAAATATGAATTTCAGGAACACTGAGATAAGGGTGTCGATAATTTTTTTAACATAAGAATCAATATTCTCTAGTATAACCAGAGAGATAGGAATCAATATATATTAGTTTAATGTCAAAGCTAGACCTGCAGTTTTAAAAATAGGAAATTGCTTTCTGAGAGGAAAATGAAATGATTTCTTCTTAAAGTGGAAGGCCTGTTCAGGGCCTAACTGATCCCCTAGTGATGATCTTAGATTGTACCACATCTCTTGAGCTATTTTATTGTTATTTAGCATTTTGTTTTTTTGCTATTTATAATATTCATTTATTAAGATTTTTACTCTTACCTTAAAGAAGTGCTTTTTCACAAGCTGCCCTCCATGTAGTAAAATATATAAAATTGTTTATTGAATATGTGGAATTGTTTGTGACAGTTAACTGGTTATATAAGCCACAGTTTCCTTTGAAATAATTTGCATTATAAGTAATCTCATATTTCAACCTAACATTTATAACAAGGTAGAGAATGAAAGTTATATATTAATTAATACACTAACTGGGAGTAACACTTTTTTAAAAAGCTAAAATTCTGCTTTTAGTTTGAACCTACAAAGAGTTGCCAATGTCTGGGCCCATTGCCTTTCTCTAAGAATTACCAAAGTTTATAAGAAAGAACTTGTCTATTATCAGTCATTAATTCAACGTCCATCCTCCCTGTTAATACCAGGAGAAAAATAAGACGGAGAAAGGCAGTTCAGTGGTGATACTATACTCCTTCCCTGCCCCACTTATGTTAGGGGTAACTCATACTCAGTGTGCTACTTTAAAGACTTCAAGGCATTTGACTTGATGATCTGCCCTTGTGCTTATCTACGAATTAGCCAGAAATATCAAGTTCAATGTAACTGCCAGTGTAACTACCATAGTGTACCAGATTGCACTGTCTTCCTTCCATAAGTTAAGAAAGTGTGAATATACTGTGAATCAAAGGCTACTAGTGCAAAAACCTTTTTCAGCTTCAACTATCTTACCAGTTCCTGACTCAGGAGCACTGTCTACTTGCCCAAGAGACTCTAGAAGCAATAGGTAAATAAATGGACAAAGATGGCACTTGTAACTGAATCAGGAGTGCTATTTTGGGCAGTAAACAAGACACCAAAGAAGGAATTGGGCAGTGGGGAAGCTTGGATGCTTAACTTATACAGGGCACTGACAGTCAGTCATTGTTTTCCATGGATTCAGAAAGAAATCAACAGGAGAAATTATAAACATTTCCAGATAAACAAACAGATATTGTTTCAATGTATGCCCCTCATATCTTCAGGCCAGGGCCAGGGAAAGAAAAAAGATTCAAATAATATTCATATAAATATTATCAACTTATAAAAACAAATTGCTAAATAATATCTGTTCTATTTTCCTACCTTGATAAATACACTTTTATAATTATAACATTGAAAAATATGTGGAAGGCTATAGACTTTACTTTTAAATATTTAATTATTGCTATGATGTCTAAATATTTTATAGATGGCAAGCGATGTTTAAATGAGCAATAAAATTTATACATAATTTTTTTTGTATTTATTCCACATTAACTATTTTTCTTGCCTTTATTTCAGAAAAAACAATAATTACATTACCATAATCAATATTTGTATATAATTTGTATGGAAAGAATAGTAAAAATATCAAATAACTTAAAATAAGATATAATTGTATTGAAAGTACAAAATGTTAATATTTGCACAAAAATGTAAATTAAGTTAAATGTAAGTAATATGAATATGTTTGAGAGTTATTTTTCTTTTAAATTATTTACAATTCCCTACTAACATTAAAAGGCAAAATACAGATTACCAATAATGAATATAAATATTTGAAAATTGTTACCTAAAATTATTTAAATAGCATTTAATTTTGTTTTTAAAAAACGTAAATATTTCAATTATTAAAAAAAATTTGCAAGCTTGCAAAATGCTGTCAATTTAAGGAATTGGTATCTCATTAATAATACATGTTATGTTTAGAAATATTCTCACATATATAGTATGCATAAATTTAACAGCATTATACATTGCTTAATGTTAACAATGTTTGTTAATCATTCGATATAACTGTTGAAAGGATCTCACTAATTCTGAATCACAAATCGAAACACTATGAAAGAAAATTGAAATCTGGCACCACTAGAGTAGGGGGGTACTCCATTAAACAAGAATCTATTGCTTTCATATTGTCTGAAAGTAAGCATGTGACAAGTTAATTAATTAGGTTTTTTTTCTTACTGAAATATTTCCACCAGGCAAATAGTATCTGAAATTCAAATTATTCACTCCATGACTCTGACATTGCAAATAAAGAATTCACAAACTTCCAAGGCATTAGGATATAGTTACTTTTTCTTTGAAAAACATAAAGCAAGAGAGGTGAAGATGTGTTTCCTGGAGCTCTGAAGTGTTAGGAGATTAGATGCCTTTGGGGTTAAACGTCTTGCTGAGTCAACATTGAGTCAAACTCTTGAATCAATAGGCCATACACATTCTTGCATATGTGCATCGTATTGTAATGTCTTTTTTTTGTTGTTTGGTTTTTGCAAATTTTATGTGATATGCAAACCACAGCCCAAGTGTTCTGCATGCTAAAGTCAAAAATGGATAATGTTTGAATTCTTTTCCTCTATCCCTATTTTCTTTCCCCTACAGTGCAGTGAGAGGAAGAACAGTCAGTTTCTTACTCCATGCAAAATCTATCAAGCCACAAACTTGGCTGATAATTAAAGAGTCCAGTTATATACAACATTGGAGTATTTTATCACTAAAGGGCTGGAAAGAATATGTAAGAAGCTGAGATTCAAAGCAAGGAATTGTACAGTGATTTTCTGAGAGTTCTCTGATTAATCGACTATTAAAGCCCAATAAGTAGTCAATATTTGGATACCTGTTTTGGAATAGATTGCATTTGAAAGGCAGAAGAGACATGTGAATAATCTCTACTAAGTAAAAATCAAAACAAATAAAACATATATTTGCCCCTTTTTCAATTATCCTTGTTCTCTTAACCCTAGCTCTCTCTTCAATTGTAAAAGGGCTAAAAGCAGAAGGAATGAAAACCAGAGTTTCCTAGGAAAAGGGCAGGTAATGCCCCCTTCCACTTCTACATTGTTGTTCATGAATCCATGATTAGACTTGAACTCTGGGGAAGGGAAGAAACTTAAAATTCTGTGGACCCGTGGTCCCAGCTACTGAGAAGGCAGAGGTGGAAGGATTCCTTGAGTCTGGGAGGTCGAGGCTGCAATGATCCATGATAATACCACTGTGCTCCAGCCTGAGCCACAGAGGGAGACACTATCTAAAACAAACACAAAATTGGATTTAAGTTTAAAGTTGTGATTTAAGCAAAGCTATCTTTTGTAATATATGAAAAAAATTTCCAAGTGTAAATAAAATTATACTATATACCCAAGATATCATTAAGTAGCAACAAGGAGAAATCTGATATGTCATGTTTAAATACATTAATTACAGTGCAATTTCTGTTTCTTGGTTGTACCCTACTTAGCCCATTTCATTCAATCAACTGGTTACAACTTTAGGTAATATTGTGACATTTTAATATTTTCCCAAAAAAAGGAATGATATAATTAACATCTTTATCACTCAGTCTCTCTGCATTTTCCTCAATATTTCCTTGAAATATATTTTATAAGTATGAAATGTATATTGCTCAATGTGTAATAACCCAACTTTTAAAATGCATTAGTTTTCCAAAATTTTTGTACAACTCTTTAGTCATTCAAATTTAATTATTTTCCAAGGAAGGTGAGTGCAATTTCAATAACTTTTTGGTCTAGATGACTTGAGTCTCAGTGCTAAATATGGAAGTGTAACCCTCAAAACAAACATAAAACAGATTTAGGTCAGATAATGTGCAAGTTACAAAAAAAATCCAAGAAATGCCATGATGTTTATTTGATGCCATGGTCTAAACATCTTCCAAATGCTCTAAAAACGCCTTTAACTTGTGGCGACCACATCCTAGGGTATAATCCCTTCTCTTTGAATGGAGGTGACACCTGTATGCTCCTTTTAACCAGTAGAATATAGCAAATGAGAGAGAATATTACTCCCATAATTATGTTATGCTATCACCACCATGAGCATCACCATCATCATCATAATTATCATCATTATCATCACCTTCCTCAGGTCCAGGTGTATTACTCTTTGAAATGTGTTGCCATAAATTTCTTAAAAGAGCTTTATACAGGCAAGCATTTGGGTAATGAATATTTTGAATTCTGAATATTATTTCTGTCAAGGATAATTGTATGAAGGCTATTCTCTGTGTTAAAACACTGGGAAAGCCTTGTCCAAATCAATTATTTTTTTAACCAAGAGTTTAGATAAAGAGCTGAGGCAAGTTAATGCATTCACATGTGTATTTTCTTATGACTTCTGTTCCTTATGTCTATCATCATTGTCTTTCATTATACATGATGCATGATGCCCTGTACATATTTCTTTCTTTGCATTGCTTTTTCCTTCCCTTTTTTTTTTTTTTTTTTTTTCCTGATACACAGTCCCACTCCCACACCCAGGCTGGAGGGCAGTGGTGGTATCACTGAACACTGCTGCCTTGACTTCATGAGCTCAGGTGATTTTCCCACCTCAGCCTCCTGAGTAGCTGGGATTACAGGCATGCGATACCATGCCCAGCTAAGTTTCGTTTTTTGTTTTTGTTTTTTGTTTTTGTTTTTGGAAAGAAGGGGTTTCACCATGTCACTCTGGCTGATTTTGAACTCCTGGGCTCAAGCTATCCTCCTGCCTTGGCCTCCCAAAATGCTGGGCACACAGACG
Source organism: Macaca mulatta (assembly GCF_049350105.2). Classification (NCBI taxonomy): domain Eukaryota; kingdom Metazoa; phylum Chordata; class Mammalia; order Primates; family Cercopithecidae; genus Macaca; species Macaca mulatta. The sequence goes on along the minus strand of NC_133410.1, from coordinate 28,326,413 downwards.
TGAGGCACGGCACTTGGACTTTCTTTGAACTTAAGACATGCTTTATGTTTATTCCTTTTTCTCTCTGAAAGTTCTTTGTAACTTGCTCCTCTTTCTTTCTCTGAAACTTTTTTTAAAAACTTCACTAGGTCTTTTGATATAGAACAATTAGATTATACTATCCTTGAATTTGGGAAACTTCAAATTATGCATTTTTACTATCTTTTTTAAAAAGTAAAGCCTAATTTTCACCAATATCTATATAGTGAATTTATGACATTGTAAAGGGCAGAAGTATCGACTTTTATTCAAATCAAGTAGATTAAGCAAACGATGGAGTAAAATACCAGTTATATTAATGCAAAAGTGACTAAGTTGAGTTTTCTCTATTTCTTGGCAAGACAGACACAAAATAACAACATTCATCTTCCTATGCTTTATTTTGTATCAAATTAACATTATTTAATATATTTTAAGATGTTCTGTTATTGCTTTGAAAGTGTTGATGACGGGTAGTTTAAATGTGATAAAAAATTTAGAAGAAAAAGTATTCTTCTTTGTAGATTAAAACTTCAATTTTTTTTTTCTTTTTCATCTATAAGTGTTAGCTAGCATTTATTTTCATTTAATGTTTTAGTTGAAAAGGAATATATAATATAATACACTACAGTCAGTCAATATAATACACTACAAAAATGAATTTTCAGTATTTTATTCATTTTTCACATTTATTTGCAAACTTTCTTAAGTCTAAAATAAATCTGTAGTGACTTTCTATATTATTTAGCCATATTGATGATTTAACCACCAAGACTCTAAGAAACTGAAGAAAGAAAACAGAAATAAGAAAATAAGATAAAAGAATAAACATAGTGAACTAAACAAGAGAGAAAGTTTAATAAAATTTATATATGTAGCTCACCTTATATCTTTTTCTCAGGAAAAAAATCACATTTGATTATGTAAAGATATCTTTCTCTTAATTACACTGGAATTAATGCCCACATGAGCATGTACACACACATACACACACACACACACACACACACACACAGACGTAAGATCATTACAAAGAAAAACAAGATCCCAAGGATAGCAACTCAGGCGGAAGTACAGTAAGTTTTCATTTAAGTGAGATTTGCATTTCTCCTTGCTTACAAGAAAACTCACTGCTGTCAGACTCCTTTTAATGAGAACTTTGCCCTATTAAAAAAAGAATAGTCACTTAACAAGAACTGCTCTATAAAATATGAGTAGATGCTTCAATTTAAATTTCTGCAAGGTGTACAAAAGGTTAGGTAGTTGACTTGTAATCAAATGATCAGGACACTTTTCTTTCCATACCATTAATTCTGTGTGTGGCTTTTAGTTCCATTCCATATGTAAACCTTTGAACTCATGTTTGTGGAAACTTATTAGCTTGGTGCAGAGATAGTTGTGGTTTTTGCCACTGAGAGTAATGGCAAATTGTGTTTTTTTTGGCAAATTGTGCCATTACTCTCAATGGCAAAAACCACAATTACTTTCACACTGACCTAGTAATTTAACTATTATTATATGGCAAATTTAGAAATTATATATGGTTTTCTAGGCTTCTGTGGGGAATAAATATAGTTTAATAAACAATGTTCAGTCTCTGACATTAAAGCCAGTATGTTATAATTAGGTGTTGTTAACTAGCACAAGAAAAAATGTACCAACATAGCACATACAAAAGCCCTAAGTTTGGAGTGCTCCATCTTGAGTCAAGATAAGCAAGAAAGACACTGTGGTTGGAGATGAGTGAGGAATAAAAAGAGGGCCAGGAAGGAAATTTGAAGAAAGAAATAGGCTCAGATACTACTGGGCCTGGTAGGCCTTGAGCCAAACATTGGCTTTTTTGTTGAGTAAGATAAGAAGGTAATGAGGGTTTCAAACGAATGATGTGCTCCGACTGGCGTTTTGGCAAAATCACTCTTGCTACCAGCAGGGAACCACACTAAATTAGTAGAACAAGTCTCGGTAAGAGGCTATTATAATAGTGTAGGGAAAAGATGATCATATCTTGGACCAACAAGTCAGAAGTGATGATGGCGAGCTGTGGTCAGTTCAGAATCCATTAATGACAGGATTTACTGTTAGAATGAACCTACTTTTGGAGAGAAGAAAGAGCCAAAAATACTGATGCTTTTCATTTCTCAGGAATTTTGCCCTGAGAAATGAAAACCATAGAGTAGTGATTCACTAAGATGGAAATGATAGGGGAAATATTCTTGTATTAACAGACTAATAGGATTTTGAATGAGGAAGGCAGGAATAAGAATAGAGAAGGAATTTTTTAAATTAAATTGTTTTATTATACTTTAAGTTCTAGGGTACATGTGCAGAATGTGCAGGTTTGTTACATAGGTATACACATGCCATGATGGTTTACTATACCTATCAACTCGTCATCTACTTAAGGTATTTCTCCTAATGCTATCCCTCCCCTAGTGTCCCCCATCCCCTGACAGGCCCCAGTGTGTGATGTTCCCCTCCCTGTGTCCATGTGTTCTCTTTGTTCAACTCCCAATTATGAGTGAGAACATGCAGTCTTTGCTTTTCCGTTCCTGTGTTAGTTTGCTGAGAATGATGGTTTTCAGCTTCATCCATGTCCCTGCAAAGGACATGAACTCATCCTTTTTTATGGCCACCTAGTATTCCCTGGTGTATATGTGTCACATTTTCTTTATCCAGTCTATCATTGATGGGCATTTGGATTGGTTCCAAGTCTGAACTATTGTGAATAGTGCTGCAATAAACATATATGTGCATGTATCTTTATAGTAGGATAATTTATAATCCTTTTACACTAACAGTATAAAAGTGTTCCTATTTCTCCACATCCTCTCCAGCATCTATTGTTTCCTGACTTTTTAATGATTGCCATTCTAACTGGAGTGAGATGTTATCTCATTGTGGTTTTGATTTTCATGTCTCTAGTGATCAGTGATGATGAACTTTTTTTTCATGTTTATTGTCTGCATAAATGTCTTCTTTTGAGAAGTGTCTGTTCATCTCCTTTCCCCACATTTTGCTGGGTTTTTTTGTTTTGTTCTTGTAAATTTGTTGAAGTTCTTTGTGCATTCTGGATATTAGCCCTTTGTCAGATGGATAGATTGCAGAAATTTTCTCCCATTCTGTAGGTTGCCTGTTTACTGTAATGATAGTTTCTTTTGCTGTGCAGAAGTCCTTTAGTTAGATTAGATTCCGTTTGTCAATTTTGACTTTTGTTGCCATTGCTTTTGGTGTTTTAGTCATAAAGGTTTTGTCCATGCCTAAGTCCTAAATAGCATTGCCTAGGTTTTCTTTTAGGGTGTTTATGGTTTTAGGCCTTACGTTTAAGTCTTTAATCCATCTTGAGTTAATTTTGTATTAAGGTATAAAGGTATAAAGAAAGGGTCCAGTTTCAATTTTCTGCATATGGCTAGCCAGTTTTCCTAACACCATTTATTAAATAGGGAGTCCTTTCCCCATTGCTTGTTTTTGTCAGATTTGTCAAAGATCAGATGGTTGTAGATGTGTGGTGTTATTTCTGAGGACTCTGTTCTGTTCCATTAGTCTATATATTTGTTTTGGTACCATGATCATGCTGTTTTGGTTACTGTCGCCTTGTAGTATAGTTTGAAGTCAGGTAGCATGATGCCTCCAGTTTTGTTCTTTTTGCTTAGAATTATCTTGGCTCTATAGGCTAGGCTCTTTTCCAGTTTCGTATGAAATTTAAAGTAGTTTTTTTTCTACTCCTGTGAAGAAAGTCAGTGGTAGCTTGATGGGGATAGCATTGAATCTATAAATTACTTTGGGCAGTGTGGTCATTTTCATGATACTGATTCTTCCTATCCATGAGCATGGAAAGTTTTTCCATTTGTTTGTGTCCTCTCTTATTTCCTTGAGCAGTGGTTTGTAGTTCTCCTAGAAGAGGTCCTTCACCTCCCTTGTAAGTTGAATTCCTAGGTATTTTATTCTCTTTGTAGCAATAGTGAATGGGAGTTCACTCAAGATTTGGCTCTGTTTGTCTATTTTTGGCGTATAGAAATGCTTGTGATTTTTGCTCATTAATTTTGTATCCCAAGACTTTGCTGAAGTTGCTTATCAGCTTAAGGAGATTTTGGGATAAGATGATGGGGTTTTCTAAATGTAAAATCATGTCATCTGCAAACAAAGAGAATTTGACTTCCTCTTGTCTTATTTGAATATGCTTTATTTCTTTCTCTTGCCTGATTGCCATGGCCAGAACTTCCAATACTATAATTAAATAGGAGTGGTGAGAGAGAGCATCCTTGTCTTGTGCCGGTTTTCAAAGGGAATTGTCCAGCTTTTGCCCATTCAGTGAGATATTGGCTGTGGATTTGTCATTAAAAAGTCGTTATTTTGAGGTACTTTCCATCAGTACCTAGTTTATTGAGAGTTTTTAGCATGAAGGGGTGTTGAATTTTATCAAAGATCATTTCTGCATCTATTGTGATAATACTGTGTTTTTTTTTTTGTCATTGGTTCTGATTATGCGATGGATTACATTGATTGATTTGCATATGTTGAACCAGTCTTGCATCCCAGGGATGAAGCAATTTGATCATGGTGGATAAGCTTTTTGATGTGCTGCTGAATTTGGTTTGCCAGTATTTTATTGAGGATTTTTGCATCAATGTTCATCAGGGATATTGGGCTGAAATTTTCTTTTTTTGTTGTGTCTGTGCCAGGTTTTGTGCTTTTGATTGAGTTTCTTAACCCTGAGTTCTAATTTGATTGCACTGTGATCTGAGAGACTGTTATGATTTCTGTTCTTTTGCATTTGTTGAGGAGTGTTTTACTTCCAATTATGTTGTCAATTTTAGAATAAGCATGATGTGGTACTGAGAAGAATGTATATTCTGTTGATTTGGTGTGGAGAGTTCTGTAGACATCTATTAGGTCCGCTTGGTCCAGAGCTGAGTTCAGGTACTGATTATCCTTTTTAATTTTCTGCCTCATTGATCTGTCAAATACTGACAGTGGGATGTTCAAGTCTCCCACTATTATTGTGTGGGAGTCTATGTCTCTTTGCAGATCTCTAGGAACTTGCTTTATGGATCTGGGTGCTCCTGTATTGGGTGCATCTATATTTAAGATAGTTAGCTCTACTTGTTGCATTGATCCCTTTACCATTATGTAGTGTCCTTCTTTGTCTTTTTTGATCTTTATTGGTTTAAAGATTGTTTTATCAGAGACTAGAATTGCAACCCCTGCTTTTTCTTCCTCTTCCATTTGCTTGGTAAATATTCCTCCATTCCTTTATTTTGAATCTATGCGTGTCTTTGCATGTGAGATGGGTCTCCTGATTAAAGTACACTGATGGGTCTTGACTCTTTATCCAATTTGCCAGTCTGTGTCTTTAAGTTGAGGCCTTAGCCTATTTACATTTAAGGTTAATAGTGTTATGTGTGAATTTGATCCTGTCATTATGATGCTAGGTGGTTATTTTGCCCATTAGTTTATGCAGTTTCTTCATAGTGTTGATGGTCTTTACAATTTGATATGTTTTTGCAGTGGCTGGTACCAGTTTTACCTTTTCATATTTAGTGCTTTCTTCAGGAGCTCTTGTAAGGGAGGCCTGGCGGTGACAAAATCTTTTAGCATTTGCTTGTCTGTAAAGGATTTTATTTTTCCTTCGCTTATGAAGCTTAGTTTGGTGAGATAAGAAATCCTGGGTTGAAAATTCTTTTGTTTTTGTTTTGTTTTGTTTTGTTTTGTTTTGTTTTGTTTTGTTTTGAGACGGAGTCTTGCTCTGTCGCCCAGGCTGGAGTGCAGTGGCCGCATCTCAGCTCACTGTAAGCTCCGCCTCCCGGGTTCATGCCATTCTCCTGCCTCAGCCTCCTGAGTAGCTGGGACTACAGGTGCCCACCATCATGCTCGGCTGATTTTCTGTATTTTTAGTAGAGATGGAGCTTCACTGTGTTAGCCAGGATGATCTCGTTCTCCTAACCTTGTGATCCACCCGCCTCAGCCTCCCAAGAAAATTATTTTCTTTAAGAATGTTGAATATTGGCCCCCACTCTATTCTGGCTTATAGGGTTTCTGCCAAGAGATCAGCTGTTAGTCTGATGAGCTTCCCTTTGTGGGTAACCTGACCTTTCTCTTTGGCTGCCCTTAACATTTTTTTCTTTTATTTCAACCTTGGTGAGTCTGATGATTATGTATCTTGAGGTTGCTCTTTCCAAGTAGTGTCTTTGTGGTGTTCTCTGTGTTTCCTGAATTTGAACGTTGGCCTGTCTTGCTAGGTTGGAACGTTGTCCTGGATAATATCCTGAAGAGTGCTTTCCAACTTGGTTCAGCTCTCCCCATCACTTTCAGATACACCAATCAAACGTAGCTTTGGTCTTTTCACATAGTCCCATATTTCTTGGAGGTTTTATTCATTCATTTATTCATTATTTATTCATTCATTTTCATTCTTTTTTCTCTAATCTTGTCTTCATGATTTATTTCATTAAGTTGATCTTCAGTCTCTGATATCCTTTCTTCCACTTGATTGACTTGGCTATTGATACTTGTGTATGCTTCACAAAGTTTTTGTGTTGTGTTTTTCAGCTCCATCAGATCATTTATGTTCATTGCTAAACTGGTTATTCTAGTTAACAATTCCTCTAACCTTTCTTCAAGGTTCTTAGCTTCCTTGCATTGGGTTAGAACATACCGCTTTAGCTTGGAGGAGTTTGTTATTACCCACATTCTGAAGCCTACTTCTGTCAATTCACCAAACTCATTCTCTATCCAGTTTTGTTCCCTTGCTGCCAAGAAGTTTTGATCCTTTGGAGGAGATGGGGCATTCTGGTTTTCAGAATTTTCAGCCTTCTTGCACTGTTTTTTCCTCATCTTTGTGGATGTGTCTACCTTTGGCCTTTGATGTTGGTGATCTTTGGTTGGGGTTTCTGTGTGGATGTCCTTTTTCATTAATGTTGATGCTATTCCTTTCTGTTTGTTAGTTTTCCTTCCATGAGTCAGCCCCCTCTACTGCAGGTGTGCTGGAGTTTCCTGGAGGTCCACTCCAGACCCTGATTGTCTGGGTATAACCAGTGGAGGCTGCAGAACAGCAAATATTGCTGCCTGTTCCTTCCCCTGGAAGCTTCATCCCAGAGGGGCACCTGCCAGATGCCAGCCAGAGCTCTCCTTTATGAGGTGTCTGTTGACCTCTGTTGGGACGTGTCTCCCAGTCAGGAGGCATGGGGGTCAGGGACCCACTTGACGAGGCAGTCTGTCCCTTAGCAGAGCTCAAGCACTGTGCTGGGAGACCCACTCCTCTCTTCAGAGCTGGCAGGTAGGAATTGTTAAGTCTGCTGAAGCTACGCCCACAGTTGCCCCTTCCCCCAGGTGCTCTGTCCCAGGGAGACGGGAGTTTTATCTATAAGCCCCTAACTGGAGTTGCTGCCTTTCTTTCAGAGATGTCCTGCCCAGAGAGGAGGAATCTAGAGAGGCAGTATAGCTGCAGCAGCTTTGCTGAGCTGAGGTGGCTCTGCCCCGTTTGAACTTCCAGGCAGCTTGTTTAAACTGTGTGGGGAAAACCACCTTCTCAAGTCTCAGTAATGGCAAACACCCCTCCTCCCACCAAGCTCCAGAGTCCCAGGATGACTTCAGACTGCTGTGCTGGCAGCAAGAATTTCAAGCCAGTGGATCTTAGCTTGTTGCGCTCTATGGGAGTGGGACTTGTTGAGCTAGCCTTCTTGCCTCCCTGGCTTCAGCCTCATTTCCAGGGGAGTCAACGGTTCTGTCTCACTGACTTTCTAGGCACCACTGGGGTATGAAAACAAAAACAAAAACAAAAAAACTCCGGCAGCTAGCTCAGTGTCTGTCCAAAAGGCCGCCCAGATTTATGCTTGAAACCCACGGCCCTGGTGGTGTAGGCACCCAAGGGAATCTCCTGGAGTGTGGGTTGTGAAGACCATGGGAAAAGCGTAGTATCTGGGCTGAAATGCACCCTTCCTCATGGCATGCTCCCTGACAGATTCTCTTGGCTAGTGGAGGAAGTTCCCTGAACCTTTGTACTTCCAGGGTGAAGCAATGCCCCACCATGCTTTGGCTTGCCCTCCGTGGGCTGCATCCACTGTCTAACCAGTTCCAGTGAGAGGAGCCAGGTACCTCAATTGGGAATGCAGAAATCACCTGCCTTCTGCATGGATCTCACTGGGAGCTGCAGGAGCGGTTCCTATTCGGCCATCTTGCCAGCCACTAAGATTTTTAAATAGAGAGAAAAAGTAAATAAATATGGACCACAGGTTAGGGTGACAGGAGAGCTCTTACTTATTTTGAAGCACAAGAGAGCAATTGTCTCATGAAGGCACAATACATGTGGAATTATTAAATCTGATACTGAGAATGCTGTAAAAAGGACATAGAATATTTCCTTGGAATTTCCCACTTTTTGAAAGTTACTAGCTTTTTCAATAGAAAAGTTCCTCATTTAAATTTCAGACAGACTACAACTGATTACCCTATCTGAACGAGGCCAAACATTTTCTGACTAGAATCCTAGGTTGAATTATTCAGTAAAATATTATAAATATCTGTAGAGATTCATGTACATGGCTGAATTGACTTGTATTTTAATCAGCAATTTATACATGGTACCCTTGGATATTTGATAGTGTTTTTAAAATTACATATTATTTACATTTTGATGTATATTTGGTTCAACCCTGGTGCAACTGAGCACAAACACAAAGCCTTTTATCTGAATTGAACGTTTATATTTCTTCTTTTTTTTTATTTTTTTCTTTTCTTTTTTGAGATAGAGTCTTGCTGTGTCGCCCAAGCTAGAGTGCAGTGTTGTGATCTTGGCTCACTGCAAACTCCTGCAGTTCAAGCAATTGTCCTGCCTCGACCTCCCAAGTAACTGATGTTACAGGCAGGTGCCACCACGCCAGGCTAATTTTTGTATTTTTAGTAGAGGTGGGGTTTTGCCAGGTTGGCCAGGCTGCCCTGGAACTCTGGACCTCAAGTTATCCACCAGCCTCAGCCTCCCAAAGTGCTTGGATTACAGGTGTGAGTCACCACGCCCAGTCACGAAATTGTTTTCATATATGATACATACATTACCATTCTTTTCTGCTGGTGTAATTAATAATTTCTATACAAATATATCATACATGTATTTCAAATTTTATGATTTATCATTTTCTCTTAATTTTTAAAGTATTCATAGTCAAATCTCTTAATCTGTTGAATCTGTTGCTTGGAGTTTTCTGTTTTTAGTGTTATGTTTAATATTGCTAAAATAAACATGTGTATAATAAGGTCTGGCGGTCCTAGTTTGTCTGTCTACCTTTTTACCTGGGGTAAATCTGTTTATCTACATATAAGGATGACCACTGACTCTGGACATGTTCACCACTGACAAGACTGGCTAGAATGAAAAATAAAGGAAATAGGAATGTTATAGGCCTCCATTCATGTCAAAACAAAAAGAGATTTACTCTGAACATCACAGATGACATCAAGATCCCTAAATCCTTTAGAGAGTAATTATCTGATTTTAAGCTGATGTTAAATGCCACTGTAACAAAGATGGGGAACTTCCTTATTCTCATTCTTTAGATTTACTCTGCTGCTTGTCCATAATACTCACCTTCTGAGTGAAAAATATCTGTGGGCTGTAGTGCTGTGTCTATTAGTTTGACACAATAAGTGAAGGCTACAGTACATAAATAATACAAACAACCATATATCATAAGAAGAATTCCAGATCCTGTGTAACAGGGTACTCGCCTTTCCCCAATATGAAGCTTTTACTAATAGCTGGTCCAGTCAGAACTTATCCCATTCAAAAGAATGCCCAAAGCATAAACAAACTGAAATGGATCTGTACATATATAACAAGGAAAAAAAAAAAAAAAGAAATTAACAAACAAGCAGAAAAATGGAAAAAAAAAAAAAAAACTACTTTGGCAGATAAAGAACATCAATAAAAACGTCACCAAGGAAATAATTTTTTTTAGCAAATATCATCATTTTTTTTTAAAAGGAATAAATTTCCATTATACAATGAGAGCACAATGCAGAAACACAAAATTTACTAAAAAGCTGGAATATCCACAACTCAGAAAAAGGAGAAAGAAAATATAGTGCAATCCTAGTCTCTGATAAAACAGACTTTAAATCATCAAAGATCAAAAGAGACAAAGAAGGCCATTACATAATGGTAAAGGGATAAATTCATCAGGAAGAGCTAACTATACTAAGTATATATGCGCCCAATACACGAGCACCCAGATTCATAAAGCAAGTCCTTAGAGACATACAAAGAGACTTAGACTCCCATACAATAGTAATAGGAGACTTTAACTGTCAACATTAGACAGATCAATGAGACAGAAAGTTAACAAGGATATCCAGGAATTGAACTCAACTCTGCACCAAGGGGACCTAATAGACATCTATAGAACTCTCCACTACAAATCAACAGAATATACCTTCTTCTCAGCACCACATCGCACTTATTCCAAAATTGACCACATATTTGGAAGTAAAGCACTCCTCAGCACATGTAAAAGAACAGAAATTATAACAAACTGTCTCTCAGACCACAGTGCAATCAAACTAGAACGCAGGACTAAGAAACTCAATCAAAACCGCTCAACTACATGGAAACTGAACAACCTGCTCCTGAATGACTACTGGGTACATAATGAAATGAAGGCAGAAATAAAGATGTTCTTTGAAACCAATGAGAACAAAGATACAACATACCAGAATCTCTGGAACACATTTAAAGCAGTGTTTAGAGGGAAATTTATAGCACTAAATGCCCACAAGAGAAAGCAGGAAAGATCTAAAATTGACACCCCAACATCACAATTAAAAGAAGTAAAGAAGCAAGAGCAAACACATTCAAAAGCTAGCAGAAGGCAAGAAATAACTAAGATGAGAGCAGAACTGAAGGAGATAGGGACACAAAAAACCTCCAAAATATCAATGAATCCAGGAGATGGTTTTTTGAAAATATCAACAAAATTGATAGACCGCTAGCAAGACTAATAAGGAAGAAAAGAGAAGAATCAAATAGATGCAATAAAAAATGATAAAGGGGATATTACCACTGACCCCACAGAAATACAAACTACCATCAGAGAATACTATAAACACCTCTACACAAATAAACTAGAAAACCTAGAAGAAATGGATAATTTCCTGGACACTCTCCCAAGACTAAACCAGGAAGAAGTTGAATCCCTGAATAGACCAATAGCAGTCTCTGAAATTGAGGCAATAATTAATAGCCTACCAACCAAAAAGTCCATGACAAGACAGATTAACAGCCGAATTCTACCAGAGGTACAAGGAGGAGTTGGTACCATTCCTTCTGAAACTATTCCAATCAATAGAAAAAGAGGGAATCCTCCCTAACTCATTTTACCAGGCCAACATCATCCTGATACCAAAGCCTGACAGAGATACAACCAAAAAAGAGAATTTTAGACCAATATCCCTGATGAACATCGATGCAAAAATCCTCGATAAGATACTGGCAAACTGAATCCAGCAGCACATCAAAAAGGTTATCCACCATGATCAAGTGGGCTTCATCCCTGGGATGCAAGGCTGGTTCAACATACGCAAATCAATAAACGTAATCCAGCATATAAACAGAACCAAAGACAAAAACCACATGATTATCTCAATAAATGCAGAAAGGCCTTTGACAAAATTCAACAGCCCTTCATGCTAAAAACGCTCAATAAATTCGGTATTGATGGAACATATCTCAAAATAATAAGAGCTATTTATGACAAACCCACAGCCAATATCATACTGAATGGGCAAAAACTGGAAGCATTCCCTTTGAAAACTGGCACAAAGCAGGGATGCCCTCTCTCACCACTCCTATTCAACATAGTGTTGGAAGTTCTGGCTGGGGCAATCAGGCAAGAGAAAGATATAAAGGGAATTCAGTTAGGAAAAGAAGTCAAATTGTCCCTGTTTGCAGATGATATGATTGTATGTTTAGAAAACCACCTTGTCTCAGCCCCAAATCTCCTTAAGCTATAAGCAACTTCAGCAAAGTCTCAGGATACAAAATCAATGTGCAAAAATCACAAGCATTCTTACACACCAGTAACAGACAAACAGAGAGCCAAATCATGAATGAACTCCCATTCACAATTGCTTCAAAGAGAATAAAATACCTAGGAATCCAACTTACAAGGGATATAAAGAACCTCTTCAAGGAGAACTACAAATCACTGCTCAGTGAAATAAAACAGGACACAAACAAATGGAAGAACATACCATGCTCATGGATAGGAAGAATCAATATTGTGAAAATGGCCATACTGCCCAAGGTAATTTATAGATTCAATGCCAGCCCCATAAGGCTACCAATGACTTTCTTCACAGAATTGGAAAAAAACTGCTTTAAAGTTCATATGGAACCAAAAAAGAGCCCGCATCGCCAAGACAATCCTAAGCCAAAAGAACAAAGCTGGAGGCATCACACTATCTGACTTCAAACTATACTACAAGCCTACAGTAACCAAAACAGCATGGTACTGGTACCAAAACAGAGATATAGACCAATGGAACAGAACAGAGTCCTCAGAAATAATACCACACATCTACAGCCATCTGATCTTTGACAAACCTGACAAAAACAAGAAGTGGGGAAAGGATTCCCTATTTAATAAATGGTGCTGGGAAAATTGGCTAGCCACAAGTAGAAAGCTGAAACTGGATCTTTCCTTACTCCTTATACAAAAATTAATTCAAGATGGATTAGAGACTTAAATGTTAGACCTAATACCATAAAAACCCTAGAGGAAAACCTAAGTAATACCATTCAGGACATAGCCATGGGCAAGAACTTCATGTCTAAATCACCAAAAGCAAAGGCAACAAAAGCCAAAATTGACAAATGGGATCTCATTAAACTAAAGAGCTTCTGCACAGCAAAAGAAACTACCATCAGAGTGAACAGGCAACCTACAGAATGGGAGAAAATTTTTGCAATATACTCATCTGACAAAGGGCTAATATCCAGAACCTATAAAGAACTCAATCAAATTTACAAGAAAAAAACAAACAACCCCATCAAAAAATGGGCAAAGGATATGAGCAGACACTTCTCAAAAGAAAACATTCATACAGCCAACAGACACATGAAAAAATGCACATCATCACTCGCCATCAGATAAATGCAAATCAAAACCATAATGAGATACCATCTCACACCCGTTAGAATGGCAATCATTAAAAAAATCAGGAAACAACAGGTGCTGGAGAGGATGTGGACAAATAGTAACACTTTTACACTGTTGGTGGGACTGTAAACTAGTTCAACCATTGTGGAAAACAGTGTGGCGATTCCTCAAGGATCTAGAACTAGAAGTACCATATGACCCAGCCATTCCATTACTGGGGATATACCCAAAGGATTATAAGTCATGCTGCTATAAAGACACATGCACACATATGTTTACTGTGGCACTATTCACAATAGCAAAGACTTGGAATCAACCGAAATGTCCATCAGTGACAGACTGGATTAAGAAAATGTGGCACCTATACACCATGGAATACTATGCAGCCATAAAAAAGGGATGAGTTCATGTCCTTTGTAGGGACACGGATGCAGCTGGATACCACCATTCTCAGCAAACTATCGGAAGAACAAAACCCAAATACCGCATGTTCTCACCCATAGGTAGTAATTGAACAACGAGATCACTTGGACACAGGAAGGGGAACATCACATACCAAGTCCTATTGTGGAGAGGGGGTGGGGGGAGGGATAGCATTAGGAGATATACCTAATGTAAATGACGAGTTAATGGGTGCAGCACACCAACATAGCACACGTAGTATACATATGTAACAAACCTGTACGTTGTGCACGTGTACCCTAGAACTTAAAGTATATTAAAAAAAAAAGAAAAAAAATGAAGAGTAAATCAGAAGTTGCTCAATGCAGAAGAAATAAAGAAAGCTGAAATGATCTAAGAATTCAAGTACAGATTTGGTATCCCAGCTGAAGCAACAAGCATTCTAAATTAAAGATAAGTCATTGTGGAGTCCTACAAAAATTCTAGACCCATAGAATGTTGACATATTTAATGGTTGTTTAATCGCAAAAGGTTGGAGGTAGTTTATTTAGAAATAGATAATTGGGACAGAAATTAAGGGTGAAGACAGAATCAGTTCATTTTCAGATAAGCAAGGATTCACAACTTTATTTTCCATACATTTGGAGAATACCATTTGGTATTTTCCTAAATTATCTTGAGAAATTTTGGGGGATATAGAATAGCAAAATGAGGCTATAAAATAACCATAACAGTTGACTCAATCAAGCAATAAAATGAAGATAATTTTATATTTTTCTGGGGAAGAGCAGTGCGTTTTGAGGAAAGCTGCCAGAGGGACAAAAGTGGGAGAGGTATCTCAAAAAATAAGACTCTTAAGAATTGGATGATAATACTTGAAGCAATAGGAAACAAATTAGTGCAGGAAGAAAATGAAGGCAATTTCAGATTATGGAAGCACTAATAATGAAAATATTATATATGAAGATATACCATAGTATATTATTTGATTATGCAGTGAAATATAATTATATAGTCACGAGCATACAAATAACAGAGATTGATTTTCAATTGCTAAGGTCTTTCCCTTGGAAAAGCATGGAGAACTAAATTATAGTTAGAGCTGGTTCCAGCTAACACATGTCAACAATGTAAGAGAGAAAGTGAGAAGACAGCCACTGGAATGGAGTCAAGAGAAGAGCTAATATGCAAATATCATCATTTCACAAGAATTATGTGGTTGAAAGATTTAATCTACAGTTGACAAAACAGGTAAAAAAGGTGTAAATAAGTAACCAAAGATAAATGATAGAAAAATTAAAAATAAAGCCATAATTATATGGAACAGATAAATGCTTGATGTAGAAGAGAGGCAAATAAGATTTGGTATAAACATACTTGGTGTATTCAAAAATTTTAGTATATTTTATAATTCAAGAACTACTTATAAAATAAAAAGTAAGACAAACTCCCAAAATATTGATATAGAACCATCAATTGCGAGATATTTCCAAATAAAAGTAATCATTACGACAGTTAAGAAATGTTTTAGCAACTAAGCAAAATTTCAAATCATCTATAAAGAGAAAATAATCAAATAATATTGTATTCAACTAATCCCAAGTAAATATCGTTTCAGGAAGATAAATAAATTTTTACAAAAGTCTAAAAAAAGGAAGAAAAATAAATAAAGGGAATAATAAAGAACAAAAGGAAGGAAGTGAGAATGAAATAAAAGAACTGTAACAAAAATGTTTATATTCAGCCAAACTCAAAGTCAGACACAAAAGACAGTGAAAAATACAAATTCTGAGAGCCTTACAGAGTTCCCAAAAATATACTTAGAGAAAAAAATGTAGAAAACACAGGCCATATAGTAAAATTTTTAAAGAAAAATGAACAGAACAATTATTACAACAAAGATAATGCACAGAATAAATATCAAATGCGACCATCAAGTATATCTGTGACAATAATGAACATAACTGGGATAAACTATCGCTAAGGTAAACCCATCTCTAGAGAGGAAATACAAGGGGTTATAAAGAAAACCTGTTTGTATGTTGCATTAAAAGACAACACAAAAACATACAAGGAAGACCGAAAATGTTTAAATGAGCAAAATCATACTAGGCAATAAAAACCTGAAATTTAAGATTCACTACCTTTAAATGAAGCTAAATTATAATCAGGGAAAAATTTTGTATTTAAAATAAAATGTTTATTTTTTAATGACTAAGTATATATCCCAAAATGAAAAATCCTAGAATATCTATGAAGCATAAAATTCACCATTATATAACATAAATGAGCAAAGCATTATGTATATATGTGAAGCTTAAAATATGAGGAAAAATAGAGAGAAAAAAATATTTATAGAAGGAACATTCAATTTAGCTCTCACAGTTTTATATAAGTGAACAAAAAGTATTTAAAACATCTGAATAACATAAAAATAGGCTAAATCGAGCTGATAAATCTACATACTTTTACCCCTCAAAAAACTGGCACATGTTGGGCGCAACAGGGATTGTTAATGTGTTATGTTGTTAATTCTTAAGCAAACCAACCAGGTAACTGAGGCTGAGAGAGATTAGGTCAATTCCCCATTATTCTTAGTAAACTGTGAAATCTGGGCACCAATCCAAGTTTTCTCTCCAATCCCCCAAATCTTAACCATTGTGCAATTGTATCTGCATACCTGGCTTTCCAACAGAGTCGAGCAAATAGAAGTATTTTTTGCTTAATTTTTATGAGTGAGAATACAGCATATTAATTTATAGTGTGACAAATGCAATAGGTTTTGAGCAGCAGGAAATACAAGGGGTTTCTATAGAAGTAAGTATATAGAAGTAAATTTCTCTTCTATATACTTAGAAGTAAGTTTCTCTCAGCACATTTTTAACTTAATACCTTTAAAAATTCTTTCTAAAATTCATCAAAATTCATTTTCATAATAACTAAATAAATTTCTACCAGGCCAGGGTATTTCTTAAAATACATAATTTAAACACAATAAAGAATGCATTGGGTGTTAATGTCTTATTTCTAACAGAAAATCTCATGAAAGTTATAAAATTCAACTATAAATTTAAATTTTCGTAGGCAATGAAATGTCCACAGAAATAGCAAAATGTTTAGCACTTGTTTATATAAATGTACGTTAACTGATTATTGAGGTAAATCTAAACAAGATATATCAAGTATAATACATTTAAAAGAAGACCAGAATTCATTTCCAGTTTCCAGAGAATGTTTTTTAAATATCAAAAATATATTTTAAATATAAAAAATTAAAATAGGCCGGGCGCGGTGGCTCACGTCTGTAATCTCAGTGTTTTGGGAGGCTGAGGTGGTCGGATCACAAGGTCAGGAGATCGAGACCATCCGAGCTAACAAGGTGAAACTCCATCTCTACTACAAATCCAAAAAGTTAGCCAAGCATGATGGTGGAAGCTTGTAGTCCCAGCTACTCGGGAGACTGAGGCAGGAGAATGGCGTGAACCCAAAAGGCAGAGCTTGCAGTGAGCTGAGATCGCCCCACTGTACTCCAGCCTGGAAGATAGAGCAAAACTCCGTTTCAAAAACAACAACAAAAAATTAAAATAGATAA
This sequence comes from Macaca mulatta, assembly GCF_049350105.2. Lineage (NCBI taxonomy): Eukaryota > Metazoa > Chordata > Mammalia > Primates > Cercopithecidae > Macaca > Macaca mulatta. Next base: position 28,309,256 of record NC_133410.1, on the reverse strand, counting down.
TACATAATATATAATAAATATTAAAAATATTTTATCTTTTATAAAAGGAAATCCAACAAAATTTAAAAAGTAGAAATAGTACAGATACCCATTTCTGATCATAACTCACCAAACCTAGAAAATAATAACATAATGATTGCCATAAACGGCACAATTAATACCTTTGAAAGTATGTCTTTATTATGTGTAAGTGTATTTACATTTCTAGAAATAAAATTAATAAACAAAGGGACATAGGATTTTGCATTTTTAGTCTCCATAGTTTACCAATTAACCACCGTCCAGAGAGGCAAAGGAATGACAATACAACATATTATCTTTTAACTTCCCCAACAAGAAGGTTTAAAAAAATTATTTTTCATTAGTATAAAAATCTAAGCTATAAATTTATCCTGAGCATTGCCATATCTGTATGCTGCAGGCTTTTATCCAGACTTAAAATCTGATTTCAAAAAATTTCCAGTTTAACAATTAGTCATTTGAATTTATTTGTAACTTCTATCTTGGGAGTTTACTAAGCATATATTAGACTCAGGTCTAGCCATTTTCCATGTGCTAACATATATAAATCTGTACAAAAAATTGATGAGGCTCGAAGATATTAAGTAAATATTAAATAAATATTTCATCAAAAACACTAGAACTTTCTCAAAAGCCCATCCCTTTATTGTAATTTAATATTAACTTTTTTTTGGCCTTTGTTCATGTAAGATTTAGATAAATTGAAATATACCCATTTATTTTATACCACCTTAACAGGGCAATTAATACCAGGTACGTGAGTTTATTCTTGTACATGTTTATTTTGAAACAGAAACATGAAAAATATACCTACTAAAAATCCTCCATATTAATATTTACAATCAAATAAATGATTTTCTCCAACTAATGATACTTAACAGAAAAGACAAAGGCCAAACTTTTATGAGTTTTAAATTGGAAACAGAGTTGGGAAAACATGTTAGCACTATATGAGGAGATTCGTGTGCTCCTAATAAAGCTATCAAATATTTCTAATGGTAGTAATTTTAATGGTTAGTTATTTAAAAACAGGACATCACTGGGCATTATTATTTATATAGTAAGAATTTACATGAAATATATTATGAATCAATCTTCAGCATCAATTTAGAGTAACTTTCTTTTATTTTCTATTTTCAGGTTTTTGTTTTTGTTTTGCTTAAACTTTCATTTTCTTTCAGGTATTGAATTACCTATAACTTAAAGTCATCACCGTTCTCAGAGGGTCTTGACTATGTGCAGCTGGAAAGAAAATTAGATTTCAACTTAACAGATTTAAAGTGGTTCAAGTGGAAATACACACACTATAGCCACCTTCTTTTGGAGAATAAAATAAGTAATGAATTCATCCTATTAAAATTATTAGGATTGGAAAGATAATTGTTTTCTTAAAATCAATTTTTAGATATACCTTATCTGTTCAGAAAAGATGACAGAATCCTTTCTTATTTGATAATTGTCTTTGAACCCTGGTTAATTATCTACCCAGCGTCTTCTCTAATAAATCATTTGTGCTTACTGCCAATATTTATGGTCAGTCCTTTGTATAAACAGAGTATCACATGTGCTGTGATTTAGTTTTCCCATCTGATAGAGTGTATATGTGTCAGAATTGTACAAGATTTTGGAATTTCTCCTGCTTCTTAAAAGTCAGATTTCAGAAAATGGGAATTAAAACAATACAAATGATTTTGCTAATCAGCATAGGGGCTCCATCATGGGCCATCTATGCCTATCTTTTCTTCAGATGATTATTATTTTTTAATGTAGCTTTGGTACTGCTGGATATTCTCCTGAGAAAGAAGGGGAAATCAATGGAATCTTTATGACAATTTCTGGATCCATTTTCAAATGTTTATTCTGAAAAAGAAAAGAACGCTCTGTGCATACAGATTCTCCTTTCTCCCACATTCATGAGACACGCTTGAAATCACAGTATATAGATGGCAATCTTCTAAAACAAAATCCAGTGTTTCTCCACTTTGATTACCAAAAACATGTTAAAAATGGAGACTAAAGTGGTGACTTAATGGTTGCAGAAGTCTGAGTCACTTTCATTCAGACACAAAGATTCTAACATTCTTCTTGCTGTCTAGCACAAGAAATCTAATCATATGCCATCTTTCTTGCTTATAGCTATAGATGGGGAGCATACTCCCCTGTACATTTTTCATATAGATATTTCAGAATTATCAGATGGCAGGGCAACAAAATTAAAGTCACCTTCAAACTTTAAATCTCATATGGTTCAGGATGTTAAATTGCTGTAAAGTTACTGGGTCAGATTTGAATATATATATGTATATATTCAAGTACATATATAGTTAGTCTCCAAGTCAATTTTTCTGACTAAAAAGAAATAATAAGCAAGTATTTATAGGGACATGTCAAGGTTGAGAAACACACTAGCAGCAGGGATAGGATTTAAGATTTCTCTGTTAAAAGCTGCATTTTTGGTCTGTTCTTATTTGCTGTGTAGCCATGGTTAAATAATTTAGCCTATAGCTTAATGATTGTATTGTCTAATGAGGGAATATAAGTATGAAAATACATAATGTCCTGTTTCAACTATCAAAGGAAACACCATCAATTTATACCAACTATACTGTTATATGTTATTTTACATTATGAAAATCTTCCTTCTTTCCAAAGTAAAAGAGAATCTATTGTTTTGGATTCACAGTGACTGAACCTTCAAGTGGGAAAAAGGGAATTAGAACTTTTACAAAATTACTTATTTTTCATTCTCTAGTCCAATGTCAAGTAGATAGCGCTATTCACAAAGTTACCATGAGCAAATAATAGACAACAAGAATGAATATGAGAGAGAGAGAACGTTGGAGTGGGCAGTGATGTAGTCAAAGGTTTCTAAAAAAAAAAGTAACAAATCTTGATGTGGGAGAAAGTCTGCTGTACAAAATAGTAAGTTCTATTCAAAAATGTTCTGCTCTATCTATTGTGAAAATGCCTCCATTCTTATGAAAAAAATGTGTTTTTATTCCTATGAAATGTATCTGTTATTTCAAAATTATTCAATATATGTTGGTAATTTGACTCCACTTCAAAGAGAATTTGAAAAGATACCCCTTAAACAATATCCTAATTAATCCAATTGACATATCCTTGTTAAAATATTAGGGATGGACTATTTAGGGCAGGAAAATGCAATATTAAACAGAGATATCTACATAATCTTAGGCACGGATACTAGATTTAGAAAGCCAACATCACCTTTCATAATGAAAGCAAGACACCTTTGCAAAGAATCCCTTATTAAAACCAAACTACTATTTCAATAAAGCATTAAGATTTGCTGCATAGAATGCCCCTTGGGCAGCACTCTGAAATAATTGTGAATTGCTATTCCAATTCACAATGGAACATTTTAATAAGTGTGATAAATGACTCACAGAGAGCTTTAGATTTCAATGTCAGTGGAATTAGAATCAGGCAAACGCTGGCCCTGGGTGATGGATGTACAGGATTTTTGTGGTAAACACTTTGCAATGTCAAGACAATACCAGCTTATGAAACTCTCAGAGGTGAGATTCATGTCCATTTGTCAACTTGTTGCCTGAGGGTAAAAATGTAGACAGAACACTAGTCTTATTTTAACAGGTGATAAAAACTCTCTTAAATTCTGTAACCCTTCAAAATGATACAAAACAAAAAATTAAAGATTCTATGTATAAATCTCCTCACATTTAGAAATGTAACATACATTCATAGCCTCAGTAGTTGAGTGGATTGCAGAAATATTTTGTATTCAACTGGACTGAAATTTTCAACTTTTTTCTCTCATTTTAAAGAACATATTTTTTTTTTTCTTTAGATCTCCAACCTTTACAATGATATAAATGTATATGTGAGACTTCTTTATTTTTTCTAAACAGATGCAAATCACATTTTTAAACAAGATTTCCTCTGACCATGTTAACTTAGAACACAAAGTTAAGGTGAGTAAAAAAATATGACTATACAGATACTGTATGACTATACAGTAATATTCAAATAAATAGTTTGGCTCAGCCGGGCTCGGTGGCTCACGCCTGTAATCCCAGCACTTTGAGAGGCCGAAGTAGGTGGATCACGAGGTCAGGAGATTGAGATCATCCTGGTTAACACGGTAAAATCCCGTCTCTACTAAAAATACAAAAAAAAAAAAAAAAAAAAAAAAAAATTAGCCCAGCGTGGTGGCGGACACCTGTAATCCCAGCTACTCGGGAGACTGAGGCAGGAGAATGGCGTGAACCCAGGGGGCGGAGCTTGCAGTGAGCAGAGATGGCGCCATTGCACTCCAGCCTGGATGACAGAGCGAGATTCTGCCTCAAAAAAAAAAAAAGAAAAAAAAGAAAAGAGTTTGGTTTATATGTATTATCTCTCATGATTTTCTAGCATATGATTTTAGATGTTCCCTAGGAAACAAGTTTCTAATTAGTGCTTCAAGTTTACTAAGCTAATATCTCCCTTGCTGTTTCTCAACAAGGTAGCACAATTTGCTGATATATACAAAGTATTTTTGTTAACAATATATTAAATCTGAATGGAACTTTAGAGTGAAATCTAGAAGACAAAAGAAAAAGTAGGATCAATACAGCCTAATGTAAAATTAGTTTTCTCAAATTTCTTTCATATATATAAAACCATGGAACACTACGAAGTTCAAAGATACGATGAGCAAATATATTTTATATTTCGAAATAGCCACAAACCTAATCAAAAAAATGTAAATTAAAAAAATTCTTCACTATATCTGTAATTTTCAAAATTGTTTTTGGTCATTGTTGGTACACTAAGGCAATACTTTCTAAACTTTAACATCCACATAACATCACCTTGGGAGTATTATTCAAATGACAACTGTGATGCAATAGGCCTGGCAGGCCAGGCCTGAGGTGTTACCTTTCCCATAATCTCTTAAGTGAACTTATTGCTACTGCTCTGCAGACCAAACTGTGGTAAATCAGGCAATAAGGTCACTCCCCTGACTTATAATGTATAGAATATACAGGAGGGTTTATGAAAAGTGAAAAGCAGCTGCTCTATTTTGGCCTTAATTTAATAAAATAGACATTAAATTCTTGATTCTTTTTGATTTAATTAGTGTCAGGAAGTGGCAGAAAGTGAATGTCATGCTTTGGGGTGACATGTGAATTGTATACCCATTTTAACCCTCAGCTAGCTTTGAAATTAGTATGGAATTAACTAGCTATGGAGCAGACATGTGAATTGTATAACCATCTTAACTCTCAAGTAGCTATGAAATTAGTACAGAATTATCTCAACTAGCTATGGAATTAATATGGAATTGTATGGGGTGCAGACATGTGGATTGTATACCCATCTTAACTCTCAACTAGCCATGGAATTAATACATACAATTTTTCAGTTGTAAGCCTAGGATATTACTAATAGTTATTTTATTTAGTGCTTTTAATTATTAAATGAGACAATACACATAAAACAGTTAACATAGTTCCTGGCATCTGGTAAACCCTTAGTAAGTATTATTCCGATGAACATGCCAATGTTACTGACTTGGAGCAAGAACATCTGGATTTTGATTTTAGTTCTTTTATTTAAGGATTAAGACATCCTTAACTCTTTAAAATTCTTTAAACTATCTGACCCCAATTTCCTCATTTATAAAATGTGAATGATTATATGAATTTCAAACAGGTGCTCAGATTAAGAGAATACATATGAAAATATTTTATTTACTCTAAATTATGCAAGTAAAACATAATTTTTGCTTCAAGAATGAAACTTTTGGGGAAAAAGTGCTTTTAAATTTACCAAGTATTGGTAGTGATTCAACAACTAACAAGTAACATTGCTGATTTATTTTTTATTTCAAGCTTGACAGAGTTTCCCAACAAAGTTTTGGCAAAATAAGGGGAAAAGTGAAACTAGTGATTTCTACACATACAGTATGTAATTACTGATTAAACATGGAAATAAAAGCGGAAGCATATAAAATACATTTTCCTATTATTTTAATAATACAGCAGTGCTAGTAATATCTTACGTCTCTTTCTGTGCTTACTGAAACATCATACATTTTATTAGGGAAAAGGTAAGAGGGACGCTTTCTGTTATATTTGAGCCCTTATAAAAGAGACACAGTAAATAACTGTTGAAGAATCAATTCAAAAATCTAAGTTTATTCCTAATTCGATTTATCTCTTGTGATGTGTCCTTAAAAGCGTACTTGGTCTCTTTATTCTTCAGATTCAATGCAAAATGGGACTATCAGTATAGAACTTGCTACTTGGAGACATTACAGTGAACCATGACAATTAACCGAAAAGATGACAGGTAAGTGGTTTGAACTGATTTCTAAAGAAAAGTTCTATAGACACACAAACCTCTCAGGGCATGAAATTCTTTTTGATAGTGAAAAAAAAAAAAATAGCTGAGAGGGAGAGGTTAGTAATGAGGAAAAGGAAGTTCAGAAAGGAGGGGAGGTTGGAGATCAGTAGTTAAGCCTCCTTCTTTTCACAGAGGTGGCACCCGGCAAGGGCACTACTAATCTTTTCGGGATGCAGTCAATATTAGAGTTTATTAATGACTTGGAAAAGGGAGTAATCATCCAATTAATTAGACAAATAGGCAGGAGTTATGGATGCTCATAAGACCAAAGATATAGAGGTTAGACAGATAAGAGAGAAATAACTTAATAGAAAGAATTAACCTTGGAGACCAAAAGTTAGTACAGTAAAGCAAAGCCACAGTGTGACTTTCAAAATTAAAATCAAAATTTGTGATTTTCTTTACCAAAAGAATTTATATTTTCTAAAATTTGAAAATCAATGGTGGTATTATAAGTATCAGTGAATATACTTATGAAAAGTTGAAATACTGGACAGAGTATAAAGAATATCTATAGTTTGTTAAGATTATTTAATGTGGCAGTTAATGTTTTGTCTTTAATTCTAGGATTGATGTGTATTTTCAATAAAAATGGCCATGAAAAACCTAACCAAGAAGAGATTAGGTAGATTGTGGCTCAGATCACTGAACTATATGCCTATGGTAAGAGCAATCGAATTAAAAAGCTGGAATGGCGTCTCCAGACAAATGAAAGAAAGCCTTTTCTCAAGGATCTGAGATAGGTAGTTACTCAGCAAGTTTTTATCTATGTATCCCTTCCCTCGTTACTATTGTATTAATATGCTAACAAAAGTTAGGAAAATGACAGTACCTTTTTTTAGTAAAAGAGAAGAAAAATATTTAGGACACAATAAACAAAAGTAAAGAAATAAATTGTCACAGAGTTTTTGAAAATCAATTTAATGTTAACTATCAATGTTTAAATTTGTATACTTTTGGCCATCCAATTTTAGTTCTAAAAATCTGTCCTAAGTAATTATTTACGTAAGTGTGAGGCATACATGTTAAATATGTTTCTTACAATATTATTTACAATAGTGAATAAAACAGTAGCTAATATACTTTAATCAGAACATTATGGTATTTTTGTAGCATGGAACAGTATGCAGCAGCTAAATAGATGAGTTCACATTCTTTATGCATCATGTCATTAGGAGTTACAGCCACAATGAGATGTCATCTCACACCTACTAGAAATGGCTAAAATCGAAAACATTGACGACCCCAAAGCTGGAGAGGATGACAGAGGGGTAGGTATGAAAACTGGTAAGGCAGTGTGAAAGAAATTGTCAATTTTATACCAAAAAATGCCACAAAGCTAAACATAATTTTGTCCTATGATCCAGCAATAGTACTCCTAGGTATTCATGCAAGTGAGTTGAAAACATATGTTCACACAAAAATCTGCACATGACTGTTTAGAGCAGCTTTATTCATAATCACCAAAAATTTGAAGCAACCGAGATGACTTTCGATATATGAAAAGATGGTGGACAAACAGTGGTACATCCATGCAATGGCATATTATTCAGTGCTGAAGAGTAGTGAGCTATCAAGCCATGACCAAAGACAGAGGATATTTTAATTGTTATTGATAAGTGAAAGAAGTCAGTCTGAAAAAGGATACATTCTGTGTGATTCCAACTGCATAACATTCTGGAAAAGGCAAAATTATAGAGGTAGTAAAAAGATCAGTGGTTGCCAATAATTCAGAGGGAAGGAGGAAGGAATAAATAGGTAGAGTACAGGGATTTTCAGGAGTCAGGGCAGGCAACTATTCTGAATGGCTCTGTGATGGTTCATACTTGACAATATGTATTTATCAAAACCCATATTGTTGTACAAACCAACCAGTGAATACTAATATACACAAAAAGCTCCAAAGTAAACTATGCACTTTGTTTAGTAATAATGTATCAATATTGTTTCATCAGCTAAAATAAGTATACCACACTGTATTAGGCCATTCTTGTATTGCTATAAGGAAACACCTGATACTGGGTAATTTATAAAGAAAATAGTTTAATTGGCTCAGAGTTCTGCTGGCTTTCTGGAAAGCATTCTGGCATTGGTGAAGTTTCAGGAAACAGAGAACTTTCTTTCTTTTCATTTGTTATTATTATTATGAGACAGGGTCTCATTTTGTCATCCAGGCTAGACTGGTGTGGCACAATCATGGCTTAATGCAGCCACAGCCTCCTGGGATCAGGTGATCCTCCTGACTCAACCTCCCATATAGCTGAGACTATAGGCATGTGCCACCATGCTCAGGTAATTTGTGTATTTTTTATTTTATTTTATTTTTTTTTAGAGACGGGGATCTCATCATGTTACACAGGCTGCTCTTGAGCTCCTGGACTCTGGACTCAAACCATCCGCCAGCTTCAACCTCTCGAAGTGCTGGGATTACAGGTGTAAGCCACCATGCCCAGCAAAGGAGCTTTCAATCATGGCAGAAGGTGAAGCAGGAACAGGCATGTCATACGTGGAAAGCAGGAACAAGTGAAAGAGACTGCAGGGGAGATTTCTCACACATTTTCAAATAACCAGATTTTGTGGGAGCTCAGAGCAAGAACTCGCTTATCACCAAGAAGTTGGCCCAAGCCATTCATGAGGGATCTTCCCCTATGACAAAAACACCTCCCACCAGGTCCTCCCTCCAACACTGAGGATGACATTTTAACATGAGATTTGGGTGGGGACAAATTTCCAAACTATATAGCACACGAATGCAAGATGCTAGTATTAGTGGGAACTATGTTGAGAGGGGTTAACTTGGTAGTATGTGGAACTCTGCCTACCTTGCTTATTTTTTCTGCTCACCTGGAAGTTCTGTTAAAACAGGCTATCACTTTTTAAAATGGCCCGTTTGAAGAAACTAAGTTTGTTGTACACAATAAATTGGATATGTATAATAAATAGGGAGATTTTCATTTAATATTTCTAGTAATTAAAGAAATGGATAGATGGACTTATTAAAGAGAAAAAGAAAGAAAAAAGAAGAAAGAGAAAGGCAAAAAAAGAGAAATAAATGAAAGAGAAAAAATAGAAACAAGAACAAATCAAATCAAGCGAAACGTTCATGTTACATGAGATTAATGGAATTTGACATTAATTGCATGAAATATACAAACTATATATATATATTTACACAAATATATATATTTGTCCTTTGTTTGTTGTATATTATTTCTTTATATATCATTCAGTGTTTTGCTCAACATTATGTTCGTAAGATTTATCCACATTCTCAAGCTTATTTGTAGATTTTCCATTCTAGTTGTTTTACAGTGGTCCATTCAATGAACATAAAAATTAATTTATTACATGATTGTTGAACATTCTGGTTCTTTCTGATGTTTGAGTAAAATGAGTTGTGCTGTCATAAACTTTCTGTTACATGTCTTTCCCATGTGTATAGATGTAGTCGTTGCTATTTGGTACACACCTAAAAGTGGAAACAGTTTTCTAAATAATTGCAACAATTTACATTCTCACAGAAGCAGTTTCATTTGCTCCTTGGACCCTTCAATACTCACTATTTTCTCCTTTTGCATTTTATCAGTAATTGTAGTTGCATGATGTTATTGTACTTTGATTTTTTACTTGGACTTAGGTGTTTGTCGTCGTCGTTGTTTCAGTTTTACATTTAAGTTCAGGGGTACTTATGCAGGTTTGTCATATAGGTAAACTTGTGTCATGAGGTTTGTTGTGAGATGATTTTATCACCCAGGTAGTAAGCCAAGTATCAATAAGTTATTTTACCTGATTCTCTCCCTTCTCCCACATTCCAACCTCTGATAGGCCCCATACGCGTTGTTCCCATCTTTGTATTCATGAATTCTTATCATTTAGTTCCCACTTGTAAGTGAGAACGTGTGGTATTTAGTTTTTTGTTTCTTATATTTTATTTTTAAAGAAACTGCCAAAATATTTCCCAAAGTGTCACTGTTATTTCACATTCCTACAAGAAATGTATGGTGATTTTCATTGATCTAAATACTCAGAAATATTTTGCATTGTCTGTCTTTATATTATAATCAGTCTAGTAGGTGTCTAGTAGTATCAGATGGTGGTTTCAATTTTTATTTTCCTAATGTTACTGAGGCAGTTTTCATGTACTTGTTTTTTATTTTTACATAATCTTTATTAAGATGTCTACTGAAACTTTTTTCACATTTAAAAAAATGGGAGTCGTAAAAATGTTTTATGAGTTTTAAAATTTTGCATATTCAGATAATAAGCCTTTTCTCAGATATAGAATCTGTAATTATTTCTCTTCAGTCTATGGCCTGTCATTTCATTTTTTAATGATGTCATTTGAATTATATATATTTTTTATTTTGTGGAATTCAATTTACATTTTAATTTTGTATGAATCATTATTCTTGTGTATAGTTTTAGCCGTTACATATATGTGTATGATCTAAAGTAAGGGTCAAAGTTGTTTTGCCTGTGGCTATCTGACAGACTGACTGTCATTTGCTAAAGAGTTTTCTAATTCCATTAAATTTTCTTGACATCTTTGTATAAAATCTATTTACCATGGTGTAAAAATTTATCTGTAAACTCTCAGTTTATTTCCATTGATCTATATGTCTATCCTTCTACCAGGGTACTCTTAATTGCTATGACTTTATAACAAATTTTGAAATTAGATAGTTTCAGTCCTTCAATTTTCTACTTCTTTTTCAAAATTATTTTTGCTATACTGCATCCTTACGACTTCATATACCTTTAAGTATCAGTGTGTACAGCTTTATAGCTGTACATTTTTATAAACGACAGCTGGGATTTTGACAGAAATGACTTTGAATTTACAGATCATTTTAGTGAAAGACATCTTGACAATATTCAATCGTCTTCTCCATAAACATGAATTTATCTCTATTTATGCAGATCCAACTTTCTGGTTCACAGATGTCCATCTCTGGGTTTTTTTTTTGTATTTTTGTTTTTGTTTTTGTTTAAGTAAGGGCACACATCACAATCATGAGGGCTCTGCCTTCATGACCTAATCAACTTCCAAAGGTCCCACTTCCTAACACCATCACATTGGTCTTAGGATTTCAACATATGAATTTGGGGAGGACCTAAACATTCATTCCGTTACACAGGCTACATTTCCTTTGACGGTCCATTTCCTTCTTACCATTAGTCAAAGCTATTCTTTTGAATCTAATTACCCTTTTTCACTACAGGGATGAGAGTACAGCATAATTTCTTCCATAGTTTCGAGTAAATACACCCCTTTCTGCTGGCTTTTATAAACTGATAATAGAAAACCTGAAAATTTTGGTAGTCACATTTGCCAACACCAAGGCAGATAATGCACTGAAATGAAGGCAACACAGCCTGACGCAGTGGCTCACACCTGTAATCCCAGCACTTTGGGAGGTCGAGGCAGGTGGATCACAAGATCAGGAGTTCAAGACCAGCCTGGTCGAGATGGTGAAACCCCATCTCTAATGAAAATACAAAAAGTATCTAGGTGTGGTGGCAGGTGCCTGTAATCCCAGCTACTCGGGAGGCTGAAGCAGAGAATTGCTTGAACCCAGGAGGCAGAGGTTGCAGTGAGGTGAGACTGCGCCACTGCACTCCAGTCTGGGTGGCAGAGCAAGACTCCATCTCAACAAAAAAAAAAAAAAAAAAAAAAAGAATGAAGGCAACACAGAGTCAAAAAAGAGATTACTCTTAGATAAATTTGAGAGCCCTATGTCTACCTATTTCTGAACATGAACATACGTGTAACACTGAGAATGCCAGTCATATAATCAATTCAAATTAAATGATTTTTGTTGTTATATTTTGCCCTATACTATTCTTTGTTTCTATTTATTGCAGCTGCAAGAAACTTGCCTAATAAAGAAATAATAAGCCAAAAAGGAATTGAAAATGAGAAAAATTTGGTGTGAGAAAGTGACTTTATTGGGCATGATTAATACACAGCATAGATATTACTAATCTCCTTTAAATTTATTACTTTTTAAACAAACATTACCAACTGACAGCTTTACTTTGATGCTCAGACACAACTTCAGATTCTTACTACGATTCTCTAGATTGATCATAACATCTTGAAATCTATTGTATTCCTGACAATAAATAATGATAATACTCATGAAAAAAAAGACTGGTTTCCATTGTTTGCATACTCTCTATTTTGTAAGTACTATTTTGTTTAGACAAATTAACACAGGGCATTTGAATTGTAAATAGAGATGGATCTCAGAATAATATTAGAAGTTACATTAGTTACTAAAAGTGTCATAGTAATCTGTACTACTTTATCACTTGTTAAAATAAGTTCTTATAGTCCTATGACAATGGATGTACATATTAGTGTATAATATGAAATAATAATTAATAAGTGAATGTCAAGAAAGGAAAAATGTATGTACTATGAACTATGCAGTCAATAAAATTCACAAGTTTACATCCTAATAAAGATTTCATCATTAAAGACAATATGTTCTTTGTTTTACAAGTGTCAAAGGACCCTAATCTAAGAAATATACCCAACATCTTTGTTTTATTGGAATCTTGTACTGGCAGCACATGACAAAAATCTCAGAATATTTTAACCTCGCCTTTATATGAAAATGTTGCATATTGTTTAAACATGTAAGCTCATATTTAGAGACCATATTAATAATTTTGAATTGCAGGTATTTGCATGCTATGTATTTTTTAATAAAGAATAGAGCAAATATTTGTATTTAATATCTAAAACAAAATAATTATTCAGAATTTCTCACTAGTGTTTTCCACAGTTTGCATTTCACATCGCTGCAAACTAAAATAATTTCCCTATAGTATAGATATAAAATTAAATTATTTGCATTAGAAAATCACCTCCAAATATATTAAAAGATGGTTCAGGGCAAAATAATCCTATTAACTGCATAGCAGGTAATAAATGAGACTGTGCATAGTATAATCATGTAATTTAAAGGGTATACTCAGTCTTTGCTTGGAGGACTGTTGAAGTGAGTCTTTTGAAATAGGAAAGAAAAATGAGAAGGGATTCTGAGAATTTAATTTCCTTGGAGAGAAAAAAAGAAAAATGTAGTTAAAACAGATATGCTTAACTTCAATTTAAAAGTGCTTTTTAGGTTTAAAATCTTAATAATGTGTATAATATGTGTGTTAATAATTCAGCATGTCTGAGTTTCCCCAATATATAATGAAAGATGTAAAAGAGTTATAACAAAATTAAAATACTTTCAATTGTAATTACTAAACAATAACGATAGCTAAAGAACTCAAAAATGTTATTGTCTGTATGCATTACCTAACTTAATTTTCCCAATTACACTAAGAGGTATGTGTTTACTGCTGTGTACTTAGAGGATGAGAAGTTGAGGACTCCTTAGATATTAAATAGTGGATAAATTATGATGTAACTTAGTGAAATAAATACTATGCAATCATTACAAATGGTATTGTAAAAGTGTATTTACTATAAGAAAGATATTCCTATTATATAAATAAAATAATTAGACGAAATAATAGTTACTTCTGAATTTTGGTATTCAGCATGATTACATTTTATTATTTGTTATTTTTTTATTTTCCATATTTTTTTAAAGCTGATGTGATTTTTTTTCTAAATAAGAAAATAATTTTATTTATTGCTTCAAAAAAACCAGACAAGGGAATCTTTGGAGGCATAAAAATAGACATCTTGTTACATATCAACGCTCCTTTGCCTGACAAAATCTTGAAGTAGATACTATTATTTTTATTATTAACACCATTTTTACAGCTGACAAACTAAGACACAGAGATACTAAATAATTTGCCTAAGATTACATCCAATAAGTGGCAGAGCAATAATGGAAACACTTTAGATTCCTTGGCTAATCCGTTAATTCTGTTCTTCTGCCAGGACTAACATATTCTTAATCTTTGTTTCCATTCTTTCATTTTCCAGACACGCTAACTCAGTCTTGAATATAAATGCCTTTTAAATGTTTATTTCCTACTTGCATGTGGCAGAGCACAGTGTGGCAGTTCCTGGTTTTTGAAGCAATGTGATGTAGGATATTCTACAAGTACGAAGAGAAGCTACATGAAAATTAGAATCATCATTACATTATCTTCCTTCCTGCTGAACTGTGCAATCAGTTATTGCATTGCGGAGGAACTGCCAAGCAGAAAGGTAATAACATCACGAGTCTCGGTTGACCTATGTCTCAGCATTTTTAACACAATCGTTCTTTCCATTACTTCAGGATTTCATTTAATATTCTCCACTGTTCGAATCATTGTAACAGCAGGAAGAGGCAGAATTAGCAGTTACAGTTATATGCTCACTTCCCAAGTTATCTTTTTTTCCACATTAAAAAAGCATTTCATACATTTGAATAAAATGCAGATCTTAATTCATATTTTTCAGCAGATTTTGAGTTTGCTGGTGAGATTGTTTATTTCAGCTCTTAGCAGGTCACTCAATTCACCATATGATTAAAAGAGCAAAGTTGCCAATACCTCATAAGCCTTTGGGCTTTCAAAGTTATTTAAAGTATTGGTGTTGCTGATGTTCATAAGAGCTCATTAAATATGAAGCTTGATTTTGGATCTATAAGTTAATTTATTAAAGAGAAGTTTGCAGATTTTTTTAAAGAACAGATAACATATTTATCATACACTTAATTAACAAAAATTGAATTCTATTAAAATAATAATCACTGAAGGCACAAATAAAAACTATATTTTATGTTTCTCATATATGTGTAAAGGGGATTTTTAAATAAAGCTATATATTTATTAAATTCAGTTATCAGTCCTAAGTTTACTATTTAAAAACAAAATAAAATAAAATCAACTTTGTGGCAGCATTGTCTTATATGCATATTTCCATAAATTTTTCTCATATGATTAAATCTCAACTGTGAAGATAAAATATCTATAAAATACACAAACCAATAATTATTTTTTTAATTTAAGTTTAATAATTTTCTTAGAAATAGGTTCTTGAAGGTTAAATTTTTCCTCTTAGTTGATTCTACTTTCAAGAAGATGAATGAAAATTTTAATTAAATAGCTAATTCCAGAAATGACATGATAGTTTATATTAGTCCAACTAGCAATTTCCTTGAAAGTTTAAGATTAATGTCTCAAATTATCAACCTCAATATTTGAAATGAAAAAAAGTAGCAAAAGTTAACTTTTCATACTTGACCTATTAAAAACATTAACTATTTCAGAAACTATAAAGAATATGAATTTTGCCAGAATTAGATGTGTTTATTTCAAGCTAATAAAATATTATAAGCCACGTTGATATTCCATCATCATAAAATTAAAACATTCTTATACATTTTTGTTTAATATTAATGATACTATATTCTACATCAATAGAATGATTCTAAAGAAAAATATACTGATCAGTGTAAATGTATAGATGCACATGATTTTTGAGAAAGCGTTACATTAGATGATATTCTATTTAGCCAAATTTTGTCCTTAAATATTGTGTTAAGAAACATTTATGGGTGGCAAGAAAGGAAAGGATGAAATCGGTATAAGGTTGAAACAAGCAGAAATGAATAAACAAATAACATGAGATTTTCCATTTTAGGATGACTGGAGGAACTCCCAAAAAAAAAAAAAAAAATCTTTGAAATGCCAAGAAAATTTTTAAAAATGAGAGTGAATCTGCTATGTAGAATGAAACTATGAAGATCGTGAAAATAACCAAAGCCTTACTCTATTCTAATAGACATCATAATTAGGAGACATGTCACAATCCCTAAAAAATGCATTTGAGAACAGTTTCCTTCTGCATAATAGTTTATAATTTTTTGCATTAATTATATCATTAGATAGGTTGGACACAATACATAAACCCTCACTGAACAAAAATTATTGTTTCAGACCTCACATTTTCATCACCTGAAACTCTCCACATGGCTGTCCACATGGCTGTATCACATGATATCTGAATTTTCTCAGAGCCGGGGAGGAGGAGGAGGAAGAGGAGAAGGAGGAGGAGGGGAAAATGAGAAGAGGAGGAAAAAAGGAGAAGGAGAAAGAGAGATTCCAAGATGAATTGCACTGTTTTATAAACTAAGAACTAACACCCCCATCACTTCTTTCATACTCTCTTTATTGGTAGTGATTCAGCAAACACTGCCCACATTCAACCCCACACACAAGGGAATGGGTACCAGGAAGTGGAGACCATCTAGGGCCATTTTGAAGGTCAGCTTCCACACTAATCTCTATATCTGCTTCTAGCACTATGTTTGGCAAAGAGCCATGATTATGGCTCTACATAATTAAAATCTTACAAATGAAATCACAGAATACTGAAGAAAGCATCATAGGTGAATTACTTTATCTAATCCTACATTTTTCAGACTATAGAACTGAAAACAAAAGAAAAAATACAACTTGTTTGAGGTAGAGATAAAATAAGAACAAATTTCTTTTTATTAAATTATCCTACAAATAATTTCTAAAAAGTATTTTGAAGTATTTTTAGAATTACTAAGTAGTTGTCAAGATCAGATGAGTTCTTATATAGCTTTCACCCAGCATCTCTCAATATTAACATCTTATAGAACCATAATATATACAGAAACTAATAAATTATAATTTATTAGACTATTCATAGTTTTAGTATTTATCACACTTTAATTAGATTTACTTTTTAAATTAATATCATTTTACTATTGCAAGATCCAATTCAAAAATCACATTTTATTTTGTAATCAAGTCCCCTTGTCTCCTCTAGTCTGTAACACATTTTCGGTATTTCCTTGTTTTTCATGACCTTGACACTTTTGATGAGTATTGGTCATGTATTTTGTAGAATGTCTTTCAACTTTAGTTGGTTTAATATTGTCTCACGATGATACTGTAGTTATGAATTTTGTGGAAGGATACAGCAGAGGTAAAATGACACTCATATTTCGGGTGGTATATGATATCAATATGACTTACGACTATTGATGTTCACCTTGACTTCTTGATTAAGAGGTGTCTACCATATTTATCTGCTGCAGTCACTGTTTTTTTCTTCTCCATACTCTGCTTATAAGAAGCAAATCACTATCTCCAGCCCATTTTCAAGAAGGGAGTAATCTAATGCCACTTCATAAAGATAAAAATGTTAAATAATTTGTTGACATACCACCATGTCAATTAATTAATAATTTGGGGAGTTACTCTTGAGGCTTTGCAAATATGCTGTTTCTCCTTAAAGTTTTGTACTTTGTATTTTCTTCATTCTTTCTATATATGTTACGTGGAAGACGCTGTTAAAAAAATGTCCTTCTCCCACTTTATTTATTTAATTATGTATAGAATTCATGAATATTTATTGTATTATATGGGTGATAATTCAATACCATTATCATTTTTAATAATATTTTTTCAGAAAAATACCTATTGTCTAAGAAGAGACAAATGAAGCAAATGAACTAAAGTGCATGAATTTATAACAAGGAAAAAATTTTTACTTCACGCTTTAATATAAGTTATATATTTAATTGATACAGTGTTGCTAAAATGCATATACTTTAATATGTTATATATTTTTATATAAGTTCAATATAAGTGATATATTTTGCCTTAATTGACATAGTGTTGCTAAAATGCATATACAACTAACATGGATATATGTTATTTTAAATTGTTTTAGAAATAATTACATTTTCAAGGATAATGTTTGGATAGTTGTTGATGACTAAGAAGCAAAATAAATAATTCTGTCAATGAATAAATACCTTAATAAATTTTTTTTCCCATAAGATGTCCTGGTTTGAAGAATAAAATATACAACCAACTGTATATATATGTATTAATTTTCATCATTTTATAACAACTGTAGGCCTTTATGGTTCTCCTTACAGTAATTAATATCTTCTTCCCCTAGATATATTATTGGAACCTTCTCATTATTGTGAACTTTACTCAAATGTCACCTCCTCCTTTCATAAGTGGCATTATGTCTTCTTATATTTCTTATATTGTCAGTCTTCCTATTTGAAATTATTAAATCATAATTATGTGTTTTTGGAATATTGTCTGCCTTCACTGCCATGGCAGGGCAGAAGTTTTTCAGTTTTTAACATTTTTCAGTGTAATTCCATGCTAATCACTCCACTTAGAATAAATAGTATTTGGAAAGGAACTTAGAGTTTACTCACGTACTCTAACCCATTATTACATATGTGTACATATGGAAGACTTCCTTAAATATTATAACAGATTTGTCTTTTAAAAATAAATTTCATAGTTATGTTGTATACCTTTTATTCTATTCTATTTATAGACACGTCCTGGAAGCTTCAGATTTCAGAAATCGAAATTCTACTTTAGTCTGATGTTTTAAATGCTTGCTGTGTTTTTCTTATGCTATTTCCTCTTTTCACGCTGTTAACCCACTATCCCAACTCACATTCTGGTCACATATAAATCTTACTTCTTTTCCAAGAATCAAATCAAGTATCACCTCCTACGAGATGTTTGAGTCTGAAGCCATCTGAATGTCCTTTTGTGTTGCTGGTGGGATTAAACCATAACTCAAGCCTAATGAGAATTAGATCAATGTAGAGCTAAAGCTAGCGCCTCTCACATTCACTGATATCTGGTAGTAAGGGAATTTTTACTCAAAAAATACTGACGAATAGAGTCAAAAATAACAACAGTTCTATCCCCCAGGATTCCCTGAGCTGTTGGAGGTTGTTCTCTCTTTTGGCACAGAAGTATTTTAGTAGTAACTCTAATAAAGCCATTTTATTAAGTTAATGTATAACTTTATTATAAAGCTATCTCCATTTCTGACCTGTCCCTCCCTCTCTCAACTCCACAGAATACTTGACACTGCACAAAACACAGAGCTTGTGCTTAAAGTAGGAAGAATAATAGCTCTTAAAGCTGTGCACATCCTAATCCCCAGAATCTGTGGATATGTTATGTAAAATAACAAAGCAAAATTCAGTTTGCTGATATAATTGAGGTTGCTAATTAGCAGTCATTAAAATTGATTATTCTAGATTATTTGATGGGCCTAACGCAATCACAAAGGTTTTTAAATGTGGAAAAGGAAGGCAGAAGAGTCAGTGTCAGGGTGATGTGATGCGAAAAGGACTTATCCATCAAATGCTGACTTTGGAGAAGGAAGGAGTTTAGGAGCTGTTTAATGGAGGCAGCCTCTGAAACCTGGAAAAAGCCATAAAACATACCTCCCAATAACTTCCTAAAAGAAACCACACCACAGACAGGTTGAGTAGCTCATTATTGCATTTCTGATCTCCAGAATTATAAGATAATGAATTTCCATTGTTTTAAGCACTAAGATTGTGATAATTTGCCCTGAAAATGATGATTAAAGGTGGAATGTATTATTCTGCTTTATGCATTGCCAAATAGCCTATCAACATTCAATAAATGTCAAACAACAGATAAAATACCTTTTAAAGAATAAATAACTTTATATATTGATGATGTTTTGTTCTGTATATCTGAACTGTGATCCATCATTTACACACACACACACACACACACACACACACACACAGACACATGTATCGCATAAGCTCTGTCAAACACTAGGAATTCTTGATCTTATAGGGTGAGGAAAATTTTGTAAATGTGATAAATTATGGGCAAAAAACAGATATTGCTGATTAGTAATCAGCAAATACTGTGCATCAACTTTCTTAATGGAGATCAAATACTAATGTTTGCAAAAATAATTGAAAAAAGTTGTTATTACCTTTGCCTCAAAAAATAATTTAACTCTTCAGCAGAGTGTGCATTTTTCTTTCTCCTCACTAAGAGAGATAGAAAGACAAATGGTGAGACACAGTATAGCCATGTTTACTTTGGCAGGAAAACACAGCTGCAAACAAAAATTGCTGTTGCTGTTTTTTTTTTTTTTTTTTTTTTTTTTTTTTTTTTTTTTTTTTTTTTTTAAGTGATGGTAACTCCTATCTATACTCTTTCTGTTCAAACAGGAGACTTTTTTTTTTCCTTCTTCTTCTTCTTTTTTTTTCCTTGCTGCTGGCTGACAAAGGCTGTGGGCAGAACAGAACTCACATCTCACGTTCCACCACACACCTCCTTGACAAAGATTCCCACTCTGCATGTTTGAGGTATTATCTCCTTCATAGAAAACAATTGTGCCTCAAGAAACAAAATATAATACAAAAGGCTCAGCTTTGCCTGGGGCATGAGTAATAAAACTTTAAGCAAATGAGGCCAGATAGAAAAAATAATAGCAACTCTATACACATTGGGATGAAATGGAAAACCAAAAAAGCACAAAAAAATGTATAAAACCTAGGTGCTTTAGGTTTAATGAAATAAGTAAAATGACAATATAAAATGTGAATAATCTTAAGATTTTTATTGTCAGGGTCCCCTTTGACAATCTGATGACAATCTTATGAAAATTATGAATGTTCTTCCTGGAAATCACTCTCACACACACACACACACACACACACACCAGTTTTGAAGACCATTTACATGGGTCCTTGGAACCTCTACTTTCTGGGTATCAGTAAGCCCAGATTGCAAACTGCTAGTATAAACAAGTAGAAGTCACTGTTGTTTTGTATTACTCTAATATTAAGTGTGAAATGGTGTGCTTCATCTAAGAAACAACTAACTTCTCTCAAAGTGAATAAATTAATCTGAATTACAGTATACTCTATGAGCCAGTTTCAGAAGAAAAAGCAAAGGCGTTACCCGAATGAACTGCAAAAGTGGCTCAAGTCATTTTGTAAGGCGTTACAGGAATGTTTCGTTATGTGAAATGACGAACAAGGTGTAACTGAAGTCCACAAAGAAAGATGACATGTGAGAAACTTTTGAGGTCTTGGATGAAAGGAGATAACCATTACGGAGGTGATTTGAATGATGCCAGGTAGGGTCAGGATCACAATTTGAAAAGCCATACCCCGATCACAAAAAGCATGCAACAAATAGAAGCAGCATAGTGATAACCAAAGTTATTTGAGACTGGAGAAAAGGATCTGGTGAAGTACAACTTAGGGATTTGAGAAAATAGTTTATAGATTTGCTGCATGTTGCCCAGTGCAGGTTTTGGTGCAAGAACACTTAACTCAAAATGCTTAAATTGGGCATTGTTCACTGTTGCATAACATGGGCTCTGGAATCAATTTGACATGGTTCAGCTTCTCAAGGTAAGTATTCACTTACCATATTACCTTGTAGCATAATACTTACCATATTACCTTGTAGCATAGGAGACAGACAAAAAAATGTAGCGATTGCTATGTAATTATTCCATAAGAGCGACAAATGTGATCTATATTAAATGAAATTACAGGGTTTTGTTTTAAACCCATACACATCTATTGGATTCATTGTATTTTAGTTAGAGCCACGAGTTTAAATAAATTCTTAATTTTATTTACTAATTCAACTGAAAGTGATGAAGACCTTATCACGAACCAGGCAGTGTTCTAGCCACTAGAGATACAAAAACAAAGAAAATAAAGTTCCTGACTAACCTTTTTTTTTGTATTATATTATGGAGTATAAATTATTAACAAATGTACAGAAATGTATGACGCCACATGGTTCTCAGTGCTCTAGAGAAGATTAAATCATCTGGAAGGAGTTTGGGGAGTGAAAATGAGGGTGATAGTGCCATTTGGTTTAGAATGGTCAGAGAAGAATCATTGTGTCCTTAGAGCAGATATATAGTATGGTCTGAAATCTTTCAAAAAGTTCACTATGGATATTGTGTTGGAAATTGACTATTGGGAAATTAATTAGGATGCTATTGTCAGAAGTACCACGTGGTTTAATGCTGTCTTGGACCTGGATGATAGAAATGAACATGGTGAGAAATGATAGGCTCTGGACATGTCATAAGGCGGAGTTGAAATTATTTGCTTATAGGTCAAACGTGTGTAAGAGAGAGACTGAGAACTATCAATACATTCTTCCACATAAGAAATGTGATCTTAAGCTAATAATTCATATTAATCATGACTTATCTAAAATAAAGGCAGTACTCCATAACTTCGAGATAATACCAATTCCAACTGAGTGAACATATTATAGTCAAAGAAGAAAACAAATGCATAAATACTGGTTTATTAATGAAAAAAATGCATGCTTGTCCATGCAGTCATTCACACAGTTAATTGAGGGCTTGATGATAGCTCTTGATCAATGAAAAGTTATTTAAATATATTTGAATTGTATAAATTTTATCTTTATAAAAATATAATGCTTAGGTAATCAAGTAGAGCTCAGAAAAAGTTTATTTTATTCCTTACTTTGATCAATTATCTTACATGTCTTTGAAGATCTGCTGGAACATACAGCATCAGCACCAGCACAGAAAAATCTTTCCCTTAAGCTTTTCCTACAAAGAGAAATGAAAGGAAAGAAAGATGTTGTCTTGGATTGGAAGGATTGGAAAAATGACCAGAATAGACTCAGTAAGAATGATCTGCCCACTACAAGTAAATATTTAATGGTTACGTGTCTTAAGATCTGATGGAAAACATATCCCATATACATACAGGATTATCTTTTTGCCGATCCCAATTCCACCCTATTCATAACATTAGTGAAAATCATCATACTCATGCCTGGGAGAAAGAGTTAATGCATACTGTGAAATTATTGGAATGGAAAAATGATTTTTGAGCTCTCACAACAAGCCATTGCCTGTATTACTATTTTTTAACATAAAAACAGTTTTCTTTTTATCCTTGTGGTCTTCTCTTTTAAATAACTTTGTGTCTTCCTTTGCTTTATAAAGACATCAATTCAGCTTTTAAACTGCATATTTAAAATACTGAAAGAGAAGAACAGTTTCCTCTTCTAAAAATTTTAAGTTAGACAATACAAAAAATCAGAAAATCTGGCATACATGAAAAAGTGCCTAAGACAAAACAAATAACTTAAGGACCACCATTTCATTGTCTGCTCTACTATTCTATTTTAACATAAAATGTTTGGAAAATTCCATTTGCCTTAGTATTCACAGTCAGTGTTTTATTTAATTTGCCTCTTTCAGAGGATTTGCAAAAGTTGGCGTAGAAATGCTGATTTTTATTTTAAAGTCTAAAATTGGAAAGATACTAAATGCCTGACAGCAGCAGGAAAGTTCAGCACCCACATGGAAATGTGATACCCTATTATGGAAGCACACGAACATACAGATAGATTCGTCTCTGGGGTTTCAGGGATTCTGATCATGTTTCTATTATGCACTTCCTTTTCCATGCCCAGAACTGCTCTCACAGTTCTGAGAATAACATTTGCAAACTCAGTGTCTTTCATAACTTTTCAGCCTTTCTACTGTCAAACACTTTTAGCACACTGTACAATATTTGCTTTTCCCACTCATGAGCATAGACCATAGCATATATTTTTGCGCATTTACTGCCTTAGTTAAGCTTTGAATCTCTTCTATATTCTGTAGAAATAATATCCACAAAGTGAATTGTTTTATTACTTAATAAAATACGAACCAATTTGACATTTTTGCTGTTGTTGTTTATTTTTATTTACAAACTAAAATGTTAACACTTCCAACTTGTAGAAGCATATCTACGCATATGTACACATTCATATATTTGTGATATATTACAATATAACATAAGAATGAGGTAAACATAATTTAAGAATGTTTATATGTTTCATGCCTAATTTCATACTATTTTATATTTTGCAAGGGAGAAAACTGAGATCCAGGGAGAAATACCTTGCCTTTCTTTTCCCATTAATTTGGTGTTAGAATCACCATTATCTATCTGTCAGTGAAAATTGTCCTTTTTGTAGTTCACATCTACATAAACTTTCTTTCCGTTTAGAATTGAATTTAATTTTGTTTTAAGTTTCAGGATACATGTGCAGGACGTGCACGTTTGTTACACAGGTAAACGTGTGCCATGGTGGTTTCCTTTATCCATCAATCCATCACTTATGTATTAATCCCCCTATTCATTAACTATTTATCTTGATGCTCTCCCTCCCTCCACCCCACTGACAGGCCCCAGCATGTGTTGTTTCCAACCCTGTGTCCATCATAAACTTTCTTTCCTATGGTACATTACCAATTGAAACTTTCCATTTTCATAATGCTAACATTTTCAAAGGAGTATAAAGCATTTCAAAGAGCAGAGAAATTTTAAAACACATACCAGTCTGTTGAACAAAATAAAATAATGATCATCCTCTTTGTGCAAAAGCAATAGGGATGTAAAAATCATAAATATAGTATTTAGGTTAAATATAGATTTTTGCATATTTTAATCATTCAAAATTATTCAAATGTAAATGAATTTCAGCACACTTTTAATGTAAGAATGAGTATGAAATGAATTCATAAATGTTTTAAACCACTATAATTATGAAATAAAAGAAATTATGTAAGTCCTTGACATCTCATCTCTAGACCAACCTTAATGTCTTTAGTCAAATATAGCATGTGAACATTAATCAACATAACAGTTGTAGCACTGAGTATTTGTACTGTGATATATGAGCAATTTTAATGCAAATTTTAGTTTTAGAATTAAGTTGAGATTCTTAAGGACAAGTATTGTTGCTGTTTTCTTTAAGATAGCCTTCTTAAGAAATTGTTTTGTTTAGAATATGGGTTTTTTTAAAAATAGATTTTAACACTTGTTTGTTTCTTTAGGTTAAACTTAATGAAATCTAGGACAGTTAGGCATGTTTGATGGAAAGTAACAGAATAAATATACTAACAAAAAATTAAAATGTAAGATTTCTTTTGTTAACAAAGAAGTCTGACTGGTAAAAAGGAGGAAGCCAGTGTCTCCCCACTACAGTCCTTTCACAGTTATATTTTCTAATATCCTTCGGAAAGCACCAGCTGAATTACTGTTGGCTTACTTATTTTAGATTTCTTAGAATAACAAAGCGATGATTACAAATTAGACATCTGTGGTGTTTTCTTTTACACGTCAATTTTGCTTGACTATTGTGCCCAGTTGCTCTGTCAAACATCAGTCTCGATGTTGCTGTCAATGTAATTTTTGGATGTGGTTGACATTTACATCAATAGATTGAGTAAAGCTGATTGCCCTTCATAATGTGAATGAGAGTCATCTAACTAGTTGAAGGTCATAAGAGCAATAACTGAGGATCTTGTAGTAAAAATAATTCTCCTGAAGACAGCAACATAGAAATCCTGCCCGAGTTTCCAGCCTACTGGGACGTGTGAGCACACACGGCACATGAGCCAATTCTTTAAAACAAACCTCTCTCTTTCTTTCTGTCTGCCTCCTTCACACACACACCTGTGTGTGTGTGTGTGTATGTTCATTTTGACATACATTGTAGATATTGAAAAAATTATAAAGAGCTATAACATATATTAATATATATAAAAAGAGATATATATATATTTCTCTGGAGAACCAAAATACAATATTTAACATCTTAGGTCCTTACATAATGACTTCAAATCTATTTCTGATCATGTTTATTAAACCTTAAAATTAAGCATAATAATTGTCTTATTTTAATTTTTTTAAAGATAAGAGGATCAAAACAATAATGTGAAAACATTTAATTTCTTTTTTTTTTTTTTTTTTTTTTTTTGAGACAGAGTCTCACTCTGTTGCCCAGGCTGGAGTGCAGTGGCACGATGTTGGCTCACTGCAAGCTCCACCTCCTGGGTTCATACCATTCTCCTGCCTCAGCCTCCCAAGTAGCTGGAACTACAGGCACACACCACCTCCCAAGTAGCTGGGACTACAGGTGCCCGCCACGACACCCGACTAATATTTTTGTATTTTTAGTAGAGATGGGGTTTCACTGTGTAGCCAGGATGGTCTTGATCTCCTGACCTCGTGATCCGCCTGCCTCAGCCTCCCAAAGTGCTGGGATTACAGGTGTGAGCCACCACGCCCAGCCTCAAAAACATTCAATTTCTAAAAGAAAACTTCTTGTGTTAAATATTTACTTTCTCTGTTTATTGGTTGTGTGATTTTGAACTAATTACATGACCACAAAAATGTCAGCAACTTTATTGTGTAATAGCAATAATAACAATAATACAAACTTTGTAATGTTGCTAAGGTATTTAAAAAAAGAAACATATAAAGTGCTTAGTACAATAACTGGAGCAATAGAGCTGCTAGTTTTCAATAAAATATTCACTTTTACTATTGCATCATTGATAATAATAATGAGACTTCACATATGCAAGTTGACAAGAGCACAAACATAAAGATAAGAAATAATTTATATATGATGTCAACATTATTCTGATTTGCATAGATATTTCAACTTACTTAAAAATGTGTTGATCTTAAATAACCTAACATTACACCTCAAGGAAATAGGAAAATAAGAACAAATTAAACCAAAGTTAACAGAAAGAAGTAAATAATATCAAAGCAAAAATGAATAAAAGAGAATAGGAAATTAGCATAAAATATTAATGAAACTTAGAATTTGTTATTTGAAAGATAAATAAAATTGACAAAACTTTAGCTAAAATAAGGAAAAAAGAGAGGGAGAGAAGACGCAAATAAATGACTTAGAAATTAAGGAAGAGTTATAACAACCAATGCCACAGGATAAGAAAGATTATAAGGAACTATTAAGAACAATTATGTGCCAGCAAATTGGACAATCTAGGAAAAAAAAGGATACATTTCTAGAAACATACAACTTTATAGGACTGAATGAAGAGGAAATAGAAAGCCCGAATGAACAAACTTTCCAACAAAGGAAAGCCCAAGACCAGATGGCTTTATGAATAAATCTTAGCAAACATTTAGTTTTTCATTATTACTTTCAATTTTTTTAGAGGTGTGGTCTTGTTCTGTTGCCTAGACTGGAGTGCAGTGGCATAACCCTTGCTCATTTCAGCCTTGACCTCCCAGGCTCAAGTGAGAACCCCCGGCCTCAACCTCCAGAGTAGCTGGGACTACAGACATGCCTGGCTGCTTATTTTTAGTTATTTTTTTGTAGAAACAGGGTCTCCTTATATTTTCCAGGCTGGTCCCAAACTCCTAAACTCAAGCAATCCTTCCACCTACACCTCACAAACTGCTAGGATTACAAGTGTGAACTACCACACCTGACCTCTGTCAAACGTTTAAAAATTAGTATCAGTTCTTCTTAAATTCTTCCAAAAAATTGAAGAGTGAAACTTCCAAACTATTTTGTGATGCTAATATTACCCTAATACCAAAACCAGAAAAAGACATGACAAAAATACCTGCAGGCCAATATCCCTGAAAAACACAGATGCAAAAAAAATCCTTTAAAAAAAAATCTAGCAAACGGAATTCAACAGCAGAAGCGTATGATGACTGATGTGGTTAGGCTTTTTGTCCTCACTCAAATCTCATCTTGAATTATAATTTCCATAATCCCCTCGTGTCAAGGGAGAGACCAGGTAATTGGATCATGCAGGCAGTTTTCCATGCTGTTCTCATGTTAATGAGAGAGTTCTCATGGGATGTCATTGTTTTATAAGGGGCTCTCCCCACTTCACTCAGCACTTTTCCTTCCTGCTGCCTTGCAAAGAAGGTAACTTCACCTTCTGCTATGATTGTAAGTTTCCTGAGGCCTCCCAAGCCATGCTGAAATGTGAGTAAATTAAATCTCTTTCCTTTATAAATTTCCCAGGCTTGGGCAGTTTTTTTATAGCAGTGAGAAAACAGACTAATACAATAACAAAGGGGATTTATCACTGGGATACAACATTCAACAAATGCAAATCCATAAATGCAATCCATCCCATTAACAGAATGAAAGATGAAAATCATATCACCATCTTAATAGATGCATAAAATCATTTGGCAAAATTTAACACCTTCTCATGATAAAATCTCTCAAGACATTAGATGTAGAAGGAACTTACCTCAATACAATAAAGGCTAGAAATGAAGAGTCCAAAGCTAACGATATACTCATTGGTGAAAAACAAAACTTTTTGTCTAAGAATTGGTATAGGGCAAAGATACGCACTCTCATAATTTCTGTTCAACATAGTATTAGAAGTTCTAGCCAGAGCATTTAGGGAAGAAATAGAAACAAAAGTCATCTAAATTGGAAAGGAAAAAGGAAAATTGTATCTGTTTGCTGATAACATAATCATATCTAAACACCCCTAAGGATACCACCAAGAAACTATTAGAACTAATGTACAAATTCAACAAAGTTGCAAAATTCAAAACAACATATGAAAATTACTAGTTTCATTTCTATACATTAACACAATTATCTGAAAAATAAAGAAAACAATCCTGTTTACATTACCATCAGAAAGATTAAAGTACTTTAAAATAAATTAACCAAGGAAGAAAAAGCCGGGTACATTATAAACTATAAAGCACTGATAAAATAAGTTAAATCAGACACAATTAAATTAAAAGATGTTCTGTGTTTATGGATAGGAAGAATTAAATATTGTTAAAATGTTCATAGTACCCAAAGGGATCTGCAGATTTAATGTAATCCCTATCAAAATACCAGTGGATTTTTTTTACAGAGATAGAAAAAATATGTAACATTTTTACAGAACCACAGAAGACCACAAAGAGACAAAGCATATTGAGCAATAAGAACAAAGTTAGAGGCATCACATCTCCTGAGTTCAAAACGCATTACAAAGCTACGGTAATCAAAAGAGTGTGATATTGACATAAAAATAGATATATAGACCAATGGAACATAATGCAGAACCAAAAAATAAGCCCACACTATACAGTCAACTGATTTTTCTCAGTAAAACCAAGAATACATAATGAGGAAAGGACAGTCTGTAAGATATGATGCTGGGAAAACTGAATATCTACATGTCAAAGAATAAAATTAGACCCTTATTCATATTATATACAAAAATCAATTCAAAATGTATTGAAGACTTAAACATAAGACCTGAAACAAAAATAGTCCTAGCAGAAAACATGAGGAAAAAGCTTCTGAATATTGACTGTGGCAATTGTTTCTTATATGACACCAAAAGTGTAAAATGTGACACTAAAAAGAGAAAAGTGGTATTACATTAAACAAAAAAGCTTCTGTGCAGAAAATGAAACAATCAACAAAATAAAAGATCAGCCTATGAAATAAGAGAAAACATTTGCTAACCACGTATCTTCGAAAGGATTAATATCCAGAATATACAAGGAACTTCTATAACTCAATAGCAAAAACAACAATAATTAATGCAAACAACCTGATTTAAAAATGGACAAAGAAACTGAATAGACATTTCTGCAGAATGATACAGGAATGACCAACAGATATATGAAAATGTGCTCAACATTACTAATCATTTAGGGATATGCAAATAAGAACTCCAATGAGATATCACCTCACATCTGTTAGGATCATTTTTATCCAATAAATAAAAAATAACAAATTTTGACAAACACATGAAGGAAAGGGTATCCTTGCACACTGTTGGTGGCAATGTAAACTGGTGCGGCAACGGCAGAAAACAATATGGGTGTTCCTCAAAAAACTAAATATAGAACTACCATATAATCCAGCAATTCTACTTTTTGATATCTATCCAAAAGAATTGAATTCAGCATCTCAAATGGATATCTGCACTTCCATGTTCATTGTTGCATTTTTCACAGTAGCCAAGACATGGAAGCAACATAAATCTCCATGGATGGAAACAAGGATTAAAAAATATGGTATTTATGTACAATAAAATATTCAGCCTTAATAAAAAGGAAATTCTGCTACTTGCAACAACACAGACGAAACTGGGAGATAAAAATTGCCTCTGTGAATATTACGTTAGGACATAATGTCATAATATAGAATGTTATGTTACAACAATAATTCCTAAGTGAAATATACCGGACACTGGCAGACAAATACTATATCATATCACTTATATTATAAATCTAAAGTAGTAAAACTCAGAAAAGCAGACAGTATTATGCTATTTTCCAGGGCTTAGAATAAGGAAAATGGGAGTTATTAGTCAAAGTGTAAAACGTTTTGGTTACATTAAATAAATTAGCCCTAGAAAAATACTATACAGCACAATGACTATGGTTAATACTGTACTGTATAATTAAACATTTTGCTGACTATAGATCTTATGCTAAATATTGTTAGCATATAATTCATCATCATCATTATTGGCATATTATTCGTCATCATTATTAGCATATTCATCATCATCATCATCATGAGAAGGAACTTATTGAATGTAGTGAATACATTTATAGCATAAATTGTGGTGATAGTTTCACAGGTGTATAATTATGTTGAAACCCATCAATTTGTATACATTAATTATTAACACCATTTTGTATGGAATTCTTTATTTGAAAAAGTTAAAGGTACATCTACCATATGACCCAGCAATTTCAATTCTAGGTTTTTGTCCATGAGGAATGAAATTTTATATGTCTGTAAAATATATGAATAACAAATGTTTACTGGAGCTTTTTTTGCAGCAGCCCCAAACTGGCAATTACATAAATGTCCATCAATGTGTGAATGTATAAACTAACTATGATGTATCCATATAATGAACTAGTACTGAGCAAATAAAAATAAATGAACTATTGATACATGCTACAATACATATTCACTATGGATGAATCTCAAAGTAATTATTCTGAGTAAAAGAAGCCAGACTTAAAAAAATACATACCATATGATTTCATTTATTTTAATCCTAAGGTAATAAATTAATCCATAGTGATAGAAAACAGATCAGAGTTTGTCTGGTAGCAGTAAGGGGTAGGAATAGGCAAGAAAGAGGTTACTCGAAGGTGCACAGATAAATTTTGGGGGGTGACTGATACATTCATTTTCTTAATTATGGTAATAGTTTTCCAATTATATTAGTATGTTAAAACATATTAAGTTGCAGACTTAAGAGATGTGCAGTTTATTATATGATAATTATAGCTCAATAAAGTTGTTGAATAAAAAGGAATGACAATCTCATGCCTATGTCATAAGTCAAAAATCAATTCTCTTCAGTGGTCTATAACTCTTTGTGTGTAGGAGAAAAATGTTATAAAAAAGAAAGTGGTGAAAAGGTAGCACTTAGTCTAGATTGTGGATATTTATAGAAAGGGAAATCATATTGCCTCACATAATAAAATAATACTAGTTTTGAAACTGTTCTCTGGTAGTGATAATATTGAAGATTAAATACCTGCTGAATCCAGAG
The DNA here is from genome assembly GCF_049350105.2 of Macaca mulatta. Classification (NCBI taxonomy): domain Eukaryota; kingdom Metazoa; phylum Chordata; class Mammalia; order Primates; family Cercopithecidae; genus Macaca; species Macaca mulatta. The sequence continues at coordinate 28,277,692 of NC_133410.1, read as the reverse complement.
GGAAGGTAACATGGATATACACTCTTAACAGAGAAGAAGGGCTGGAAGATTTTATTCCTGAGCCAGCTATAGCTAGTGGGACAGCAGTGTCTGAAATTAAAGTTCAGGCTTTTTTTTAATGTTTTCTATAATAAATGTCCTCTGCAAACCCCACAATTTTATTAAAATTTGATAGCATATGCACAAAAACAAAAATCTTTTGAGAGGCTTACCTTTTTTATATGAAATAATAATTTTACTAATTTCACCAATTTAATTTTACAAACTATTTTTACGTGAACTCATTTTCCTAATTAATGAATTAACTACCCCTAGTAAATGTGCATGGTAAGTCCTCATCTTCCCATAGAGTGTGTGACCTTAGAGAAAACACAAAAGAGAAATGGACTGTCTCGAACTCACATCATGCTGTATTCCTCTACTTTCAGTTAAAGCTACCTAGGTGCTTCAAATTTGTTCTGCTAAACATTTTTTTCTTTGTATCATTTGTCTTTTCCTATCATTACACTATTTATCTAAACAAAGTAATTTGCTTAGTAATATACTTGAAAATTCATATAAAAGAGGAATGAAAAGATAGGTCGCACTTTGTTTCATACCTAAATGAATGAAATCATAGATCAATTCTTTGGTCATTTACTTTACCTTTTGATCATTAACGTGTGCTCTGGGTTTTCTAACCACTAAATTTTAAATTCTTCTGTTTCATATCTTGACCGAATGATGTTTCTTTTAACATCAGTGGAGCTTGCATTACTTCAATTACCATTTTCACAGTTAACATTCACCTCAAATTACTGTAATATGTCAAATCTTCACAACTAGGATTATGTTGAAAATGGATTATGGGCAGACAACAGATTCCACAGCATAATTCATCTTCTCTAGAGAGCTCATTAACCTTTAAAGGTTTGTACATGATTCCATAATCATCTTGCAATGGGATTTTTATTTCTCTTCTATTTCATCAGGTTGTCCCTTTATGTGGCCCACTATGAGGCTGACATTCTTTTAACTCTTGGAGCTGGCAATCAATTGGCAACAAAGAAAAGGTATAGATTAAAGCCAAGTTTATCTTTTAATCACCATCCATATCTCTAGCATTTCCTTCACACATGGCAGGAAGGAAATATCATCGCTTCTTATGCATACAGAATAATATACAAATGACTTAAAATAACGGCCAATGCGATTGCATTCACTTTTCATAATTATTTGTCCAACTCTTATTGAAAACCTACTTTTCTTTTAGAGTTCATATGTTTCACATTGCTCAGAAACTTCTACTTATGGGCATCTTTACACATCATTTTTTATTTGTTCTTAAAGTTAGTGCTGATTTCCATAATTTACATTAGCCATACGTATAAGAAACACAAGAACAATAAAAGACATGATTATCGCTCCAAGTATTTAGGAATTTATTTATTTTTAATTGGGAGTAGAAGTCAATTTTTTTGGAAAATACTTCAAAATCTAGAATTCAGGGAAAATGTATAACGAGGTATTTTATTGAAATAGTTGGAGAGTTTTCTTAGTACTGTTGAAGTCACCCAAATTGATAGTATTTTATTGTGTTAACAAAAACTGATCTTTGACTTCAGAAGACAGTAACTCAGTTGGGGTAAGAATTGAAGTATAGATTTTCCTTTGTGTTTCTTCTGGTACCTAAGAAGATTCTGGGTACAAAATAGTTATGTCATGTATTTGTACTGGCTCAAGTGACAAAATTAATAACTTGCTCAAAACAAGTGTATTAGTGAACCTTAGAAATAAAAATTTAAACATCTTTTATAGTGATTCGAATAGTTTTTGTGTGAATGACTAACTTTAGAGACTTCCTAATCACAGAGTAAACTTTTGAGTGAAGATAGTTTTATTGAGCCTCTCCCTTTTCCAACTCAAGGTGATCATTATATAGGTAAGTTTTGTTTTGTTTAGTAACTCTGAGGATTCTTTAGCGGTTTCACTTACTATGATACCAAATAAATCATTGTGAAAACAAATGTCTACTATTTTCTGAAATACTGAACTACAGAAACTCTTTTTCTCTCTTTCTGTCTCTCTTCCTCCCTGTCTTCGCAGCTTATGGCTTTCCACCGAATGTGGATCAATCATGCCAAATTATTCCCAGAGAATTTTATAAAATAAAAAAATCATATTATTTCAAACTAATACATTTCTTGTAGCAGTATATGTCAATATTGGTTCTATAAGATGAATTTAGATCCTTCGGTAAATTCACTATTGACATTTTCCAGATTATCAACATCGACGCATCAAAATTACACATGTGGCCTGTGAAGTTCTAAAATAATGTCATCAGATAGGTAGAAAGGCAAAGAACAAGAAGCAAAAACACAAAAACAAATAAACCAAGAAACATAATTCTCAACAGCAAAACAATTTCCAGGTATGACAACATACAATTTTCAGATTATAAGGGTGGAAACTATTGGTTTCAATGAGATCATTGCTATTATTATCTCTGATAGTGTATCTTCCATCTCTTCCTGCCCCATTTACAGCCATCCAAAATAGCTCACTGTTAACTGATATCAGAATAGATATGTGACATGGGGCCAGTTACCTAACATCTCAGACCCTTAATTGAGTACCATATAAAATGAAGATAAAAACATAATGACTTTCTATAGTTGTTTTATAAGTTATATATATGCTGTGCAGAGATCTTGGACTATGATAAGAATTCTATAATTATGTTTCAATTAGAAATATTATTCTATGTCTTGAAAGTAATTTTCTGAGGTTTCAGAATAAATATTGTTTTAGTAACTATAATGGGCTAAATTTTTTTTTTTTTTTTTTTTTTTTTTGAGACGGAGTCTCGCTCTGTCGCCCAGGCTGGAGTGCAGTGGCGCAATCTCAGCTCACTGCAAGCTCCGCCTCCCGGGTTCACGCCATTCTCCTGCCTCAGCCTCCCGAGTAGCTGGGACTACAGGCGCCCGCCCCTGCACCCGGCTAATTTTTTTTTTCTATTTTTAGTAGAGACGGGGTTTCACCATGGTCTCGATCTCCTGACCTTGTGATCCGCCCACCTCGGCCTCCCAAAGTGCTGGGATTACAGGCATGAGCCACCACGCCCGGCCTAAATTTTGTCACTCGTAAAATTTATACGTTGACGTCTTAACTCCCGGTAACTCAGAATGTGACTATATTTGGAGAGAGGGTCTTTAAAAAGGTAATTAATTTAAAATAAGGTTGTAGAGATGAACCATAATTTAACATGACTGGTGTACTTTTAAGAAAAGGAATTTTGGGCACAGGAAGTCACAGAGAGAGGACAATGTCAGGATAAAGGGAGAATATGGTCAACTACAAGCTAAGAACATCCTGAAACAGAATCTTCCCTCATGACCCTCAGAAGCAACCAAATCTTCTGACATTCCTTGATTTTGGACTTCCTGTCTCCAGAGCTTTGAGAATTTTTATTGGTTAAGCCACCCAATCTGTATACTTTATTATGCAACCCTAGGCAATTAGCATAGCAATCAATAAAAGAAAACCACTCAAATGGGCTAGAATAAAGGAACTAACTATAAAGACACAGATATCAACCTGTGATCAGAAAATGAAGTAAAAAAGGCATTTATGGGGAAAAAAATGTTATCAGGAAACAGGTAATGTCCTGTCTTTCATCAGAATCAACATGATATTCTTTAGTACTGCCTCACGCTGTTTGTCTGCTTGATTTTGTTATTAAATTAAACCCCATTACCATATGAGCCAAGGTAGACTCAAGCAAACAGACTTAATTACGTGTGTGTGTGTGTGTGTGTGTGTGTGTGTGTGTGTGTATATTTTTTTTTTCAGGCAGGAAAGGATTTAACACAGGGAATTAGGTGCTTACAAAATATGTGGAGGGGCTAGGAGAAAAAGGTCACTGAAAACTACCAATATTCCGAAAACTCAGGAAGTTTCAGGAATCACAGAAAGTCAGCGATGTTTATCTCAGTTTCTTTGAATAATAAAGTGTGTAATTAACTGAATGGAAACCACTGACAAAATATTATGTCTGGCATTTCCACATTTTCCATAGCAGTCACTTTTTTTTAGAACTTCAACTTACAAAATCACACTCTCTTTCTTCACACTGGCAGAATCTGGAGAGAAAATCTGCAAATTCCTTTTTCCGGGATTTTAGATATTTGCTTTATTATATTTCATATGTTCCACTCAACTTTCCAACCCAACTGTTTATTATAACAGTCAAGAGATCTCCAAGGTGCCCCAGGGCAACACGTGCTCCAGATGAGGCTGCCTTCCCTACATTTACCCACACCTCCATTGACAGCAACGGAGAAGGTGCTCAGCAGCTCTGCCTGCTCTAGGTAAACTTGACCTTTCTTTGGTTTAACATAGTTATTTGGTAAATTAAGCAGATTTCTCAGAACTCTGTGTGCTTCTGCAAGTCCGCCACTGCCCACCTCTCCTCCAACACTTACAACCTCATCTTCAGTAACAGATATAAAATAATCATAAAAATCAATTCCATTACTCCTTTTATCTGTTAATATGAAACATCACAGAAAGCGCAGGTCTCCTGGGTCATGCCTCATTTCCCAACATCAAATCTTAATATATTTATTTGGTCTACGAGGCAATACCCCACCTTCTGTACTTCCTATACTCCTATTCCACTCAGTTTATTTCTGTGGTTTTTGTAATCACCTTCTGACATACTAGGTATTTTATTTATTTCTTTGTTATTTTTTTCTCTTTTCATTAGAATATATATTTATGGATGTATTAAATTTACATTTTGTTTTATTTACTGTTCTATCCACAGTGTTTGGGATAACAGTTGGCATGTAGCAGGGGTTCAAAAAACATTTGTGTAATCAATGAATAATTGAATGAGCTCAAAGTTTGCATATTTACCATTGTCTTCTAAAATTGCCTGTGCTTTTTGCTTTATATATTCAAGAACTATATCTGATTGCTCCAAGACAGTTCCTTGAGCCAGGTGGTCATCTAATACATTGGTTGCACTCCCATGGAGCCAAGAGCCTTCTCTCCTCCAATCAGCCCATGGCTCAAATTAGAGCAATATGATACATAGAGCATTTACATGGTACATAGAAAGCTTCTTCCAGGTAGTTAGATGCATAGTTTCTCTACAAGATTCTGTGGATAGGCATAAAACAATTTAAATACTAGTTGGTTGTTAGATTTTGTGTATTTCATACTCCTCTGTGTTGAAATTGCCCCAACTCACAAGAAAAGTAAAAAGAAGGGAGCCGGGTGCAGTGGCTCATGCCTATAATGCCAATACTTTGGGAGCATGAGTCAGGAAGACTGCTTGAAGCCAGGAGTTTGAGACCAGCCTGGACAACAAAAAGTGAGACCCTCTACATACCAAAAATAGAAATAATTAGCCAGGCATGTTGATGCACACCAGTAGTCCCAGCTAGTGGGGAGGCTGAGGTGGGAGGATCACTTGAGCCCAGGAGTTACAGGCTGAAATGAAGTATGATTGTACCACTGCAATTCAGCCTGGGCAACAGAGTGAGACCCTGTCAATAAATAAATAAAAATATAAATTTGAGAAAAACGAAAATAAAAATAAATAAAGGAAATGGAAGCATCACAGGAATAAGGGCTGCGCTTATTCTTCCTTAATCTAAAATGAGTATCTTTGTAATGCCCTAAAATCTTTGAGCCTTTAGGTAGCATTTTCATAATCAACATTTTAAATAAAATTGTTAATTGTCTCTAAATTTTCATTAGTTAAATAAGGGCAAAAGTAAAAGGAAAACATTTTCTATTGGTATTCCTTTATAAAAAATGAGATTATCTCCTCCAGGTATTTCACAGAAATTTGCAAAAATTATATACCAATAGTCTCTTTTTTAACTTTTATTTTAATTTCAGGGGTACACGTGCAGATTTGTTATACAGGTAAATTGCATATTATATGGGTTTGGTAGGGATTTGGTGTACAGATTACTTCATCACCCAGATAATAAGCATAGTACCCACTAGGTAGTTTTTTGATCCTCACCCTCCTCCCACCCTCCACCCTCATGTGGGCCCCAATTCTGATTTTTCTTTCTTTGTGTCCATGAGTACTCAATGTTTTGCTCCCACTTATAACTGAGAAAATGCTGTATCAATATTCTTAATAAATGCTGAATTAATTATTGGGTTACAAGTCTCCTATAAAAGGATAAGGCAACACTTTGAAGTATTTAAATTTCAGTTTATTACTTTCAAATAGGAGCTAAACAAAGCCAGTTATAACTTGAAATTAATAGCTAAATTTAAATAATATTTTATTCACATATTCTACACTTAAGAGTCATGGAGTAAATGACACAACAAGTTAACATTTAAGAAAGACTGAAATATCATTTGGTCATTATTCTACTATTTTTGGAAAGGTGCAGTTGGTAGTATAAATAAAAAGTATTTATAAAATATCTATTTATGTTAGACACTATTTGATATGCTAGGGAAACAGAAAAATTAAAGCAGATTAAAATCTTTGCCCCTCATGAGAACATTATTCTAGGTTTGGGAGTGATAAATAGACAATAGATAATAGAAAGATGAGATAATATTCAGAGTATAAGGGTTATGAGAATAAGTAACGTAGGGCGATGTATTGCAAGGGTCAAAGGGGGGGACCTGGTTTGTTTTCTTATATAGGATAGTCCCAGAAAGTCTAAGATAATGTTCAATAGACTTTGGAAAGAAATGAGAGAGCAAAGGATGAAGCTATCTGCTGGAAGTGCCAACCAGATAGAACAAATATTTCAACCATGAGTCAAGTGTGTGTTACATGATAAATTTATTTTTCATTATTTTTCATGATTCATTCATTCAGAATGTTTTTGAACATCTAATAAAGTACTGTTTTAAGGGTAATACATAATATTTTAAAAGGACATGTTTCTTGCCATCAGGTGTCTAAAATAATTATAATCAAGGAGATAAATTTCATACAGATGATTATATAACTCAAAGGAGAAAACTATATAGGTTTCCAATTGTGGCAACATTTAGCAATTGCATTGAGAACACCAAGAGATCATATGAAATAAAGATGGTCAGAACGTGTTCAGAAGAATTGTAAGTACATTCAGGGGAAGGTTTGCTGTTCAAGATTTTTTTTGTAATAAATCATTTTCAAAAAAGGAGGAAATTATAAACATCTTTCATTAACATAATCTATTTGGGCAGCGTTAGAGATTGTCTTAAAGGTGGAAGATTTTTTTTTTTAAATGGAAACTTCCAGAAACTGTCTTTCAGAACTTTTTTTTTTCTTTTTTCTTTTTATTATTATACTTTAAGTTCTAGAGTACATGTGCACAACGTGCAGGTTTGTTACATACTTGTGCCATGTTGGTGTGTTGCACCCATCAACACGTCAGCACCCGTCAACTCGTCATTTACATCAGGTATAACTCCCAATGCCATCCCTCCCCTCTTCCCCCTCCCCATAATAGGCCCTGGTGTGTGATGTTCCCCCTTCCCAAGTCCAAGTGATCTCATTGTTCAACTCCCACCTATAAGTAAGAACATGCGGTATTTGGTTTTCTGTTCTTGTGATAGTGTGCTAAGAATGATGGTTTCCAGCTGCACCCATGTCCCTACAAAGGACACAAACTCATCCTTTTTTATGACTGCATAATATTCCATGATGTATATGTGCCACATTTTCTTAATCCAGTCTGTCACTGATGGACATTTGGGTTGATTCCAAGTCTTTACTATTGAGTACTATATCTACATCTGTAAAAAATTTGCTATCAGGATTTTGAGTTAGCATGTAACTAAATGCCCACTCTAATATTGGAATTACTAGGGGATAGAGAAATTAAAACTGATCCTATACATTTTAGATTAAAGTAATTGGAAAAGGAATTGAAAAAAGAAAGATGAGCCCTTAGTTGGACTTTAAAAGATACTGATTTTGTCATTAGGAAAGTCAAGATCCATACGTCAGAAAAATATTTCAGTAGCAAACTCTAGCATTAAAAAAGTCAAATTTATCTATCCAGTTATATGATGAATCAACTGTACCTAAATTCCTTTTTTTTTTTCTTTTTGAGAAGGAGTCTTGCTCTGTCGCGCAGGCTGGAGTGCAGTTGTGCGATCTCGGCTCACTGCAAGCTCCGCCTCCCAGGTTCACGCCATTCTCCTGGCTCAGCCTCCGGAGTAGCTGGGACTACAGGCGCCCTCCACCACACCCGGCTAATTTTTTATATTTTTTTTAGTAGAGACGGGGTTTCACCGTGTTAGCCAGGATGGTCTCGATCTCCTGACCTCTCGATCCGCCAGTCTCGGCCTCCCAAAGTGCTGGGATTACAGGCTTGAGCCACCGCGCCCGGCCCTAAATTCTTTTTAAAAGTATGTTATTTTGTCTGCCTTAAAATCTTCCTTGTCCATTATGTTGACAAAGTATTTATAATAGTACTAGTGTATGGGTGTCTAATAGAGAAGAATGGGCTAAATAATTAATTTATTCAAAAAAATTTTAATTTGTTTTTCAAGACATTGGAATACAGATGTGAACAAAGAATGATCCTCTCACCTACTGAAATGTATACTGTGACGAGGGTCAGCAGATTTTTCTGTGAAAAGTCCTAGAGTAAACATTTTCAGCCTCGCAGGTCAAGAATTGCTGCTGCAACTATTCAACTTGGTCACTGTATCACAAAAATAGCCATAGATAATATATAATTGAATGAGCATTTCCTTGTTCTAATAGGATCTTGTTTAGGAAAAAAAGGAGTTGGGCTGAAGTTGGCCTACGGGATGTGGTTTGCCGATCTCAGTTCTAGCAGAATATTTCTCAGTTCTAGCACAATATGCTAGAAGGTGATAAGTCATAAATGAAAAACAGAGAGGGACAAGGTTAGGGGAATGGAGGAGAGTGAGTAGATTAAAATTGTAAATGCAGTGATGAGTGTGGGCCTCATTAAGAAGGTGCAAGCTTAATATGAGCAAAGAATAGAAGGAGGGGAAGACAGAAGTCACACGTCCTTTTGCCAAAGTTGATCCAACTAGATGGAACATCCAGTACATAAGAGATGCCTGGTTTGCTTTGGGATGAGCAAGTTGGCCAGGGTTTCTACAATGGGGTAAGAGAAAGGTGGAAGAGAAGTGTGATCAAGTAATTTTCAGTGTGCAACATATGCCGGTACATAGCTACTTGCTTTTACTCTGAAAAAAATGAGGAACCCTCATTCTTAATTGTATCTAGTAATTTTCAATAATGACTTTATATTACAATAATGGTATCTACTTAGTGTAATTGTGGAGGGGTTAAATTAGATAAGGTAAGCAAATAATTTAGTACAATAACTAGTACGTGGTAAGTGCTCAATAAATATTAACTAATATTATTAATGTTGGTGTTATTGCTTTTTATCATTAACATTAGTAATTAATTCATTATAGAGATATAATTTTTATCTGCATAGTAGACCTTATAATTGCATTGGATACCTAAACCAGCTCTTCTTTTGTCCAACATGAAAAATATTTGAATGCAATAGTCTACCTTTAAGTAGTTTAAAATCCATGGAAAATGAGAACAATTTTAGATGATAAATGTAGCACGCTTTTGTTTAGGCTGCCAATTATAGAATTCCCGATGAAGCAGTAAAAGTGAAATATGTCTTCAAGATAAGTAATTTTTAAACACATTATTCTCATTTTTCTTCAGGGAAGATACTATTAAAGTTATATATGAAAAATTTTACTATTCTAAAAAAGTATGCTTATCTGCATATACCTGTTATGTTTTGATCAGGAAGACTTTTCTTTTTTCTTTTTTTTTTTTTTTTTTTTGAGACAGAGTCTCACTCTGTCATCCAGGCTGAAGTGCTGTGGCACAATCTCACATCACTGCAGCCTCTGGCCCCCTGGTTCAAGAGATTCCCCTGCCTCAGTCTCCCAAGGAGCTGGGATTACAGGCACACATCACTATACCCAGGTAATTTTTGTATTTTTAATAGAGATGGGGTTTTGCCATGTTGGCCAGGCTTGTCTTGAACTCCTGACATCAGCTGATGTCAGGACCACCTGTTGGCTCACCTCAGCCCCCAAAGTGCTGGGATTACAGGCATAAGCTGCCGTGCTTGGTCTGATTATGAAGATATTGATAAATAATTAATAATAATATCTTAGCACTATTTCTTATCACTGAATGTCAGTGCCTTTTTCTGTTGCCCAGAAGGAGAATACTGTCATGCAGACGTAAATGCTTTTTAGTCAAAGTTTTGTTGTGGAGTGTTAAAAATAATTCTCTATTTTAGAACCTCAATTAAACAGTAAACCATATGTTTAATAACCAAGTCCTGCATATTTTAACGTTACCATATCAGAAGCTCCTGAAGAGTAGGATTTGTGTGTGTGTCATTCACTCTTCAGTCCGTCCCATTGAAGACTGCTGTGCAGGTGATCTGGGTGCCAGTGTCACATCTCTTTGGACCATCTCTGATTTCACTCAACTCTTCCAGAAGTACTCATTTACCTTGACTATAAGCACCAACCTCAAGCGCGTTTCTGACTTTTCAATGTTTCCCAGGACCTCCACCAAGGCTTATGCAGCTCTAGACACTGAAGAAATTTCATCTCAGAGTGGGGAACAGCTCTACAGTACTAGCTAGCAGTTAGACTCTGGTAGGTAATGTTTCAGCCTTTCATCTTTCAATTGGATGACTTGAGAGGCATTCAGTCTGCCTCTCAATAAAGATGCCATCAGTAAGGCATGTGGGATTACCTTCCAAATAAACTATCCACACCCGAGTCCTTGTCTCAGGCATTGTGCTGGAGGAACTTGAACTAACACAACACTCTATCTCTATGTGTATTTAGTAAAATCGTTTGCTTTTTGTTTGTTTGTTTTGTTTTGTTTTGAGACAGAGTATCGCTTTGTCGCCAGGCTGGACTGCAGTGGCGCAATCTCAGCTCATTGCAGCCTCTGCCTCCCAGGTTCAAATGATTCTCCTGCCTCAGCCTCCCAAGCAGCTGGCACTACAGGCATTTGCTACCGCGCCCGGCTAATGTTTGTATTTTTAGTAGAGAAGGGGTTTCACCACGTTGGCCAGGATGGTCTCGATCTCTTGACCTAGTGATCTGCCAGCCTTGGCCTCCCAAAGTGCTGTGATTACAGGTGTGAGCCACTGCTCCTGGACTGCTTTGTTTTTAAAACAAGTTGTTGACATTTCCATGACACTTTTACTTTTTGTGATATACTACCGTGGTCAAGGTAGAGATCTTAACATTCATGTAATAAACAGGAGGAAATAGATAAAACATTTACTCTACTAACTAAAACAAAACACGGCTTGCTATAAGTGCTTCCTTTTACTCTCAGTGAAAAAAAAGAAAAAAAAAGCAGTTGGAAAGAAGAATGGAACAGAGAATTTGGAGTTTTCAACAACTATTTCATAAATTATTATTATGTATTTATGTCAACAATGCAGTACTTAAATATAAATGGACAATTTAACAATTTAGGATCTTTCAGTCAAATGAAAATATAATTGATAGCTTCAAGTTCACAGTTTAATACATGTGCTCCTTCATTTTTTTTTTTTACATTAATTAAACCAATATTTATTGATCTCTTCCTTTTTCAGGTCCTGGGAAGTATAGATAGGATTTAGTCCTCAAGAATTAATGACTGAGACTGAGATGTATGTATTTTTTCATCACATCAAATGTAATAAATCCATACTCATATTTTATGTAATTTAAAAAATCAGTTTTAGAAATATAAATGTAAACAGTTATCTCTTAATATCTTCAGTTAGAAAAATGAACTAGTAAAAAGTACAACATTCGGCTATAAAGAAATAGTATAAGACACACATAATTAAAAATGTAGCTCAATGCAGAGAAAATACATTGAGAAGAATTTAATTATATTTAGATATAGATTATGAATTGCAAATTTAAGAAGTTTTATTGGCAGAAAATGAATAGGCAGTGAGATCAAAATTAAAGAAGGTTTTAATGAGACTAATTGAGTTCATATCTTAATATAAGAGTTGTATTTCAATAAAATATTTTCATCATTGGAACTGTGGATTCATTCTTCCATAATAAGCATTGCTGACATATTTCCAAATTAAAAAAAATTTATTTTAAGAATTAATTTTTAATACATTTTTAGCCATTGTTTTACTCTTAAGAATGTGAAATAATCTGTTGGCTTAAAAATGAGCCAATTGATTTGTCAAAGATCCTCCGCAGAGCAATAAAGGAGGGAATAGATTGGTAAATCAAAAGGTCAAATTTCACTATGATAAGCATATGTTGGGATCAGTAATTGCCATATTCTGCTGTGGTTTTAAGCCCCTTGTTTAGCCAATAGAGTCATTTCTGGCACCTACCATTATAACATAAAACTTCCTTTGGCACATCAGAAAATAAATGACCTCATCAATCCTCCCTATACTAAAATGTGACTCTTTGAGTATGTATATATACTACTTGTGGAATACTGAGTGTATAACACTCTGACAGTTGTTGGGGAGACAGAAATGAATAACACACAATTATTTAAGATTATTATAATCTAGTGGAGCAATGCAGACATGGTAATGGGAAAAGTCAGTGGTTGGAGTGTTATCATCCTTTCAAGACTAGATGCTATGGGACTACATAAGAAAGTCATTGATCCCCTTCTCAGAATATCTGCTGGACAATCATCTGAAGGAAAGTAACATGTAGGAGATTTGTAGATATAGACAAAGTGAAAGAGAAAAAAAGGATAAAAATAACTGAACAGCTTTTACACCAGCTGAAGGCAAGTTTGTGGTATATTTGGGGAACTAATAACTTAAAATAGTTGAAGCCAAAAATTTAAGTTGGTGATTGGTAAGATAAGAGGATAAGGAAATCAATGAGTCTAATTGTAGACAGATTTAGAAAATGATTTAAAGTATTTTGTACTCTGTCCTCAAAGCAAAGAGGAAAAATCAAAGATTTTAAGGTAAAAACTAATATGAACTGATAATATTTAGAAATAAGTATCTGGTATCCATACTTTTATCCATTGAAAAATCTTTACCCTTTCTAACAGGTGATCATCTAGTCTCACCTTGAAAAATTCTAGGGATGGGCAAATTCCTACTGGAAATTTAATTTACACAAATATATTATACATGCTAAGCATCAGAAAGGTAATCATTGTCTGGTACTAAGAAATAATTTCTATAAGACTCCATTTTTAATTTAAAAGGAATTTTATCAATGACCAGTTACCAAATCCAGTATTTTTTTTTCTTTCTCAAGCCTCTTATAATTATCTTAAATTTATAATGCTTGAAAATACCCACAAAAGTACTAAACAATTTTATTTTGACATGGTAAGTTCTTACTGAAGTAATTCTGTAGATATTTCTTGAACCAAAATTTTCTTCTTTTCCCAGCTCTATGTCAAATGTCAGGTTAAATAAATAAAATTGTTAATAAATATATACCATGATTACTGTGTATACATTTTTACAGATAACTTATCAAAAGGCAAATGTCTGCATTATCAATATGTGAAGGCAAATGTGGGATTCAAAAATGTTGATTAGAAAAGTTTAAATAAACATTTACATTCACAGCATTGAAACGCTTGGTTTCCCCTTGTCTAAAAGTAAGAAAAAAAATAGAAATATTTGTAGTAACATCTCACAGGCTTAAAAATTGGCATTATAAACTTTCTAGTGACAATAGTTTAGGCTTAACATGCTCTTTGTTGACTTTATGTATAATCTATATACATGTACCTTTTGAATAAGAAGAAGAGAAGAAAGAGAAGGAAGGTAATTGATGAAGCAAAAATTAAGGAAGCATGGTAAAAACAGAATAAGTTACTGCATGTTTTTTGAAACCCTAATACACTGTGTTTGGTGCATACAAATTGCAGATCATGTTTTATGAATTAACAAAAATGCATGTTGAACAACTAGTTAATTTTCTCTTCCAAAAAAATGAAAAAAAAAAAAATAACTCACTGAAGTATAAGAAGGTAAAGATACTTGTGGAAAATTACTTATTTGCTACACTGAAAATTGATGTAGGAGAATGACAGTGTTCCTTCTCTCTTTTACTTGTTTCCACTTTTGAGTTTGAATTAAGAAAATAAAATTATAAAATATTATTTTCATAAACATCTTTCATCCATCTCTTTATCACTGCTGTGCAAATCTTTGAAATCCACAGGAGAGTCTAGTACAGAAGAGATACAAGAACATGCAGAGAAAAAAAAATCACTGTATTTTCTTTTATTTGATTAAATACTAATCTGATGTGAGCCTTACTTGGTAGAAGATAAGTACAAACATAAGATTTGATTCAAAGGTTTCTGATGTGTAAATTAGGTATTTTGGAAAGCTTTATTAATCATATCTTTTGAATTTTGTGTGTCTGTGTTTTCAATCAGTCCGCATATGTTTACTTAGCATTTACTATATGTTTTGTACTGGGTGAGGCACTGGGGGTAAAAACAATTGAGACCTATTTGCTGTCTTCAGCAAATTGCTGTATAATTTCTTCCTTTGACACAGAAGAAGTGTTTACTATGTGTGTCTGGGAATTGAGAAGTAATTGTTGGATCCACTTACTGCCTCTGAGTGCTCATCTCTAAGTCCCGAGATGCCGCATTTTGCTTCTAATCATTGTTCTTTTAGGCTTGCAGAGCCACTTTTTTCAACACAAAGAAAATGTAGAGGCAGAAGAGAGTGACTGGGTGTTTGAGTTTCCACCTCTCCATCCTACTTTTTACACACTCCTCCAAGATGGGACAAATTAAAAAATGTAATTATACTTCAATGCTCCCTGAGGAACAACAACAGGAATTCTTCTCCTTGGAAGCATTTTCATAAAGGACATTTTACCCAATTTATACTAGTTTTTACTAGAAATTTGTTTTTGGTAGACATAGAAACTCCATTCTACGTCTTTTTTTTTTTTTTTTTTTTTTTTGTCCTATAATGAATCTCATAGGAAACAAGAAGAAAAAGGAGAGTAAAAATCTTCAACCTTTTAAAGAATTTTCCGTATTGAAGAGTTGAAGTTTAGATTAAAAAGCAAGATAAAAGTATATAAAGTTACCACATAATAGTGATTGTTTAGTAGAAAAACAAAATAAAAAAAATTCAAGGCTTTAAATTGTTTTTAACAGATCTCAAGAGACCTAGTTAAATATGAACAGAGTTAAAGAAGGACATAAAAATTATATAAACATATATGCTATATAGAAATTTATCTATAAAACCCCAAACAGAGATTCACAGTACTTTATAGAAATTATCCATAAAAATAAACTAGGTACTTGGCCGAACTGTATTGTATCTCTAATTTCTAGGTGTGACTATATGGCTGATTCTACGATCAATAGAATATGATGTGTCACTTTTAGAACTGTCCACAAAAACATCTTTCCTACAAACCTGACTCTCTTTAATTCATTGTTGCCTGATTGAAGAGGTCACTAAACCTATTTAGGAGGGTGGAATACAAGGTAGTAAAAGCCTGGCCCTGTGTAGACCAAAGCCCTGGGCCCCTGGATGCCTTATCTTCCAAAGCACTTAGGACCAAGTATTAAATGGGAAACATTTTTATTGAGATAACCCATGGAAATATTAGAATTTATCTGTTACTGTAAATAATATTACTTGCCATTCTCTAATAAGATGTTGCTTACATTTCAGCCTGCAATAAAGTCATGTGACAATGTGTACCTTCGAAATTGTGTTGAAAGTCTCTAAATAGGCTGTTAGAAAAATCTGTCTTCCGTAAATAGTCTGTAGAAAGCTGGACCACAGGTAGATGCCAAAATAGCCATGACCTTACAAACTCTCTTTCACCATTTCTCTTTCCATAATACAGACGGGAAATTGAAGGCATATATAAAGAAAAGTGTTCCCAAGGCACTCCTAGATTATAGGCACTAAGTGGAACATGCCATGCCTAATAACATAGGCAAATCAAAGTATTATCTTTTAGGTGGCTTTTTAACTTTGGGATTGAGTGTCCTATACAATTTAGACCTTGGCCTTGATAGTGGCATTTGAATAAACCAAGAAGCAGATGCTCCCTATCATAGAAGGCTGCTATAACCAATACAATCTGTTGAAGCCTCTTGGATTGGGAGGTACAGGCCATCGAATATTAGCTGCAGTAAAAGCTGTGTCTATCGCTGGCAATAACAGAGCGATTTGCAGAACTTAAAAGGAGAAACATTAAAATATGAATCACAAAATAACATAAAATGTAAATATACAAGAAGATGCTTACATTTCAGTTTTTAAAGAAAGAAAGCACAATGTTTTCAAAAGGATTAACTCAAGCTTAACTCAATTCACTTAAACTTAAACTCTATTAGAGCTTTTGAAAAAGAGTCTAGCACTGAAAGGTTCTATACCAACTGGCACAAATTAAGGTGTGGAAGATATCATCATTAATTATATCATCATTCAATCCTAATTTTAAAAATGAAATGAAGTACATTTATTTGACATTGACTAGAGTAAATATTTTAAGCACTAGGTTTATATTTTTAAATGTCCTCTTTATTATGCTAAAAGCTCGCTAAACTCATAGCCCTAAATTTCAAAAAGCAAATTGAACCAGAAGAGCCAAGGATTAGAGAACAAAATTATACAAGTAAAATTAGTGTTCAAGAAACAAATACCTTTGTCATTCTATTTGTAAAAACAGCTAATTTATGGAAGATAAAACCATAATAGTAACATATTATAATGATTAATGTAACCAGATAAATTTAAAGCTAAAATTGGTCTTCAGAAAATATCAGAGGGTAGCATGGCATAATTGAGTAATTTTTCTTTAGTATTCCGTAGACTGTATAGTGTAACAAAAGATGTGAAGATCAAAATATGAACATAAAAGAGAGAAGAAATTTGGGGATAATGTTGAGTAGAAAAAAAGCCATACTTCTGTTATAATCATTTATTATCCAATTGTAAAAGCTGACCATGAATGTGATCATTTATCAGATAAATTTTGTATCAATCATTGTCTTTACGTGATATAATTATATTTTTTTTTACCAGAGTGGAACAATAGAAAGTTACTGTTATAACTACAAAGATATTCAAGAGTATTGAACTTTTACAATGAAGTTTTTCATTTTATAAAAAAACAAATGATAAAAATTATTATAGTTTTAGGCATCATAAGGTTTAATCAAATGAAAAAAATTTAATGACTCAAATTGTAAAAAATCTTCTCACTTATTTTTTCTTAAAGATTTGCAGTGTACAAAGTATTGCACCAAAAGTCTTGTATATCCATATGATAATATGAATTGACATTGATTGGTTTATCCAATCAAATTATAATAAAATTATGGAAAATCTAAGCAACAGACAAAAATGAAGAATCTACTTGTAAAGGTAACAAAAAAATATTGCTTTCTTATTACCCATAAGCCAGCTACATTTTTCTTTTTAAAAGGTCAATCAATGACAGCATGAACTTTTTCTTTTCCAATACTGAAAAGCAGCAATAAATTGCTTTCACTATATATGGTAGAAGTGTATACTCTTGGATAAGTTTTAATTCCAAAAATCACAGTAAGTGACCTTCTTTATAATATCACTATTGTTTGTCTAGTTTCAAAGATAGTCTTTGTGACAGTATCCTCAAAACTTCACAATTCTGATATTTCTTGTCATGTTGTCATTCACAAAAGTGAATTTATATTAAAGCAGATTTTTCCTCAAGAACTTTTATTTAAAAGTTCAAATACAATCAGAAGTGACAGAGGGCTCCATAAAATATAAATCATGTCATATAGATTTTTAAAAATTAAGACTTTTAAACAATTTAATACATTAAGTAGAGCAAATAGATGCTTAATACATTTAAACTTTGCTACAGAGAGTTTAGTTTTTCCAAACTCCTGTTAATTCTCTTTCCAATGTGCAGATGCATTCTTATTCCTTGGTCACATTCACATATCCTTTCAAATAACATGTGGTGAATGCAATTTGTAAGACTGATATTGTCCAATCGGCACTATCTGGAAACACACTGCAAAGGAAATTGCACACTACCTGGGTCAGAGTTGATAAAGAGTCTACAAAGGTAATTTAGCTTCTTTATCAGCAGATGTATTGTCCTTAAAAGAAAATAATGCAAGCCAGAATCCCAACTCTTCTTATGTAAGTTAATTTCCCCTCAGGTGAAATTGCTTTTAGGTGATTTTGATCAGGTCCTTTAAAAAAGTTAACTCCAGTGATTGTTATATATTTATTGTGTATCAGAATTGCTTATAAAACTTTTGCTTATAAAACAAATCCCTGAGCCACAAAACTGATTTCATGAATCTGAAACTGTGGGATAGAGAAGTAACAAAAGGCTTTGGAAATAAAAATGCTCCAAGTGATTCTTCTTGCACTGTAATGCACAAATTTCTGATTAAAAATGTTAATACAGTTAGTGTTATATTTAGATAATTTATTTATCTTCTTCTATATGCTCTGGAAATGATTGAAGTCACTAAGAATTTTCTTGACTCATTTTGTAAACATACTTTTCAACTTATCAGAAAATTGGCTTTCTTTTTGGTACCAGATTCAGTATGATACTGGTTATGACGGGACCGCAAACAGAGAAGTAAAGAGCAGAAGCTTTTGAGACAGATGTATTTGCATTTAGATGTTAACTCATCTATTTCAGGCTGTGTGAAATTTGGCAAGTTATTTAACTTCTCTGAGGCTTAGTTTCCTCTACATGTTTACCCAATAAAGTTGTCATGGTAACTGAAAGAAATAATATATAAAAATTAGTTAACACAATAACTACAATTAGTAGTCACTCAAATAACAGCAATTTCCCTAATATTTTATATTGTAACTTGTCTGCCCTAGCAGGTAGAATTAATCATGGACACCAAGTTTACTATCAAAGAGTTCATCACGTTTATTTCTTCTTTCTCAGATATCCATTTAGCTGGCTGTCTTACTTTCTACAGGAATTTCTTAAAATATCATTTTAGTAATAATTTCCTTAGCTACCCTATCTAAAATTGCAGTCGCCATTTCTCTCTCTTTTGTAAAAAGTACTTTGCTTAATATGTCACCACCTAACATACTAAATGTTTTACTTACATAGTGTATTCAGTCACACCCTTCTACTCAAGAATGTTAAGGTTTATAAAAGCAGAGTATTTTGTTTATATTCTGCTGAATTTATACAACCCAGAAGAATGCTTGTATGTGATAATTACTCTGTGATATAAAAAGGATAACAGAGAAACACAGCATGTCACAAATTTGAAGGCTAAACTGAAGAATGTAAAACCCACAGTTTGCATTGATATGCCAAGAATATTAATGTGTGTTTTTCAACTTTCATTTGTGGACCTTGTTAAAAACAAAGATTATTATTCAACAGGTCTTCAGTAGCCCCTAAAACTCTGCATTTCTATTAAATCTAGTTCATGTATGTATTGCTAGTTTCTGGACCTCACTTTCTAAATCCTTAATTGTTCTTTCAACAATGTTCACAACATCTTCTCCAGGAGTAGATATTAGCTCAAGATACCACTTTCTTTGTTCATCCATAAAAAGCAACTCTTCATTTGTTCAAGTTTTGTCATGGGATTGCAGCCATTCAATCACATCTTCAAGACCTACTTTTAATTCCAGTTATCTTGCAATTTCCATAGTCACTTCTTGCACTGAATTCTTGAATCCCTCAAATTCATCCACTAGCATTAGAATCAACTTCTTCCACACTCCTGCTAAGTTGCTATTTTTATCCCTTCCAATGAATCCTGAATGTTCTTAATGGCATCTAGAATAGTGAATCCCTTCCAGAAAGCTTTTAATTTTCTTGGTCTAGATCCATTAAAATAATCACTATCTATGGCAGCTATAGCCTTACAAAATGTATTTCTTAAATAAGACTTGAAAGTCAAAATAACTCCTTGATTCATGGGCTACAGAATGGATGTTGTGGCAGCAGGCATGAAAAGATTAATTTCCTTGTATATCTTCAGCAAAGCTCTTGGAGGATGAGGTGCTTTGTCAATTAGCAGAAATATTTTGAAAGAAATCATTTAAAAAAATTTTCTGAGCAGTAGGTCTCAACAGTGGGCTTAAAATACTCAACAAGCTATGCCATAAACAGAAGTGTTGTCATACAAACTTTGTTGTTTTATTTACAGAGCACAGGTAGAGTAAATTTAACATAATTCTTAAGGGCCCGAGAATTTTCAGAATGGTCAATGAGCATTGTCTCCAACCTCACTGACTGCATTGGCCCCTAATGAAAGAATCAGCTTATCCTTTGAAGCCAAGGTTTGATTCTCCTCTCTAGCTACGAAAGTCATAGGTGGCATCTTCTTTCAATGTAAGATATTTAATCTACATTGAAAACCTGTTGTTTATTGTACCCAGCTGTATGACTTATTTTAGCTAGATCTTCTGGATAATGTGCTATAGCTTCTTCCTTAGCAATTACTGTTGTACCTTGCACTTTTATGTTCTGGAGACAGCTTCTTTCCTTAAACCTCATGAATTAACCTCTGGAAATGGTACTTCGGCCAATTCCTCACATCCTTCAGCCTTCACATAATGAAGAGAGTTAGGGACTTGCTCTGGATTAGGCTTTGGCTTATGAGAATATTGAAGCTGGTTTGATCTTCTATCCAGATGAGTAAAACTTTCTCCATATCAGCACTAAGACTCTTTTGCTTTCTTATTTAGGGTTCACTGGAGTAGCACTTTAAATTCCATGAAGAACTTTCTCTTTGCATTTACAACTTGACTAACTGTTTGGCTCAAGATTCCTAGCTTTTAGCTCACCTGGGCTTTTGAAATGCTTCCTCATTAAACTTAATTATTTCTATCTTTTGATTTAAAGTGAGAGAAGTGTGGCTCTTCCTTTCTCTTGAAATATTAGACATTATAGAATGATTATAAATTGACTTAATATTAATATTGTTGTGTCTTGGGGAATAGGGAGGCTCAAGGCAAGAGACAGAGAGAGAGAGATGGGGGAAAATGGCCCACCATTGGAACAGAACGCATACAACATTTAATGATCGGTCACTGTAGATGGGTGCAATTCGTGGTGTCCCCCCAAAATTCCTGCAGTAGCATCAATGATCACTGATTATAGATCATTATAACAAATATAATAATAATAATAAAAATAAAATTTGAAATATTGTAGGCATTACCAAAATGTGACACAAACACATGGATTGAACACATGCTGTTGGATAAGGGTAGACTTGCTTGATGTAGAGTTGTCACAAACTTTCAATTTTTTAAAAAACATGATATCTGTAAAGTACAATAAAGTTAAGCTAAAAAAAGAGACATGCTTGTAAGTTTTGGAGATGGTTGTTAATAGACTTTGTGGCAAATATAATTAGTATTTTAAATTCATCAAATGCAACCAAAATGAAAAATTGAATGCATAAACTTAAAAAAATTCTTTGAATTATTTATTTTAGAAAACAGAAAATAGATTGTAACTACTTTTTACATTTTTGACGTTCTACAACACATGAAATTGTTCTGCAGAAAGGTGAGTGATGGGACTTTTGAGCATATGTTTATTTCTAAGGTAGAATAAATGTCCAATAACTTCTAATTTTTTTCTCTTTAACATTTATTTCCTTCAGTATTGATTTATTTATCCTAATACTACTAAAGTTTCTTAAGCTATTGGTAGGTCCAGAAGATAGGTCCATAGCTAACCATTAAAGAATAGCCACTTTATCTACATCTGTAAATGGAGCATTTCATTTAGGATGTTTTGAAAACAATAAACTTGGTAAGACAGTGATACTTAGGGAATGCTAAAGTGCAAGATCTTCCAGTGGAGGACTTATATCAGAAGGACAGAATTTATATACAATGACTATTCGATAATGATATGGTTTGACTGTGTCCCCACCCAAATCTCATCTTGAATTTCCACGTGTTGTGGGAGGCATCCAGTGGGAGGTAATGGAATCATGGGGGCAGGTCTTTCCCGTGCTGTTCTTGTGATAGCGGTTCTCACAAGATCTGATGATATCATAAGGGAGAATTTCCCTGCCCAATCTCTCTCTTTGCCTGCTGCTATCCACTCAAGATGTCACTTGCTCCTGCTTGCTTTCCACCATGATTGTGAGGCTTCCCCAGCCACGTAGAACTGTAAGTCCAACTAAACCTCTTTCTTTTTAAATTGCCCAGTCGTAAGTATGTCTATACCCGCAGCACGAAAACGTACTAATACAGATAACATAGAAGGAGAACTTAGAAGGCGTATCTCCTTTTTGAGGCAGTATCAAAAAGCAGTAAATATTAGATTACCTAACTTCTTTTCATAGGAAATGCAACCTTGTGTAAAATGAGGATTTAGGAGCCCTAATTGGGTGGCATTCCGTGGGACAAACATAAGTCTTTATACACTGTACCTCCAGTGGAATAGATCTATCAGTATCTACTTTCTCTGATTTTAATTAATAACAGGATACTTCTGGGAGGCAACAGGATGGTTCCCTTCCCTCATACCTTTGTATTCCCACCTGCTGCTGCCTAAAATGATATTGTTTACAGCTATGGCAATAAGTGTACTATCTCCTTTCTGTTATGGAGTCAATATCCCCATTGCATTATCCTTCCAGCTTGGCATATAAATAAAAGTGATATTTTTCTTATATTTATAGTTAAAATGATATTTTCCTTATTTGCAGCAAGTTTCATAGTCCTTGATCCATTCTGAATTTGTGCTTTCTGAGTGCTGCTTTTCTGTGTAGAAATAAGGATGAATCGTAATACTCAAACTCAGATATGCATGTTATTTTTTTACTCCAAGCTTCCTTTTGGATATTCTAAAAGAATGCTTGATCTCAGTCCTTCTTCTTATCCTCTATGACTGTGGTTGAGCCACAGCTATGTGATCTTAGTGCCAAGGTCTAGATGGGTAGAGTTGATGTGAACACTGGCTTCTCTGTGAGGTTTTCTGTCTACACCAACAGCTATTCAATTATAGCCATTGTTTTTGTAATCTTTAATTTCTGGTAGCTTTGATATTTCCATGTCTCCCTTTTCTTAAACTAACTTTGTCAGAGAGCTTCTTGACATAAATGTTTTTTTATTTTTCATTTTTCTCATATTCTATGTAATTCTTAAGATCCCAGAAAAAAAGTCCATGCTCCTTGTGTTCAGGGCGCTGCACATGGCTCTTATTTATTCTTTTCACATAATTGAGGAGAATCTTTCATTTTAAATATGAGTTTAGCATTTTGGAAATGGATTTCCCCTAGAGGAAAAGTTTTTCTGTTTGCTATCTGTTGGGCTGGGTGGAAGACTCATGGGAAGATAATGGCAGAACAAAAATAATTTAAGATATTATTTAACATGAATATAAATGATGCATGAAACATGATGTATGTTTTGTTCATTATTTTGTTTGTATCATCCCTTCTATAGAAAGAATTTGTTATTATCACAAAGTAATCTCTGCACACAAACTAGTATCATTCACTTATTCTATCAGCACCACCAAAGAGTCACCATTTATTCATTATATTTACATGTATATCTACATTTACGTCTGCATCAAGCTATTTAATTACTGTCCATGAAAAAATTTTTTATATATTTAACTCTTTTAAACCTCTTGTTAATCCATATCCTACTTATTCTGTCTATAGTGTTTGCCAGTGACACTGAGAGTCACTAATTCCACAAGCTGCTATTTAAAGTGATAAACTAAAGTTCTTATACCCACTCCTAACTACTCGCCAGGAGGAGGAAATATCAATCCAGTCAATGATGTTCCACACTCTGATAGGGCTACATCTGTTGAAGAGCAGCAGACTTTCTATTCATTGTCTCATACCCGGTTGTGACACCAGCTCTGTTCTCCATATAATATCCATGTTACAGAAATGGTAAGTAGGAAGATTCAATGCCAAACCTAGCTTTGTTCTATTCTGCTTTATTCTTAAACATATGTTGATTAATAAATGCTCTGGGTGAAAAGCACAACCACATGCACGTATGAAACTGAGTCCCTCCAACTAATTCAATTTGGTTACCAGAGCATTTTTCATCTAAGTTTTAGTATTAGGCACGGTTTAAACTTGAGGATATAATATTACTGTTTTATTGCTGCTCTTTTCCACATCATTTGAAGAAAACTTATAATAAAGAGAGGTGCCTAGGCCAAGAGCATTTGAGCTTCCCTCATGACTACCAAACTGTAAGAAGTAAACACTCTACATAAGTACTATCTGAATTCTTCATTCTTACTAGTATCTTTGATTTGAAATAAAATAACTGTTTTTAATAGGGCCAGATGAGTCTCCACAGACAACAACTTATTTTAAATATTTAAATACTTAACTCACTCTCCTTACTATATTCAGTTGCCGTAAGGCTCTTCTATTCGTTCTAGACCTACTAACCTACTGTACTCCTTTTACCACAGGACTTATGAACATAACATTTCATCTTCTTGGAAGATTCTCTTCTTTCCTTTTCTGGTTACTTGATTTCCATTCTTTATGCTTTTTCCTCTTAAACCAAGCATTACATCTTCAAGTCCTTCTGTGGCCTCTCTAAGCAGACTTCTTCAGAAGACTTCATCTAGTTGCCATTTTACACCTGTTTGTGTGAGTACTGGATAAATGTCCACCACATCCAGAGGCTGTGAGCTTCATGAGGAAAAGTTTCTGGCTGTATTTGTTCCCTATTCTCAACTATAAAGTCTATTGTGTAATAAACCTCAACAAACACTTTTGAAGAAAATGATTTTTTTTAACCACATTGTGTGTCCTTTTTGTGTAACAATTAACACTTAGTTTATTCTAATTTTTATTATAATAAATTTTTCATGTGCCCTTCTTTTTTGCCCCACATTTTTGAAGACCCTACATTTTGTGTACATTTTCTCATGGAACTTAGAATAGTTTGGGTGGTATGTTCATAACACACATTTGTAAAACTTTAAATGAATAAAAATAGCCTTTTTAAGTGGTTTACTTCTGATAAGTAAAAGCTTTTTAATAGTCTAAATACAAAGAATGTAAAATATTTTAAATGAATACAAACATATTTGCATATTTAATATAATCTACCAAAAATAAAAGTACTTCTAATTAACTTTATTTTTTTAAAAAATTAATTGACACATTTATTTATTTATTTCAATAGGTTTTTGGGAAACAGATGGTGTTTGGTTACATGGATAAGTTCTTCAGTGGTGATTTCTGAGATTTTAGTGCACCCTTAACCCTAGCAGTGTACCCTGTCCCTAATGTGTAGTCTTTTTAATTGTACATATTTATCATGTATGATTTAATGTTTCAATGCATATAAGTTGTATAATGATTAAATAAGGGTGGTTAATGTATCTATCACCTCATGCATTAGCTTGCTTCCATTAAGAATATTAAAAAGTCTCATATTTAGCTGTTTTGTGATATACAATAACTTACTGTTAACTATAGTCATTCTAATGTCCAATAGAACATTAGAACTTCTTCTTCATGTAAAATGGTAACTCTATACCCACTGATCTCTTCCAAACCTTCTCCTCCATTATTTGTTCCTCTGCTTTTATGAATATATATGGATATATGAATATATATCCATATATATGCATATATATGAATATATATCCATATATATGCAGATATATGAATATGAATATACATCCATATATAGGCATATATATGAATATGAATATATTTATATATGTGAATATATATCCATATAGTCCATATATGAATATATATGAATATGAATATGAATATGAATATATATGCATATATATGAATATATATGTATTCATGGAATATAATCATTTTCCCATAATCAAGGAGAATCTTTCATCTCAAATGTGAGTTTAGCATTTTGGACATAAATTTCCCCTAGAGAAAAAGTTTTTCTGTTTGCTATCTGTTGGGTTGGGTGGAGATCCATGGGAAGATAATGGTAGAATAAAAATGTTTTTAAGTTATTATTTAACATTAATATAAATGACACTTTAAACATGATGTATGTTTTATTCATCATTTTGTTTGTATCATCTCTTCTATAGGAAGAATTTGTGATTATCACAAAGTAATATATTCTACCAGTATATATATATTCATAGAAGTAGAGAGTCAAATTATATATACATATATATATATTCCACATATATATTCATAAAAGCAGAGGGTCTATATATATATACACATACATATATATATTCCACATATGACTGAGATCATACAGTATTTGACTTTGTCTGTCTGGTTTATTTCACTTAACAAGATGTCTTCCAAGTTCATCCATGTTGTCACAAATGACAGGATTTCATTGTTTTTTATAGTTGAATAGTAATCCATTGTGCATGTATAACCATCTTCCTTTATCCATTCATCTATTGTTGGACACTCAAATTGATAATATACCTTGGCTATTGTGCATAGTGCTATAATAAACATGAAAGTACAGATATCTCCTTGACATAATGGTCTCATTTCTTTTGGATATATACCCAGTAGCAGGATTACTAGATCATATGATAGTTCTATTTTTAATTTTTTGATGAACTTCTATACTGTTCATCAAAAATGGCTGTACTGATTTATAATCTCACCAACAATGCATAAGTGTTCCCTGGGAAGTTTTCAGCTACTTTGTTAAGTAGGTTAACTGTGTATTTTTAAATCTCTTATCCCTCTTAAACTCCAATAAGAAAATATTTAAATGTTGGCTTTACAGTGTACCATTACCTTCATAGGCCTTTTTTGGTTCACATTTATTACTTATTCTTTGACTGGATTACTTCAAAAAACTTGCTTTCAAGTTCAATAATATTTTCTTCTGCTGATCTAGCTTGTTGTTAAAGCTCTCAGTTTTGTTTCTTTAATTGCAGTTTTTATCTCCACGATTTGTATCTGATTCTTTTTTATAATATCTTTTTGTTGAATTGCTCATTCAGAACATGAATTGTCTTTCTGATTTCAATGCGTTGTTTGTTTGTCTATATTCTCTTATATTTCGCTGAGTTTCCTTAAACTCATTATTTGGAATTCCCTTTCAGGCACTTTGTAAACATCCTTTTCTTTGAGATCTCTTACTGAAGACTTGCATTCCTTTGGGGGTGCCATGTTTCTTTATTTTTTTGCAGGTCTCTTATGTCCCTATGTGGATAACTGTACCTCCAATGGAACATATACATTTCACAATTTTATAGAGTAGATTTTGTAGGAGGAATGTTTTCTTGTAAATGTGTCCTAAGGTGTTGGTTGGGAAGAGTGCATTGGCTTTGATTCTGAGTGGATTGTCAGGCCAGACATGTGCATGTATGGCAGCCAATGGACTATGTGTCAGGCTCTTTGGGAGAGTGGAGTCACTGCTGGAGTGGCTGTTGCGTTATGGTCAGGTGTGTTGGCCTGGGTGTGCAGCTGTGCTGCGCTCTTTTTCAGGAGGCAAGGCTGCTCCTGACTGGCTGCTGAGTCACATATGAGTGTAGGCATGTGAACATGGAAAACCAGATGTCCGTATGGCAGTTTCTTTGGGGAGGCAGGTCCATTGCTGGGATAGCTGCTAGACTTGGCCCTAGCACTCACCAGCTGGCTGGGCTGTGCAGTCAAGCAGAGTGTGGGCACTGGGGACTGGCCAGCTGCTCAGTGGTTTCCCATTGAGTTGTTTTGTGAAGCCTAGACTCCAGACAGATGATTTAATGGTACTGCAGGTATTTATAATTATTATTATTTTTAGTGTGGTGTAATGCCAGCAGATCCTCAGTGATGGAGAAAATCAGTGGTTACTTGTCCCAAGGGCAGGACACACACTAGCAGAGGGTTTAGTTTCAAGGTGTTGCCGTGTAATAGCAACTTATATCATGGGGGTGAGGACTGGAAGAGAGGGTTCTTCTCTGATGCCAGGCAGCCACATGTACTCCTGGAAATTTTCCAAACTGCATTTAATGCCTAAGTGTATTGGCGACTCTCTTGAAGCATGCATTACTGGTATCTTTGGCAGTATTGAGGGCAGCTAGGGGTTTCCATATTACCTTTTCCTCTAAGTCTCCCCTGATTCTGAGCCCATCCAGCAGGGCAAACAATTTGACAGAGGCAGGGGGCCTCACTCCAAGCTCTGTAATGCTATGCTATGCATAAGTTTCACAAAGATCTTGAGGCTCCCTCTAGTGTTCTCCAGCATACTCCCTCAGTCAATACAGTTGAAATACAGTTGTTTATCTGCTATTTTGGTCACTTTTAGTAGGAGGCACAAGCACCAGGCAACTCTATTCAGCCATCTTTTCTGATATCACATAACTGTAAATATGTATTTAAGTAAAGTAAAAACAACTATTTATCATTAAAACAGTGTATTTAATTTTTCATTATAATAAGGTGAAATAATATTGCTTTTTAATTAGTAGGTGATAGAACAATGAAAAGTGTAGAATTACTTAACTTTAAGTCTTAAAAAATTAGAATTAATTAAGGAGTTGGGCTTAACTATGTAGTGTCTATGGAATAATTGAAGGTGTCTACAGTACAGTAATTCATAAAAATGCTAATTTGTTTTGACAAGCAGCTTAACAATAGTAAGGAAAATCAAATTTATAAAGATTACAATATCTTATACTATTAGGTATTAAAATATATCCATTGATTCTTTTAAGGTACAGACAGCCATGGAGGAGTGCAGAAATTGCAGGTAAAATATACCAACTTAAAATGGTCGAGAGTCATCTGTGAAGTGTAGGGGCTGAATAATATGTGCAGAGTGTCGAAGGAACTTTTTGGAATTGTCTGGCCTCTTTATGTTTTAACTGGCATATGATTCTAAAAAATACCTTCTTTGTACATTTTATCTTTATGTTAGTTTATGTATGTGCTTATTATTATTTGTTATTTTGCTAGAGGCAATTTTTCCAATACTATCAGATTGTTTGTCCATGGATTTTCTTTATGTCAAGGTTAAAATGTCTCTAAAATAAGGTGAAAGATGTCTTCACATGTGTTTTGATTCTGAGGGACCTGACCTCAATGTATTTATCCTATTTCATTTCTGAGTGTGAATGGGGGAATTTCTTTGTCATTTCCCCAAAGCTTAAACCAAGAATGGAATAAATATTGTCACACTGGCTTCTGAACTCTTCAGTTACCTCTTCAATGCATTCTAATTCCACAGGATCAAATAATGTTGTCCTCTTTCTCCCAACTACCACCTGGACCTGGGTAGCACAGCAGAACCTTAAGTCACTTTAGATTGGCTGACATTTTTACAATGTTATTGTGGAAGTCAAATTTAAACATGAATATTGTGTTTATTTCTATAAACTGTCCTAATAACACTTCTCTGTCCTTAGATGGCTTACTTGAAGTACTAGAAAATAATCTGCATAAACACAAGAGTTTTGTTTTGGTCACTGATTTAAAAGTCTTTCTTGGTCACTCATGCATAGGTAAGACTTTGAGTGTTCACATATACCCTATTCTCTTCATTCGTTTTCCACCTTCACAATTCCAGTAAGGCATGAGCATGGGACTGCTTCAAGCCAATTGGTCAAGACATAAGTGATATGCTTCACTTCCAGGACAAGCTATTTATTGTTTATATAAGGCCAGCATTCTTGACCCTGCTTCAGCAATTTTGAAGAGAGTCTTGTGTTGAGATTGTGAGGTTACAAGATTAAAAAAGTCTAAATTGATTCATCATTGCACACTGGACATTTCCCTGGGTGATTTACATATGTGAAAAGTAAATCTTGTAGTATGAAACCACAAAGATTTAAAGGTTCGTCATTATCACTTTTGTGTTTTTGTTTTTTTTTTTTTTCAAAAAATAACATAGCATGTACTGATTGTCTTTAAAGGGATCCAAAACAGTGCTTGATACAAATAAGCATGAATTAATTTTTCTAGTGCTACATGAACTGCCACAAATTTAGTGGCTTGTATCATCTCGCATTTTTTACCTCAGCATCTATAGGTCAGAACTTCAGCATAGCATGTTTGGGTGCTTAATCTAATCTGGAAACTCTGAGGAAAAATTCACTTGAAAGCTCATTCTTGTTGTGGAAAGAATACGACGACTTGTTGTTTTAGTACTAGGTCTCCACTTTCCTGACTCACAGTTAGGACCTAGCTCAGTTCCGTGAGAGAAGCACATTGTTTTCCATGCCTCCTCCTCTATCTTCAAATTAACAATGGGAGATTAAATCTTATACTTGGATCACTGGATTCTCTTTTATCTGGCATTTAGGCACAAATTTAAAGGCACATATGATCAGCGCAGGCTCACGTAGATAATCTACCTTTCAATTAATTCAAAGTCTACTTGTTAGTAGTAATCATAATTACATCTTCAAAATCTCTTTTGCCATAGAGTGTAATACAGCCTTAGGAGGTATACCTCATGTTCACCAGTCCTAACCACACTCATGAGAATAAATTATATAAACTAGAGGATATTTGAAGGTAATCTTAGGATTCTGCCTACCACAAAGTGCTTAGAAATTTTTTACTGAACAAAAAATGAATGAACAGTAAGAGAACAAGTGTATGGTCAAGTACAAAGAAACCAAACAGGGAAACCAACAGATACACACACATACAGTGTCATTAGAACGATTACTTAAAAACAATTTTGTACTAAATGATGTTGCATTATAGCTGCTACTACAGATACTTTATAGTTTATTTGAGGATACAAAGATACCTCATTATGTAGAATAATCATCCTTCTGATTTCCTGCTGAGAAGTCCTTCTTAAGACTGCATACAAGTCCCATCTTCTCCAGGTGGCTTTCCTGTTAGTCATTCATTATTTATATAAAAATAACTTCCAGACGTCCTTCTGTAACTCCATATTATAATATGTGAAGTAATGTCATAGTGCTCTCTCCATCTAACGTTAAAAGTAGCTCATCATTCCCGGCACTTGACTTAATCATGAGCTCATCACTTTATCCTTAAACCTTAGTACATGGTATTTATTGCATAAATTGTTTCAGTTTTTGTAAAAACCTTGCATTGTCCCCCCGTTGCCTAAATTCTACACTATTAGTTCTTTTGTTATTAAGCACTCAAATTATCCTGAAATTGCTTTGAGTGTTATTTGTATTCCCCAAAATAAATTTTATGTTTCTTGAAGGCAGGTGTTACTTTTCCCCCTCTACTTTCCACAGTATCCAACATTATCATGAAAATAGGAAGTATTTTGTAGAGATCTATTATTTGGTGGGTCAATAAACAAGATAGTATCTGGCAGAGCAATTTTCATGAATCAGAGTAATTAGTAAATAAAATGGCATATGAGTTGTTAATTATTGAATACAGTGCCAAATTGGGAAAAGAAGGTGAAAACTTCATATAGGCTGGAGTCATTAGGGAAAAGACTTTGTAGATGGGTGGAGTATAGATACCTATCAATCAGACAAAAAGACATTTAAAAAAGTTATCCAGTTGAAAATGCTCCCATCACCCAAAGCTGGAAAAATTAAAGGAACATAAAAATTAATGTAGCATTGGATTCCAACCCAAACCACAAAACAAAAACCCTTTTTGAGTATGAGCTGGTATTGACTTGTATCCAAAGAATAGACTATGGGAAGGAAAAGCATAGTAACATTATAGTGGAAAAACCTAGAAAACATACAATAAACAAGTAATCAATGTTAGCATCATCAGCATTAATCATATTGATATGATGTACCCTTCATATGATGTAGTAAGAGGATTCTTCACCTCTGGGATTTTCTACCCCCAAACCTATACACCAATCTAATATTGAGAAATTGAGGAACATTCTACAAGGTGAACAGTGTTCTTCAAATTCTCAAGGTCGTGAAACAAATAGAAAGACTGATGCACTGCCATTAACATGAGGAGAAATGGAAAGTAAACGCAATGTGGTATTCTAAATCAGATGCTGGGACACTCAAAGGATATTGTTGGGAAAAGTGATAAAATCTGAATAAAGTCTGTTATTTAGCTAATACTCATGAAATATTATCATTTTTAAAAATTTATTTATTGGAGACAGAGTCTCACTCTTTCGCCCAGGCTGGAGTTCAGCGGCATGATCTTAGTTGACTGCAACCTCTGTCTCCCAAGTTCAAGTGATTCTCCTGCCTCAGCCTTCTGAATAGCTGGGATTACAGGAGTGAACCACCATGCAGAGCTAATTTTTGTATTTTTAGTAGAGACGAGGTTTCACCATGTTGGCCAGGCTGGTCTCAAACTCCTGACCTCAGGTGATCCACCTGCCTCGGCCTCCCAAAGTGCTGGGATTACAGGCATGAGCCACCGTGCCTGGTCAGTTTTCTTAGTGTATTAGTCCATTCTCACATTGCTGTAAATAACCACCTGGGACTGTGTAATTTATAAAGAAAAGAAGTTTAATTGACTCACAGTTTTGCAGCAGGCATGATTGGGGAGGCCTCAGGAAACTTACAATCATGGCAGAAGGCAAAGGGAAACCAGGCACATCTTACCATGGTGGAGCAGGAGAGAGAGCGTGGAGGGAGAGGTGCTACACACTCTAAAACAACCAGATCTCGTGAGAACTCACTCGCTATCACGAGAACAGCAAGGGGAAAATCTGCCTCCATGATCCAATCGCCTCCCACGAGATCCCTCCCCCAACATTGAGAATTACAATTCAACATGAGATTTGGTCTGGGACACACAGCCAAACCATATCTCTTAGGTCTGAAAAATACACAATGTTTATATGAAATGACAAATTAAAGGGAGATTTATTGGAGTGTGTATGGAACTCTAACGTCTGCAATTTTTCTGTAAATCAAAAATTATTCCCCCAAAAAAGTTAACTCATACACACACACACACACACACACACACACACACACATATTTCCCATCTAACTCAGGAAATTTCCATGCAAAACATCACCTATGAAGTCTTTAATTAATATTCTTAGCCCTGAAAAATGACCTTCTTTGGATTATAGATAAGTATACCTTTGAAAACTAATGGAAGCAGGCACTCCATTAATGCTTGCTTATAATCATGTAATTTATAGCATTTTGTTAAATAAAACCCACTCAAAGTAACCCTCAATAAAAGGAAATAAATGCACTCATACACACATACATATATCCACAGAATTAAATAAACAGAACGTAAGAATAAAAGCAGGAACTCTTGATGGCAGACTCTGAAGTAGACTCCCAATCTCTGGCATCACCTCAAAGCGAGTTATTTCTCTAAGTCCCAGGTTATTATCTGTGAGATGGGGATAATATTAATATGTCTTGTATTGCAGTAGTATTCTGAGGCTTAAATATGATAACATGTAAATTGTGCTTAATATTGGCACATGGTAAATTCTTGTATAATAGCTATGAATACAATTATTTTGGGTTCCTACTCTGGGTCTACCATGAAAATGCAATTACTATTTCCTCATAGAATAAGAGTGTTAATTAATACATATTAAGCAACTATGAAGTCTGCCAAGTACTATGCTAAATAAACTATCATTGGATCCTTGTTACAAACATATAAATCAGTATATCCCTATTATTCCCCCAAGAAAGTAGAATTAATTTGTTCAAATTTAGAACAGCAGCAGAGAAAAGTGCTGAATGTTTAAACTAGCCTGGTTAACTCCAAAATTTGTGTTTTCTATGGTAAATTTCTTTCACTGGCAATTTCTTTTCTTTAAGGGTGTAACGTGATTTGGATAAGTTAAAATTTAGATTAGCTAGAACCATGACTGGCATATAGAATACTTTCTTAATAAAATTATATTATATTTTTAAATTTGTGTTTTAATTTTAAACAGTTGCTGTAGCTCAAGGAAGAAAAATAAAAAATATTTTATATAAAAGTTTATCTGATAAAATAGACTTTCAGCTCCATTAATTTTTTCAGAAATTCTTATTTATCATTTCCCTTATAGTCACTGTTTTCTTGTATTAAAATATAGTTTTAAGAACTTTCATTGTTGTCATTTACTGAATTTTTTTCCTTTTAAAAATCTAATTATATTTTCCACAAAAAGTAAAGAATGTATAGCAGTAAGCACAAAGACATTTAAACTGAAGTATAATGAAATTTTTATAGATTGTGAAAAGTAATTTTTTTCCAAAAATAAAACATATTTTACCATATAGAATCTAAAGAGATATGCTACTAAATAGATAATTTGTGCAGCATATATAGCATTAAAAAAGATTATTTAGATAGAATGGAAAATACTTAAATGATAAAACTGAGTTGTTTTGAGGATGCACACAAAGTTTTGAAGCTTGTATAACAGGATTGATGAAACAGCTGATAGGATATCAGGGGAAATAGATCCCCCAGAGGTCCTTTCCAGCCCCAAAATTCTCACTTGCTGTTTGTGATTAGGTAGCTGATGCTTTTCCTAGCATTCCTTCCCAGATTGTTGAACAAGGATAGTTTTCATAATAGGTACATCAGTGTCCTGGAGAACTTGCCTGCTGTTGCAGGATCTGCTGCCCCATGACATTGAGTTCCCAGATTATCAGTGGAGTTCACAGGCGGTCTCTCACACATGTTCAAGCACAAGTCCTTCATTCATAACAGAACAGATTCTATTTTCTTCTCTTCAGTCTACCTTTGGAGAGACCTGACAACGAACTTTAACTCCCTGTTAAGAGCACCAGTTAATTCTTTGGCGTCTCCTCAAGACAGGCTGTGGGGAAAGTTTCTATTCAGGGTTTTGTTATACTTTATCATGTAGGAACCACAATATTCATGCGGCTGACATTATATACTTTATTACTCAAAGTTTCTTTTAGCTTTTAGCCAATCTTTTAACTCTCCTAACAAACTTATGTCTCTCTACAATTCATGACTGAAGCACAAGGTTTTGACGGTGGAGGAAGAATTTATGTATAAACCCTCCTATGCAAACACATAGATCACCTTCCAAGGTAGGCGGGAAATTTATCTTGCTAATTTTCCTGATATGCAAGAACCAAGAGGAAGCTGAGTTACTTCCTAATGGTAATAAATAATTAATTTAAAAAACTTAAAGATATGAAGGGCCCAGGAAAAAACATGGATGAAAAAAGGAAGAAAGAGCAGGCAAGAGTCAACAAAAACTGTGTGACTGTGGAGAATAAAACTAGACAAATGCATATTCATTTGTTTATTGTAATACAAATATTCCTTCTCTGTTTCCCAGTTAAAAACTACAGAAAATAAGCATTGCACAGTCATGTTTTCATTAGTGGAGTTTTAGGAGAGTCTGAAAATATGTTGAGCTTTACATCTAGTTGTAAACAAAAGAGGAAGAACCTAGGAGCCACCACGGGGAGATAAGATAACTGATGTCATTTTATAAAAATGACAGATGTTGGTTGGGCGTGGTGGCTCACGCCTGTAATTCCAGCACTTTGGGAGACTGAGGTGGGTGGATCACCTGAGGTCAGGAGTTCGTGACCAGCCTGGTCAACATGGTGAAAACCTATCTCTACCAAAAATACAAAAATCAGCCAGATGTGGTGGTACATGCCTGTAATCCCAGCTTCTCAGGAGGCTGAGGCAGGAGAATCGGCTTGAACCAAGGAGGCAGAGGTTGCAGTGAGCTGAGATAGTGACACTGTACTCCGGCCTGGGTGACAGAGCAAGACTCCATCTCAAATAAATAAATAAATAAATAAATAATAAAATAAAATGACAGAGGTAAGAATCATCCATCTTTTGCAGGGAGTAAGGTTTTATTATGAGGTCATTGAGTCTTCCTTATCCTCTTCACTTTGGATGCATTCAATAACAGACAGTCCTTCAATCCTTTTGAAACACCTTTGCAAACAGTATGACTGAGAGAAATCTAACATGGCTGATTCCACCTTGCTTCTAGCTTCACAGGCTAGCTGTCTTCACTCATGACTGGGTGTAGGCCAAGTAAACTGTGGGAGAAATTTGGTTTATAGTTTAACTTTGAAACAAAGATAATCATAGCCCCTCCCTAAAACTGACCCCCTACTCCATCTTTAGGGGCTGAAACTACCTTTGTGAAATTAATAAGAGGCCACAGGATTAGGATTATGGAAGGGGCCTGAATTATGTTAAAATGTAGGCATTGTTTCTGTAATCTCTTACTCTTAAGGAGTTATGTGGCCAGAGAGTGAAATATTTCTGACTTCCCCAGTTGCTATTACAAGTAACATAACTATTTTAGAATGTAAGACTAGTCTTTTACGATGTTTTTTCAGATTGGCCCTACCTGGACTTCTGACTCATGGTTCAGCTAGTCCTGTGGCTCCATACTAAGTGACAGACTCAGTGCATGAAGACTATTTACCACACCACTATGATCTCATTCCCAACCAATCAGCATGACTGATTCCCGGATCCCCCACCCACCAAACTACCTTTGAAAAACCCTGATATTCAAGACTTCAAGGAGAATGATTTGAGTGATAACTCCAGTTCTTCCATGTGGGCAGCCTCATATTAATTGAACTCTTTCTTTACTGCAATACCAGTCTCTCAGTATACTGGTTTTTTCCGTGCAGTGGACAGGAAGAACCTGTCAGGCAATTACACTTTCTTCAAATAGATTTATGGGCATATTTCCATTCATGTTTGAATACAGGTGATGGGTACAGTTTAAGCTTCAGAAGATAAGTCTTGCCAGTCGAAACAAATGTATGCTCGAAACAATTATAAATGTGTATATACATGGTTCATGGGCAATGTTTTAAGTGTTTTTTCCATAGAATAAATTTTAAAACATGAAAACATAGGTACTTATGCTTTCCTTCTCTTTATGTTACAGTTATCCACAAAATAAACCCTAATAAAATACTGAAAAGAATAGAAAAACCTTACAAAGTTCTTGTTTCCAAGAAAACACTGTGTAAGCCCAGCTTGAAAGGGTTAATGCTCTTTATTTTGTTTTTGCTAAATAAAACTTTTTTTTTTTTTTTTTTTTTGAGATGGAGTCTCATTCTGTCACCCAGGTTGGAGAGCAATGGCACGATCTCGGCTCATTGCAACCTCCACTTCCTAGGTTTAAGTGATTCTCCTGCCTCAGCCTCCTGAGTAGCTGGGATTATGGGCACCTGCCAGCTCGCCTGGCTAATTTTTGTATTTTTAGTAGAGATGGTGTTTCACCATGTTGATCAGGCTGGTCTCAAACTCCTGACCTCATGATCCGCCCACCTTAGCCTTCTGAAGTGCTGGGATTATGGGCATGAGCCACCACATCCAGCCAATAAAACAGTTTTTTACACTGTTAAGGGATCCTTCTTCTGTTGTCCGAGAACAGGCAGCTCCTGCCATGAACCTGAGAACAAACAGGTGTCCACTCTCAATTATTCCAACACAGTGGGAGCCATTAGAGAAGCTGGACTGCTCCCACATAAATGGCAGCTGCCCTCCAGGAACCTTCCAGTGTAAGGAGGCTGCCTTCAGGGTTCAAGGCTATAGTTGTACATGAATTTAGGCTCCGAAAGGAACGACCAGGGTATGTGACAAGGAGATTCTACATGACCCTCAGTGGAGAATTGAGAGAGGAAAGGCATCCTATCAGGCATCCAGTGTTTAAATGCTGACTACAGAGACAGCATTAATATCCAGACACCATCGTCCAGAGAATGGGACAACCAGCAGAGCTAAGACCAGCAGTCTTGCCTGTTAACTGTAAAGGCAACACATTTTCATTCTTTTTCTCTTCTCTCCTTACCATCACATTACATTGAAGTAGCTGAACTTCAAGAAAGAGGAGACAAGTGATGTCTCAGACAGATCAAGGAGAGACTGCTCTCCCATCCTCTTTCTATTCAATCAGCCTGTGCTCTGCAGGATTTCTGCAAGAAGAGATTTAAACTGAATAGGAGTTTTGATAGATAACTTGTTAGCTTTTCTCTATACTTCTCTTTCTCATTCAAGGGTTAGGTTTGTTTCATAGTTGAAAGACAGTACTTCTTGATTTTTCCACTTCTCAGTTACTGTTCAGAATCCTCTGTTTCTTCTTGACTCTCTCAGCTTAGCTAGATGCTCTTATCATGACCATACCTTAGTATTTTTGGACATGTCCCTCTAATGGAGTTTCACTCTGTTGGCACAGGCAGAAGTTGAAAGTAACGGGCTGCAGAGAGCCCACCTTTCTACTTTATTGTCTTCTCTCCTTATTCATGCCAAGTTCATCACTCAAGAAGCTTTGGATGCCTTTCCATTGGTTTTTTTAAGAATTAGAATAATTTAATGAACTTATGAAGAAATAGAAAATCTAAAATTGCAGGCTATATCACTTTTTATCCTTGTAAGGCACACACACACCCTAGGAGATTATTAATAGAATAGCAGTTTAAGTAGTAAAACAACATGATTGGATTTCATTAAGAAACAGTACTTTAGTAGCAGAGAGGAATGGGTGAAGTTAATGAAACTAATGAGAATGATATAGAAGATGCATATTTATAGGTCATCAATACGTCAATTAGTACATTTTAAGAACTTATTACTATTATATACATTTAAAAATATCTCATGGAAACTAAATACTCCATTCTTAGAAATATGCACATGTAAAAATTTCACAATTTCGAGGGTTGTATGGATCTCTTTTATCCATTGGAATCCAGAGAGGATCCCTTTTGCTACAAGTAAGGGAAAACTCCAGATTACAGCAATTTAAATTATAAGAAAAAAATATTATCATACTTAAGATCGAGTTCCATAGTTGGTGAAACAGTCACTCAAATTACCACTGTGGATATATACATATTTTTGTCTTTTTTTCTTCACCTTCCTTGGCATTTCAGTTTGTGTGTGTGTGTGTGTGTGTGTGTGTGTGTGTGTGTGTGTGTGTTTCTTCACCTTCCTTGGCATTTCAGTTTGCACTTGGACTAGTTCTCTTCATGGAAACAAGATGGATGCATGAGTTCCCAGAATAGCACTCAGAGCTGTCAATACCCATGTAACGAACAATGACTATTTTTCTATATATATCTCTCTGTCTTTTTTTTTTTACCAACAAAGAAAACTTTTCTGGAAACATTCTGGACTTCCTCCAGACAACTTCATCTCCTGCTCATGTTTAATTACTAAGATTGATTCATATATTCATATATGACATTCTTCAATCAATCCATTGGAAAAGGAATGAAATCATCTTTCAATGTGCTACAATTTTTTACAAAAATTTGAGATACTGCCAGCTAAAAACCAAAAAAAGAATGACTATTAACTCTGAGATAGCATTTGAATAGTTATTATTAAACTATATATAGACTGAATATCTTAGTCCCTAATTTAATTGCAGTTCAAGAATTGGAGTCCATATTTGAACAGCTTGCAGAATAAAACCTATATTTAAGGGATAAGCCCAAAAATGATTAAAGGAGATTGATAACAAATAGAGAGATGAATGGAAATAAAATGGAATGAGATCTCTTAAGCCTGAGATGAACAGTTTCAAAAATGTAGTAGTCAAGTGCTTTAAATGCTTCAGATATAATAATAAATATATATAGAGAGAAAGATTCTATTCAAACACTGTCATATAAACAAGGTTTTTCTTTCCTCAAGTTGTTGGTGGTAAAATTTCTCACATCTGAACTACCAAAGAAATATTCAATCTTTTCGATAGGAAGGCAACTCTAACTACTGCTCTAGACTTCAATATTTGGTGCCACATAACATCACAATTATGCCTAAATTAATTTACTTACGTAGTTGGGCAGAGCAGGAATGTTCTCCCTCCTTTACTAGACTTATTTAAATTCAGTCATTCTTCAGTGTTATGGTGAGTCCCACTTCTCATTCCCAAACTCAATTACATACCCAAACTCAGTTATATTTTCCAGTGAAACTTTCTTTTACCATTACAGGCCACATTGTTCTCTCCAGAGTATCATAGAAGTTGAGAACCTGGGTATGTAAATGAAATTTACCTTGTTTTGAATGTCTCCTCTGATGACAGTTTCTGTGATCTTAGGTCAATACCTGTCCTGGTCTCAGTTTCTTCATTTGTAAATTGAGAATTCAAAACTTCTCTCTTTTTAGATTTAAGTTCGGTTTTTACCTAAAGTGCTTAGTACAGTACCTGACACATGGCAAATTTTCAATAATTGATATTAATAAACCAAATGCAGTGCATTTAAGGACAATTTACCACTTTCCAGTTTTCTATTTCTTAATATCTCGTTTCTTTCAAGCCTTCTGATATGGTTTGGATTTGTGTTCCCACCCAAATCTCATGTCAAATTGTAAACCTCCATTACTGAAGGGAGGGCCTGATGATAGGTGGTTGGATCATGGGACAGATTTCCTCCTTGCTGTTCTCATGATAGTGAGTGAGTTTTCAAGAAATCTGGTTGTTTAAAAGTGTGTAGCACCTCCCTCTTTGCTCCCTTTTTTTCTGCTCCTGTCATATTAGACATGCCTCCTTCCTCTTTGCCTTCCTCCAAGAGTGTAAGTTTCCTGAGGCCTCCTGAGTCAGGCTTCCTGTACACCCTGAAGAACAATGAGTCAATTAAACCTCTTTTCTTTGTAAATTACTCAGTCTAGTCAGTTCTTTATAGCAATGTGAGAATGGACTAATACACTTTCACTGTTAGTTTCACAAATGAGGGTTTATCACTCCAGATAAGATGTAAGGATTAGCACAACTAAGAAAGTGGCTCTCTTGCTTTACAGTGTATAATAATTTCACAGAAACCTGGCTGAAATGGAAATTTTCTGGCTGTTCTTTGAGAGTTTGATGTGTAATTGTTATGTTTGTGGCTAGAATATGCATTTTTACATAGTTCGGGTAATTCCCATCAGGTAGTCCATGAATGACTTTCAGAAAAGCTCTGTTTTACAGTTAAATGAAACAGTGAACTGAGAATTCTTCCTGCTATGCCCTGTTAGAAGCTCTATAATCTTGAAATTACCGTTTAAAAGAAATATCAGGAAGATAATATTACCCTTGCAAAGGTTAAATTCATTTACATATGCTAGAATAACACACACATTTTAGTTAATATAATTCTGACATCTTCAAAGTAATTGTCATGGTTTTCTATGCATGACCAAATAGTATTTGGAACATAGTAGAAAGTAATAAAATTTATTGATCCATTAATTTAACAATACAACTTAACTGTGTAGACAAACTCCTCTTGTAAATAGTTCGTAATCAAATGTGATCATATGCTAACATCAAAGAATATGTACTGTGTAAATATCCCAGTGTAGAAATATCTTTTTAATTTAAAGTCTTTTGTCGTTTGCTCAATTTTCTTTATAAATTCAGAGTAGTAGCCTTTCCAACACTTCTCTAAAATATTAATAACACTTTTTATAGGTTTTCTTAAGCAATCATAGAAGCAAAGACAATACAAAGTTAATATAGTGAGTAGGTCATACATTCGCTCCTGGGACACATTATTCCCTGAGTTACGATTGTTTAACTCTCCAGGGCTACATTTTTCCAATAATGTGCATGGATAGTTCCATTATCATCAAAGGTAGTTGAACATTAATGAATCACTCAGCATGAAAAGAATAATGTTCTATATCTTCCTGCATTTTCTAGGAATTCATCTAACAGTAGTTGGGTAAGTCTAAAAGAATGTTCCCTGAATAGGCATTCTTATTTTTGATCTGAGTTGGCTGTACCCATTAGTGTACAAGACACTATTAAATACACTGCATTTTTAAGCCAGATGGCTTCTCCATCTAAGAAATGTGGATTCTCATTGTAGCATATTCTTTGGATGTGAAACATTAACAGTGATACATTTTATTATCTTCTTTTCTGCACTAGGTATACAATCCAGATAAAAAGAAAGCAACAGAAAAACTTCTGCAACTCAAGACAAATGCAACTGAGGAATGGAATCTGTGTTTAATTAACTGGACAGAACTTCTTCATTTACATCATTCTATAATATTGAACAGGATCATTTTAGTGAATAGCTACCTTGTAGTGCAACTTTATTTTTGACAGATTGTGTTGATGAGTTCCTTACATAATATGCACATGAACATGTTATTTGAAGAATGGTATGCAACATTTAATTGGCCAAAAAATGTGGTTTCCTAATGTTTTCTCTTGTGAGGATCTTCCAGTTGGCTAATAGGGATCAAGATTTCTCACTCATAGAAATTTGGAAAAATTTTTGCAGTAGACATATATTTACACAACTGTTATAGTAGGGATACTCTGAAAATGGCCTTTAAATATTCGTGCTTCCTAGTATTTACACCTTTGTGTAATTCTTTATTTTTGAGTGTGGGCTGGGCATAGTAACTTTCTTTTAATAAGCAAAATATGGCAGAGGTGACAGATGCCACTTCCATCTTGTTGGCACTCTTGCTCTCTCTCACTTGATCAATTTGATAAAACCAGCTGTCATGTTATGAGGTGACTTATGGAGAGAAGTTAGGACAGCCTCCAGCCAACACTTAGACCAGTCAACAACTGAATCCTGCAGCTTAAAAGCTCAGGAGGAACCAGTCATGCCATCAACCTTGTGAGAGAGCTTGGAACGAAATCTTCCCCAAGGAAAGGCTTATGATGACCGGAGCGTTGGCCAACACTGATTGCAGCCTTATGAGAGACTCACGATCAGAGGACGCAGCTAAATTATGCCCAGATTACTGACTCACAAAAGTTTAAGATCATGACTGTATGCTGCTTTAAGCCCCTAAATTCTGGGATAATTTGTTATGCTGCAATAAACAACTAATACATTCCCATTACACAGTTATTCATATGTATACAAATAGTATGAAGAGAAAATATGATTTGCTTTACCACCTCCCTTCTTACTAAATGCCATTCTTGTCAATTAAAGCATTCATATTTTACTTATTTTACATTTATATTTGCACAAAATGCCTACGTTTATCATAATACTTCTCTCTAATACATTGGTGATGAAGAATATTGAAATATAGAAGTAAAAAGTTCTTTTTATGTTTACATAAAATATACTAAAACTCAAATATATGAAAACTAAACAAACAGTGCTTTACAGCATGTATATATGGATACTAGGTGTAGGGTTAAGGAGAAACCAATTATTTTGTATTTGTAAGTTTTCTAAAAGTTAGTTTTGAATAATTTTAAGGCATTTAAATTCCCAGGTGCCTGTAAGAACATACTACATTTTTACTAAATAGCTTTTGCAAGCATTTTCATTTGCAGAAATAAAAGTTTATGTATGAGAATATAGGCAATATAAAACACAAAAATGTTATGAAATACTAATGACATGTTAAGCACATACTGATACACAAAAAGAAGCAAAAACATCTTATTAAAAATTTCCCGAATATAATCTATCACCTTTCTCATATGAGAAAAATTCCATATTATGAAATATTATTGATTAGAGAAACAGAACTATTACATTTAGATTGGATTTATATCTATTTATTTATTTTCTAATGTCTCATATGCTGTTCTAAGAGACAATTAGTATCATTAAAATATTTATTGGAGTAAAATCTATTTGAGAGCAAATTCCACAGTACTATTTTATTTAGCCAGCTTATGTTAATCAAAGTACTCTATTAATAAAATAATAGAAAAATGAGCTAAATATATAAAATCGCAGAAAGTTTTATAGTAACAATAATGCAAATATTACTGAAAAGGACCATAATAATTCTCATGGAGATAGTCTAATGAAAAGTAAAGAAAATTTGTTGCAATATACACATTCACCACATTCAAATATTCAGAATGTTTCTTTGTGTTTTATGTTACAGAAATATGGTTTCATTTGAACTCATGTAAAGAATAAATTGATAACACTTTCAATGAACAAAACTACTTTGAACTATGTTTATAATTAACTTACTAATGTATATAAGCTTATCTTGTAATAATCTTGCTTTGAAAAATTAGTTTTTAAAATAGTTTTAGCCTCTAAAACATTTCACACTTTGATCTAAAGTTAAACAATTTTTTGGAAGAAAGACTCTTCATTTCTTGTATAAGAGTCATT
The DNA here is from genome assembly GCF_049350105.2 of Macaca mulatta. Taxonomy (NCBI): domain Eukaryota; kingdom Metazoa; phylum Chordata; class Mammalia; order Primates; family Cercopithecidae; genus Macaca; species Macaca mulatta. The sequence continues at coordinate 28,233,772 of NC_133410.1, read as the reverse complement.
TCTAAGAAGATTTTGAAATTGTTTAATATTTATCCTTAGGCAGTCTTCCAGCAGCATTACATGTAGATTTTACTTCAACTATACAAATTTAATTTCACACTTTTGATTTACAGTAAAGTTTAAATAATTGCTAACATTTTTTATCTAAACTATAGAAAAAAATTGGAACACACAAGCAAATGATACATTTTTGGGTTTCTAAAAATAATATTTAATGTTATGTATATGTTGGACTAGTTTTTTCCTAAAAAGGAAACATTTCAAGTAAGTTTATATAGATAATAAGACTAAATTGTATTCGATCGTACAGATGATTTACCAATACATTAAAATGAACCTTTCTATTTAATTCTTTTGAAATTATGCAGAATCTAAAACATCATATTTGAAGATAGAAATATTATCCAAAATATCTTCATTTAATTGTTTAATTTAAAGTTTATATTATATTGCAGAAAAAAAACTAAAGAACTTTAGAACCTGAACTTACAGTTTGATCATCTATTTTGTTATGCTGTTAGCTCCACTGGGCTAATTCTTTTTTTTAATTTGACAAAAATCATATATTTTTATGCTGAGCCTCAACTCTAACATTTATGCTAATATTTCTAACTTCTCTTCTGCTCCTTCCTCCTAGTGTAGGGCCAGATATTAATTTAATTAATGTATCATTTGACTTTTTCCATATCATAAGTTAAAGTTTAGCATCCAAATCCTAAATGTCTTCTCAATGGACACTTCATTTTCGTTTGTAATTTATTAATGCCAATGGGCAGTAATCCCTTTAAATATGTTAAGATGTTTTATGATTATAAAAAGTAATTCAACTCGACATACTAGGATTTCTCTGAAACTCATCTCATGAAAATAAAATATGCCTCAATTCCTGGGCCTTAGAAACTATATTTTCCTCTTCATGAAGTACAGTGTCAGTTTTCTGCTTCTTTTATGATTATCCATACTTGCCATTTTTTCTATACTGCTCATAAGATAAGGTGACATAACAATATTTCATCATTTTCTCCTACTATATCATTCTGAATTTTTCCCTTCTAAGCTATAAATTGAGAAAACATACAAATGCATACAACATGCACAATTAAATGAGGGTGTTCTATGTGAAAACATACACATATAGAAGATAAAGTCACAGGTAGGCAGTACAAGCATTATGTGAAGCTAAGAACCTCAGAAAGGTGTACACACATACAGAATGTAAGAAAGGCAAGATTTTACCATCACACCAGAGCAATGGAATACAGTATCCCAAGTATTAAACTGGTCAGCTGATATAGGGACCTTTGCAGCCATTACACGCATCTGTAAAACTCTGTCTCTACATAGAATTCATAAGAAATAATTGGTTTGAAGACACATTAAAGACAGTAGATTAGAGCCCAAAATTAAAGCACGTCCCTTAAAAAAGGATCTATACAGAAAGAGGTCAGCCCATCTTCCTGTGATTCTAGGAGCACGCCTCAGAGTTGTGGTGATCACACAGTTTCAAAGTTTAAATCATGTCCTTTCCACCTGTTAAAAATTCTGAATGAATTTCATTGTCTTTAGAATTAAATCTAAGTATTTTAGCAATTTAGATGATTTCAAGCCCTGTGCCATCCCAGGGGTCCCATCTGTGACAGTTACCTACTCACTTCCTGTGCTATCCCTACACTGTTTCTTAGTTCCTTGAAAACAAAATTTCTTTCCCTTTGGCCATATTTGATCTAATATTTTCTGAGTAGTCCACCTTCCCCGATCTGTACCTCTTTGCTTTTCATAACTAATGCACACTCATTGTTCAAGTTTAAGCATAAATATCACTTTTTCAGAGAAGTAGGGAGCTCAGTTACTGTCTCTTTCATATGCAATTGTTTAGTATACTACATCTGTCTTTCATGGTACTAAGAGAAAAATTTTTAACATTGCCTGAGGTTTATTTTGTGCCTATTTCCTTACAATTTCTTACATATTTCTATCGGCAGGTATCTTTCTATATGTAGTATCCTCAGTGTTAAAACTTGTGTAAGTCAAGAATGTCATTTTTTTTAACTTGTAGTTTTACATTACTTGCCTTTTTTTTTCTGAGACAAAGTCTTGCTCTGTCACCAGGCTGGAGTGCAGTGGCACGATCTCAGCTCACGGTAACCTCAGCCTCCCGGGTTCAAGCAATTCCCCTGCCTCAGCCTCCCAAGTAGCTGGGATTACAGGCATACACTACCACGCCCAGCTAATTTTTTGTATTTTAGTAGAGATGGGGTTTCATCATGTTGGCCAAGATGGTCTCAATCTCCTGACCTCGTGATCCACATGCCTTGTCCTTCCAAAGTGCTGGGATTACAGGAGTGAGCCACCGTGCCTGGCCTATATTACTTTCTTGACATTCTTAGTATAAAACAGATCTTGACATAACACTTGAATTGCAAGTGGCACACATTTTTGAGCAACAAACAGGCTTGTGATTTCAAAGCCTGGCTTTTAAATAATAAACACCAAATATCTGAGTGAAAATTTTATCATTAAATGAGAGAATAAATAGAATTGGGAAAAAAATGAGGAACCATGTAAGTTTCCTCCTCCAAATGTATGGAGGAGAGGGTTGGAGATGGAAGAATTGAGGAGTCATCTATGTGGATTACCAATGCATGTACTATGTATATTAGCTCCTCTCAAGTCCAAAAAGTGTGTAATGAGAGATGGAGACTGCAGTAATGTAGAAAGAATAGCTTCAGGATACAAAATCAATGTGCAAAAACTACAAACATTTCTATACACCAATAATAGACAAACAAAAAGCCAAATCATGAGTGAACTTCCATTCACAATTGCTACAAATAGAATAAAATACCTAGGAATACAACTTACATGGGATGTGAAGGACCTCTTCAAGGAGAACTACAAACCACTGCTCAAAGAAATAAGAGAGAACACAAACAAATGGAAAAACATTCCATGCTCATGGATAGAAAGAATCAATATCGTGAAAATTGCCATACTACCCAAAGCAGTTTATAGGTTCAATGCTATTCCCATCAAGGTACAATTGACTTTCTTCACAGAATTAGAAAAAAAACTACTTGAAGTTACACATGGAACCAAAAAAGAGCCCAGAGAGCCAAGGCATTCCTAAGCAAAAAGAACAAAGCTGGAGGCATCATGCTACCTGACTTCAAACTATACTACAAGACTACAGTAACCAAAATAGCATGGTACTGGTACCAAAACAGATATATAGACCAGTGGAACAGAACAGAGGCTTCAGAAATAACACCACACATCTACAACCATCTGATGTTTGACAAACCTGACAAAAACAAGCATTGGGAAAGGATTCCTTACTTAATAAATAATATTGGGAAAACTGGGTGGCCATATGCAGAAAACTGAAGTTGGACCCCTTCCTTAAACCTTATACAAAAAATTAACTCAAGATGGATTAAAGTTTTAAATGTAAGACCTCAAATCATAAAAGCCCTAGAAGAAAACCTCAGGCAATACCATTCACGACATAGGCATGGGCAAAGTCTTCATGACTAAAACACCAAAAGCAACTGCAACAAAAGCCAAAATTGACAAATGGATCTAATTAAACTAAAGAGCTTCTGCACAGCAAAAGATACTATCATCAGAATAAACAGGCTACCTACAGAATGGGAGAAAGTTTTTTCAATCTATCCACCTGACAAAGGGCTAATATCCAGAATCTACAAGGAACTTAAACAAATTTACAAGAAAAAAAAGAACAACCCCATTCATAAGTGGGCAAAGGATATGAATGGATATTTTTCAAAAGAAGACATTTACGTGGCCAACAAATATGAAAAAAAGCTCATCATCACTGGTATTAGAGAAATGCAAATCAAACCACAATAAGATACCATCTCATGAAAGTTAGAATGGCAATTATTAAAATGTCAGGAAACAACAGATGCTGGAGAGGATGTGGAGAAATAGAAAGGCTTTTACACTGTTGGTGGGAGTGTAAATTAGTTCAACCATTGTGGAGGACAGTGTGGCAATTCCTTAAGGATCTAGAACTAGAAATATCATTCGACCCAGCAATCCCATTATTGAGTATATACCCAAAGGATTATAAATCATTCTACTATAAAGACACATGCACACTTACATTTATTGCGGCATTATTCACAATAGCAGAGACTTGGAACCAACCCAAATGCCCATCACTGGGGCCTGTCGGGGGAGGGGGATAAGGGAGGGATAGTGTTAGGAGAAATACCTAATATAAATGATGGGTTGAAGGGTACAGCAAACCACGATGGCACTTGTATACCTATGTGACCAACCTGCACATTCTGCACATGTATCTCACAACTTAAAGTATAAAAAAACCCCACAACCTTATGAACATCTTTAAAATATATGTATAATCAAACATACACTTGATAATTATAGTAACCAATTATTTATATAATATCAGTGTTATAAATATTATAGGCCTCAATTATGTTATATCATTATAATAATTATTAGCATTTATTACTCATCTATTATGTATAATATCACAAATATATTTGACATTATTTCTAAAACTTTACAATGAAATTTTGCACAAGTTAAAGTTGGCATGCTAGATATTCATAAGAAAACAAATTTTGCTTTCACACCTAATTCCACAAATATAGTTTACTTTAACATCCATGCATTCATGGTATTAGAAAATATTAATAAATTTTTAAAAAGAGAAAACAGCTTTGAAATTTAGAAAGCAAAAAGCAAAAGCATCTTAATCCTCTTTTCTATTTGCAAATCTGGGAAATTTCACGTTATATTATAGAATTACTTATATGGAATACACAGAGTTAAAGAGAAATGGCATCAAGGCAGGTCGAGGAAGTGAAGAAGTAAAATGTACTGTAAATTTATTTTTACTTTGACCTCCCAAATGTATAGTACCCTAAGTCAATGAAAAGGAATATCCCAAGATTCCTCTCCTAAGAGAGATACAGAAGATGCCTGAATTTTATGAGCAATTTTGAAGGGATTCCATGACTCAGACAAGAGGACAGAGATACAGTAATTTCAGCCTGGAAATGGAGAATGAAAAGGTAGCATATTTTCCAGGCTCTAGCATGAATAACTTCCCTTGACCATGGTGCAGACATCTTTTCAAATGAGGTAGAATTATATGGAATTTTCTCTGGATTTTAGATCATTGCACGGGAAGTAAAATAAGAAGATAAAAATAATAATAAATTGACAGAACCAGTAGTGCTCACTATCTTGAATTTGCAAGACTATATTTTCTGCTACCACTGAGGAAGAGGGTTGAGAAATAAATAGAAGTGTAAATAAATTTTACTTTGAACACCATGTCTCTGAGATTTAAATATATAAATACACAAATCCTTTGGTTTGTGACTAGTTTATTAATATCTACCTCCTCTACTGGTTCATAAATTATTAATTCCGTAATAACTAGAACTTTGTGTTTTGTTTATCACTATATCGCTAGGGTCCGTTCTTGCAAATAGTAGTGTTCAATAAGTACTTGTTGAAAGAAGGAATGAAAGTGGGAGTAAAGAAGAAACGAAGGGAAGGAGGCAGAAAAAAATGTTGAAATTAAACAAGACTTCAGTAGAACAAGAAAACTACAGTACAGGCTCAGTCATTGATGATTTAGGATCCTGACATGCAAATGATGACAACAATTATGCACAACCCTAGTTAAATGGTTTTACTTCATTTTTGTAAATAATGGTATATGGGAGAAGAAATTATTAGACACTGCATAAACTCTAGTTTCTTAGTAAAAACTTTGAAGTAGGGCAGTACATCTTTTTCTCCTGTGACTGTCGCATGTCTTTCATATTCTTATTTAATTTAATGCCCTCATCCATCCTCCAAGATCTTGAATATGACCTATCCTCAAACATGTTGTTAATTTCCAGCCCTGTGCCTCATTTTGGGGATATAACGCAAAAGGAAAACTGTAATTTCTCTAAAGTGATTAATAATCTCAAAAAAATAATTATTTTACTCTAAACATATTTATTGAATCAAACAGCACCCTGAAAATTACAATCAGAATTTATCAGCAGATGAAAGATTGGATTTTTCTTACTCTCCATCTTGAAAAATGAATCCAATAAAGTTAGAGGTGACTTTTTTCAAATTTCACAGTAAGATTGAAGAGCAGGGATTCTCCTCAACCTCTTCACAGACAGTATTCCAAAATATATTAAACCGATTGTCTAAAAAAAAAAAAAAAAAAAAAAACTAGAATTTTCACGACTATATGGTGTGAAATCAGACTTCCAAGCTCTGCCTAAACATTACAACATCAAGGAAACCTCCCTAACTTTCCATATGTAGTTCATATTCATTCTCATAATGCAATATTTTTCCTTTCCAGAGTACTTATGAAAATTAGTTAATTATTATTTGATGTTTTGTTTCTGTCTAGAATGTACGTTCTATGAAATAGCTGTATTTCTCTTTTTTCAAGTCTATATTCTCCCTACTTTGTAAGAATCCTTCACACAATTAACATTTATTAAATAGTATTAACTAGCATATAGCTTTTGAACTAATTAAACAGAAGCGATCAATTCTCTGAGTAGCAAAGCTCTATTGTTTGAAAATAACAGAAGGTAAACCTGACACTGTCACCGAAAGGGAAGTTTATTGAAAGAATCCTGGTTTATCCGTGATGTAACTAGAGCAAAAACAGCACTGTGGCTGGTTAGCAGGAAAAAAAACAAAACCAAGGATTCAAATGCGGGCAGTTTTCTCCTCTACCCATTACTCACTTGGGAAAATCTTGGTGCCAGCTTTATTCTCTGATTCTTCACACCGACTTACCCTACATGGCAGAAATGTGAGCACTAATGCCCAGGAATAAAATCTCAGTCTAGCCCCTGGAAGGGAGTCAGCGTTATGTATTCAATCCAGTTCAAAAATTCCCAGTAAAAGTTATTTCCCACTGTGAGCTCATTCCTGGACCATTCAACTGAGACCTGGGATCGTTAGTGCTATAGTAAATAGCATAAGGTCTCTTGCAAGGCCTTGTCTGAATTTCAGGTCATGCATTTAGTTTGCTAACCACTTTGGGAGAAGTGTACTCAATATATTAGACTTTGTAATATAGATGACTCTCAGGAAAGGTTCCTGGATGTGCCTGAGGCCAACTTGACATTCTCATTTAAAGTTTTTTCCTTTTTACTGAGACAACGTGTATAATATGCTGCCATTACTATCAGAAAGAAGGTATCTTAGAGTCTAGTTTTCCTATCCAAAAAGAGGACACACACACACCCATAAAATGAAAGGTATTTAAGGAGTGTTTTATAATCTGTTGTTAGAAATTGCTTTTTATGTTTAACTTTATGTTAAATTTGAAGGTGTCTTACCCACTAACCACTGATATTCCACCTACAGAAATAATATTTATTATTAGATATAATTATAACTCTTAACATAGTATCTTTCTCAGGACACTTACAGACAGGACTATTACATAGTTGTATTCAATTTATGTATATGACTACCTTTATATAAGTTCATATCATAACTCATATTATATAAGTTCATATTACATGAGGTCTGTTCCTTGGCTTTCTAACAGGCTGAAATTTTTACCTTCAGGCAGGAAGACTAGAAGCAATATGGCTACTAAAGTTTTAACGAACAGGATGCCAACTTTACTTGGTATTAGGCTATGAATCTTTCAGTTTATATTTTATTAGGCTTCTAAATCATACTAAGTTTGGGACTATTTACAGAAAAACGTAATATGATCAAGAGTCTTTTTTCAAACATTCATATAAGAAGTAAGCTTGATACAAAGAATGAGCAAAGGATAATTTTAAAAATTGTCCAGGATTCTTAAGTCATTTTGTTGACTTACGCCATGCCAAGCAATGATCTATTTTCTCTTAGTTTACGTCCCTATAACCATAGATGGAGCTGATGTAAATCAAACACTACTAATTTAAATGTTAATATTAAATAAATAATCAATAAACTATGAGAACTGATAAATCAAAAATTTTAATCACATAATGTACATTATCCATTAGAAGACTAATTAATCATGCTCATTGAGTACATCATTACATTAGCTCATTCAACTACTCAGCAAACATTCACTCAGTATAGTAACCTACAGAAAATATAGTGAAAAATTCTATGAACAATTCAATAATATACAGTTGGAGGTGCCATATAAATATGTACTAAAGAAGACAATAGTCGCTATAGGATTTTGCTTTGACTCTGCAAATGAAGAAATTATAAATAATTATATTTATTCATTTTCTGAATAAAAGGTCCTTACTCCTATATAATGGCTTACCACTGTAGTTTGCCAATTCTGTTTAATCTTCCTACTCTGAGATAAAACTCAACTTCTGATATTTAAACTTTAAATTCTGGCACTGTGCTAGATAGTGTTCTGAGCATCTAATAAGGGTTAGTCATCCAAATCTATCTACCTGCTCTTATAAGCTCTTCATTATTATGCTATTACTAATAGCATTAATGTAAACAGTAGTAGTAATAATTGTGATAATAATAAGTAGCACATACTTCATGCTAGTCACTAAGCATGTTCAAATCTCTCTACATATATTAATTTATTTAATCCTCCTTATTGGCCTTATAGATAGGTATTAGATATTATTACCCACTCCGTAGTTTAAATAGTTTTTTAAAATTAATTTGAATACTTGCAGCAATTTAACAAGTGATCTTCTAATATAGTCATTCAATTGCAAAGGTTCTTCAGTCTAGCACAATACCAGGTTGCTTAGAATATTTGTGTTGCACTATATTGAATAACACTTTTCATGGATATATAATATTAAACAACCATATAAGTTATAAGATTACAGTTAAACACATTTTTATTTATGTTATCGTATATGTGGTGCTCTTATGTATAAACTTATAAATCTCTTAAACTATAATGTTGTTCTCAAAAATGGGTGTTTTAACAAACAAGTTTAATTCATTAATTGTTGCTGTACAGCAGCTACAAAAAATCAATTTTATTTTATAATTTTGTATGTATAATTATATATTAAGGGAATTCCATTGTCAAGAAAATTAAGTTTTTGTGTACTTGTGAATAATTGGAATCTGTATTTCTAAAAAAAAATTAAAATGAGCTTTTGAATTTTAAAATGGACATTAAATATCATTTCTTTTAAAATCATTTGTAAAATTATTACTAAATATTAGAAATCTAAATATTTAAAACACTTTTCTCCCCTTTCAACTCTCAAAGGGAAAATACTATCTAATATTAGATATTAGATAGAGATATTAGATAGAGATATCTAATAGAGATAACTCTCAAGGGGAAAATACTATCTAATATTAGATATAAGAGAATTATCGGAAGATTCTCTCCACTTCCTATAGATATATATACACACAAACACACATATATACATATATGCATATGTGTATGTATGTGTATATGTGTATATATGTGTGTATGTATATACATATGTATGTATATATGTATATGTGTGTATGTGCATGTATGCATACATATACATATGTATGTATGTATGTATGTATACATATGCACACACACACATATATATATATATATAAAGACTCTGCCTGGTCATTGGAGTCTAGATTATTCTTTTTTTTTTCTTCCCTATAGCTGGGACCAATTTATCTCTCAGTGCTGCATTAGTCCTTAATGTTTTTCTATGGATATTATGTTTAAGCTGAGATATGAATGACAAAATGCCTTCTATGTGAAGATCAGGGGAAATAAAGATAAAACAAAGGTGAATTGAACATATTTAGAAACAGCTTTCATCTCTCAGTGCTCTACTGGTCTTCAAGGAAGGGAGGCTGTGTAAGAGAATATGAGGATTTGGACATGTGTTTTCATCATCCGCAGATCTAAGACTCAAGTGATTTAGGCACCTGTGCCCTTCTAATAGGGGCCCATTCACCAAATCTAAGCCTCCATTTGATCAGCCTGAAATTAGCCAGTACCTTGGGCTTTATATTCAGAACACTTTAGCTTTTATTTTATTTCTGACTTGTCTTTCAGTTTTAAGAGCTTCACTTTTCCTCAACCATGAGACACATTTTTTCCCATATTCTTCCAGGACACTCCTATCTCTATTGCCAGCTGTCATCCTGGGCTCAGGTCACTTGTTGCCAGCGCTTTTCTTCATCTTTGTGTAACTCCATGGACTAAGGCAAGGAGAGTTCACAGCCAGGTGAATGTGCAGTGGGAAGGTGGTTTTTAGGATTGTCTCCAAGATAATTCAATTATTTTATACAATCCAAATCTAGTTTTGTTTTAGAAGATAAATAACATACAATATAAGGCAGTAAGGCAAGAAGGTCAATTCAAACATGTTTACTGAAGAGGCCACTCAAACTAAAAAAGCCAGAGCTGATGGAAGATGGTTAAAGTGAAGTTTGGAGGAGTGGATTTGATCCATTCTTTACGTATTTGATGAGTTCGTTCTGTATGTCAGACACAGCGTTAGCCATAAACAAGGTAGTTACTCTCATGCTGTTTATATCAGTACGTAAATAATCTGAAATCAATCAATAAATCCAAAAGTATCTATTACTATGTACCATATAGAGAATTAAGACAGGGGAACAGGACATGATATTAAACATCAAATAGGAGGAGGTAGTCTGGTAAGATTTTTCTGTGGACATTATGTTAAACCAAGATATGAATGACAGAATGTCTTCCATGTAAAATCAGGGGGAGCAAAGATAACACAAAGGTGAATTACACATGTTTAGAAATAGTTTCTGTTAGTAAGGCATGCTTAAAGTGGTTTGAGTGAGATTTGCCAAACCAGACAGAAAACTATTTCTAAAGAAGTAGAAATATCCCTTCATTTATTCATATTTATTTATTAAACACCAACTCTGTGTCAGTAACTCTACAACATATCTGGATATAATGATGAACAGAATCTCTTCTTCCTTTTAGGTACTTAAGTTCCAAGGAAGGAATAAATATATGGATAATATTATTTATGTATTTATTTATTATATTTTAGAGACAGGATTTTGCTCTGTCACCAAGAGTGCTGGAACATCACAGCTCACTGCAGCTTCTAACTCCTAGGCTCAAGCAATCTTCCAGCCTCCTGAGTAGCTGGGAACAAATGGATAATATTGTGGCAGATATTACAGATATTGTGGCTCATTTACATTCACTCTCAATGTCTACTTCCTTTTCCCACAATATAGAGATAGGAAGCTGAAACAATACATAATTTATAGATGTCCTGGCTTCAAATTGTCCACATATGGTCAATGTTTCTGCCTAGTGGTCTTGGAAGTATGTATGAGGAGCATGTGTTAGGAAACACAGGACACCAGCTCTTTCGGGGAGTAGGGTAGAGAGGAAGGGGCTTTTGTATCTTCTGAAGTAGTTGTGGTATGGTTCATCTTTGGTCACAAGCCTCATAAATGCAGAGCTGTAAGTATATAACTGTGAGGTTTCTATCTAGAACAGTCTTATGGTACAGTTACATGTCTTTCCCATATGTAGACTCCTGGCTGTTTGAATTTAATCATTTTACTTCTATATTCTACATGAAGTTCTATAAGTTACTCAATACCCAGTTATAGACAGAATTTAGCTTCAAATGCTTTATAACAAATTATCCTATAACTGAGCAGTTTATTTTAGCTCACTGATTCTGTGGTCCTGGAATCAATACAGTAAACGGCAGACATGGCTTGATTTGGCTCCAAAATATCTCGGTCTTCTGCTGGGAAGATATGATGCCTCAATATCTGTGTCTGGGAGCTAGAATCATTAGGTGAGGTCTTCACTCACATGTCTCACTACTGATGCTGGCTGTCGCCTGGGACCTCCGCCGAGCCTGTCATCTAGAACAACTATGTGTGGCCTTCCTAAGTGTTCCCAGCTTTCGTATAGCATAATGATCGTGGGGTACTCAGATGTTTAATATTGTGACTCAGGAAGTATTAGTTTTCTATGCTGTGTAACAAATTATGACAAATTGAGTGTGATGTGACTCAGAAAAACAGTCACTTAGTATCTTGCCAGTCTGTTTGTCCAAAGTCTGGGTTCGGTCTCGGCTGGATTCTCTACTCAGAGTTTCACATCCAACTTTTTGGCCAGCTGTGTTCTCATTTGAAACTCTAAGAAAGAACTGGCTTCCTAGCACATTTTGTTGGCAGAATTGAGTCCCTTGCGGTTGTGAAACTGAGGACCCCTATTTTCTGATTGTCAGTGGAAGGCTGCTGTCATCTCCTGAGGGCCAGCAGAAGTCCTGTGCCCCAGAATTTCTCCCAGGCACTCAGACAATTCCTCAAACATTGCAATTAGCATCAGGATCTCTCACCTCAAATCCCCACCATGCTTCACGTCTCTGTAAATTCTTATTCTGCTGCTAGACAAAAGAAATGTCTATGATGTTAAAGGTTTCATGTGATTAGGTCAGGCCCAGCCAGATACCCTGTTGATCAATATGAAGCCTAATAGAGATACCTTTAATTATGTTTAAAAAATTTCCTTTTGCATGTAATATAACACAACCACAGGTGTGAAGTCCTCAGGATGAGGGCAAGGAAACTTGGGGTACCAGTAAAGAATTCTGCCTCCAACAGTGTGCAGGGTGGAGCCTGCATCACCTTTTCTGCTACAGTGCCAGGGGTCATGGAGCATCACATCTGGAACATTCTCTTGGCTAAAAGTGAGACCCTCTGATTAGGCCAGATTCAAGTGAAGAGAATGTTGAACCTGGAATTATATTTATCTATAATAATTGTATTTATCTATAATCACGATTCCTGATCACTGTTAATTACAATACAGAAGTGCTTTGTAGACTCCTGTGAGCACACAGAACAGGTCCCTCAAATCAAGAGTTAAGATTTTGAAGGGTGATATTTCCTGAAGGAAATATCTAAGTTGACACATGAAAGTTTGCTACAAGTTTGGTATGTCAAAGAAGGGGATAAACAGAGAGCATTGACAGAGAGAAGAGAATACGTAATGTCCTAGGTTTGAGAAAAAGTATGATACATTTGGAAATAAAAAGGAGTTTGGTGTGGCAAAAATACTACATTAGAGGTAAAAGAGTGGAAGGAAATAAAATTGAAGAAGTTAGTCAAGACCAATCTCTAAAGGATTTTATAAGTCATATTCAAGAGTAGAAAAAAAAATGCTCATCATCACTGGTCATTAGAGAAATGCAAATCAAAACCACAATGAGATACCCATCTCATGCCAGTTAGAATGGCAACCATTAAAAAGTCAGGAAACAACAGATGCTGGAGAGTATGTGGAGAAATAGGAATGCTTTTACACTCTTGGTGGGAGTGTAAATAAGTTCAACCACTGTGGAAGACAGTGTGGCGATTCCTCAAGGATCTAGAACTAGAAATACCATTTGACTCAGCAATTCCATTACAGGGTATATACCCAAAGGATTATAAATCATTCTACTATAAAGACACATGCACACATATGTTTATTGTGGCACTATTCACAATAGCGAAGACTTGGAACCAACCCAAATGTCCATCAATGATAGACTGGATAAAGAAAATGTGTCACATATACACATGGAATACTATGCAGCCATAAAAATGGATGAGTTCATGCTCTTTGCAGGGACATGGATGAAGCTGGAAACCATCATTCTCAGCAAATTATCACAGGAACAGAAAACCAAACACCACATATTCTCACTCACAAGTGGCAGTTGAACAATGAAAACACATGGACACAGGGTGGGGAACATCACACACTGGGGACTGTTCTGGTGAGTGGGGCTAGGGGATGGATAACATTAAGAAAAATACCTAATGTAGGTGACAGTTTGATGGGTGCAGCAAACCACCATGGCATGTGTATACCTATGTAACAAACCTGCACATTCTGCACTTGTACCCCAGAACTTAAAGTATATAAATAAAAAAAGAGTAGAAAATAATGAGAAGTGAATCCTTGCTACTGTTATGACTCATAAACAATTCCAGTGGCCACCTGATGGCTTTATGGATCTCTGTTACCAGAGTCCCTGCAACCACACTCAGCTTGTGTGGATGTCAATCTGTTACCTATCACTAGCATATCTGAATAGTGACTTTGGTCAGTGGAATGGCCTTCCACAGACACCAGCATCAGTATTTTCACAATTTACCTGCTCCTTCCAGGTCTTGGCTCCTGTACTGTTTTCTCTGGCTCCTCGCAGTGATGCAGTGTATTCTGAAATACGAAATTGAACTACTTGTTGTTATAGTTAAGTGGTTGCATTCAGAGATTCTGTACTACCTATGTTTTCATCCAGACATTAATTTTCCTGACATTTAGACACCATCAGTGTAATCATTAATAATGACACACTTATAATAATATACACTTATATACCACTTCAGCTGTTTCAATCCCTTTTAAATGAATTTTCATACTGTATCTATCTCTGAACTTTCCCTAATCCCAGTTGTGTGCACCCAATACTGAAGCAACACATTTACACTTTGTCTAGCTGATTCTTTCTTATGTTCTCTTTAGGTCTCAGGTTAAATGTTTCTTCCTTAAATGTTGCTCTTACACCCTTGCAATGAATCTAAATTTCATTCTGCTACCATCTTTCAGCATATTTCATATTCTTTCCTTTAGAATTATATATTGATTTTTGTTATTTGTTTAATGTCTGCTTCTCCCATGATAATGTGTTGTCTCACAGGAAGTCTGCTTTTCTCACTTACCATGTATTACCAGCATCTCATAGATTTTAATAAGTATTTCTTAAATTGATGTATAATTCATTGGCATTTCCTGGTTCCAGTAGAGAAGTAGAGGTGAAAGATGATTAAAAGTATGAAAAAAGTATCTTCAGTATAATTTACAATGTGCATTGATTTTGTCACAAAATGTAAGTAAAAACGTCCTTATAGGTAAATACAATTTGAAGATATGTCCCATTGCCACCCATGTTTTCCTCCCCACCTCAAAGAATATATTGATGTGCTCACCAATCTAGTTATAGTAATCCCAGAGCTGCTGTTGGATTAGAGAAGCTTGCTCGAGCTTTTCCAGCATGTGACATGACTTAGGGCAGATTTTCCCCGGTGACATAGATTTCCTGTGACTGTGCAGTGAATAGGTGGCAAAGCCTTGGAAGTCTCATGCATGTTACAAATGAGGATCTCTAAAACCATACTTTATCCTTCTTGCCAAATTGCTCTTGCTATAGTTTTCCTAATTTTAATAGAAAGAACCTCCATTCTTCCAGTTGTTCAAACCAAAAAACCTAGAAAGCTTCTTAACCTTTCACTTTCTTTCATATGCAATGTTTAATCCATCACGATACCCTGTTGACTGTCCCTTGAAATACCTCAGAGCCTGGTTCCTTCTCACCATGCATGTGCCCCCCGGACAAGCCAAACAATACCTTTCACCCCTATCAGGTCATCATTCTTGTCAGCATTGCCTTTCACTTCTAATCAGGACTTCCTATTTCAACTTTGCCCTCCACGTTCTATTTCCTTATTAAGCATTTATCTATATGCCTCTATGATATATACAATAGAGCTTATATATATGTTTATATAGCTTGTATTTGTTATATATATTTCTATGACATATGATAAGATGTATGCTTACAATATATATATTATGATATGTCTATGATATATAAGATATATGCTTATAATATAAGCATTATATTGCATATATAAAGAGCATATATCACTCTACATGCTCTATATGCTCCTTCTTTGCTCAAAACCATCCAATGACTTGACATTTCCTTCAGAGAAAAATCCAAAGTTTTCCAAAAGCCTAATATGCCTGCCCTCAAATCCCTAATACATCTTTTCCTACCCATTCTCTTCTTGCTCACCAGCTCAAACCACAGCTTTGTTGTTTCATCAACTCACCAGGAATTTTGCATTTGCTCTTGCCTCAGCCTGAATGTTTCTTGTGTTCAGGGTCCACATGATTCTTCTTTTAATTCAGGAGTCTAAAGTGGTGTCTAACCTGGTGTCAGGTGTTTAAATGACTGCCACCTTGTGGGACTTTCTTGGCTACTTTACATAAGAGTTTATGCTCTTTGCCCTTAATCTCCGATTTAGTTTAGATTTCTCCAAAAGCAGGCCATGAGTGATAGTTCATTTTACGTGTGAACTTGACTACACTGAAGGATCCCCAGATATCTGGTTAAACGTTATTTTGGGGCATATCTGTGAGAGTGTTTCTGGAAGAGGTTAATGTTTGTATTGATAGACTAAATAAAGAAGCACATCCTAATCAATGCAAATGTACAGCATCCAATTAGTTAAGGGTCTGAATACAACAAAAAGATGAATGAAGGGTAAATTTGATCTCTGCTTGAGCTGAGATATTTGCCTTCTCCTCCCCTAAGACATCATAATTCCTGATTCTTGGGCCTTCACATTCAGACAGGGACTTATACCATTGGTCTCCCGGCTTCTCAAGCCTTTGAATTTGGGCTGGAACTATATCATCACCTTCCTGGGACCTCTAGTTTGTCAATTTTCAGTCTTAGCCTCCATAATCACGTGAACCAGTCTTTCATAATAAGTCTCTCTTTTTGTATCTACAAATATCCTATTGGTTCTATTTCTCTGAATCACCCTAATAGATCCTGAGAAAAATATATGGGTGTAAGTTGGTTTTTTTCAGGAGATGACCCCAGGAACACAATGGGGAGGGAGTTTACAGCAGTTAATACAAAGTGTGTTACTGAGTAGGTTAATGCTATGGGATAGCTGTAAAACTCAGTAGATTTCATGAAACAAATCAGTGTTGTCCCACCTGAGGCGAAAGGGGGCTACAATAGCCACCCTGCATTACATAATGAAAAAAGAATTGTTCCTGGGTTACTACAGCCTCATCTTTTATCTTTCCTACCTATAGCTCCAGTGCACTGAGGCAGCCAGAAGAAGACCTCAGTCACGTGTTACTTTGCTAAGAAGTGTTTGCATCCCTACACATAGAGACAAGGAGTACAGGTATGGGGATGGGGCTCTGACAATGTGTATAACCCCTTCCCCTTTTATGAGATGATCTATTATATCATATCATATCATATCCTATCGTATCATATATCATATCATATCATATATATCATATCATATCATATATAATATCATAGCAATTATCTATCAGCCCTCTTCTCCAAATAAAATGGTAACAACTTAGGAGAAAAAAAATATTATTTTGGCCATTGTTCTATTTTCAATGTCTGCCAGGTACTTGTTAGATTCCCCCAAATTATTTTTTATTTCAGCAAATAAAATCAAAGTTTGCAGTCACATCTCTAGATTCTCAGACCTTACCACCTACTAATGGACAGTACATTATGCAGGACATCTTTAGTAGATATAAGGCATAAATATACCCAGTTCATAAGATAGGAGTATAAAAAGATTGTCAGGAAATTTACCCATTTGATATCCATAATTCTAAGACCTCTTGCTTTCCCTTTTTGGCAAATCTTGTTCAGGAAAAAAAAAAGACTGACATTTTAAATATTATAAATCTTAACGTGCATGTAGGAATAGGCACTTATTTTAAAAATATAAGATGTTGGTAAACTTTCTGACCATCTGTGTTTTTGAACAAAGCAGATGCCCTTTTGACCTTTTCCTAGAGCTATGGCAGTGCAGTTAGTGAAATGAAACTGAGAGAGCAGTGTGGAGGCAGATGACCTATTTGAGCGGTCTCATAGAAGGAAAGGCAGATTTAAATATTAGATCCATCATATCCCTTGAATTTGAAAAGGTAATCTCCCTAAACTTCATTTTTAATAAGACTTGACTATGCAAAGACTAGAAACCACTCATCTGGCCTCTCTTACAAGAAAATCTGCCATTACTGGAATCCATTACTGGAATCAGCTAGTATTTTATTTGAAATCACTAAAATATCTATTTTATGCCAATATTGATTATATAGATGTTTACATTTTTCTTCTTGAGATCATATTTTTTATTGAATATCATTGTCTAAGAGAGACTGTAAGAGTCTTAAGAATACATAGATGTGTCTCTTTCGGTTCATTTATCAGTTGTCTTCCTGTGAGTTTGTGCAAAGCAAGAGAAGGCTGGTAGCACATAAGAAATACTGAATAGATATGCAAAAACTATTTAGGTTTTGCAAATTTCCTTAAAATCTTTATGATCACAGAAATAGAAATATCTATAAAGGTCAAAACAGTGGTTACAGAGGAAGGATGTTTAGTGACTTTTAGTTTTAAATGAATAGCTCCCCAAAAATAGAATGTGAAAGGTAAGTCAAAGATCTTTATTTCGCTTTTTAATATTCTAAGATTTTGGTCAAGGTAAAGTTTAACAAGAAAAAAAGTTCCAGCTGAAATGTTCTCTCTTCTTTCTTCCAGTTTTTTTATATTCAACTTATATGCAGAGACTTGTAAAAATGATGTCTTGCAGAGAATTGGAAAAATGACGTCTTTTTTATATTGCTTTGTTTATCCAAGTCTTCTAAATTATACTTACTTTTTCATTTTCCAGTCAAAAGCTTTTCACCATACAATTGTAGTCTAAATTCTTAAAATAATAAAACAAATGTTAATGAAGTATATATTTGTCAATGCATATTCAATAACAGTTTTTCTTCTCTGTCCGTACCTAGAAAAAGCCATGTGTAGTAGATAGCAAAAATCAAAACACTCTTCCTTTCTCTTGAAGATGTGGGGACTGACACTTCCCCCCCAACTTTTTAATCTGGGCAGGATGTGTGACTAGCTTTGGCGACAGTGTGGCAGAAGGGGCAATGTATGAGTTTAGAACCTAAGCCTCCAGAGACTGCACCATTATGCTCTCTCTTGGAATTCTGGGACTGCGACTTTAACAAGTGCTATACTCTCCTGCTAGAAAATGAGAAAAAAAGGTGAAGTGAGGCCCCAGTTGGCCTTTCCTTATGACTGTTTCATACAAGGCTCTCATAAAGCAGCCTGATGTCTAGTTGATCACAGCTGTGAAATTTACCTCATTAAGATTTCATATCAGAAGTACCACATAGCTGAACCCAGTCTAGCAGATTTGTTAGATTCATGAATATTTGTGGTAGGTAGGATTTCTCACCTGCCAGATATATATATATGTACCATGTGCATAAGCACACTGTAAATTTGGTGTGTTTTCATGATTAAGTTATAGTATATGGCATCGTTGGCCTTAATATAGATTATCTGGGTAAGCCTGACCTAATTACATGAACCTTCTAAAAGTTTTCTCTAGCTACTCTCAGAAAGAGATATTAAAAAGATCAGAAGCATAAGACGGTTTTCAACACAGGGGAGCTGTTCTCCATGACTCAGTGGAGCCCAGATGGCAAAAACTGGAGAGCAATCTCTAATTGCTGAGAGAACTAACTAGCCAATAGCTAACAAGACAAAGGAGACCTCAGTTCTGCAACCACAGAAAGTGAATTCTGCCAACAACCTGAGGGATCTGGGAAATAGATCTTTCCTAAGTCAATCCTAGAGATAAGTACACAACCAGTCAATGCCTTGATTCAATCTTAGGAGATCCTGAACTGAGATAGAAAATGCTGGATTCTTGACACATGGACATTGTGAGATAATACTATTACGTTGTTTTAAGCACTAAATTTGTAGCAATTTGTTACATAGAAAACTAATGCATTTGTTCTTGTTTTAAACTGTTAAGTTGTGTTGATGTTTTATTATAATGCAAAAATTAACTGCTACCTTGAGGTAGAAATCATAAGATTGCAGTTGATGGTCTGCTGTTGAGTTGGCTAGATCGGAGCTACATTTCTGATGTAGAATCACATCATCCTAAATATAATTAATTTTTAAATGTTCATGTAGGGCATCCCCTTTTCTTCTCTTCTAAGGGAGCACTCTCCTCTTTAGGGTACTATTTTTTCTCAAACATAATAATAAGCAAATACATAAATAATTAACATAGTGAATAATATTAGAAAAGGCAAATTTGTTAACCCAGTTTTTGTGGGGTTTTTTTTAAATCTTGAATATTTATCTGAAGATAACCATAGTAATTACCATTCTAGCACAATTGGTAGATCATTTCAAAAGATGCGAGCCATTTATTTGAATATCTGGATCATGCCTCCATTAAGTTCCTTGATTCTCATTTGCCTTTTCCATATTAGCTTAACTCAGCAACTTAAAAATATTAGGAGATCAATAAAAATTTTGGTGAAGTTATTGCAAAATTGTTTTAGAAAAGATCAAAAATATGCTGCAAAATATTACCTCTTGACTTTCCACCAAGAAACAGCAGCTAATCATCTAACTTCTATAACAGGAAATGAAATCAATGATTTTAGCTCATCCATGTCATTTGTCTTAGATTACTGTAGATAACAGCACAGTGAGACTCAATTGCAAACATACCTTTAACAGGGGTTATTAAAACTAATGGGTAAGATATCGTCATAGCAAAGACCTGCTTCTCAATATGTGCACCTTTGCATTTAACCTCCCTATGAATAAATCTTTATGGACTAAGAATATATACAGAGAGAAAGAAAAATATAATATTATATACCAGATAACTGAGAAGCAAGTCTCAGAGTAAATTAGCATAGGCAACTAGGCAATTCAAGGAAAATATCAAATATTACAGACAATATTTTAGAAGTAGTTATGCTTTTAAAATATATTTTATTTGTTATCTGAGTCTGAAAATGTCTCTTTTCTAAAATTCCTTTTCTATTATGATCCTACCCTGGAAGTATTCCTTTATCTCTAGTTTTCAAGCTGATGTAAGATTTCAAAGTTATGGACTTATATTTCTTTATAGTAGAATTTCTTTTGTTAGCCTAACAAGAACTGCAAAAACTTCACTAAATGCCTCAGAATAATTATACCACAGTTAGAATAAGCCAAATGGATACTTTTTAAAAAGATAGTCTATTATTACAAACAAGTTTCATGTTTAATTCTAACAATAGTGGTAGCCATTTATAATACAATGAGTACAAATAAAATAGGTTCTGTTTTGAGTACTGTATTTATATATTGTTCAAGGTCATGCTTAAAGAAGTCTGACCATTATATTTGTAGATGCACATAATCTTTCAGCTTTATAATTCAAAACTGAGTGCATAAAAGGATAGAAACACAAATAATAAAAATGTGAAGTCAGGTCCAAGAAAAATGTGAACTAAATTTTTTTCTGATGACATATTTAAATAATAACTAAATACACAATGAATTGTGAGGAGAAAAGAGAACATATATTATTGCGTCCACATTATATTGGGAAGGATAAGAACTAGAAAAATCTCCAAATACATCGTAAGTTACACGATCACAGTATTTAAAACATCAGGCCAGATTAAGAACGCAATTTCTATCACATTAAGAATATTAACTACTATTGACTTTTTTAATGACATATGAGAGGGCTCCAAATAAAACCTCAGAAGTTTAAAGACGTGCTTTAAGAAAGCTTGAAGATAGAACCACCAGTCTGAAAATGAAACGTCTAGAACAGACTGTCCTAGAAAATCAGCAAAGAGCAGAAATTGGAAACTGGAAGCAGAGAGATTGTATAGTGTTCGTACATACGACATTTACCAATCAATAATAATGATAGCGATGATGGTATTAAAATTACTAGCTGTTATTTCAAAATACACATTTAAGATTATCTTATAAAAATCAGAGTATCTAGCCACATTTGGTGGTCAGCATTCTCACACGGCAAAAATAAGCCAGAATTAAGAAGCAACCTTACCATTAAAGAGGGCTACGCTTATGTTCCCCAGAGTCTTTAAACTCCCTTTTGAATTATTTTAGTTATTTTTTTTCTTTCCTCTCCCTACATCAATTTGATAACCTTATCAAAAAACAAACAATGAAAATAAAAACTTTCGGGGAAAGGAGCAAATATAATTGGTTTCTAATCTAGTCCTTCTGCCCTTTCATCATTTAATCCCCCATTTCCTCCTTTTCTCTCTTCCTCCCATTTTATTCATTGATACATTTAGCAAAAATAAATCAAGCATCATCTATGTGCCAGGATTTGTGCAAAGAGCAGTGGGCAAGACATAGCATCTCTTCTTATTTACAAAACATTTCAGCCAGAAACAGAGAGAGGTAAGATGCCAATAATCACAGAAAGTGACAGATGCTATGTCAGTGTTCAGTGTTAAGTGTTCAAACACAATACATGAGTAGTATTTGAGTGTCAGAGAATATTCAACTGAGGAGATGATGTAAAAATGATGACAAGAAATTAGCCAGGTGAAAACTTTGAGCAATTTCTGCTGAAAATGAACAGAATATGCAAAGTTCGATTTTAAGAAAATGTAAAGTATACTCAGGATGCATAAGATGCATCTTTCAATGAAACATGTAAAGCATGTAAAGAAAGAAAGAGAGGACTAAGCCATCGTAATAAATTCAGAGTTCATCCAGAGGGCACGGGTATTCAAATAAGGACATTAAGTAGTGGAATGTTAGTTCATAAATTATTGTATTCATGAAATGTATAATGATACAAATATTCACATGACACATGTGTACTCCTTGTTCATGTCTGAAAGACACTCCAACCATTTTTCATCTCTTCTTACACCACAGCATCATCAACAAAGAAGAAGACTTCTGTAACCAAATGTTCGGGGAGGAGTTTCTCCCCACCACTGAGCAAGAAAACATTTCTTCAGCAAACAACTGAGTGTCCTCCAATTCAATTCTGACACTATCTACTTGGAGATAGCATCAGATCCTACAGGTTTTGGGCTCAGTCCCCAAAGCTATCCCCACCTTCACCTTCAGAGACCAGTTGTAAATCCAGGTGTTGAGAACTTCTGACCAACTGGTTTCAAGTTGGAGTTTACACATCTTCCCCTTTGGGTTCCATTAATTTAATAGAGCAACTCACAAAACTCAGGGAAATATACACTACTCTATATGCCCTTTCCTGTTTTATTTTTCTTTATAATGTTATTTTACTTAATGTCACATTATATATCTACTTAATTTTATTTATTATCTATCTCCCTCACTAGAATATATATTTCAAGACATGAAGCCAGGATATTTTCTGGATTTTCCCTGTTGTAACTCCCTTCTGTAGATTATTTTCACACCCTCTTTGAAACCATTGAGATCCATTCCCAAATAAATAAATGAAAACATATGTAGTTTAATTCCAAATTGTCCTCATTTCATTCTTTATCAGAGCTCTTTAGAGATGCATCATAGTTGCCATCTCTAAGAGTCAAATATCAGGATAGCGAGCGCTTTTGAATTCTGTGCCCAGAGTCTCAGAAGGCTGATTTTCGTAACCAGAGAACTAGAAATTGGAGAACATAGCACCAGACAATAGTACTTCATGGAGTATGAGGATGAATAGTGAGAAAAAGCTAAATGTGGATTGAAATTAGGTCCTGAGACAATTAGAGAAAATGAATTGGTCCCCGCTTTGAGTAAAACTCTATCCGAAACAACTGACACAATGATTTAAACACAAGTATACAATAAATAATTAGAAGAACCAGGAGGAAGAAGAGCAAAAGGGACAAAGAGAACTGGAAGGAACTGGAAATGGCAGAGTGACCAAAAATGACTCTGAGCATCACGTAACAAGGCAATTTTGCCATCATAACATTAAGGCTGTAATCTGTCTTTTGTGGCCTGGCTTGCATGGCATCTCTCTAATCTTTAACACAGGATACAGATATTGCTTTAAAGCTAGAAACTTGGGCTTAAATATTTTGAGTAATTAGTTTGGCAGTCAAAGCCATATCATGTTTCCTCATTACGTCAAATTTTCATCGTGAATATAATCAAGTTGAGGATGAATGTTCTGAGATCTATTTCTATTTTAAGTGGCTGACATTCCTATATGAAAAGTCAATGTCAATGTATACTCCGTCTTGCTTACGTTTTCTAGGAGCAAGAAATTTTGTAATATCAAACAATATTGTCCACAGAAGTCTGAAATATTAAAGTATCCCCAGTGGAGTCAGTAGGCAACGATAGATAGAGCAGAGTGTCATTGGCATAACAGTGATGAATCAAGCTATTTTGTTGGAAAATTGAAGACCATGATAGATAGATAGTAAGGAATTTATTTGGTGAGCAGGCAATCTCTCACAAAAAAAAAAAAAAAAAAAAATGTGTAGCAGTCAGACACACTAACATTTTGTATTCTCTTAAAGCCTTAAATACCCATATTTTTGGGACTACTCATCTCCTAGCTAATTAAGATATACACAAGTAGAATGTGTAAGTGACAGGGTTAAAATCTATTTCTTAAAAAAGACTATAACTATTTGGCTGATTTCATTAAAATTTGTCAATTTAAAGTCTTCATTGTGAAAGGTCAATATCAGGGGCAGACTAGACTTTGGCTTTGAAAAATCCTTACTGATTAGTAGTCCTTTTTTTCTGATGGTTAAATAGATTCATGTCCACTTTGATATATATGTTTGGAAAATTAAGTCAATTGGACAAAAATGTTCACTAAGAATAACAAACTTCATAGGCAAAGGTTTCCTAGCCTTTCCATTCTGACACCAAGACACCAATTTGGTGGATATACATATGAATACTCCTCTGTCCCAGAGTACAGGAGGAACCTGTGACTAGGAGGATCAACCAAAAATGACAACATTAATGGGATGTCACTCCCTTTATTAAGTTATACTATATTCCAAAGGTGTTGAGATTTATTTTCATGATCACAATATGTTATAAATGATGCCACTTTAGGAGACTGGGGAGACAGATTATCCTTCTGGCCATGAACAAGTAAGCTGCCACGCTATAAGAAAACCACGTGTCAAAGAATTGCAGGGGGCTTTTAGGGGTTGAGACCAACCCTCAACTAACAGTAAGTGAGAAAATAGGACTCTCAGACACACAGCCATAAGAAAATAAATGCTGCCAACATTCAGAGGGAACTTAGAAGCAGATTCTTCCTCAGCTAAGCATCCAGGGGACCATACTACTTGGCTGACCCTTGATTGCATACCTTGTGAGACCCTGAGCAGAGGACTCAGCTAAATAGTGCCCAGGCTCCTCAACTGCACAGGATTAAATAATAAGGGTGTTGTTTTCAGCCATTAGGTCTGTTGTCATTTGTTATGCAGCAATAGAAAACTACTACACTCACTGTGGTAAGCATTATTTTAAACATCTAGCAATGGCAGAATATAAAGTTAAGGAACATATAGAGACAAAATAATGATGTCAGTTGTTTGACATGCACCTGAAATTATTGTATTCATTACACAATTTTATTGTCTGCTTCTTGCCTAACATTGCCGTTTATTAGGCCTACAAAAAGTTATACCAAAATAGAAGATGTTTGCTCATTATCTTTAAAAATCTTGCAATGTGAAGGATAAGCTTCCACTTATAAAAGAAAAGGTGATGGGCGGAGCAAGATGGCCGAATAGGAACAGCTCCAGTCTCCAACTCCCAGCGCGAGCGACAGAGAAGACCGGTGATTTCTGCATTTTCAACTGAGGTACTGGGTTCATCTCACTGGGGAGTGCCGGACGATCGGTGCTGGTCCGCTGCTGCAGCCCGACCAGCGAGAGCTGAAGCAGGGCGAGGCATTGCCTCACCTGGGAAGCGCAAGGGGGAAGGGAATCCCTTTTCCTAGCCAGGGGAACTGAGACACACAACATATGGAAAATCGGGTAACTCCCACCCCAATACTGTGCTTTAAGCAAACAGGCACACCAGGAGATCATATCCCACACCTGGCCAGGAGGGTCCCACACCCACGGAGCCTCCCTCATTGCTAGCACAGCAGTCTGTGATCTACCAGCAAGGCAGTAGCGAGGCTGGGGGAGGGGCACCCGCCATTGCTGAGGCTTAAGTAGGTAAACAAAGCTGCTGGGAAGCTCGAACTGGGTGGAGCTCACAGCAGCTCAAGGAAACCTGCCTGTCTCTGTAGACTCCACCTCTGGGGACAGGGCACAGTAAACAATAACAAACTCAGCCAAAACCTCTGCAGACGCAAACGACTCTGTCTGACAGCTTTGAAGAGAGCAGTGGATCTCCCAACACGGAGGTTGAGATCTGAGAAGGGACAGACTCCCTGCTCAAGTGGGTCCCTGACCCCTGAGTAGCCTAACTGGGAGACATCCCCCATTAGGGGCAGTCTGATACCCCACACCTCACAGGGTGGAGTACACCCCTGAGAGGAAGCTTCCAAAGCAAGAATCAGACAGGTACACTCGCTGTTCAGAAATATTCTATCTTCTGCAGCCTCTGCTGCTGATACCCAGGCAAACAGGGTCTGGAGTGGACCTCAAGCAATCTCCAACAGACCTACAGCTGAGGGTCCTGACTGTTAGAAGGAAAACTATCAAACAGGAAGGACACCTACACCAAAACCCCATCAGTACATCACCATCATCAAAGACCAGAGGCAGATAAAACCACAAAGATGGGGAAAAAGCAGAGCAGAAAAGCTGGAAATTCCAAAAATAAGAGCGCATCTCCCCCGGCAAAGGAGCGCAGCTCATCGCCAGCAACGGATCAAAGCTGGACGGAGAATGACTTTGATGAGATGAGAGAAGAAGGCTTCAGTCCATCAAATTTCTCAGAGCTGAAGGAGGAATTATGTACCCAGCGCAAAGAAACTAAAAATCTTGAAAAAAAAGTGGAAGAATTGATGGCTAGAGTAATTAATACAGAGAAGGTCATAAACGAAATGAAAGAGATGAAAACCATGACACGAGAAATACGTGACAAATGCACAAGCTTCAGTAACCGACTTGATCAACTGGAAGAAAGAGTATCAGCGATTGAGGATCAAATAAATGAAATGAAGCGAGAAGAGAAACCAAAAGAAAAAAGAACAAAAAGAAATGAACAAAGCCTGCAAGAAGTATGGGATTATGTAAAAAGACCAAATCTACGTCTGATTGGGGTGCCTGAAAGTGAGGGGGAAAATGGAACCAAGTTGGAAAACACTCTTCAGGATATCATCCAGGAGAACTTCCCCAACCTAGTAGGGCAGGCCAACATTCAAATCCAGGAAATACAGAGAACGCCACAAAGATACTCCTCGAGAAGAGCAACTCCAAGACACATAATTGCCAGATTCACCAAAGTTGAAATGAAGGAAAAAATCTTAAGGGCAGCCAGAGAGAAAGGTCGGGTTACCCACAAAGGGAAGCCCATCAGACTAACAGCAGATCTCTCGGCAGAAACTCTCCAAGCCAGAAGAGAGTGGGGGCCAATATTCAACATTCTTAAAGAAAAGAATTTTAAACCCAGAATTTCATATCCAGCCAAACTAAGTTTCATAAGTGAAGGAGAAATAAAATCCTTTACAGATAAGCAAATGCTTAGAGATTTTGTCACCACTAGGCCTGCCTTACAAGAGACCCTGAAGGAAGCACTCAACATGGAAAGGAACAACCGGTACCAGCCATTGCAAAAATATGCCAAAATGTAAAGACCATCGAGGCTAGGAAGAAACTGCATCAACTAACGAGCAAAATAACCAGTTAATATCATAATGGCAGGATCAAGTTCACACATAACAATCTTAATCTTAAATGTAAATGGACTAAATGGTCCAATTAAAAGACACAGACTGGCAAACTGGATAAAGAGTCAAGACCCATCCGTCTGCTGTATTCAGGAGACCCATCTCACACGCAGAGACATACATAGGCTCAAAATAAAGGGATGGAGGAAGATTTACCAAGCAAATGGAGAACAAAAAAAAGCGGGGGTTGCAATACTAGTCTCTGATAAAACAGATTTTAAACCATCAAAGATCAAAAGAGACAAAGAAGGCCATTACATAATGGTAAAGGGATCAAGTGAACAGGAAGAGCTAACTATCCTAAATATATATGCACCCAATACAGGAGCACCCAGATTCATAAAGCAAGTCCTTAGAGACTTACAAAGAGACTTAGACTCCCATACAATAATAATGGGAGACTTCAACACTCCACTGTCAACATTAGACAGATCAACGAGACAGAAAGTTAACAAGGATATCCAGGAATTGAACTCATCTCTGCAGCAAGCAGACCTAATAGACATCTATAGAACTCTCCACCCCAAATCAACAGAATATACATTCTTCTCAGCACCACATCGTACTTACTCCAAAATCGACCACGTAATTGGAAGTAAAGCACTCCTCAGCAAATGTACAAGAACAGAAATTATAACAAACTGTCTCTCAGACCACAGTGCAATCAAACTAGAACTCAGGACTAAGAAACTCAATCCAAACCGCTCAACTACATGGAAACTGAACAACCTGCTCCTGAATGACTACTGGGTACATAACGAAATGAAGGCAGAAATAAAGATGTTCTTTGAAACCAATGAGAACAAAGATACAACATACCAGAATCTCTGGGACACATTTAAAGCAGTGTGTAGAGGGAAATTTATAGCACTAAATGCCCACAAGAGAAAGCAGGAAAGATCTAAAATTGACACTCTAACATCGCAAGTAAAAGAACTAGAGAAGCAAGAGCAAACACATTCGAAAGCTAGCAGAAGGCAAGAAATAACTAAGATCAGAGCAGAACTGAAGGAGATAGAGACACAAAAAACCCTCCAAAAAATCAATGAATCCAGGAGTTGGTTTTTTGAAAAGATCAACAAAATTGACAGACCACTAGCCAGACTAATAAAGAAGAAAAGAGAGAAGAATCAAATCGACGCAATTAAAAATGATAAAGGGGATATCACCACCGACCCCACAGAAATACAAACTACCATCAGAGAATACTATAAACACCTCTACGCAAATAAAGTGGAAAATCTAGAAGAAATGGGTAATTCCCTGGACACTTACACTCTTCCAAGACTAAACCAGGAAGAAGTTGAATCCCTGAATAGACCAATAGCAGGCTCTGAAATTGAGGCAATAATTAATAGCCTACCAACCAAAAAAAGTCTGGGACCAGATGGATTCACAGCTGAATTCTACCAGAGGTACAAGGAGGAGTTGGTACCATTCCTTCTGAAACTATTCCAATCAATAGAAAAAGAGGGAATCCTCCCTAACTCATTTTATGAGGCCAACATCATCCTGATACCAAAGCCTGGCAGAGACACAACAAAAAAAGAGAATTTTAGACCAATATCCCTGATGAACATCGATGCAAAAATCCTCAATAAAATACTGGCAAACCGGATTCAGCAACACATCAAAAAGCTTATCCACCATGATCAAGTGGGCTTCATCCCTGGGATGCAAGGCTGGTTCAACATTCGCAAATCAATAAACATAATCCATCATATAAACAGAACCAAAGACAAGAACCACATGATTATCTCAATAGATGCAGAAAAGGCTTTTGACAAAATTCAACAGCCCTTCATGCTAAAAACGCTCAATAAATTCGGTATTGATGGAACGTACCTCAAAATAATAAGAGCTATTTATGACAAACCCACAGCCAATATCATACTGAATGGGCAAAAACTGGAAAAATTCCCTTTGAAAACTGGCACAAGACAGGGATGCCCTCTCTCACCACTCCTATTCAACATAGTGTTGGAAGTTCTGGCTAGGGCTATTAGGCAAGAGAAAGAAATCAAGGGTATTCAGTTAGGAAAAGAAGAAGTCAAATTGTCACTGTTTGCAGATGACATGATTGTATATTTAGAAAACCCTATTGTCTCAGCCCAAAATCTCCTTAAGCTGATAAGCAACTTCAGCAAAGTCTCAGGATACAAAATTAATGTGCAAAAATCACAAGCATTCTTATACACCAGTAACAGACAAACAGAGAGCCAAATCAGGAATGAACTTCCATTCACAATTGCTTCAAAGAGAATAAAATACCTAGGAATCCAACTTACAAGGGATGTAAAGGACCTCTTCAAGGAGAACTACAAATCACTGCTCAGTGAAATCAAAGAGGACACAAACAAATGGAAGAACATACCATGCTCATGGATAGGAAGAATCAATATCGTGAAAATGGCCATACTGCCCAAGGTAATTTATAGATTCAATGCCATCCCCATCAAGCTACCAATGAGTTTCTTCACAGAATTGGAAAATACTGCTTTAAAGTTCATATGGAACCAAAAAAGAGCCCGCATCTCCAAGACAATCCTAAGTCAAAAGAACAAAGCTGGAGGCATCACGCTACCTGACTTCAAACTATACTACAAGGCTGCAGTAACCAAAACAGCATGGTACTGGTACCAAAACAGAGATATAGACCAATGGAACAGAACAGAGTCCTCAGAAATAATACCACACATCTACAGCCATCTGATCTTTGACAAACCTGACAAAAACAAGAAATGGGGAAAGGATTCCCTATTTAATAAATGGTGCTGGGAAAATTGGCTAGCCATAAGTAGAAAGCTGAAACTGGATCCTTTCCTTACTCCTTGTATGAAAATTAATTCAAGATGGGTTAGAGACTTAAATGTTAGACCTAATACCATAAAAATCCTAGACAAAAACCTAGGTAGTACCATTCAGGACATAGGCATGGGCAAAGACTTCATGTCTAAAACACCAAAAGCAACGGCAGCAAAAGCCAAAATTGACAAATGGGATCTCATTAAACTAAAGAGCTTCTGCACAGCAAAAGAAACTACCATCAGAGTGAACAGGCAACCTACAGAATGGGAGAAAATTTTTGCAATCTACTCGTCAGACAAAGGGCTAATATCCAGAACCTACAAAGAACTCAAACAAATTTACAAGAAAAAAACAAACAACCCCATCAAAAAGTGGGCAAAGGATATGAACAGACATTTCTCAAAAGAAGACATTCATACAGCCAACAGACACATGAAAAAATGCTCATCATCACTGGCCATCAGAGAAATGCAAATCAAAACCACAATGAGATACCATCTCACACCAGTTAGAATGGCGATCATTAAAAAGTCAGGAAACAACAGGCGCTGGAGAGGATGTGGAGAAATAGGAACACTTTTACACTGTTGGTGGGATTGTAAACTAGTTCAACCATTATGGAAAACAGTATGGCGATTCCTCAAGGATCTAGAACTAGATGTACCATATGACCCAGCCATCCCATTACTGGGTATATACCCAAAGGATTATAAATTATGCTGCTATAAAGACACATGCACACGTATGTTTATTGCGGCACTATTCACAATAGCAAAGACTTGGAATCAACCCAAATGTCCATCAGTGACAGACTGGATTAAGAAAATGTGGCACATATACACCATGGAATACTATGCAGCCATCAAAAAGGATGAGTTTGTGTCCTTTGTAGGGACATGGATGCAGCTGGAAACCATCATTCTTAGCAAACTATCACAAGAACAGAAAACCAAACACCGCATGTTCTCACTCATAGGTGGGAACTGAACAATGAGACCACTTGGACTCAGGAAGGGGAACATCACACACCGGGGCCTATTATGGGGAGGGGGGCGGGGGGAGGGATTGCATTGGGAATTATACCTGATGTAAATGACGAGTTGATGGGTGCAGCACACCAACATGGCACAAGTATACATATGTAACAAACCTGCACGTTATGCACGTGTACCCTACAACTTAAAGTATAATAATAATAAATAAATTAAAAAAAAAAAAGAAAAGGTGATATACCAAAGAGAAAATTTTGTCAAATGGTAAATCATAATTAAAGTTTGTCATTTACACACCCATATATTATTTATAAAACAAATGACCATCTCCAATTTGGGTTAACCCGTGTTTTTATAATACATTTTTATAGGGTATGAGAACATCAGAATACTGAACTTTTATTTAGTTTAGTTGTAAGATACAGTCTTATCATTCTTTGAAGGGTGGATTTGGTAAAGGGGTTACGAATACATTAAAACTTAATCAGATAATTTGTAAATCTTAAAGCTCAATTGAATGTATATATCATATATTTCAGTTATAGTAAAAAAAAATCATATGGATATCTATCTGTGAGTAAATCAAGAGAAAGAAATGTAACTTGTGTTCATTCTTAGATTTCCAATCTCTAGCATAGTAGTATGCATGTTGAGGCATGAAAATGGTTGTGGACAGAAAAAAAGTTTAGAGCATAGAAAGTATAATGCAGTAAATTACAGTCTCCGGGGCAGATGATCCCTACAGTTACAAAAGAGAGTGAAATTGGTATGAGTTATAGGATATAGGGGAAGTATTAGGGGAAAATGCAGCACTTAGATTATAAGATAGTGGTGGCAGAATAAAGAATACATTCAAAGATGAAAAAAATAGCAATTTAGAAACAGAAAATCACTGGGTTAAAGCAATGAACCCAGTTCAATGTATAATAATAAACACACTGACTGATGTGGTGTCGATTGATTATACAGAAGCATAATAAAAAATCAGGAAAATTTTCAAGTGTTTAAAATATTTTGGACATTTGAGATACTCAATTGGATGTACAAATCAATACAACGTAACAGCATGCCCATATGAATAAAACTTGCATAAAGATAATGTTATTTAAGAAAGGAAAATGTATACATGAGATAAATTTTGTTACCTCTTACATATAGCAACTGAGAAAGTGTGTCCAGAAGTCAGAAAGCATTAATCAAAAACCAAGCTTTTAAATTATCTTGCTGTGCTCTGTTCTTTAATATATCCTTAATCCCAGCTACTCGGGAGGCTAAGGAAGGAGAATTGCTTGAACCCAGGAGGCAGAGGTGAGCTAAGATTGCGCTACTGCACTCCAGCCTGGGTGACAGAGCTAGATTCTGTCCCCTTCCAAAAAAAAAAAAAAAAAATAGACTTATTATGACAGGATGCCTACTGTCGACTGTAGGGTGTGAGTGTTGACCAAGTGAATTTAGGACAATTAAAGACTATTTGTTAGGATTATTTTACTAAGTCTTTAATTTATAAACTACTTGGTTTCTCCCAAAGTAGTCGGAGTATGTAGGATCACATAGGTACGCATAGTTGTTCTCTTTTTCAGAATTGTTTTTCTTTACACTTTTTTATAGCTTAGATTTCTGTAATGCATTAACACTTAGTGACAAAAAAATGGGTTAGACAAAAAAAAAATTGCTTAATAGCTAGACATATTTGAGAAGTTACAGATAGGTTTAAAGAGTCTCTAAAGTGTCCTACACCTTACACTTAATAACTGGCCTTTCCCAGGACGTGCAAGTCAATCTTAAATTGTGAAATTTGAGCAACTTAACTTTGTTAAGAAAATAAAATTATGAATTCACATTCTCTGTCTCTGTGTGTATGTGGGTGTGTGTGTGTGTGTGTCTGTCTGTCTGTCTCTCAGTCATTTTCAAAAGGTGAAGTTGCATAAATATAAACACTGGCCTGGGAATATCTCATTTTATAAACATGCAGAAAGAAATACTGCCTCTTTCTTTAATTCAGGCACTTAGACTCTGCTAGTAGAACTTGTGAGTGGAGTCAGGCACTTTCTACTATTACTGCTTTTGGTAGGAAAGGAAGCCATTGCTTTCACATCTGTGAAAATCCCAGAAATTGAATCTTCAAGCCATTGACTTCTGAATTAAAAATCAATCTGGATGAGAGACTTGGAATGGTCCGCCTGGATTTAAACTCCAGTTGCACCATAGGAACCAAATATTTCCTCTGCCGTGTTGAAAATTGTGAGCCATGCTCTATGACAAATATCCTTTTGATTAAACACCCACTCACATTTGTCAAGGTTCTGTCAAGCGAAAATTTCCGATTCTAAGGGGACCCTTATCCTCCAATTATTTTGTTCAGAACATTTGGTGTTTTGATTTCTGGGAAAGTTTGCTTTCCTGCAGCATGAATGAGCCTTGCCAAGTACTGAGACGATTAGTACCAACAATGATAATTGAGCCATCATACAAGGGGAACATTTGAATATGGATAGATTCTCAGTTCCTGCTTTATATATAAAAAAGAAAGCCAAATCTTCTGTGGAAACCAAGGAACCATCACAGCTGTAAAACTGCAATTTTGTCTTATTATTAGAAGTTTCAAGAAAATAAAACCTCGGCATAACAATCAAAAGTTTAGTATTGTAAAGAAAACTCATGTTATGATTCTGGACATACTCACTTCAAATGAGTTACAAATTCCAAAATAAAGGTACCTTTTAATAAATATTTATTGAATTAATGTTAATTACAATTGCATTAAAAAATGAAGAAATTCTCAGCTCCACACCAAGGTGTGTAGTATAATTTTAGATTCTTCTTGACTTATTTGTATGTGGTAATTATTTTCAAGTAATGCCATTAAATGATAAATTGACAGACTGTTTTTGCTTACCTAAGAGTCATCAGTAATTTCTTGGGGCCACTTTCAAAGTTTCTAAGTATTTATTTCCATCAAGTATTTAAATGAAATAATTTTGAACTGTCTTTTCAGAAAAAAATAGCCGATCAGTATATTCACGAAGGCCAACAATATATTTAGTCCTTTAACAAATAGTTTCTTATTCTGACTGTATGCAAAGGCTGTAGACAAGATGTATATAGTGAAGAGAGAATATTTTACGGCTTTGACCATTATGGATATAATATTCCGATAAGTGACATAGAAGTAACACATAATTATAATATTTACTTTAAAATAATAAGAATTATGAAATAGAAGTATATGGTATCATGAGCATATACAGTCAAACATTCATTATACCCTTGGGAATCAGCAAAGGCTTACATAAGGAATTCATGATTGAACATTTTTGGAGTAGAGTCAGAGGAGGTATTCTAAATGGTGAACGTAAATTTTTTTTGTTTGTGCCCAAAGGAAGCAGAGGCACGACAAAGTCAAGAAGTAAACACTTTTACATAGTAAATGACATGAGAAGGCACGTTACAATGATAAAAAGCTTTTATATCAAATTAGTAGCTTTCTGTGATACCTCCTGGATGATCAGTTCTTGCATTGCTATAAGAAATACCTGAGACTGGATAATTTATGTCTCATATATACACATACATAATTTAAGTCATATAGATACATATATATGTCATATATACATATGTCATGTATACATATATAATGATGTCATATATACATATATGGAGTTTCACTGGCTCACAATTCTGCAGGCTGTACAGGAAACATGGCAACATCTGCTTCTGGGGAGGCCTCAGGGAGCCTTTACTCAGGGCAGAAAGCTCTCACATGGCAGGAGCAGGACCAAGAGAGAGTGAGGGAAGGTGTCACACACTTTGAAACACCTAGCTCTTCGAAGCACTCATTCACTACACAGTACCAAGTGGGGACAGGGCTCAACCATCCATGAGAATTCTGCCTTCACGATCTAATCACCACCCACCAGACCCCACTTCCAACACTGGGGATTACAACTCAGCATCAGATTTGGGTGGGGCCACAGATCCAAACCATATTACCTCCTTAGATACTTCCAGCACTGATTCCTATTCTCAGTAATCAGGGATTCTTCTTGTTTTTTTCTTTATTTTAAGTATAGGCTCATGAGGTTTATTTTACTATAAGTGGCCACAGTACCTCCTTTTGCTTTGAGTAGTGACAGCCTCTTATTTGTGCCTTGCCTGCTACAACAACTTTTAAGTGACAAGTTCAATTCTCTTCCTTCTGAATGGTAGTTTTGGAGAATTCACATTTGTCTTTTACCATGTTGCCATAATACTGTAAATAAATTATCCAGAAATTTTTTCAAAACCCTACATTGACACATTGGGGCAGGCTTCACACAGAATTTTGGGGGCTAAAAATTACATACATGTATGTTTACATTGGTACAGAGAGTGTTGTCACACAGTATTAAACATAACTCCTGTAATCCTAGCACTTCGGGAGACTGAGGCAGACGAATCACGAGGTCAGGAGATGAAGACCATCCTGGCTAAGACGGTGAAACCTCATCTCTACTAAAAATACAAAAAAAAAAAAAAAAAAAAAAAAAAACAAAAAACTAGCCGGGCCTGGTGGCGGGCGCCTGTAGTCCCAGCTACTTGGGAGGCTGAGGCAGGAGAATGGCTTAAACCCAGGAGGCGGAGCTTGCAGTGAGCCGAGATCGTGCCATGGTGCCATGGCATTCCAGCCTGGGCGACAGAGTGAGACTCTGTCAAAAAAAAAAAAAAAAAAAGGATAGATTTACAGATTTAGCAAAAAAACAAGAATAGCTAACACAATACTGACAGGAAGAATAAAGTCAGAGAATTGACACAACTCAACTTCAAGACTTACTATAAAGCTGTATTACTCGTCAAGACTGCTGAAAGAACAGACAAACGAATGGAACAGGCTAGAGAATGCAGAACCAAAACCACATATGAAGAGTCAACTGATCTCTGATAAAAGAGCAAGGAAAATACAATAGAGAACAGGTAGTCTTTTTGACAAATTGTATTGATGGAACTAGATAACCATATGTTAAATATATAGAGAGACAGACACACTTACACCCTTCCCAGAAATAAATTAAAAATGAAACATAGACTTGTTTGTAAAATGAAAAATTATAAACTTCCTAGAAAATAACATACAAAAAATCTAGATGACCTTGGATATGATGACTTTAGATACAATACCAAAGATAATACGAATAATTGATAAAATTGGATCATTAAAATTAAAGACTTCTGCTCTGTAACAGACACTGTGGAGAGAATAAGAAAAGTCAAAGACTAAGAGAAAATATTTGCATAAGGCAAATCTGGGGGAAAAAAACACTTTTATTCAAAATATACAATGGATTCTTAAAACTCAACAATAAGGAAATGAACAGCTCAAATTTAAAAATTGACAAAAATCTGAAAAGAAACTGCTTCAAAAATATGAAGATGGCAACTAAGCATATGAAAAGATGTTCAACATCATATGTCATTGGGGAATTGCAAATTAAAACAAGTTACCACTACACACCTATTTGAGTAGCCAAGACACTGATAATACCAAATCCTGGTGACAATGTGAAACATTAGAAACTTCATTTCATTGCTGGTGGGATTGCAAAATGGTACAGCCATACTGGAAAACAGTTTGGCAGAACTGCTTCTGCAAAATGAAACACATTTTTAATCATAAGATGCAGCAATTGTACTCCTTGACATTTACCAAAATGCATTGAAACTTATGTCCATGGAAACCTACAGAGTAGCTTTATTCATAATTGCTAAAACTTGGAAGCAACCAAAATGTCCTTCAGTAGGTGAATGAATAAACAAACTGTGGTACATCCAGACAATGAAATATTACTCAATGCTAAAAAATGATCTATCAAGTCATGAAAAGATATGGAGCAACTTTAAATGTGTATTACTAAGTGAAATAAGCCAATCTAAAAGGCTATATACTCTATGATTAGAGCTCTGTGAAATTAGTGAGAAGGCAACACTATGGAGACAGTTAAAAAAAAAAAAACATCAGTGGCTATCAGGAGTTAATCAAAAGGAAAGCATGGATTGGTGGGCCACCCAGGATTTTTAGAGCAACAACACTATGCTGTATGATACCATAATGACACATACATATAGTATATGTCACAGATATGAATAAAGGTGGATACATTTGCTCAAACTCACAGAATGTACACCACCAATAGAACTATGGACTTTGGTTCACAGTAATATCTTAATGTAGGTTTATGGATTGTAACAAATTTACCACTTTGGTGGGGGATGTTGATAGAGGAGGAGGCCGTGCATCTATGCTATGCTTCTACTTCCTTTGACTCCTTTGTTAGAGGGGGAGGCTGTCGAGTATATGGGTTATCTCTGTACTTTCCACTCAATTTTGCTGTGAATCTGAAACTGCTCTAAAAATGATAGTTTATTTAAAAATAAGGAAATAGTTAAAAAAGCAAACTCCCCCCTTCCAGTAGAAAAAAAAAAATAGATTTCCAAAAACTATTTACAGTTTTCTTTGTGAAAAATATGACAGTAAGATTATCATATAAATCAGCAAATGAGTGGTAGACTCTCTTCGTATTTGATGCATGCTCTCCAGTTCATCACATTCCAACATTTTCAATGGATCTTGAATACGGAGGCCAAATGTTAGATGCCATTTAGTCCACTTAATTCTATTAAGAAGTCTGTGTCCCATCTGGGCAATTACACTGATGACCCTGACAATGTGGATACAAGTTTCATCATACTCCTAACTGCATTCCCATTTCTCTTATATCATATGGTGTATCTATTAACTCTCTCTTCACGCAGTTTAATTCTTATACTATTCTGTTTTTCACTGTAATTCATGTTGACATTATAATTTAGCTTATCAATGCCTTCTAATATTTTAGTATAGAATTGATCACTTCTTGTGTGAAAAATTGCCTGAGCACTGGTATACGGTGAATTTGATGAAAGGGGTTAATATCTCCTC
Source organism: Macaca mulatta (assembly GCF_049350105.2). Lineage (NCBI taxonomy): Eukaryota > Metazoa > Chordata > Mammalia > Primates > Cercopithecidae > Macaca > Macaca mulatta. The sequence goes on along the minus strand of NC_133410.1, from coordinate 28,195,504 downwards.
AGTCTCTCTGCACTCCAATTGGCTGCTTCATAGGTGAAAGTCTCTATGACATACCAAATATATCTATATTCCTTGATAATTTGATAGTCTTCCAAAGACAAATAAATAAGTTAATTTTAAAAGTAACTTTGGACTATACTACTTTTTATATTTTTAATGCATCATTTCTCATAAATACAATACAAATGTCTAATATTAAATATTCAATGATTATGTTCAAAGCCAAAAGTGCTATCTTCCTTACATAAATGATTAAATATAGAATCACAACAAATACTTTGTTGACAGTTAACAAATTGGTAACTGGGATCAAAGATCTGGCTTCAAACCTGGAATTCTGAAATCAGAACTTTGCTGTAATGGCAGATAAGGTAAGAATGCATTATAAAATAACAACCTGTTCTTTTCTATTTTTTCTAGTAGATTAAACATTTAATCATGTAGTATTTCTTATTATGAAGGTTTTCATGAAATATTTTATTCTTTAAGAAAAGAAAAAGAAAATATAATACAAACAGAAATATAATTAAAATGAAACACACTATCCTATTGTATTTATTTTGAATTAGGTTATAATTCTATGCATATTAATTAAATACTAGCCTAACAAATACATAACATTGTTCTAATAAGAAATTAGCATTACTTGTAATTTGGTCATTACAAATCTAATCTATTCAGTAGTTTCTCTGATACTCGTTGTCAAACATTATTAGCCTCTTTTAAACTGGCTTTTCAAAATGAGCATTTTAAAAAATTATTATGACTGCTACTATTATCACTACTACTACCCTGACTTTTATTTTTTAACTAACTGCTATATTGCAGTGTGTTCCAGGTGTGTATACATATTTCTGATTTATGTACCTTTAAGTTGGAGTAATGATATGTCATGTTTGAAAATGGTTGCATATACCTCAACTAGGGCTAAAATTAAAAGCCACTAAGAATTTCTTACATAACTTTTAAAAGGACTTTCAAGATATGTTCAGATTGTTTAGAATCCCTAATGTCCTTAGATTCAAGTCATCAAAATGGAAACATGTATTTGTTTAAATGTATTCTAGGCATGAAATCAAGGCAATATATTCTAAGAGAAACAAGATAAATCGTACTTATTTTTTAAGGCTATGGATTACATAATCTCAATTATTTTCATTGAGTCATGGTTTTCTTAAGTGTTTACTTCCAGTGGCACTCTGTGATCATATTTGAAAAGTGATCAGATGAATAAGTGTAAAGTTTTTGTCTACTTTAAGTGATTAAACTCTTAAATTTTATCCTTTAGATCAAAGTTCCCAAGGACAATTTTATTGCATATGCAAGACTGTTTTCTTATGGGAAATAAAGTAACAAAAATAAGATCACTTTGAAAAATTCACCCATATCTGAAACTTGTGGTTGAGTTCTTACTTCCTTTGCATGCCTCAAAGTTTATAGGAACCGTTACATTATGAAACAATCCTTTTGGGATATGAGTAAATCCTCTAGCTCAGCACAACCCGTGAAAATTCTGGACTGTTAGATATATGCAATTCTTTTGTTCTTTCTTCTCAGCAGTTATCCCTACTGATACAGTCAGTGTTTCATCTCAGCATGAAATAACATCAGATAACACTGCACTCTGAAAAGTAGATAAAATGAGGACTCTCAAATGAGAATGAATTAGAAATGTCCCCACAGTAGCAACCAGGAGTTAAAAACATGAAACTGACAAATGTACTACAGAGGGCGTTTACAAAGAGTTTTCCACTTCGACTTCGTATTCTTCACAGAGATTATTAGTACTGGAAAGTGTCAGACAGCAAATGATAAAGCTGGCCATGACAGATTTATGATTTGAAGCAAAACCAGCTGTCTAGTAGATATCCATCTGATGACAGCTTTTAAATATAAAAACAAATAAGCAAGGCATTTTCTCAAATTGTCTCAAAATTATCTGTTTCGCTGGATGGGTGGATGTTGGAGGGGGTCTTATCTTTTACTTCACTGTGATAGTGATAGAATATACAGAGAATATTATTTTTTTAAATGTCTAAGGAAGAAGTCATGAGAATACCTTGTAATATATAAAACCTTTTCTGTTTAATATTTATTTATATAACAAACTATTTTCCTGAAGGATACACAATTTGTTATGAGTCACTTAAAAAATGTATTGTTTTATTCTTAAATGAAACTTACTTATTTTAACCCTTTTGAATAAAGAAAGAAAGAAACTGAAAACCAGAAAGATTATTTTTGGCATATACATTTTATAGTTAATGTTTTTCTTCCTGAAAGCACTGTTATTATTCATATATTTTATTCATAATACAAAAATGTTCGAGTTTCTGATTAATCTTCCTTTTTAGTGAGTTAAAAATTTGGGTTCCATCACTTTAAAGATAGTCAAGTAGCATAGCATATATAGGCTTAGAGGATGAGTTTATTAAATTCCTACTAGGATCAGACACTCTTCTAAACTCAAACTGGAAGAGTAACACTTACACATGTGTGTGCATACACACACATACATACACACAATTATTTTTTCTCAGATGTTTTTTAGAATTATACAAAATTAAGGCAGCATTGCAATTAAATGTCTAGAGTAATATGATCAAACAAGCACATAGTATTTTGGCAGATTAACATATTAGTATTAAATGTCTAGAGTAATATGATCAAACAAGCGCATAGTATTTTGGCAGATTAACATATTAGTAATAATCAGATGTAGGACAGATGAGGGAGTACATTCCACAGAATCTAAACGATCAACTGATAGATAAAGTGTACAGAGAGTTCACAAATTAAGGTGAGTGGAGGAATCAAGTAAACATCCTTCAAATCAAGTTCTTACATGAAAAATTTATAACCTAAATATAATTATATAACATATCATAGCATATCATATCATATTGCATCCATTTCTCCAAGCATTATAAGCCAAACAAATTCTCTAGATGAACTTGATTACTCTATCGTCATCATTTATTTAGTAACTACCATAGGCCTCATGTCATAGTCTCTATATTGTTTATATCTGATGGTAAGATTAAGAAATAGATTTTTTTTTCACTTCAGACAAAAAGAAAAAAAGAAAAAAAAAATGAGGAGGCTTAACGGCATTGAAATCAAATGTCTTTTGAATGGCCTATACGTCTAACTACAAAACTCAGAATTGTAAGCACAATCCTACCCTTATTGCTTTTCCTTGGCACTGTATAGATACAGGAACCCAAGGATCTTATAGTTCATAGCAACAGTTTTACTTAATAGACTCTCAGTTTTGCTGAAATTACATGGAGCACATTTAAATGGGCTACTGTTTCCAGAAATTTGACATGGTCACTATGACATTACAATTTTTTCTCCAGCTTACTTGGTAGATATTAACCAGGAAACAATGTCTCTGCCATGGCATACTTGTTTCTGAAGTATGTTTGAAATGTTTTCTTCATGGAAGGACTAATTCTTAGTTCTAGCAGCTAGCAAAAACAACAAAATGTTTAAATCTGAGACGCTAGTGAAGAATCATGCCAGCGGATTTGGTTGCCATTTACGGATGCAACCTTTCAGAATCCGGCTCTGCGAAATTAGGTATGTGCCTGTACATCTATTGTTTTCTGGGGCCAAGGTGCTTCTCATAGGGCCTGCTTAAGTGAGTAAATGGTTTTAATATCAGGAATAGACACCTAAGAGATTGGAAGTTAGTAATTTAGAAAAGATCTTCATTTCTGACAAATTCAAGTAAAGCATTTTAGTTTGAATTATTTAACAACTAAGCTAAAAGCATAATAAAAAAATTAAAGAACACTTTTGGAAATTCTTACTATATTTCTATGTGTGACAGACCAAAATGCATCTAGTTTTGTGCAAAACTCACACATATTTGATAATGAATCCTTTCTCTGAGGGTTAAAGGCAAAGTCAGACTTTTGCTGGCAAGGTCCTCTGCTAAATCCTAAAATACTCAGGTCATGATTTTACCGTCTTCAAGATTTCTACTTCTTCACCTAAACACTGTATTTCTACGGGTGTAGACAGGCCCATAAAAGTGAACAAGAAAGAGGGATGATTATTTTATAGCAGTTACAAATAGAGGTTTGGGAAATAGTGAATACCTGCCTCAAGAAATCTATAGATTTTTGCCCATTTTTTAAAAAGACGGATTCTTTCTCTCCCTGTCCTGTCTTTTCCCATCCTGTCCCTCTTTCTCATGTACACACAACAGATTTTGCTGAAAATCGTTTGGTGAACAAAAGGATCTAAGAGACATTAATAGTTTTCTATTCATCTTCAGAAGGAAATTATATATTGTACTTTAAATAGGACATTAAGATTAGAAATAATTGCCAATGAAGACGTTAAGACATGTTTAAATCTATTTTAATAAAATAGAGTATTTAAATGCCATTTCACATTTTTTTTGACAATCCTGGTGTCACGCTGGTCTCCTTTGAGCTCCAGCTCAGTCCTTTTCATTCTGCAAAGTATGTTGCAGAAGTGTGCCCCATCCTCTCAGAAACCAGGGAGATCCATGCCAGAGAGTAGATTAATTAGTATCACTTTTTAAAATTAAAAACTGAAAGTAGTTATTTATTAGTACATCCACCGGACACAGTGAATCATAGATCTATCCAGGAAAGGGCAAACTATTGACTGGCTCCTCCTTACCTTGCGGGCTTCTCATTTCATAGGAAGGAATGGTTGCCCTTGGAGGATTTCTTCCCAGGCCTCCACAGGGATCTCCTTTCTTAATGCATTCCTGTAAACCTTGTTGTGTGGGTAATGAGTCTCTCTCCTTGCTTTCCTTCTTCATCTTTGAATTTTATTCATCTCTGCTTTTATTGGTGTTTATACCCTTGACATATTTATGAAATCAATCTCCTGTCCTTCACCTTCAGATTATAGTTGAACCGTGCCCCATCTCCTTGAGATCTCAATATCTAATTCTAGAAGACTCGGTTATCAAGCACTATTCTTGATTTATAAATGTATTCTTCGCCAAGAAGTAGTGTCTTTTGTTTGCCTTTTCCTCCTACAAACAAACAATGTAATCAATTTTTGATATTAATACTCACAATGATGGCAACATAAAATGCAAAATATAAACCCCTTTTAGAAAGTGATTTGGCAGCGAATCTGGAGAATTGACATTTTCATATATTTGGACTATTTGGAAAGTATTCCAAGACAATTATTCAAGTTAGAGCAAAGGCACAATATCTGAAGATATCCATTGTAATTTCATCTCCAACGGTAAACTAAACACAACTTGTTGTTAAGCAATATAATATGGTTAAGACAATTATGTTACATCAATTCAATGCATTGGGTTTGTTCATTTAAATAAAACCTATCAAGACGATACAAAAAAAAGCAAAAAGAATTTATGTTATAATTCCCACATAAAAACCATGAACACATACATACATGCATACATACACACAGTATTTATACATATAAATAGTAGAATCTATAATGGCATATTGGAAAAAGTGAATAGTTGTTTTACTAGACTCTAATTGTGATTAATCAACTTTTAATTTCAATTTCTGTTGGTATATTTTTATGTACACATGTTGAATAAAACAATTGACACATACGATTTGGAATATAACTTTGGAGAAGCAGTTATTAAGTAAATGTTAATAAATAATATGCATGTTGAGCAATGTCTGCAAAGTTTATCATCTAAAACATATTTATAAAATAGCAGCAAAATACAACACTATCAACTAAATCATAGCCACTGCATTTAGGCATGAAATACATTTATCTTAAGATGTCAGAATCTTTACAAGATTATTAATAATACACGTTCTCAAGAAGTTTACTGTTTTATTTAAGAATCGTATTTGTTTAATTGAACCAATTAAATTTGAAACTATTTTTCCATTTTTTTTCTTCAAATTTTGATGTAATAGAACAAGTGTTCAATAGATTTGGTGGTGAAATATCTACCATAGCAGAGTTTCTAAAGCCTGTTTGCTGTATCCTCTTGAAAAAAAATAACACATTTACATTAAAATGGAGTATACAATTGTATCTAGTATACAGACTTGCTCACATGTCTGGATTTTCTCCATAAATTTTGAAGTTTCCTTGCACCGGGTATAAAATCGGAAGCAGATGCCATTATATAAATGCTTCCTGAATGGCTGCTACGGGCCCAAAATTTCCAAATTCTATTTATTCAGTAGTGAATAAGACAGGCAAAATGCATACCATATGAAGCTTACATCCTACTGTAGGAACAGAAAATACAGAAATACACAAGCACATAAATAATATAATTTTAGAGAGTAGCAAGTACTATGAAAAATACAACTACAAAACTTATAGAGTTGGTTCTCTTTTGGTCTTAGAATCAAAAGCTAAAAGCATATCAAGTAATGATCATACATCAAACAGAAGTACTATTACAGCCAAAAGAGTATTACAGGGACTTAGAATATCTTTCTTTTGCACTTGTAGATTATGGATCAGCTCTGTCCTAACCCTGGTTAAAATAAAATTAACATTCATACACAAATAGGAAAACACAAACATTTAAGATTATAAAATTTGAAATGTCTGTGAAATTCAAGTAGAAAAAAAGTCCTCAATAAAATTTTAGATAATCAGTAATTTTAATATATCTTAAAATATTACAACTGTGAATCAGCAACGTGCACATCCTATTTTAGAGTGGACATGAGAAGAATTATGCATCTTACAGTTTGATTAATGTTTTAATATTTCCCCTATTTTCATTGAGTATTAGTTTATAAATAATCTTATATCTAACCCTGTCTTTGAACTTATTGTGAAGAACTGCATTATTCAGTTGACATTGAATAATATATTATATTATAAATACTTCATTTTAATAGACACAAAATAGATCCTATCTTTACAGGTTTTATATATAGCACTGTCTCATATTTGTGTAGCTCAAATGTATCATGTAATGATATGTTGTGATTGCCTTTATATTATGACTTAAGAAATACAGGCTACAATGGTGCTATGAACGTCTAATATGGGAACTTAGTGAGAGGACCAGTTCAGGTTGGTGGTCTGAGTAAAAATTTTTGAGGGCACATTCTCTGAACTTGAATCCCAGACTTGACATTTAAATCCTGAGTAAGTTTAAGCAATGTTTCAAATTATTTGTACCTCAGTTTTCTCAATTATAATATGGATAATATGCTAATACCTACCTCACAAGTTATTAAATGAGTTAACATTACATAAGAACTTAGAATACATGGTGTAGAGTAAGTGCTACATATGTCTTAGTAATTATTATTCTTTATTTCATTCTGAGTGTCTGGTCAAACTTCCAAGAGGAATTATAAACAGTACTTTGTCAAGGTCAAAATATAGAGTTTGCATATCTCGGAAGAATGACGGAGTGAGGAACAAACCTGGGGAAATATACCAGGGTGAGATTATGAATGCTATAGTAAAATACTAAGTCACAATTGAAAGTATACAATTTTGGGGGATAAAAGGGAAAATACACACATACACATACTCCTACATAAATACACACACACATACGTTACACACACACATTTAAAAATTGAATAATGCTGCCATATCTTTTATCACTGCTACTATATATTCTACAATTAAGTTGCTACATAGAAAGGACAACTATAGCTGCTACTTACCTATAGGCAAATAAAGAAATGAAGAATTTCTTTATAAAAATGGAAAAATAAATAAACTTGCCATAATGTGATGGTTAAAAGGCTAAAGACTAAAAGTCAAAACAAAGCTGCTAAAATGGTCCAGTAAATGATGAGATCATTTGCAGCAGGAACAGGAAGTGAGGCCATTAAGTTCCAGGTAAATTTGAAACCACATGAATAAGCGTATCAATGTGATACATTTAAAAATTGTTCTCTTTAAATAGCTAATTAAAATTAATCTACTTTACTGAGATAAATTAATTTAATTTAGCAATGTGTTGGCAATATAAGTCCTCCAGTAACTTATTAGTTTACTATGTAGAATAGATATATTTTGTTAACTAATTTAAATTCAGTGAGTACCCATTTTAATGAAACACAGTATAAAGTGCTGTGGGAAACCTGCTTCTGATGGGAGAAGAAGAAAGTTAGGAAGTAGAGAAAGGGAGAAAGAAAATTTCTTTTGCGGACTATGCCTTTAGGAATGAGTTAAAAAGGACCAGAAGATCAGAGATAGCAGAGGAAAAGAGGACCACATGGGTTTTAAGTAGGTTAAATTTTAAATGTAGCATGGAATAGGATTAAAATGAGGATAACAGAATTTTGTGGCTTCTGCACTTATTTTAGTAGTGTTTTTTTTTCTTTTCTGTTTTTTTTTCCTTAAATTAAATAAAAGGCTGAATTTCACTTTGATCTACTAAAAAGCTAAGTTAATGATTATAATTTAGATGCTAGTGTAAGGCAATAGCTATTTATACAAATTATTACCCTGAGCACCTGCTCCAATTTTTCATGTATTATGCTAACAGTGTTTTTTGTCTTAATTAAAAATGTTAATTAGTGGTGATATAAACAGCAAAAGAAGAGCTGGTAACATATGCACAAGAATTTTACAATATGTGCATAACTTTTTCAAATTGATAAACTAAGCATGAAAGCATCTAAAACACTTACAAACAGTTGCAAATTTTCAAATGAACCTGAGATTGTTCTCTGAACATTAGACTAGGTTAACATATGATTGTTTTCTGCTTTCACATATTTTACTTCTTGCCAAATTACTGCACATTTATGAAACTTGAACGCTGCTATCTCCATTTAAATGCATTACATTTGGATGCCTAGAGTGCTTTTCCAGCATGTTTTTACATTTTGAAGTTTGCTGATCATAACTTATCCCAAAAATCACTTTCTAGAATATTTGGAAATTTCTCCTACACAAATACACCACTCAAATTTTGGCAAGTATTTACATTCAGTATCGGTAAGGATGGGGAGAAAGGAAAGTGGAAAGTTGATGATTTCCAAAGGTGTAAATAATCTTTTGTTCCTTGTCCTTTCAGGGAATAATTCACAGGTGAAAGAAGCGTTATGATTTTTAATGCATTTCATATAGGGAGTTGTGTAATTCTACTCTCTAAAATATATTAGATTTTTTTGTATTGCACTTTAAATATCTTAAGACACTTTTCCTGCATGAGGCTAACCTATTAGAACATTTCTATCTGTTTTATCATTAAAGCAAATGAAAAATGTGGCAACTGAATAATTCAGTTAAAAGGTAGGGTATGGGAGGAGGGAATAGTTTTCTTATTTATATAATGTCTGACTTTTATATATTTGATAAGTTTTGCAGTGGAACAAATCACAATTTTTCCTTTCTTTAAGAGAGCTGAAACCCTATGGCATGTAATAAAAATTGGATAATTGAAAGAATTAAGCTGGACACAGTGGCGTTCCCTTATTGTTCCAGCTACTCAGGAGGCTGAGCCAGGTAAATCACTTGAGACCAGTAATTTGAGGCTGCAGTATGTGATTATAGCACCTGAGAAAAGCCGATATACTTCAACATAGACAACAAAGAGAGACTCCACCTTTAATAATAATAGAAATAATTAATATGGTAATTCAATGTTATTTCTTCAATAATCTTCTTTTTATCTCTTACAACCGTTTAAGGGGAAATATAAAACTACACAATCAATAAGCTTCAAATGTATGAAATTAAATGATCAAATTAACATATGGGCCCTTTATAAAACAGAACTAGCCCATCTTATTGGAAACAGTGTGCTCTAATTGGAAGCACATTGGAAATCAGGAGATCAAATCTTCAGTTCCCTCATTTTACCTTGACTGATTTCTTCTTGTCATTGGTTTCTGATCAAATACCACATTCTTTGAGAGAATTTTCTTAATAATCCGGATCACCGTGATCTCCTAACTATACATACATACACAATCTTGGCATACACTTACTACTGAGTTTTTTAAAACTTTTCTTTGTAGCCCTTTTCAACTTATAAAATCATTATATTTGTTTTTTTGCCTGGTTCATTAAAATGAGAGATCCATAAGAGCAAAGATCTAATCTACTCTTGTTCTACTATGTTTTCAGTTGACAGAACAATGCCTGGACCCCGACTGAATGCTTTTGTAGAATGACAGAGCTGTCAGCAAGTATTGAAGAAATAGAAGCTGACTGCTACTGGAATTGGATAGATTCCTCTTGACCTTGTTTATTTACCCCAGAAAAGGTTTAGATTATTGACAAATTAAAGAGGGTGCTGTAGAATCCTAGAGTCCTTTACCTTTGCCTGCAGTCTGCAGAACTTTTTTTTTTTTTTCCAATTATGAACTTTAAAATGTAACATTCACATCATTCTTATCATTGGCTAACCCAAAGTTAAGAGTAATGCCTAAGGATAATGAATCAAAAAAGATCTGAACAAGTACAATGAGGAACTGCATATAGCAAGATGGCATAAAATAGAAAAAGCAACATAAATGGCTTTACACTTGAGCCTTAATGTGAACATTTCCAATTTATGTGGGGGACAAGTACACACACACACACACGCTCATTTGCCAAATACAGATGTTAAAACCATAGCAATATACAAATTTTGATTGAAACATATATCTAATATCATGTTCTTTCATATACAAGCAGAGAAAGAGAGAGAGATTTAAAACACTGGAAGTGTAGCAATGCTGTTTAGAACAGAAGTAGCTGGATTGTGGGAAAATATAACCTGATCATAGCATAGGTTAACATTTTACCTCTGATTCATTACATAAAACATAAAACTTGAAAACATGGAAAGATGCCTCATTCTTCTACTTTCAACTGTCTCCTGACTCAAAGAGTCATATACATTAGCCAGATTTGGGCGTTGGCACCTTTAAAGTTTTTTTTAAAATTCATCCACTCATTTTCAATGAGTCAGAGTACTGTTCCCTTCTATATCTGATGTGACTAAGAACCCAGGCATAACAGTCTTTATTTTCCACGTCGTGTGAGGGTGATAAGAGGACAGAAGATGTATTTTGTGAAAAGACATGCATTCGTTGCATAGGGCTTTCTGGAATATGTGGCCACCATATAACAGAAGTGGCAACAGGAGGGCTTTAGAAAGCACAGCATATTGCATCTTGTATTTTCTGTTTATTGCACTTTTTCAGGGTACTAGGGAAAAGGGAGTAGGTGTTGGAACCGAACTGTCGATTCCTTCCTGGGCAGGGGTCGCCGCGAAGGATCACCGACACGAGATTCATAGCAGAGAGTTATTTATTACTAGCGCGCTAGGGTCCCAAGCTCTAAGTTGGCCCTGGGACCCCGACTGCTTGTTACAGGCTGTTTATATAGGCAAACACAAGTTCAAACACAGCTTATGGCGCGAAATTCAAACAAAGCTTAAGGCGCGTGGTAATTGGGTCTAGCTATGGCCTGAGCAAGGTGTCTTGTTCTAATTGGTTAGAGCAGGACCTTATGAGGTTTTTTCCTGGAGTTGTTGATTTCGGGAACTTTGAGGCAGGGTGGGACCCCCGGAATTGGCAGGGTGGGACCCCATGAGGTTGTTTCCCGGAATTGGCAGGGTGGGACCCTACCAGGGTGGGACCCTATCAGGGTGGGTCCCTATCGAGGCAGGGTGGGACCCTATACAGAGCCACCTGGTGTTAATTTTTTTTTTTTTTATATGAGGCCTAGTTTCTAAGTTTTATGAGGCCTAGTTTCATTCCCTCCTCTTTTTGTGTCAGAGGCTCAATCTTGAGCCTCTTCTTCAGTCCTGAGGGTCTGGTATTGTTGGGTCAGAACCATAGCATGTACTATGTTTAATCTATTTTTAATAAGGGTGAGTAAGCGGTTGAGTATGCATGGCCCGAAAGTCAGGATGAGCGTGAGCAGGATGAGGGGTCCTAAGATGGTGGAGATTAGGGTGCTAAGCCAAGGGGATTGGTTGTACTAATTTTCAAACCAACTTTGTTGAGATTCTCTCTTTTTTTTTCTTTTGTCTAATCTTTTTCTTAGTTTTGCCATAGAATCTTTAACTACTCCTGAATGATCTGCATAAAAACAACATTGCTCTTTCAGGGCTGCACAGAGCCAGCCCTCTTTCAGAAAGACAATTTCTAGTCCTCATCGGTTTTGTAATACAACTTCAGACAGGGAAGCCAAGGACTCTTCAAGTTTTGTGATAGATTGCTCTATGGCTCTAAGGTCTTCATCTATGGCTATTCTAAGTTGTTGCAGATGATGGTTACCATGCACTAGGGCTGCTGTCCCAGTCCTAACTCCAGCTGTTACCCCAATTCCTAACATGACGGCGAGGGTGAGGGAGATAGGTTCTCTCTTTGGTCTAGTATGAGTGTTTTGCTTATACCGGAGATCAAAGGAGTCTCCAGAGTGATAGTATACTCGGGGAACAACTTGTACCAACACGCAATAGTGGGTGCCACTGCTAAAAACGGCTGTGGATACACAGGGGGTGAGCCCAGTGTTGCAAGCCCACCAGTCCGTCTCGGAGGGGACCAAATAGTGATTGGAGCTGGGTACTATCAAGGTTACATTACAAAGATGCTGATGACTAGGGGGCACTTGGCCTATGCAGGTTCCCGACCCAGAAACTTCAGCCAGGGTTAGTTTTCTTTGTTGTTCCTACGCGCATCCAGTAGGATTGGCGGAGTTAGTGAAATTATTAGTGGAGGCAATGCCTTCATAGTAAGGGGGGCCTGTTGCCAGACATAGCCAGCAAGAGGAGGTAAATTCTGGCTTTGTCTGGTTTAAAGCGAAATAGGAGCCCTTTATGAGATTTAGGAGCCTGTCACCTATTCCTAGGTCAAGGGGCCCGCGGGTGACGTTTTGGGCTGAGGGTGTGTATTTAGAGGAGGTGGAGATTAAGGGCGGGGAAGTACTTTTAGGAGCTCTTGGTTGGGGCTCTCTTGGTGCAGGAACCAGGGGCTTCCTTGTTTCTGATAAAACTTGGTTTGGTCCTACTGCGACAGGGGCTGTGATAGGGTTGACTATTAATTTGATTTGCATAGGGATTCCATACAGTGGCTTTTGGTATAAATATAGGCCCCATATTAACCCAGATATTCAACGGTTATCAGATTTTGCTGCATCTTCAAACTTGATGCGGACCAGATTGCAAGTTTTTGAATATCGGGTTCTGGTGCAGTGCTGGACAAAGGACATGGTTATGTACCAGGGTTTCGTGGTCCATTTCCATTCTTTATCATTAGTAGTTATACAGGACCAACTAGCGCAAAACAGGGCATCTATTTTTCTACAAGTTTTTCTCATTTTTCCTGTCCTGAATCCGGGACAGGCATAGAACCCGTTCCGGCTTACGGACACCTTTCTAGCCTGTTTTTTCCATTCTCCCCCTTTCATGTCATCTATTCTTGCTACTTTGTCTAGGTTGAAATAGAGGTCAGGGAACCAAGTCCCCATAGGAGCAATTTTTGAGGTTTTACCTAAAACCTCATGAGTACTAAAATCAGTTACCTGCCAGGTCAGGTTATATGGCCGGTGGGGGTTATTACTGCCAGTGACACAGGGAAGGAGGGCTAGTAATAAGCAAGGGGCTAGATACGAGAGAGTCTTATCTTGAGCGGGTCCTCGGAGCGTCGGAGTCTCCATGTCTCAGGTGGTGTTGGTCCGGGCGTCCCTGGAGCAGCCTTGGCGTGGGATGCGTGGATCCAAGTGGAGATTCCGTCAACCTTTATGGCTGTGGGCATGGTCAGGAGAACAATGTAGGGTCCTTTCCACCGAGACTCTAGTCCTTGAGTGCGGTGCCGTCTAACGTAGACAGAGTCTCCTACCTGGAAGGGGTGACTGGTCTGTGGATGTCCTGGTTGGTACAGTTCTGCCAAGGGGGCCCAGATTTGGGCCTGTACTGCTTGGAGTCCTTTTAGCCGAGCCTGTAGGTCAGTTTTAGGATCGGAGGGGAAGAAGGAGTCAAGCAAGGTTGACAAAGGGGGAGGTCCTCCGTAGAGGATTTCATATGGAGTGAGCCCAAAACAGTTAGGTGTATTTCGGGCCCTTAACAGAGCTAAGGAGAGGAGGCGTCTCCAATCTTTTAAACCAGTCTCTAAGGTCAATTTAGTAAGGGTCTCTTTTATTGTTCTATTCATTCTTTTTACCTGTCCTGAGCTCTGGGGTCTATAGGCACAATGTAATTTCCAATTAATCCCCAATATCCTGGCGAGCCCCTGACTTACCTGAGAAACGAAGGCCGGCCCATTATCTGACCCAATTACCTTGGGAAGTCCGAATCTAGGAAAGATTTCTTCCAAAATTTTCTTGGCTACTATGTGTGCCGTTTCTTGCCGGGTGGGGTAGGCTTCTACCCATCCTGAAAAGGTATCTACAAACACCAGTAAGTACTTATATCCAGCATAGTGAGGTTTTACTTCAGTGAAGTCTATTTCCCAATAGACTCCTGGGCGGTTACCACGAGTTCGTTTCCCTTCTGGCACTCGGGTAGCCCCAGCGTTTACCTGCTGACAGACCTTACAGGCAGATGTCACTTGTTCTACGAGGGTACTTGCCTTTGGGATTAGAAAGTCAGTTTTTTCAATCAGTAATTTTAGCTTTCGATTACTCAAGTGTGTCCAGGCATGCATCTGCTGGATCATTGCCAGGGCCTCCTTTTGGGGAAGGACTATTTTCCCTCCTTTTTCCCAGTTTTTAGTGTCTTTGTTTTCTATAGCCCCTATGGCCTTTGCTTCTTCCTGGTCTTCTGGGGTATAAGTATGTTCAATAGTTATATGGCTGGTTTCATCAGGTTCTGTGGCTAGGGTCAGTACTTCCGCCATGGCGGCTTGCCTGGCCGCTTGGTCAGCCTGTCTATTTCCTACTGCGACTGGATCCTGTCCTTTCTGATGCGCGGGGCAGTGAATTATAGCCACTTCTTGAGGAAGAAAAAGGGCTTTCAATAAGGCAATTATTTCAGCTTTGTTCTTGATTTCCTTTCCTTCTGAGGTTAGGAGACCTCTTCTTTCATAGATACTTCCATGAGTATGAGCCGTTGCAAAGGCATACCGGCTATCAGTATAAATGTTAGCTTTCTTTCCCTTGGACAGCTCTAGGGCCTTGGTTAGTGCTATTAACTCAGCCTTCTGTGCAGACGTGCCAGGAGGTAGTGATTGTGCCCAAATGGTGTTGTGGCCATCTACTACCGCCACTCCCGCCCTCCGGGTACCTGAGTCAAGGTAACTGCTGCCATCTGTGTCCCAGGTGTGATCCGCGTCTGGGAGTTCTTGGTCTTTAAGGTCTTCCCGTGTTCCATGGGTCTCAGCCAGTACTTGCCGACAATCGTGTGGGCTTGGTTGGTCTTCCGGTACCGGCAGCAGCGTAGCAGGGTTTAGGGTGACCGGAGGGCCAAACTGGACGTGGTCCGTGTCCAGTAGGAGGGCCTGGTAGTGGGTTAGGTGTGCGTTGGTTATCCACCGGTCCGGGGGCTGCCGCACTATGGCCTCTAGAGCATGTGGGGTAATAATAGTCAGTCGCTGCACAAGGGTTAACTTAGCAGAGTCCTTGACCAGCATAGCGGTGGCTGCCATGATACGGAGACACGGGGGCCAGCCGGCCGCCACAGGGTCTAGCTTCTTAGACAGGTATGCTACCGGTCTTTTCCAAGGCCCTAATTTTTGGGTCAAGACCCCTTTGGCAATTCCTTGCCTCTCGTCCAGGAAGAGGGTAAAGGGCTTTGAGGTGTCCGGTAACCCAAGGGCCGGGGCAGACAAGAGTGCTTGTTTTAGTGCCTCAAAAGCCAATTGATGCTCTGTCTGCCAGGTGAAAGGGGTGCTCTCCTTGGTGAGTGCATAAAGGGGGGCGGCCAGTTCAGCAAAACCGGGTATCCACAAGCGACAGAACCCAGCAGTTCCCAAGAATTCACGTACCTCCCTGGGATTTCGTGGTGGTGGAAGGCGAGCCACTGTCTCTATGCGCCCAGGGGTGAGCCACCTTTTCCCTTCACTCAGGATATACCCCAGATATGTTACCTTGGTCTGACAGAGCTGTGCCTTCTTGGCGGATGCCCGGTATCCTTTTTCACCCAGCGCCTGGAGTAGATGCCTGGTACCTTGAATACAGATTTCCTTTGTAGGAGCAGCCAAGAGGAGCTCATCCACATACTGGAGTAGAGTCACTTCTGGATTTTGGGTCTGGAAGTCGGTCAGGTCTCGATGAAGAGCCTCATCGAAGAGAGTGGGAGAGTTCTTGAATCCTTGGGGAAGCCGGGTCCAGGTCAATTGGCCCGAAATTCCTTTCTCAGGATCCTTCCACTCAAAGGCAAAGAGTTCTTGGCTTTGGGGGGCCAGAGGTAAACAGAAGAAAGCATCTTTTAAATCTAATATTGTATACCAGTCATAGCCTGGTTTTAGGGTGCTGAGTAAGTTGTAAGGATTGGGGACCGTGGGATGGATGTCCATGGTTCTTTTGTTGATTTCTCTCAAGTCTTGGACAGGCCTGTAATCCTGAGTACCAGGCTTTTTTACTGGCAGAAGAGGAGTGTTCCAGGGCGAGCGACAAGGTCGCAACACTCCGAGTTCTAGAAATTTGTTAATGTGCTGCCGAATTCCTATATGAGCCTCTCGGCTCATGGGATATTGCTTGATAGACACGGGTACCGCCGTGGGCTTTAGATCAATTATGATTGGGGCTTGATACTTAGCTAGCCCGAGTCCTCCCGTTTCCGCCCAAACTTGGGGAAAATCTTGCAACCAAATATCAGGGAGGCTAGTGATAACCGGAGCGTCGAAAAGCCGATGCTCATCTTGCAGAGACACAGTTAAGATTTGGATGGGCTGACCGTCCCGATCTAATACCTGGGCCCCTGTCTCGGAGAAATGGATTTGGGCTCCGAGCTTGGTCAGAAGATCTCGCCCTAGGAGGGGGTAGGGGCATTCATGTACCACCAAGAAGGAATGTGTCACCATTCCTTGTCCAAGATTAACTGTCCGGTGGTTAGTCCACTTGTGCAATTTTCCCCCTGTTGCCCCCTGGACCCAGGATGTGCGGGAAGACAGGGGCCCGTCTGCCTTTGTCAAAACTGAATGTTGGGCGCCTGTGTCCACCAAGAAGGTGGTGGGTTGCCCCCCTACAGAGAGAGTTAGCCGGGGCTTGGGGGGGGCTCCAGAGCCTTGACACCCCTATTTGCTATCTTCACCTAGGGTGAGGACAGCGGCAGGTTTCTTTTGGTCTTTAGGATGCTTGGGGCAATCTTTAATCCAATGTCCCCGTTCTTTGCAGTAGGCACACTGGTCTTTTTCCACTTTTGGTCGCCTCCGCTTCTCTCCCTCTCTCCCTGGTCCTTTCTCTCTCACAACTGCCGCCAGGATTTTTGTTAAATGCTTATCCCTCACTCGGTCCCTACGATCCTCTCGCTCCATCTGTTCCTTCGCTAACCTGGCTTCCCTTTCCTCAGGGGTTTCTCTCTTATTATACACTTTTTCTGCCTCCCTAACCAATTCCTGTAATCCATAGGTTTGGATTCCATCTAGCCTTTGGAGTTTTCCTTTTATATCTAATGCAGCTTGGTCTATGAATGCCATAGCTACGGTAGCCTTATGTTCTAGGGCCTCTGGATCAAATGGGGTATACATTCGGAATCCTTCCAGAAGCCTTTCCATGAAGGCTGCCGGGCTTTCATCCCTTTCCTGAGTTATGGTCCTTACCTTGGCCAAATTTGTGGGGCGCTTTCCTGCCCCTTTGAGACCCGCCAACAGAGCCTGGCGATAGATTCGGAGACTCTCCCTACCTGGTGCCGTTTCATAGTCCCAGTCTGGGCGGGTGAGGGGAAATCCCTCGTCTATTTCATTGGGAAGTTGGGTTGGGAGGCCTCCTGGTCCTGGCACATTTTTCCGGGCCTCCAGGAGGACTCGCTGCCTTTCTTCAGTGGTTAGGAGGACCTGCAAAAGTTGCTGGCAATCATCCCAAGTGGGCTGGTGAGTGAGGAGAATGGATTCTATTAACGAGGTTAGGGCCTGGGGGTCTTGGGAAAAGGAAGGGTTATGGGTTTTCCAGTTGTAGAGGTCAGAGGCAGAGAAGGGCCAGTACTGGACCGTGCGATTGACAGTACGGAGGGGAAAAAGGGAGGATTGCCAAGTAGAAGGGCCCTCTGGGTCCTCAGTCCGCCGCAAGTGGAGACGAGGAGGTGTCGGTGGCGGCGTCCGAGGGGTGAGCTTGGGTGGGGCTGGAGAAGGAGACGGGGTGGAGGGAGAGGCCGAGGGAGAAGTTGGAGAAAGGGTAGGGGCCGAGGCGGTAGAGGAAAGAGCTGGGAACAAGACAGGGGGCAAGGGTGAAGCGTAAGGTGGAGGTCCCAGAAGGGGGTTCTGAGGTGGAGGAGGCAGGGGGTCAAGAAGGAGGAGATCCCTCTGGGGTTCATCTGGGAGGACTGGCTTAGGCAGGTCCGGATTCCAATTCTTTGGGGCTTCTAAGGCAAGGAGGGTAGATTGGGATGGGGAAGGGGAATGGAGGAAGGGTTTCACCCAAGAGGGAGGATTTCGGACCAGATCCTCCCAAATAATTATGTAGGCCACCTGGTCCGGGTGTCCG
The DNA here is from genome assembly GCF_049350105.2 of Macaca mulatta. Classification (NCBI taxonomy): domain Eukaryota; kingdom Metazoa; phylum Chordata; class Mammalia; order Primates; family Cercopithecidae; genus Macaca; species Macaca mulatta. The sequence goes on along the minus strand of NC_133410.1, from coordinate 28,176,988 downwards.
AGTGGCCCAGGATCCATCACTTTTGCTTTAACCTGCAAGATAATTGAGAGGTTAAATGTTCCGTCCCGGGGCCACTCCCCATGGAGGGTTGGCCATTCGGACGAGCAGAATGTTTTCCGTCGTCCCTTACGGACTTCTACAGAGAGGTGGTGGGCTCGAGCCCGGACGTCAGGGAAGTGAGTCAGGGTTAGAGACAAAGGAGTCGTCAACATCTGTCCCATTTCATCCACGTATAACAAGGACAAAACGAAAGTAACAAAAATAAAGACCAGACAAGTAAGGAGAAGCCGCCCGGCCAGAGAGTGGCGCCACAAGATCACAAAATATTCAGACGGCAGGGGCGACCTGCCTACAGATTTAAGGAGGCTGACTGAGTCGTCAGCCTTCTCCCAGACTACCGCCAGGGCATCCCCCGGGGCGTAAGTGGGAAGGTGCCGGACACGTCTGTCCCCCTTCCCCACTTAATTCAGAAGGAGTACTCCCCAGAGTTCAGAGTTAGCCGGCAAGACAGACAGAACAAAACGAAAGTACCTGGTGGGTCCGTTCAGTCAGCAGTCCGTGGCCCGGGCCAGATGGGTCTCCGCCGGATGGGTCGGGGGTCCTCGGACGACCCCACTTCCCGGCCAACGCACCAAATGTTGGAACCGAACTGTCGATTCCCTCCTGGGCAGGGGTCGCCGCGAAGGATCACCGACACGAGATTCACAGCAGAGAGTTATTTATTACTAGCGCGCTAGGGTCCCAAGCTCTAAGTTGGCCCTGGGACCCCGACTGCTTGTTACAGGCTGTTTATATAGGCAAACACAAGTTCAAACACAGCTTATGGCGCGAAATTCAAACAAAGCTTAAGGCGCGTGGTAATTAGGTCTAGCTATGGCCTGAGCAAGGTGTCTTGTTCTAATTGGTTAGAGCAGGATCTTATGAGGTTTTTTCCTGGAGTTGTTGATTCCGGGAACTTCGAGACAGGGTGGGACCCCCGGAATTGGCAGCGTGGAACCCCATGAGGTTGTTTCCCAGAATTGGCAGGGTAGGACCCTATCAGGGTAGGTCCCTATCGAGGCAGGGTGGGACCCTATCCAGAGCCACCTGGTGTTAATTTTTTTTTTTTTTTTTTTAATATAAGGCCTAGTTTCAAAGTTTTATAAGGCCTAGTTTCATAGGGACGTACAGAATGTAAAATGATAGTACATAATCTGAATGTGTGCAGGGCACACCAAGGATTATTCTAGTTAGAGTTATCAACAGGTAATTAGAAAATCCAACAAGTAGACAACTCTTATGTTCCTTCAGAGGAAGGGTACAGCCAAGAGGACATAATTATATGATATTTGCAAAAGAGACAGAGCTCATCTTTATACCTGAAAGCCGTTTGAAGCATTAAAGTATGGCATGCATGTAGAGGACTACGTGCTCGCAAACGAGGCGTTCCCGATAAGTCCTGCTCTTGCAAACGAAGCAGGGCGTTCTTTCCCTGTAAACAGGGAGGACAAAGGAGCCAGCTGCTAACAGCAGACCCTGGGGGCTTGTTTATGTGTAAACATCTTGAAAATCCAGAAAGTCAGGGAAAGGTCAGAAAAACAACAATGTGTCTTGTAACTTGGCAACATTCCACAAACGACTGTATAAAATAAAGCAGAGCGCACCATTCGAGGCGGCCGCCATGTTTGTCTTGTCTTGTGTTGTCTTGTGTGTTCATTCCTTTGTTTAGGAAACACGCGGATCCCAACACATGCATGTTTCAGTTTAACAATGAAATGTTATTATGCCATCTCTCACATACTTTTCTGCCTCTGTTTTTCACAAAGGACTACATGTGTATGATCTAATCCATGATGCACTGTGGATGTCTAAGTCATAATTTCTAACTTCTTTATAGCACACTATGGTGTCATCTGCCACATTTTATCTATTCACTCTCTAGATGATTGACAGTCAATTTGCTTCCAATTCGTTTTCCTGGCTAAGAACACGGCTGCAACGAATAACCTTGCACCTATCCCCATATGGAGATTTCCAGAACGAGTGCCAATCCCTGCAATCTTACCAGCAGTGGAATTCACATTCCCACTAATACTTGGCATTTTCCAGCTTTTTTGATTATTACCAATCCAATAGACAAAATCACATCTTATAGACAAAATCACATCTTATTGTTATTCTAACCTGCTTCCCTCTGCTTAATAATACTTATGAATTTTTAAAATATATTCATTAGTTTTGGTGACTGCTTCTATGACTGAATTTTTTTTTTTTTTTTTTTTTGAGACAAAGACTTGCTCTGTCTTCCAGGCGGGAGTACAGTGGTGCGATCTTGGCTCACTACAACCTCCACCTCTTGGGTTCCAACAATTCTCCTGCCTGAGCCTGCCCAGTAGCTGTGAATACAGGCGCATGCCACAACACCTGGCCAATTTTTACATTTTTAGTAGAGATGGGGTTTCACCGTGCTGGCCAGGCTGGTCTCAAACTCCTGACCTCAGGTGATCCGTGCCCCTCGACCTCCCAAATAAACCAACTTTTTATTTCTTGTGTACGTTTTTTCTACTTGTATTTTGTCTTTTTCTTGTTGATTCGGAGAATTTCTCTGCCTATTCTAAAGTTGCATCTCTTGTTATTTTAGACTTTAGAGTATTTATTATATTTCGTCATATAACTTTTAACTCTGACTATGCTCCCACTCAATGAGGAGAAATATAAAATTGTGATGTAATTATAACAATCATACTTAGCATTATTTTGGTGCATTTGAAAGTTTAGGAACATCTTTGCCACCCTAGGTCAGAAACATAATTTTTATTTTTTTAATTAATTACATATTATAAGCCTTTAACCCAACTGGAATCAATTTGTATGTGTGCCATTAGAAAGAAATCTAATATTACTATTCCCTTTATGCTAATTCAGTTTTTCTAACTCTATACACCCAACTATCTGACATGTATTCAATATATAAAGTGTTGATGCTCACTTCAGAATGTTATAAATTTTCATTTTTATTTCCATCTATGCAAGCACTCTGTTTTCTCCAAGTTTTTAAATATCTTTAGTTAACACAGGTTATTATTACTGTTGTTATTGCTGTTATCATGATTGTGACTTTGAAGTACTAAAATTTTTTTGACTCTCCAGGCAGGCCCCTTCTTTATTATTTTTTAACAATGTTGACGTAGCTACCAATAGTTTTGAATTTCTTTGCATATTATATGTACCAATGTTAACTTACAAAGGTTTTAAAAATTAAATTGGTAATGTGATTGCATTGAAATCATAGATTACTTTGTGAAGATAAGACATCTTTTATATTATTTGGATCACATTTATTTGGGTCAGTTCAATTTTACTCTCTGAGAACATTTGCCAATATCTAGAGATACTTTTGTCAAAACAAAGTGGATGCTACTGACATAGAGGAAGAACGCCAAACATCCTATGATGCACAGGGCTGTCCTCCATGACAAAGAATTATCTGATCCAAAACATCAATGGTGCAGAGGTAAAAAAACCCCAATTTAGATTAATGTATCTCTCTTTCTTATAGGCATATTAAAATTTACTCCACAGACTGCCTGTTTTCAGTAACGTAATTCCTAGACATCTGACATTTTTACTGTCTCTTATGTATCACATCTTACTCTCATTTGTATTTCTATCATATTATTGCTGCCATAGAAAAATGAACCTGGCCGGGCACAGTGGCTCACGCCTCTAGCCCCAGTACTTTGAGAGGTCGAGATGGCAAATCACTTCAGATCGGGAGTTTGAGACCAGCCTGGCCAACATGTTGAAATCCTATCTACTAAAAATACAAAAATTAGCCAGGTGTAGGGGCACACATCTGTCATCTCAGCTAGTCAGGAGGCTGAGGCAGGAGAATTGCTTGAACCCAGGAGGTAGAGGTTACAGTGAGCCAAGATCATGCCACTGAACTTCAGCCTGGGTGGCAGATCAAGACTCTGTCCTAAAAGAAAATAAAAAGAAAAAAGAAAAAATGAAACTGAGTTGAACATGGAAATAAAACTAAGTTTTTATTTCATTTCTATAACCTTGTCAAAATTTTAATTACTTCCAATAGCTCATTTATTCTATTGGATTTTTGTAGGTGATTCATCTTTAGATAATATATTGAACTTCTATTTTGTTAAATCTTATTAACAAACAAGTATTTTACTTGGCTGAGGCACTGATTACAATGTAGTAGTATTATTATTAGACAATGTTTTCTTATTCCTGATGTTACAGGGAATATACAGAAAGTTTTCTTTAAGTACAATATATATACTTTTAGGTTGTAAACTGATAAACAAAAGTAAACTTTTATATGCTTAAGAAATATCTTTTCTATAAAGTATTTTTTATCACAAATAGGTGATGAACTTATCTGTATTATTGTAGTTTTCTGCAACAACTAATAAAACAATATGGTTTAATGCCTTTAATCTGTTAAGGTTACTGACTATAGCAATGTATCGGTGAAAGTTGTTTCTGCTGTTGAAACTTTCTCACATTCCTGGAATAAAATTTCTTTAACTATAAACTGTATCTATTAAGTGCACTTTTAGAAATGGTAACTTACTACTTTGCTTTAAAGTTTAGCATCCACATTCCTCAGCCAAATGGTTTTGTATTTCTTTTATTTATGCATTTCTTTGCTTGTATGTTTGTTTGTTTTGTCCTGGATTGGAATTGGAAACATGATTAAGAGGGCCTTATTAAAAGAATTGATAAATAGCATAAAACAAAAATGGTGCAACTGATTAAAAAAAGGTAACTCTTCCTTAAAAGTTTAATAAAAATAACTCTTAAAACCATCTGATTTTGAAATTTTTGAATGAAGTTCTTGAGTGCTTACTTTGTCTTTGTTAACATGTATTATTATTTATGTTTTATTTCTGCGTCTTTATTTTCCACATAAGTAATATTAATATAATAACTGTGATCCACAGGTTTTGACAGAGTGTTACCATAATCATTCAGTTCTAAGTATTTATTAATTTATTTTTACTCTAATGGTGCTTTGCAACATGTTATTTTGTCACCAAACATATGGTCTTTAAAGTTATTCTGTCATTAATTTCTAATTTTATTGCATTATGACTTTCAATAGATATTTATTAAGTATCTGCTTATGCCAAAATCGTGACATGTTCACCGTTGTGATGGGACATCTTATATTCCACGGAGACAGACAGCAATCGGGTACCATTGTGGTAATGGCTGCTACACTGAATGGTCCAAGAAGACCTACGTGTGGTCTAGATATTTAAAATGAGAACTGGACGCTAAAAAAAGGTAAACGCAAAGTTAGATTAAAAACTGTTAAATAGGCCAGGTGTGATGGCTCATACTTTTAATCCCGGAAAATTTAGAGGCCGAAGCGAGCAATTCATTTGAGGTCAGAAGTTTGAGACCTGCCTGGACAACATGGTGACACCCCATCTCTACTAAAATACAAAAATTAGTCAGGCATGGTGGTGCACTCCTGTAGTCCAAGCTACTCAGGTTGAGGCATGAGAATTGCTTGAACCCGAGAGGCAGAGGATGCAGTGAGATAAGATAGTGCCACTGCACTTTTGCCTGGGCAACAGAGTGAGACTCCATCCCCACCCCAAAAAATTAACAATAAAAAAAGAACCATTCAACACACACACAAAAAGACGTATCATTAAGCTGAGAAGAGCTAATTTTATTTGAAGAACTCTAAAACTAAATATTAATTAATGCCCAAGCTAAAAGAAAACGGGAATGGGATGAAATTGAAAAGATATTAGTTAATATCATCTTTTGTAGTTCATGATACATGTGTACTAACTGTAGAAGAAGCCATTGAAAAGTTAAGGGCAAATAAAAATGTAAAATGTTCTCTATTTTAAAAACTTTGTTTTGGCTGCTACTTTTTGATAAACATCAAGATGCACTACCAGATCACCCTTCAAGGAAATAAATAAATAAATAAATCCCAGCTGCCGGTATTGCAGTCAGAGCATAGCTGCCACTTGTCAGCTTTTTCAGGGTTTGTCTCAGGGACAGAAAGACCCCTCATCTGAGGTTATATTCTTTCCAGGGAAGCCCATAACCCAGGGGCAGAAAGGCCTAGACATTGCAGTCACCATGGGAGAGCGCCAATCTACAATATTCCCTCCAGATGCTCCTCTTTCTCGAGTGTGTGTTGTCCCTGCATTGCAGTTCAACTTCATCTATACAATACTTTCTCTTGCTTCTTTTCAAAGCTATGCATCCCTAGTAAACACCTTACATCCCAAACTCTGTGCTAGCATCTGTTTTAAGGAAACCAACATGTGTTTCGACTGAATAATGCAGTGTAGAGGGCAACAGTATGTTAAGAGATGAACAGAACAGTCTTGGTTAGAAAGATGGAGGCAGGTACACGCTACGGATCTACTTAACTGAAATTCACAGTTCTCAATTCTAAAATTTGCTATTTGGCTTAAGAGAAAATTTGACTCAAACTGTTTATCTGTGTTTGACTAAATGATAACTTGTATCTTTGGCTTTTCCTCAGAGATAGCGATGTATGTTTGCGACATTTAAGTGTTCTGTCTTAGGTAGAGTTGTACTTATGTGATACCTTGTTTTGCTCAAGTTTGTCTTCTTCAACACAAAAGTTGAGTCTCTTCATTGTTTGACTTAATACCAACATAACTCTTGTATTCTCTCATTTTGTTTTTATTTGAAATATATGAGGTTGACCATCATGTTTACATTGACTGTACCAGAGAAGAGATTTTATACAATTGGCATCTCAATAAATGACTTATAATTATTTCCTTGCATAATTTAACAATATTATATTATTTTATATACTTAATCTCAGAGCACAGTAAATCCTATAAGAAATATCATTCATGATTCTAGCAATACATATCCTTTGGGAATTCTTGTGCCACCAGCATAATGGTCAAGAATAGATTCAGGACCATTGTCTTCTTTGCTTAAAAATACTTTACAAAAAACAGAATTATTGCACTGATAAAAGTCCTGTGAAGAATCAGTAATTGGCCAGAAAATATATGCTGCTGAATATCAAAAGAGGAGTGAAAATTAACTATGATCTAATGGTAGAATAAGGAAGTACTGGCTTGATGATGTAATCTCTGTATTTTGCAAGATATTCTTGATCATTTTATCAGAATATAGTGTCACAGCCATAGCCTTCAAGAGTGAATTCCCAGAATTGTTGTTATTAAGGCCATAAAAATTAGCTGAAAACAATAATATATAAGTATTCAGCTTCCACAAATATATGTATATCGAGGAATTTAAAGAGCCCAATAAGATTAACCCAAAATAAATAAATGTCTCTCAAGTTTTTTCATTGAAATAGTCAGTTGAAATTAAAATAGCAGTCATTCTATAACTTGAACAATCATGGATAGAGTATAACTCTGAGGTGTTCAATAATATATGCCCTATTATGGAATATAAGATACATTCCCACATTATATAATAATATGTCACCTAGATAGTAAGATATTAAGAGAGTTTCCAACAGCTATAGAAAAGCAAATGTAATTATGACAATCCTTAGGATCATTCTTTATCTACTTAACATATAATGATCTATTAAACACCTGTGGTGCAGAGATGGCTCTATGACATGGGCATCTTCTGTGATACAGAGGTATTGTTGGGAAGCATCTGGCTGTCCAGCCACAGGATTTGTGAACATCCTTGCACCAGGTAAGGCCATGTTTCTGAGTTCTGGCCAATAGATTATAGGCAGAACTGATGTATGCCACTTTAAAAACCCCTATACTTACAAAAATCCCTAGAGGACCATCCACTGTCTCACTCTTCCCTGTCTGTGGACTAGATGTTAATGTTGAAGATTTCCTTAGAAGCCATTGAAAAATTTCACAAGTTGAGGATGGAAGAGACGTGGTCTTCTTCAATTCCTGAGCGACAGTGTGGATCACATCAGGACATTGCATCATAGAAAGTAATAAGAGCTTCCTAATTATTAAGATCGAAATAAATGATTAATTCTACCAGTTTCTGAATATAGGTAGCTAGATATAGATATATAGATATGAATAGCAAATATCTGATATTTTGTTCAACTTGCCCCAAATTAACATTTGTGTGTGTGTGTGTGTGTGTGTGTATGTGAGGAGACCTTATGTTTAAATACTGCAGAAATCTTTAACACACCTTGGAATGAAAACTTGCTTTTATCTTTCTGTTCTTGTCATCAATCTGTCCATCCCCTTACCATGCATCTTGTTAACCTCCCGAATTAGAGATACTTCCAAATAGAAACCTTTTTATTGACTACTTTATCCTCAATGACTAGCATGATACTTGATTCCATTAGGAGTTTAATAAATGTTTTGATTAAATGAGTGAGGAAATGAAATAAATCATGAATCTATTTTAGTTACCATTTTCTGCATCATGGAATTTCTAGTCCATATCTTCTAAAAGTGTTTCTACCACTGTTCTTCACTTTGTTTAAAAGAGGTATATCCTCAAAGCGTGAGCCCTTGAAGGAAGCTCAATAAATTTTTTCTTCACTTTGATTGTTTTCATGGCCCCTTTCTATTTAAGAATCTTATCTTTCTGCCTGAAACATCCTTAGAGGCAGGAAGAAGAACGTTCTCTCAGGAGTATACGCAGTTAATAGGCTCAGCTCACAGCATACAAAAACAAAAGAGGTGCTGTGTTCACTGATTTTTGAACTTGGCAAAAGCGGAAACATAATATTATGTCTGCTTACTTTACGTTATATACAGAAAAATGCCAAATACAATATCATCCTATCAAGAGGGAAAATTTCTTACAAACATTCAGTTGCAATAGCCTCCTGCCAATATGTTGCTATGTCTCTTAATCAGGGCGAGTAGCTGTTTACATATAATGTTGATAATGTTGTTTTATAGGTAGGTTACAAAAAGCATAAAACCTCAATGGGTCAATTCAGACAAAGAGTCAGCAAACCTTCTCCGTAAAGAACAAGATAGAAAATATTTTAGATTCTGCTGATCATAGTGTCTCTGTCACAGCCATTTAACAGAGCCATTGTAGTATAAAATCAGGCAGAAAAAAATTTTTTAAAAAAATGAATAGATTTGACTCTGTTTAAATAAAAGTGTATCTATAACACTAGGCAATGGGTTGGATTCGGCTCATGGTCCATAATTTTCCAGTCCCTGTTCTACATATTTTTAATCATAAAATGATCATTATTGATATAAACTATCTGTCGTGAACTCTCTCTGATCCTAAGGTAGAAATATATGTTTTAGTTGATAGAAATGGATTCGGTTACCTTTGTAGTTTAAGGAAAATGTTTATTATTCACAAATGTTCTGACGAATAGAAATAACATGAAAAATCGTAGGACTCTTACTTTATCAAGACTATAGGAGTGATGTGATCAAATAACATATAATGTATCCTACCAGATGAAGCATAGAGTTCACTTAAGAATACTTTGTGCCAGTCTCAATTCTGTTGGTCATGATTATAGTAAGAAAAGCTTTAGGCACATAAAGTAAGCATTAATTAAAGTCAGAGAAATGTATGTTCAACAAATTCTACCTGGGGGAAGCTTTATGGATTTGTTTTAAAAGTTATCAGAGTAAAGAAAGTATAATATCATAAAAGGATTACAAGGCGTAAATCAAGGACATTGAACTTAGTCCGTGAGTTCATCAACAACTTTGGCAGACCTGATGGGTTTCCTGCTGAAATTGTCCTGATATTGCCTCTGTAAATGAAATATTAATGCGTTTACTTTGTCACAGCTATTCAGTATGATAACATTACTCCATGATAGGAGTCCCCAGGCTCATTCTCTTAGTTTGGTGGCTTTTGTAAATGGGTTTGTTGAGCTATTAGCAATAATGGAAGCTTGTTACTTGTTGGTTTCCCTGCCCATTGCTGCTACCAAATTCACTCAAAGTTATTCCAATTAATGAAGATAAGTTAAACACAGACTCAACAGCAAATAATTAGCTTAACATTTAGAGTTGTAAATCTCTGCTTATCATCTGGTTACTTTGCATTAATCTGAGATGGAAAATTCCTAGAATAGAAAGGTAAAGGGATAAGATTTTTGATTAATGGCAAAATACATGTGATTCAGAAGAGAATATGATTGATACATGTCTTATTAAATACCCATGCTACCTCCTATTTGAAGAGACAGTGAAAAGCTCTTGCCCACTAAGTTTGCTTTTACATAGTGACTATTCAGTGAAGATTTATTTCAAGTCATACAAGTTTGGTCCCGAATAACCTTTCATAAAGCCTGAAGGCAAAGATAACATTATTTTTCACAGAAATAATATAATTGTTTCTTCTCTCAAAATTCCATGTTGTACCAAAATCTTCTTGAGGAAGTGGCTTGCAATAGTTGAAAGAATATTGCATTGAGAATGACACAAATGTCTTTCCCCAATGTCTGTCCCTCTGTGAAATCTTGTGAAAATCCAGTAACTCTTCAGGACCCAAGTCTCTCTTTGATTGATTAAGTAAACTGACGTTTCTTAGTGCTTCTATGTGGCCAGCAATGTGTCTTAGTCATTTCCTCACAAAACCCACCATTAAGTTAGGAAAACAGTTATATCATCTAATAAAGTATGAATGGTTTTCTTAACTCAGATTATTATTAGATCATGATGACCTGTAAAGGCTTTGCCGCAATATTTTTCCCTTTTTACATTGAATACAGCACTGTATTTATTTCACAGGTCTTAAAAGTTATTCCCAGAAAAATGAATTCTGATGAACACATGCTAGAAAGAAGCATATTTTGAAAAGGTAAAGTGTGATGTAGTTGACTTCACATAAGAACAGACGAAATAAACATATTGCCTTCAATCACAAGAATGGTTTCATTTTGGCAAAAATCCAAAACTGACTGAACTGAGAAAATCAACAAAGTTTAACATAAACTCATGTTTATAGGAATGAGAGGTCACATATTTATGGCCTGAATATAGAGGTAGAAAAGCAAAATGTATCAAAAAATTTCTAAGTTAATGTATTATTATAAGATGTGTTTTTGCTGAAACAATCTTAAATAACATTACTTGGAAATATCTGTTAAGGTGGGCATTGCATCTGTGTATGTTTTAATCAACTGTCATGATTAGAAAGATGCAGGGTTCTGTCAATGTTTTTAGGAAAGAGAAATCTTATGAAATATATAAAACACTTTGCTTAAAGAATCAAACATATATATGATAGATATCACAGAAATCAATTGTACAGTATTCTTGGTTAGCTATAAATTCTTATCACTCATCATTAATATAGGGCAGACTCTGAAGAACTAAAAGTACACAAGTTCTAAAAATGAGTTTTTTCTCTTGCTTTAGGTTTAAAAAAACTATGAATTTCTGTCCTGATTTGAGACCTCAAAAAATCATGGATACATAATGGAAGTAAGTCTTACAATATATATCTAGTCAGATACATTGTACCTCAGGGCAATTATGTATGAGTTGCTATTCTCTTATGTCTGTCATTGATTATGAGCTAAGAGCCTATGTTTTGTAGAATCACATAGCTATTTGTATTCACATAGGTACTGTGAATATAAAAATACATATTTACTCCAACTTGTGATGTCTTGGGATAAAGTCTAATTACGGTGTATGGAGACTTGGTATAAAATACAATATGGTCTTACCACTTGCAAAATTAATCTGTATATATAGTTCCAAACTCATTTTCCCTCCAATGTCTTTACACATGTATATATGACTATTTTTAAAAGACATATGTTAATGGAACATATGTTAATATACATAAAGAGACATGGATGATTGAATGGATAAAAATAGGATGATAGCAGGGTATGGCAAGTTCTATCAGTCAATTGCCTATATAATGGTGTTGTGTTTGTGTGGATAAAAGTTGAAGTCAGAGAGTTTTACATCCAGTATTGAAGCATACATTTGCTTGTTTAGCTATGATAAAAAACAATCAATCACTTATTCATTTTTCTATTGGTACATGGTTTTATAAACCACCTTTCATACCGTTAGAGTTGCATTTGAGAGCATAAGATCTCAGTTTTCTACTTTGTATTATATGATTTTGTGATTTCCTATGAATAATAAATATTACATATCACATTAATACAATTACCATTTACTTGAAAATTTAGAAATCTTACAACTTGAAAGGACCTAAAGGAGGAAAGAAAAAGGGACAGAGTGGTGGGGAGCCGTTTTGCTGCTAAGATAATCCCAACTTGGAAAGTGAAACAGATACCAAACCCCTTAAAAACTAATTTACTATTGGGCTATAATAGTTGAGGATGTGAGTGTGATTAAGTCTTTCTGAATTTAATCCTATAAAACATTCTATAGCTTAATTTATTGACAGTTTCCTAAGTCTCAGGAATTCTGTTAGAATCCTCCACATATCCACCTCACATTATCCTTAAAAGTATGTGAAAAATGTACAATTATACCCATTTTACAGGCAAGTGAAATGATGCTTAGAGGACTAAAGTAGCTTAACTGAGACTTTATGACCAGCAAGTGACAAGAGTTGAAATTTAATCCCAAAATGATCCTAACAATAAAACTTGTACTAGGAAAATACTGCTATTTATTGCTTATTCTCCCCTAATTTTGGACAAATGAAGATTAACTGGTCTGATGAAGTTGGGTTATGTCTTCCTGTTGTATGAGATTGTGTTAACATGTGTCATTTCTTGAGATAGAACTACCTCTGATGAAACAGATACAGAGAAAAAAAAAAAAGTACACAATTTTCTGTATGGAAATTAAGATCATCTCCTGAAAGAAAAAAAATCTAAACTCAAATACAGGTGTGACAGCTTCCTGACCTGTGTGATGAAGCCATATTCTTAATCAAGAGTGTTGAGGGAGTGGTTAAACCACAAGCCAGTTGGAACAGTGTCTGAACAGGTGCAGCTGCAAATAGCCTGAAAATGAACAGGACTCATTTCAGAAGTTTTTGATTATCTCGAATGCAGTTCCTTTCCAAAGTAGATTTGCTGATTCAAATTCTTTGTGTGATATAGTTTGCCATAGAAATAAACACTGAAACTAACAGATAGAAAAGGTCATTACTTGAACTAGAGCAATTTCATTTGCTTACCAATTATTTCAGATAACATCCTGAGAAGATGAAAGAACTTTTCATTGATGATACGTTTGCTTCCTATCTACCTTTATATCTTATTGGAGTTATTTGTCCCTATCATGTAACAGGGTCAGGTCTAAAACTAAATTAAAGTTGCCAATGGTTTCCTCACTTTTTAAAAAAATAAATATCTTGATCAATGTATTATCAATCTGAATCAGGAAATTTGGGTCCTTGGATGAGGCATCACATGTTTGTGTTTGTGAAAGGAATGAAGTTTCTCTGACATCCCTGATACTCTCTGACTCCTAGAGTTTGAAAATAGGATATTATTCATCCTATTTCCTGTTCATGATTTTAACAGTGATAAAGACTTATTCAAACTGATCAGACTTTGCAATGAAAAGAGAAAAAAAATTCTGCCAGGAAACTTAACAGCATGCTTCATACACACTACACACTAAAACTGCTTTCTGTCTGGATTAGAAACAAATGAATATAGAAAGACTTAGCTAGTCTGATAAATTCAGGAAACTTTCTTTAAGTATTTCACCTAAACACCCTACACTCTCTATATAATCAAGTATGCTCACAGAATGTATAAATGCATTGATCTTCCTTTGCACTCTCACCTCAATCCTTGATGTTAAAACACATTCTGAGATGCTGACAGAAACACACACACACACACACACACACACACACACACACGTACGAACAAAGGAAAAATATATTAAATTGATAGAAAGCGAAAAAAACTGAATTTTTATCTTTACTCATTTTACAATTTGCTGAATAGAAGTTTCCAAAACTTAATGAACTCCCTGTGCCCATAAAAAAGATAAACAAATTATTTAAAATAAACGAAATGGGTAAATTTCTTAGAAATTACCATAAATCAATAAAGGACATACCCATAGATCTGTCGAAATAGATTTTAAAGTGACTTATTGTGGACATAGGATTACACCATTAGAATTAAGATATTTATCTCCATTATTTTTTTTTGCCATTTTTTAACATTTCCGTAATTTAGATAAAAACAAAATTTCAGCAACTCCATGAATCCTGAATTAAAAATCTAAGTATATTAGTGTGATATACTAGTATACTCATCTCAATATGGCTGAATGAGTTAGTAGAAAGCTTGAATATGAAAGTCAAACAGAACTAGGTTTAAATTTAGTGTTTATATTTAATGAAAATTGAGACTGAAAAGATAATGGAAGGTATCTGTTTCCCATCCCTTATGCACAGTGCAGAAATTCAAAAACTTCTTCATAGATTCCTATAGAAAATACACTCCAGACAAATGCGAAATTTCTTTAATTTTTTTTACTCTCACTGCTCTTGCCCTCTTCTCATATTTTTATTTCAACTCATATTCTTTAATGTTCTCACTCTGTAGTCTAAAAACAAGTGACTAACCACCTTTTTACAAACACATTACATGTAGCATTTCTTTTATTTTATTATAATGTGTGGCATTGTAATTCTCTTTGGATTAATCCTAGATTTCTCAAAGCCCCTTTGATTTGCATGTCTATTTCGTTCCTCAGGTTTGGAAAGGTTTGGACCATTATGTCTTCTAATAACCACTCTATACCTTTTTCCTCTCGCTTCACTTGTGGAATTTCCATAATGTGTATATTGGTCCACTTGATAATATCACCTATGACTTAAGCTCTTCGGCCTCATCAAATCTGTTGTTACATCCCTCCAGTAATGTTTTTTCAGTATAATTATTGTATTCATTAACTCTAGAATTTCTTTCTTTCTTTCTTTTCTTTTTCTTTTTTATTTTCGTAATGGAGTTACGCTGTTGCCCAGGCTGGGGTCGTTTCTGTTTCTTTGTTGATCATCTCATTTTGTTCGTGTATTGTATTTTTGATTTTGTTTAATTGCCTATCTGTGTTTTCCCATAGCTCATCGATCATCTTGATGACAGTTATCTTAAACTGTTCTTCAAGAGCTTATAGATCTGCTTTTCTTTAGAGAGTTTCTGGTCTTTTTATTTAGCCATGTTTTCCTGATTATTTGAATACTTTGTAATATTTTGCTGGGATATGGACGTTTGATCCACCTCTCCTAGTCTTTAAGTCCCAGCTTCACGCGGGGGAAGACCTTTGCCGATCACCCCAGCTAGAGGTTCTTTGACCTCTCAAAACTTTTCTGGTCTCTGCCTGCAATAAAACAAAGAAACAAAGAAACAAATGAATTGGTGACAAATATGCTCTTTTGAACAAACTTAAACGTGATTCACTATTATTTTATTATAAATTCTGCTGAAGCAATTGAAATTAATTGACCATTCAATTGCATGGATTATTTTCTGGAACCATTATCTACATCAGATACATTGTACATAGTTATATGCACATGGAAAATGTGGTTACGCTTCGATTATCCACAACTTGAATTTGCACAAACACATTTTTTTTCTCACTAGGAACTTCATTAAAAACTTTGAAGTTATGATGAGTTCTTACAACATTTCCCTAATATTTTTTCTTCTTTCCTGAACCTATCATCTTCTTTATTTTCAAAACATTTTGAAGAAAACTTGAGATTTTTCTATTAAAATCAAACAATTGCTTACAAGTTTAATTCACTATTTCAAAAGAGAACTTTTAAAGAAGGTTTTTAGAAATTTATGTGGCTTTTAGTCATATCTATAATAAACTAAAATAGAACAAGTGCCACTCTATATTATATTTCAACTTTTATAAAAGTTACACTACTATGAAATCCCATATTGTTTTATTTTTAACCCCAGTATTCTGACAGTTTCAAATCAATGAGAAAATGTCAATTAATCCACAATGCATTGCTAGATCTCACATCGATTTGTTTGTAGTTTGAGGGTTTTATGTTAAACTTGATTGTATTAACGTAAAATATGAAAATAGTGTATCTAGAATATGGGTGTACCTAGACACATATAGGTTTCATTTGTGAACATTTTCTTTTCCTCAATTTTGGCTACATATTTTATCATTTATGTTATGGATACAATCTAGATGTTAAGGTACTGCTATTCTTAACAAGCACAATTCAGCATATAAATGTTTGCAGAGTATCATCTCCAACAGTTAAATATTTAAGGCTCTGAATACCAAGCAGGAACATAAATGTAAGAGAGAATCTGTTAATTTTATAAATATTTTCACAAATTAATTAGCTGTCAGGAAACTCAAAGTAGAGATGGGTATTTATTGGTAAAAAATCAATTATATATTTTATGCCTTCATTTTACATGGTGCTATGAAGCATATCAATCAATTATTATTATGGAAAAAATAGAACAAAATATTTGGTTGTCAAATTAGAACTGTGAATTCAGTTGGTATTTAATGAAAATCCAAATCAAATTTATAAAACTTTAAGGATTTCTCCCTGTTTAGCAATGGTTTTAGTTTAAAATATTCCTGATATGTATAAAATTCAGAATAAAATACTACAAAATATATTATTATTATTTCTATGATTATATCCTTATATATTTACTTTTAAAATTGCTCATTATGCTGTTTAAATATAACATTTAGTTTCCTAATTCATATTAGGAAATATATAAAGTTGCAAATTAAAATTTCTATTCAAAATGAAAATATCATTGTTTCAAACTATAAGTAAAATAGATTGATGTTTTTTGTTTTTGTTGTTGTTGCTGGTCATAGCAAATTTTCTTCAGGTTTTATTTTTTATGTAAAACTGCTTACGTATTCCCTTAACTATCCTAATAAACTCAGAAAAGGTTGGGTGCACTCACTGCAGACAGATTTTTCTAAGTTAATAAACATACCTGAAGGCTTTGCAATCAAGGTGTCGTGGAGAAGCATACAAGCCGGCCTCTATTCATCCTTTACCTTTTATCTTTTGAAGTAACCAATCATACTGACTAACAGAGAGAGAGGAGGCACTTTTTTATTTTTCATACTCTTTTCTACAGCTTCCACAAGCCCTTTTTTTGGGTTGGAAAATTGCATGCATCTTCCTCACTCCTGACATGCTGATAAACTGCTGCTCTTTCATGTGCGTGATGCAGTAGGATTTGGACCTGCAATTTTGTGTTTTACAACAAAATGGAACTGCTAACATTCCAATACTACTGGCTTATCTTGTACAGCTGAGACTAAATTTTGTTGCTTTTCTCAATCTCATACAAAAACTGGAAGACTGATTGTCTTCACTTGGAAAGCAAATTGCCAGGTTCCATCAACTCTGGTGTGGAAATACTGCAGGAGGTAGAATCGCAGGTTCTAATATACTTGTACACTCTGATCTAAAAGCTTGATCCTGGTATTGATCCTAGATATATTAAATCTGTCTGCAAAACCATAAAATAATTTTTAAATGGTGATGTTTCCTGCAACTTTACATGTCTGTCTAAATCTTTTCTAGATTAAAAAATACTATAGTTAATTTTAGTATTTATATATTTGTGGGTAAACTCAGTAAGGATATTGTGTTAATGGTTTCTCCTTTGTTCTGTATTTTTGTAATAGTTGAAAGTGACTACAGTGCCCATGGAAGAGAACACCTAATTTATACCCTTTTAGAAGAACACATAGATATTCCTAAGAACATGTTAGGGCTTATTTAGCAATTAGTTACTAAAAGACTCAAATGTCATGCTGAACCTCATTACTTTAAATCCCAAAACTATATTACCACTGAGGATTTTACTTATTTTCAGCACATAAATATCTAAAATTAATTAACCACTTCAAATTACAATAGTAAATATAAAACTGAGTGTCTATCTTTCATGATTTATTTTCCATTCAATTGTTGTGATTTAGTTGCCTCTTTTTTCTATTTTTCCTATTTATAGATATTTCAAAAACAGTCATTTATTATAAAAAAAGATCAAATATACATAGCAATGTTATCAATGAATATATATCAAGTGTTATCAATGAACTCTCATATTCTAATCAATCATTAATCACCATTTCGAGGTCAATCTTGTTTCATCTCTACCTGTGTTAATTTACTTTAAAGGATATCTCAGACATTTTCTCTCTTATGACAATTGTAGGGTGCATGTTTAAAACCCAAAGACTTAAAAAAATCACAATACCATTAATAAACCTTCAATATCATAAGATTTTAAAAATCCCGTTAAAGAAACAGTCAGTGTTCAATTTCTGACACTGTCTGATAAACTATAAATTATCATATATATACATATTTAATCAGAATGAATCCATATATTAGATAAATCAATAAACTGCATTTTGTCGATATACCTGTAAAGTCCCTCCATTTTAACCTTTTTTTTTTTTTTTTTGAGATAAGATCTCACTCTAACACCCAGGCTGGAGTGCAGTGGGATGATCTAGGCTCACTGCAATCTCCGTCTCCTATGCTCAAGTGATCCTCCCACCTCAGCCCCAAGAGTAGCTGGGACTACAGGTATGCACCACCATGCCCGGGTAATTTTTGTATTTTTAGTAGAGATAGAGTTTCACCATGTTGCACCGACTTGCTTCGAATTCCTGAGCTCAGGTGATCCACCTGCCTCGGCCTCCCAAAGTGCTGGGATTACAGGCATGAGAAGCTGTGCCCGGGCCCTTTTAATCTTTAGATAACTTTCACCCATCCTTTGCTTTTCCTTGCAATTTTCTTTATTAAATAAGCTAGATCATTTCTCCTTTAGAGTTTAGTATATTCTTGATGTCACAGATTGTTTATCCATAAGGTCATTGAATACGTCTTTCTGCCTACTATATTTCTGTAAAATAGTAGTTTGATCTAAGAGCTTAATTCAATGCAGCTGGATTATTCTTTAGGGAGAGAGGGAGGCATAATGCTTCATAGTTGTGTACTTCCATCAGGAGCCACATAATGTCCGATTGCCTCTTTTTATGATTTTAGGAGCCACTGTGATGATTTCCTAGATTTATTATTTTTTTAGGACTTTGAAAATGTCATATTCTAATTTTATCATTTCTCCTTCATTAATAAGCTGAAATATACTAAAGAGTAAATTTTTTTCATCAACTATTTGGTTACACTGAAGTATAGACAATAGAGGAGAGGCAGAAAAATACTTGATTTTCTCATTTTTCCTTTATTAGTTTAGAACAATAATATGGTGCTTTAGTATCCTTCAAAGGTGAAAAAATGTTTAATTTTCAGTTATCATTTTGAAATCAGTTATGTTTACTTATTTTACGTGTTTTAATTAATTTCAATGTTAATTCTTATTAATTTTTGGTGGAATGTATCATTTGTTTGCAATTGTTCATTGTTTTCCCCTTCATGTATCCTTATCTTTTCCCGACAGAAGAAAGATAGAGAAAATAAATCTCTATCAGAGAAACCTTTTCTGCCTCAATGACTTTGGGCTTAAACTTCTAAGTTCTTTGGCCAATAGAGTAAGAATGTGCTTCACTTTTGCCGTGTTCCACTATAAACTGTTAGAGGTAAAGAAAATGTATGCTACCCCTGTTTTTTTTCTGTTCTTAACCTTAAGTGAACAGAATGTACACAGATCCATTGTTTAATTGACAGTGCTGACATTCAGTGCCCCTGCCCGCCCCTCCATGGAGTATATACAGCAGTCTCTATTCTGATTGATTTGCTTCCACACCGTCCTAAGTATTAAATGTTTGTTATCAATGCTATGTCAGTTGAGATATTTTCAGTTTCAAGTACCAGAATAACAAATTATTAAAAGGTTTAAAAACAAGGGTATTTATTACAAAAATTATCTGACTGTGGTGGGGCATGTGTGTAATCCCAGCTACTAGGGAAACTGAGGAACTATAATCGCTTGAACCCACGAGGCAGAGGTTACACTGAGCTGAGATTGCACCACTCCATTCCAGCCTAGGTGACAGAATGAGACTCGGTCTCAAAAAATAAATAAATATACAAATAAATAATAAATAAATAAGAAAGGCATTTAGTAACACACATACCACATTTCCAAGGTTATTGTAAAGTTGATGTATCAATTCAGGATGTTGTGCCTCTCAAAATTCTCTCATGAGTACTCCCGCTTTCTTGTTATGATCTTTAATAATAATATCCTCAGGCCAGGATCAAAAATGGTATTCCTCCAACAAAGGAAAGAAATCTTTCCACAAGTGTTTATCAGACATCTTGTATTTTATTAACCACAGCACAGTTACATTTCCACTGCTAAGCCAATCACCACCAATGGTATTCAGATTAATAAATCACAATCTTTTATCTGGAACAGCCTTACTGTTGATTAGAACATCATTAATATTGGAGGCCTGTATCATAAAAAAATGAGTAACAGCAGTTGAGTAGGCCACTAAGAGTGTTTGTAGTAGGTTATTTATTATTAGGTAGCATTTTCACTTGTGAATACAACTTAAAGCTCAATCTAGATAAGGACACATAAAGCTAATATTCTATTTTAAACATGTACATATAATAATGCATTTAATTATTCCCAATGCATTTATTGACTTTTGTTATTATAAATAATACTTTATTTGTTTATTTATAGTATTTGTTTTTCTTTTTCTTTCTTTTTTTTTAGAGACAGGTCACAATATATTGCCCAGACTGGTCTCAAACTCTTGTCCTCAAGTGATCCTCCCGCCATGGCCCCCTAAATTGCTGTGATTATAGGAATGAACCACCACACCCAACCCAAATAATATTTTAACAGGTTTCTTTTTTCTTTGAACTCCTTGGAGATGCGCACACACACACACACACACACACACACATGAACATATGTTTATCAGACTATATATGTATGCATCAGACTATATATGTTCATACATACACACACACATATATCTTCCTGTATACATATTTGTTGGATGAACGTTTGAACAGTTAACAGTTTGAAGGATAATGCAAATTTCCTCTATAAAAATTCTCAATGCATGCGTTCATCAATAACATATGACATCACCTTTTCTCCCAGTTGTTTCTCGACAATGCAATATCATATTTCTTGTCTATGCCAATTTAACCGATTAAAAAAATGTTTCCTGTTATTTTCTAACTTGTATATCTGTAACTATGGGCATTTTAAAGCAACTTATTTTGTGTTTGTAAGGCATTTTTTAGAATTTTATAGCCAGCTACATTTCTGTACTGGAAAATTTGTATTTTTCTTACATCATAATAAGATATATTTTGGTTTACTTGAAAGAAACAGAAAAGTTTAAATTGAAAATAAATAGTTAAAAATAGCTGACATTATTTTGGTAAAGATGAAAATACATTGTGATTTGCATTATTAGATATTAAAATTTTTATAAAAATACAATAATACAGATTTTTTTCTTTAGCATAAGAAACAAATATAAAATAATATGAAGCTCAGATACAGAAAGGTAGTACAGATAAACATTAATGTGCTCTTCTTGTATGATGAATTAATGAAAAAAATGTTGAAGTATTATATTAGTATTGAAAGTAGTAGGTGCGCCTAAAATATAATAAAACACATAGATTTAAATATAGGTACACTTTACAGTCAGTCTAACTTGGGAAATCCCTGAGTATAAAATTCAATTAAGAAGCTCTAAAGGAAAAGACAGTATGACCATTGTACTGATTCTTTTTCACCAGCATACAATTAGATTCTAGTATATTTTATTATAATAACAAAATCACAACACCTCATTGACCTTTCATCACCTTTCTTCTTTCATGACCTTTCTTTCATCTTTCATAAACTGCCTCACTCATCTTCTCATGTCTACAGAAAAGCTTTTGGGGTTATATTCACTTTGGCCTCTACTTCCTTCCTTTCCCTTAACCCTTTAACGATTCCCATGGAGTTTCTTTTACCACTACTGCACTGAAAATCTTCCTTTCAAGATATTCATCAACATCCATCTGACGAATGCAAAAGATACTCAGTTTATAAAACTCCTTAAGTATAACTTCATGACTCTTATGAGAAATGTTGTTTTGGTTGCCATACTCAAAAAACGATAATTTCTTAGTTCTGTGGTCTGTGATTATCAGCCTCCTTTGTCCTCCCTCCTCTACCTGAATTCTATATATTGGAGTGCCTTAGGGATTAATACTGGTACTCTTTTCTAGGAAACATTTATCGGTAGTGTCATCTGATTCCATAGTTTTGCGTATTATCTATGTGCTGAAAAGTCCCTAACACATGTTTCTATACTCAGTATCTCCCTTGAGGTTCAAGAATATCATAGCCAGTTCCTCATTTGATATTTACATATCAAAAAGGGATGTCAAAACTGTATTATGGCCAAATAAGAAGTCTAGATTTTGTCCTCCAAAATGTCCTCTAATCTACCCATTTTAATAAAACAAACTAACAACAACAAAAAACACTATCGCAATTGCTCAAGACTTAAACTTGCTTTCAGCTTTGATTCTTTGCCTTTTCTCATTTTCTATATAAAATTGTAAAGAAAAACTCTTATTCCTACATGGAAAATGCACTCTGATTTCCCCTGTGTATCTGCAGCGCTGCTGTCAACAACATCCTTCAACTGAACAATTGTTGCTAAAAGACAACCATCTTCATTTTGTCCCAGAGAATTGCCCTTTAACCATTGGGAACTCTTCAATCAAGAGATGTCCAGGAGGTTGCACCAATCATGGTGAATTACTCACTGGCATGGGACATAAAAACACAGCCCCCTGCCTCAAGATAATGCAAATATTGTGACAGAATTCATAGACCAGAACGACTCCTAGGATCACTAAGAGGCTAGACTATCCTTGAAAACACCTCTTTGCTTAGCTTCTTTCTCTGTCCTATCCTGCTTCACAAACTCCCTTACACTTTTTCCCTAAGGACACTGTCTTAAATCACTTGCATAAGAATCACCATCTCTGGCTCTGTTGCTAAGCAAAATGACTGAGACACCAACCTGAACAATGTGGGAAGATAAAATTCAAAGTGACATGAGAGCACGAAATTGGGAATTGTTGCCTAGATTTTCTTAGATAAAGAGTCTATAGATATTTAACTCAGCTCTTTATTTAGCCAGATGACATGAAAGAAATTTCCTAAAATAAACAATGCTTTAAAAAGTTGCAAGGGCAGTAAGAATATTACATTTGAGAAAAAATAAGTTTGGTAGATCTGGAAACAACATGGTAGGAAATAGTAGGAAGAGATGACAGGAGTGAAAGTGAAAGGAAAGGTTGTGAAGCTACATTGAGTAGAGACTTAGAAATTGTTTAAGCTATTGACATGATTAAAATTTTAGATTAGAATATTATCTTGGTTGTTCCTTTCTCCTCTGCTTAGAGACTTTCCAGAAATATTGACCTCCTAATTCAGAAACAACCTTGCCCTGAAACTGCCATTGGCAATATCATTAAAACTCTTGCTTCCAACATTTCTATTTCTTGTTTAATTTGAATTTGTTCATGACATGCTTCATTCTACTCCCATACATATCATAACCTGTCTTCAAGGCAGGAACTTGGCTGTTTAAAATAGGTTTTTATTTTTTTATTTTAATACAATATTCCCAGTGTCTCAGTTTTCACACATCACATACTAAACAGTAAATAATAAATGTTACGGGTTTTGTATATATTTTGAGTGATTTAAATTATAACATATTGCTAAAATAATGTAGTAATGTAGTTCTTATATTACTCAAACAATGTATTTCAAAAGTTAAAAATATTGGAGCTAGAAATAAACAGACTTACCTTAATAGTGTCTTTCTAATATTATACCTGAAACCAAAAATGTCATATTTTTTCTTTCTAATCTTTAAAAGATATGTTTAAGTATTTTCTCACATTGATTTTTGTATTATAAACTCAAAATTTCTGATTTATATTTAACTGTCCTGAATGGGAAGTAAAGGTCCTCAAGACACTTTTCTCGACAGCTGAGAACCTTGTACAGGCTTCCTTTTTGTTCTTCTTTAGGAAGAAGTCAGGAGTTACTCATATCTAGCAACACTGTAATCTTTCTGAGTGATAGGTGTCTTTCAGCTTATAAAACACATAAAAAATAGTCATGCCTAAACTTGCCGTACATTTTTGTAGTCTCATTTAATGTAGTCATTATTTGAAAGGCATGACTTACATGAGTGTAGACTGCCTTGGATCTTATGTAGCAACCATTCCTAACACAAGAGTAAGTGCTTTGCTCTAATTATGAAGGACAAGTAGGTCCATGTGTGTCTGTGTCTCAAAATACGATTGTGATTATGGTTATTTTTGTTATCATTTATGTGTCATAGCAGTAGAAATATTTGGTCTAAACTAGTTCAAGAATTAGATTTTAAAAAAATAGAAAATAAGTAGAGTGACTTCAGATGCCTTCTTTACGTTAGAAAATATATGAGAAAATTATGGACAAATTAGACTTAAAATTAGGTAAAAGTCCAAAGAAAAACTGTTATTCTAACTTACTGTAATTTTCACTTTTTCCTTCCCAAACGTTTACCCTTTCTCCCAGTTCATTGCCTCCGCAAGTTTCTCAGTTCTTGCCTGTCCAGAGGAAACAACTATCATCTTCCTCGGAATTAATGTATTTGTCTGCTTCCAGCTTTATTACAAAAGCAAATTCGTGAAAAGTTCTAATAGAAAATGCATATCCTACATCATATTGGAAGAGCCAAGGGGCTTTCTTTAACACTGATATTGAAAGAACAGTAGTAACACAGAACTGTAGAAGACTGTGGGATTTTTGGTAAAGTAAAAAAGTTTTATATACCTCAATACTTTCAAATAAATCCACTTTCAATCTCTCATGTAAATGGCAAATAAAGGGTTATTAGTATTTAATTGGGCAAATTGATTCCTTTTATGACATATTGCAGACATCAGACTTTATCACGATAAATCTGATTTCAAATATCTGAATTAATTTTATAATCTGCTTATAATTACATGTATTCTTAAAATCAAAGTCATGCTAACAGTTTTAGTGTTTACTATAAATATTAAGTGTTCAAAATCATAGTTTTTATACATTGTGTATTCAGTGGTCTTATCACTCATGTTTAATTGCAAATTGTGAACGTGCTTCTTTTTACTGTTACTAAAATTCATTTTATTTGTTACAAATCAAATGTTTAGCCTGACAAAGGAAAATAATGCTTGACAAGAAATGTCACATCGATATGCCATTAAAAGAGACATTATGTAATTCAACCTTGATGAAGGGCTTTATGCAAAATTCATCACCTCCATTTGAGACAAGCACTTGTATTTTCATTTATCAGATAAGTACCACCTTGAGCTGTCTACTTTTTAAAGCTGTGATCTCTGACCTAGTTTTTAAATGATGGCAATAGAAAATGCCTCCCAAATACTTGAAAACATTTTATTCTCAGTGACATTTTATAACCAGCTCACTATTTAACAGTTGCTAAGTAGACTGTGAGATAAAGGTATATAAGAAAATAAAAATAGTAGAATCTAGGGTCAGATTTGCATGAAGTTTAATCAAATTCAATCACAGCAGCACCACCTATCGGTGATTTTTTTCAGTGTGAACTCTAAATAATATTGCTTGTATTAACTTATATTTTGAATTAAAATCCGAATATTTTCCTTGTACTCAATTAATACGTTATTTCTCAAAGCAAGCCATAATTGTCAAGTGCATTCCTTCTTTATGATAATGTCTACATAAATATTTATCTTTATATATAACCTGCAGTTTTATATTCTGGGAGTATTCCATGTCTATTTCTACTCACTGAATATTGTCAGCATGCATATTTCAATGTGTATATCAATACGGGATTTTTTGTTTTCCTAATATAATGTCATTGGCTCATTGCCCTGTGTTTAAGGGATGAAGGAATTTTATTTCAGAAACAGAATTAGAGTTTTCTTATTTATAAAAATGTTATGTTTTCTTCCTGTCTAAAATTACTATTATCTTTTGGGATCGTACATCTGTTGTATGAAGAAATATCCTGACTACAAAAGAAGGAAAGTAGAAAGTGAATATAATTATGTCTGTTAACACAGGGAACAGTCCTAGTGACCTTTATTTGTCACAACATAGTTATAATAAAATATGAGTCTTGGGCATCTTTCTTCGATGTCCAAATATAATAAATTATAGTATAAAATATTATTAAATATTGAGATAATGTCAACTGTGTAAAAATACATACAGAGGGCCAGGTGCGGTGGCTTACGCCTGTAATCCCAGCTATTCGGGAGGTTGAGGCAGGAGAATCTCTTGAACCTGGGAGGCAGAGGTTGTGGTGAGTCGAGATTGCACTATTGCACCCCAACCTGGGCAACAAGTGCAAAACTCTGTCTCAAGAAAAAAAAAAATATATATATACACACACACACACACACACACACACACATACATATGGAGATTTCTGGACATTTTATACCATAGGAAGTGAGACTAGCCCATTCTCAAGGGAGGACGTAAATATATAGCCAATAAATTTGAAGTTTTATAAAACTCCAAGATGACCTCTAATCATTATTAGGCTATAGGATGGAGGTAGAGCCCCTCAGACTTTTTCACACAATCTATAATATACTCAACAAATAGGCTTCATTTAGCAATCACAAGTTGATTTCATTGACCAACATATTTACACTCACAGAAATTTGAAAACAAAAAGTTATACCTTTTTGCACAGAAATTACCTGAAATAGAAACATTTTATTCTACAATTAGTAAATAAAACATCTATGATGGAATAAGTTCTTAACACTTTTGTATTTTAGCTAAGTGTAACTGGGAAACAAATACAGACAACTGTTGTTTAGATCATTTATTCTTTTGCTAAGAAAAATAGAAGTCAATAAAATGGCTACAGAGCTATACAGTTCTCCTAAAATTGAGAATTGCTCATGAAAGTATTTGAAAAATTATTGAAAGTAATGACTAAATAAAAAAGCCTTGTTTAGTCTCAAGAGGCAAAAAATAACTCATAAGGTAATATGTTTTTCAGTTCTGCAAATGCAAGTTGCTGCATTTGACACAATTTCTAAGTATTTTGTTCATATGTATTTATGAATACACAAGTCTCCGTTCTTTGAGGAACACTCATTATTAATTAAAGTTTCATAACATTAGATAGTTTTCAGAAATACAGAAAACAAAATAACCCTCTGTAATGAACTGAATGGTGTCCCTCATAATTCATGTATTGAAGCCGTATCGCTCAGTGTGACTATGTTTGGAAATTGGGCCTTTAATAATTCAATTAAGGCTAAATGAGGTCATAAGAATGTGGCCCTAATTCAAATAGGAACCATGTTTTTATAAGAAGAAGAGACACCAGAGGGCTTGCTCTCTCTCTCTTTGCCCCACATACAGAGGATAGGTCACGTGAGAACACAGCCAGAAGGTGGCCATCTACAGGCCAGGAAGGGAGACCTTGCCAATACTGATGGCACCTTGATCTTGGACTTCTAGCCTCCAGAATTGTGATCAATTCTATGATATTTGGATATGGCAGCACCAGCACACAAACATACCCACCATACTCATTCTGTCACTAGTGTATTACTATTTCAGAATTTTATTTGTAGAAGATGCAAACACATTTAAGTTAACAATACATTTCTCTTTATTGAAAACTTGGTGTTTGGTCCTGAGGCCCTTCTCTTGTATCTATTAAAAAAAAAAAATGCCCATCATCCCATATGTGCAGTCCCATTTCTCTTCTCTGGCCATGTGTCTCAAAATATGCATGTGTATGTGCTATACCATTTGTATTTACATAGCCCTTGCTGCATAGCACACCATTCCAGAACTTAGAGGCTTCTCACACCCATTTTCATCACTTCAGAGTTTCTTTGAGTCAGGAATCCAAGCGCAGCCTAGCTGGGCTCTCTGCTTCACTGTATTTTTGTAGGTTACAATAAAGGTCTCCAGGTTCTCCGATCTCATTAGGAAGCTTAAGTGGGACAAGTTTGACTTCTATTTTTTTTTTTTTTTTAATTTATTTATTATTATTATACTTTAAGTTGTAGGGTACATGTGCATAACGTGCAGGTTTGTTACATATGTATACTTGTGCCATGTTGCTGTGCTGCACCCATCAACTCGTCATTTACATCAGGTATAACTCCCAATGCAATCCCTCCCCCCTCCCCCCTCCCCATGATAGGCCCCGGTGTGTGATGTTCCCCTTCCTGAGTCCGAGTGATCTCATTGTTCAGTTCCCACCTATGAGTGAGAACATGCGGTGTTTGGTTTTCTGTTCTTGTGATAGTTTGCTAAGAATGATGGATTCCAGCTGCATCCAAGTCCCTACAAAGGACTCAAACTCATCCCTTTTTATGGCTGCATAGTATTCCATGGTGTATATGTGCCACATTTTCTTAATCCAATCTGTCACTGATGGACATTTGGGTTGATTTTACTAACCTAGATGTTGGCAAGACTCAGTTCCTTGAATATTGTTCAATTAAGGTTCAATTGAGGATGTTAGATCTTCATTGACTGTTGGCTGGAGCCTGCCCTCAGTTGCTTTCTGGGGGAGGCTATTTCTACCTTACAGTTTGCTTTATCAAAGTGTACAAACTGAGATGGCCATCGAAAAAGCATGTCAGCGGATGAAACACCCGCTCTTTTATAATTTATCACAGAAGTTACGTCTTATCACTTCTACAACATTTTAAGTACTAGATTCAGCCCACACAAAGAGTGGGGATGACATAAGGATGTGAACACCAGGAGGGCCAAGTTATGGAAAGCTGTAGCAGAAGCTAAAGTTATGTTGTATCACATTAAATGTATGTGTATATTGCTGTTTGAGCATATACAGTTTTAATCTTAACAAAAATGTTGTTTTATAGATAGACAGATAGATAGATAGATAGATAGATAGATAGATAGATAGATAGATAGATAGATACGGTGCTGTTAGTTTCTATTTTAATGTGTACATTTTTATATCTCTACATGTGCATTCCTGTATCTGTATCTCTACTTCCCCAACATATAGCTCTCTTATTCTATTTATCTCTGGGTATCTTGGCCTCTGTGCCTACCTCTGTCTCTGTCTGTCTCTCTCCACATACATACACATACGTGTTTATCTATCTATCATCTTTCATATATCTATCTCTATCATGTGTGTATACATCCTTGAACTATGTATATTTGTGTTTGTGGGTATGTATTTTGGGATTGTATTATAGATACACAGTGTTGTTATCAACTTTTTAACTTCAATATACATTTTTATGATCAATCCATGTTGCTGTATATTTCTATTAATATTTAATTTCTGTCTATTACACATTACTGTAGTTACACTGTAGTGCTTTTAGTACAAAGTGCAATGAATTGCACATAATAGTATTCAGTAAATATTTATTCATTGATAAGTGCAACTGGACAAGGGATTGAAAGACAAGTCAGTTTAAAGAAATAGAGACATCAACGAAAAGATATTTCTAAACCGTGTCAAATTTAGGATTATTAGGTGGGGTTAAAGATTGGCAAATTTTAAACCATAATTTATAACAAAAATTAAAAGTGTAATATCTCCACCTGGGTCATTGGAGAACACTTTCACAAGTTTGAACCTTACTTTAATCAGACAAATTGACATCTTTTAATACATCTTCTTTTCTCTTTAGTTTTTGGGGAAAAACATGATATGGTAAGAGATTATGTCTTTAATCTTTCATTTGGGAAGGTGACATTAAAGAGTTTCACACTGTCTCCTAATTTATCCCCTAGGACTTATAAAATTGAATACTTCTTTAAAAAATAAAAAGTCAGACGCAGTGGCTCACGCCTGTAATCACAGCACTCTGGGAGGCCGAGGCGGGAGGATCACTCAAGGTCAGGAGTTTGAGAAAAACCTGGTCAATGTGATGAATTCCCCTCTCTACTAAAAATATACAAAATTAGGTGGGCATGGTGGTGCACATCTGTAGTTCCAGCTACTTGGGAGGCTGAGGCAGGAGAATCGCTTGAACCCAGAAAGCAGAGGTTACAGTGAGCCAAGATCACCCCAATGCACTCCAGCCTAGGCAACAGAACAAGACTCTCTCAAAAAATAAAAATAAAATTAAAATTAAAAAATTGATAAAATAAAAATATAAAAATAAATTAGTCATTTATTTTTAGCTGAACATCTTCTCATGAAATAAGATTTTCTGCCATGATATGTTGGTCTAAATTATACAATTTGTTTGACTCACAGAAACTAAGTCAGAGACCAGTATCCCATAGTACTGACAAAAAATTAAGTGTATGTTTCCATGTGCACTTTGAATTGGCACAGATCTTGGCAGTTACATGTACCTAGCCTAAACCTAAGTTGTGAACATTTATAAAATTGCTGAAAATACTATGAGTAATTTTAATTATTGAGTTCTGAGAATGAAACTCTCTGTCACCTAAAATAAAATTAAAAAAAAAAAATACAGATCTAATGTGAGAGAGAAACCCATTTCTCCATTTCCATGTCTTATGTATATTGAATGGATTTTTCTTTCCTAAACAAGGCGTTTTTCAATGTTCAATGTTTCTTAGTATTAAGGAGTCATGTTGAACTTTTTTTGAAACAAAGTCATTTTTTTCCAAGTGTTTAATCTTTGAGTAACTGGCAGTCTCTTTTGTCAAGTGAGTAAATATGTCTCAACCATTTTTGCTCTTAAAATTCAAATCCAAATTATTTTTGTATGAATACATTTCACCAAGCACCCTATATAATAAGCATGAACTGTCAATTCCCTATAATTTTGAGGCAATTTTCATATGTTACACCACTATTATGTTCTTGTAGGGTAATTGGTAATTATGCTTAAATTGGGGTGCTTAGAACTCTTACTTACTCTTGAGGAAAAATTATCCATAATTTTCCTCAATAATCCTTTTTTCTACTTAGATATTTTATAATTCATTTACATCATGTGCAGGACAGATTTGGCCTCTTTAATAGCGTGCTCAAGACACAATAGGTTAAATTCGTCGTCGTATAAGATTAAGTGAATATAATGAACAGCCGCCAGTCTGGAAACGACTATTCCTTCCTCTCAATCCCTAGATCTAGGTCAGAAAGATAATGTTAAATGTGTCTGACCAAAAGACACACCAGAATATTAAATTCTTGTGCTATTCTTTTGCTTATATTAAATGTAAGAACTGGTTGCAGCAAATATTCTTTAGCCAAAGACCACTAGGAATAAACCTATAATTGAATAATTTATCATTTTTTTCATATATAGGAAAAATTGTTTATACCATGAGGAACTCTGAAGGCTCTCAACAAAATGAGGGAAAAAATAATTAATGTATTTTGGCCTGTATTGGATGATTTGGGGGAAATGTAAGAAAGTGTATTTCCCAGCTTTGCTTTGAATTCAGTGTTGTTGGGAAGCAGGAATAATTCCGTAATTGAGTAACTTAACAAATCTTAGCCAGAAAGAAGAAAGTCCAGGTCAATCAAAAGCTATAACTGGGAAAGAAGCAAGAATCACTCGAAGCAGTCAAGGTAAGGAAATTCTTGGACATTTCTGTGGCTCAGACAATTATGACATCTTGTCTGTGTTCTCACATCATTATGGAGAGGTCTTGTTTCTTCTTGATCTAGCATGATTATGGAATGACCTCATCTGACGTTGATGTACTGTGAAACTGTGTTCAATAGGTGGACACCAATGCTCCACTGTTCAGTGTCAGACCAGCTCATAGCATCACCATGATCCACCTGGCAGTACTAGGCCAGCTCCTGGATTTCAGGGCTTCTCCTCTTTCTCAGTAATTATAACCTCTTAATAACATATGACCAACCACCTATGCTAGAAGTTGCAGATAAATGAAGAGAAAGCACTCATTTTGTGAACGAATGTCCCCTTGACTCATTCTTTAATGGCCATCTTTACTGACTTGCTGTCTGTCTACAATGCCCAGAAACTTGCTACCTTTGGATCTTTTAATTCTTTTCATAATCATCAAAGTTTATAATTAAGTTGTTATTAATGCTTTTGTTTAAAAATCTTAAAAATAGCTGTCTTCATCATGCAACTGAGATAGCCCTAACTCTTAGTTCTTCATTACTCTTTCTTGTTAATAATATGATTTTTATTGGCAAATTAAAATGGCATATATTTATGATGTAAAATGTGATGTTTTGATATATGTATATGATATGGAGTGATTAAATCAAGACAATTAACATGTTTATGACCTCATTTTGCATCATTATTTCATGGTGAGACATTTGAAATTTACTCTCTTAGTCATTTTGAAATATACATTACATTATTATTGACTATAGTTACCCTGCTATGCAACAGACCTCAAAACCTATTACTTTCCTTCTTTGGAAACTTTTTATCCTTTAACCCACAACTCCCCAGTCCCTCATTCCCCACCTCCCAGCCTCTAGTAACCATCATTTTACTCTCTACTTCTATGAGTTCAACTTTTTTAGATTCTACATATAAGTGAGATATTGCAATATTTGTCTTTTTTAATTAGTGTAATGTCCTCCAGATTCATCCCTGTTGTTGCAAATGACAGAATTTTCACCTATTTTAAGTCTAAATAGTATTTTGTTGTGTATATATACCATATTTTTGTTATCCATTCATCTGTCAATGGACACTTAGGAAAAACCCATATCTTGGCCATTGTGAATAATGCTGCGATGAACATGGAAGTGTAGATATCCCTTCAACTCTCTTCCCTTTCATCATTACATCTATTAATCTCTTAGGAAAATGTCTTGTTTAGTTTTTATTTACTTGCTGTCTGGGCAGATCTCTCTCCAAAAATGATAAGTTCCAT
The DNA here is from genome assembly GCF_049350105.2 of Macaca mulatta. Classification (NCBI taxonomy): domain Eukaryota; kingdom Metazoa; phylum Chordata; class Mammalia; order Primates; family Cercopithecidae; genus Macaca; species Macaca mulatta. Next base: position 28,144,197 of record NC_133410.1, on the reverse strand, counting down.
GAATTTATAAATCATCTTGATTGTATTCACTACTCTTCCCTCTGACACATTCTAGGCAATCATTAAATACTGGATGAATGAATAAATATAGAAAGTAGATTTAATTATTAAGTCCTGTGTTCTCTAAAGTTCTCAATATTATGGCTCTTCTGAAGAAGAAAAATTTCAAAATTAGGAAGAAATTTATTATCAAAGCAAATATAAAAAAGGTACCACCCCAATTAGAGTCTTCCAAAGGAACCTTACATTTCCTAGGAAATGATGTACAGGAAGAGCAGGAAGAGGATCCTTGAAGTCATATCGTGTGGGCATAATTTTGGTCACTATCTTAGAAACTCTTCTTTATCCTCAGGGCTATGCATTTAAAGCAATTAAAATTAATGATTTTTACGCTTAACAGAATTAATTTTGTGGCATTCTTATGACTGTGGGCTGAAAGTTTTCACCTAGAGGCAATCACAATCTCTCTTGAGAAAATAATTTAGCTGATTGTGGATGATACAGTCTGATAAATCACATCTTATGTCAAACTTATCTGTCTAACCCTACTGCAGGTAGCACATGCTTGCATGTAAGCGTAGATAACAAGACCGTAGGGCAGGTTCTTTCTTACATGCCAAGAGGAGTATACTGCCTAATCCCTCCTGGTGACAAGATTAGGCAGTCCATTAGGATCTTAGCACAAGATAAACTCAGACTGTTTCAGAGTGATGTCAGCAAGATATTGGAATAGATGGCAATCTACTCATATCCTTCTACAAGAAGAATTTTGCAACTATCCACAGACAAAAGTCTCTCTGCAGGAGTTTTGGTATTCAGTTAGAAAGTTGTAAAACATCAGTAGAGTCCTAGACCTAGGACGACTGTTTTGAGAGTGCAGACCACCACTCAGCTAACACAACCACGGATCTTTCTCTTGGGTTCTAACCAACAAACAGCCACATTTTCCAAAGGGCTTTTCTACAGTGCTGTTTAGGCTTGAAACTTCAAACTAAACCATCTGTCAAGGGGTCTGGGAAGAATTGTACACATTGATTCCTCAGTGGTGAGGCTCCTCTGTCCACTAACATAGGTCTCAGTAGTAGACCTGAAAGTTTTCCTGTGGCTTGGCTCCATCCCCCACCAACCGGGGACTCAGCTTAGAACTGCTCACACAAAGATCCCAGAGGGAAACATATCCATATTTTATAGTCTGGGAGTCTGAAATGCCATGAGGGGCTCACCAACATCCCACAGAGGACCCCTAGTCACCTAATTTTAAATCCAGACTCTCCTGCTACAGTTGGAGACCTATCCAGCTTATGAAAAAACATACTGGGAGACAACGGCCTATCTAAACTTATAAGCGGGGCTGGCCAGCCTCTGTTACACAAAAGATATAGAGGAGGCTCAGTATCAACTCTAGCCCCTCTAACTGAAGTTGAGAAAATACCTTACCTGTGCAGGAACCTATGGGGAAACATGTTCCCCAAAGAGCCAATGAGACAGGCTTGCCAGGCTTTGTACCATAGCAGATCCTGAGGGGTCCAGTCTTGACTGTAGGAAATTGTCTCATTTTGCAGGGTTTTGCTGCCCATCTGGGTTACTGGGACAGGCTCTGGACATGAGTCACTGGACAACTTTCTCACATAGCTCGAGAACCATCCTAGAGTCTATCCCAAGTCCATTCAGGGAGGAAAGCCAGGCCAACTTTGAAGCTCTCAAAAGACATGCAGCAAATATGGGTTTAGATCATCCTCTAGTAGTGAGACAGTTTTAGAGGTCATGGGTCCAGGGAACACAACATTCAGTCTACTTAGAATCTGAAGAAATCAAGAAGGTCAAGAACAAACAAAGCCAAACTGCAAGGACTGGAAAAGAATACCTGATACCACAATGTACAGAAATTGGCACATGTCTACAAGCATCAAGAACATTAAGGGAACTGGGTGCAGCGGCTCATGCCTGTAATCTCAGCAATTTGGGAGGCCAAAGTGGGTGGATCACTTAAACCCAGGAGTTTGAGACCAGTCTGACCAACACGGTGAAAACCTGTCTCTACCAAGAGGAAAATACAAAAATTAGCCAGGTGTGGTTTTGAGAGTGTGTAGTCCCTGTTACTCAGGAGGCTGAGGTGAGAGGATCGCTTGAGCCCAGAAGGTGAGGGCTGTAGTGAGCCAACATTGCATCACTGCACTCCAGCCTGGGTGACAGAGTGAGACTCTGTCTCAAAAAAAAAAAAAAAAAATTAAAGAAAATAACCCATAAATAAAAGGACAAAATAAGGTACCAGAAACTGACCGTAAAGTGACAGAGATGTGTATAATTTTTTTCAGACAAAAAATTCAAAAATCTGTTTTAAGGCCGGGCGCGGTGGCTCAAGCCTGTAATCCCAGCACTTTGGGAGGCCGAGATGGGCGGATCACGAGGTCAGGAGTTCGAGACCATCCTGGCTAACACGGTGAGACCCCGTCTCTACTAAAAAATACAAAAAACTAGCCGGGCGAGGTGGCGGGCGCCTGTAGTCCCAGCTACTCGGGAGGCTGAGGCAGGAGAATGGTGTAAACCCGGGAGGCAGAGCTTGTAGTGAGCTGAGATCCGGCCACTGCACTCCAGCCTGGGCGACACAGCGAGACTCCGTCTCAAAAAAAAAAAAAAAAAAAAAAAAAAAAAAAAAAAAATCTGTTTTAAGAAAACTCAATGAATTCTGAAAAACACAGAGAAACAATTCAGAAACTTATCATAGAGATGTAACAGACATGAAAATACAAAAAAAATTAAGAAGTCCTGTAGCTGAAAATACAATGAATAAAATAAAAAATGCAACAGAAAACATCAATAGGAGAATCAATCAAACAGAAGGAAAATCAGTGAGCTCAAAGCAGGCTATTTGAAAATACAGCACATTATATAAAAATACTGTCAAAGGAGTTAAAAATAAAAAGGAACAAAGAAAGCATATGGAATTTATGAGACAACATCAAAGAGCAATAATTTGAGTTATTTGAGTTCAGGAGTGAGTTTAGAAAGACAAAGGATTAAAATGTCTATTCAAAGAAATAACAGAAAACTTTCCAAACCCGAAGGAATATATAAATATCCAGGTGAAGGAAGGTCAAAAGTCACCTAGAAGATTCAACCCAAATAAGCCTAACAAAGACATATTATAATCTAACTCGAAGGTAAACAACAGAAAGAAAATCCTGATAATAGTCAAAGAAAATAAGCAAATAATATATAAGGGAGTTCCAATAAGCCTGGCAGCAGACTGCTCAGCAGTAACCTTGCAGGCCAAAAGGGAGTGGGATGATATAGTTAGAGTGCTGAAGAAAAGAGAAAACAAAACAAAACTGCCAGTGAAGGATATAGTACCCAACTAAGTAATCTATTAGAAAGGAAGGAGAGATAAAGACTTTTCTAGACAAATATAAGTTGAAAGAATTCATCATTACCAGATCTATCTTACAAGAAATGTTAATGGGATTTCTTCAAACTGAAAGAAAAAGATGCTAAAATGTCAGAAGAAACCATCTGGAAGTACAAAACTCACTGATAAAAAAATAATTACACAGAAAATCTTTATTTGTTTTATTACTCTAATACTATAATAATGGTGTATAAACTACGTATATATCTTTAGCATGAAGATGAAAACACAAAAATATTATATAATGATAAAGGGGCAAGATGCTAAAATAATTCTAAAGATATATGTACCCAATATCAGAGCAGCTAAATACATAAAGCAAATATTGATAGATCTAAAGGAAGATGTAGAATGCAATTCAAAGATAGTAGGGGAACTGTAATATTCCCCTTTTGTCGATCAGCAAATCATCCTGACAGAAAATGAAAAAAGAAGCATAAGAATTAAACTGCACTCTAGACAAAATGGACCTAATTGACATTTATAGAAAATTCCATTCAACATCTGTGGAATACATATTCTTTTTGACAACATGTGAAACATTCCCCAGGATAAACCATATATTAGGCCACAAAACAAATCTTTAAAAAAATTAATTAAAATTTTATCTAGTATCTTTTCTGACCAAAATAGAAATCAATAACAAAAAGATGATTGGAAATCGAACAAATACATGGAAATTAAAGTGCTTCTGAACGATCAGTGGATCGATGAAGAACATAAGAAATCAAAAAAAAATATTTAGATAAGTGTAAATAGAAACACAACATACCAACATCTATGATATACAGCAAAAGTCTTTCCAAGAAACTTATAGCTTTGAATGATAAAGTAAATAATAAACCAAATGATAAAGCATTTACTTTAGCAAAAAGTAAATGGAGTTCAAATACCTAATATCAACATAACAAAAATCAGTAACATTTCTACACACTGGTAGCAAACTATCTAAAAAAGAAAACAGAAAGCAATTCCATTCTCAATAGCTAACAAAAAAAAAAAAAAAAAGGACTCAGAAAGAATTTTAACCAAGAAGAGGTAAATCTTTCTACAATACAAATTTCAAAACATCAATGAAAAAAATTGAGAAGGACACAAAAACATATTCCATGTTCAAGGATTTGAAGAATTAATATTGTTAAAATGTCCATGCTTCTCAATAAGATCTCAATACAATGTATAGATTAAATGCAATCTCTATCAAAATACCAATAACATTCTTCACAGAAGTGTTCTTTTTTCTAAAACCCTAAAGTTTTGATAGAACCACACACGAGATGCCAAATAGCCAAAGTACTCTTGAGCAAAAAGAACAAACCTGAAGCCATCGCACTACTTGACTTAAAAATATAACACAAAGCAATATAATAAAATAATCAAAACAACCTGGTACTGATATAAAAACAGACATACACTTCAGTGGAAAGAATAGAGAATTCAGAAATAAATCCACAGATTTACAGCCAACTGATCTTTGACAGAGTCACCAAGAACACACATTGGGGAAAGGATAGTCTCTTCAATAAATGGTGCTGGGAAAACTAGATATCTATTTGCCAAAGAATGAAACTGGACTCCTATCTTTCACCATATGCAGAACTCAACTCAAAGTGAATTAAAGACTTAAATGTAAGGCTTGAAACCATAAAACTACTACAAGAAAACAGGAGAAACGTTTCACCACACTGGTCTGGGCAATAATGTTTGAAGTAAGACCTCAAAAAACACAGGCAACAAAAGACAAAGAAAGTAGACAAACGGAATTCCATCAAACTAAAACTTCTACACAACAAAGAAAATAATCAAATTGAAGAGACAACCTACTGAATGAAAAAAAAAACTTTTCAAATTATGCACCTGACAAGGGGTTAATATCCAGATTAGCTAGGAACCCAAACAACTCAATAGCAAAAGCAACACAATTCAATTTAAACGTGGACAAAATATCTGAATAGATATTGAGATTCTCAGAGGAAGACATACATATGGCCAATCAGAATATGAAGAAAATGAACATCACTAATCGTCAGAGACATGCAAATCAAAACCTCATTGAGATATCATCTCACCCTAGTTAAAATGGTTATTATCAAAAACAGCAAATGCTGGTAAGGATGTGACAAAGGAAGAAAATTACTCATTGTTGGTAGGAATGGAAATTAATACAGTGATTATTCCCATAGGAATATGGAAAACATTATAGAAGTTTCTAAAAATGATTAAAAATAGAATTGCCATATGATACAGCAATTCCACTATTTGGTATATATCCAAATAAATGGAATCAGTATTTCAAAGAAATACTTGCATATCTGTGTTAACTGCAGCACTATTCACAATGGTCCAAATATGCAATTAACCTAAGTACCTATCTATAAACGAGTAAATAAAGAGAAAAGGTGGTACATTTATATAAAGGAATATTATTCAGTCACAAAAAAGATTGAAATCTTGTCATTTGCAGTAACATGAATGAGCCTGGAGGTCATTTTTAAGTGGAATGTGCCAGGCATAGAAAGACAAATACTACACGAGCTCACTCATATGTGGAATCTAAAAAAAGATCTTAAAGGAGTAAAGAGTTGAATAGTCGTTAACAGAGACTAGATAAGGCTAAGGGAAAAGGGGAAATGGGAGGGGTTATTTAAGGCAACAAAGTTACAGTCTGATAGGAGAACTAAGCCCTATTGTTCCAATATACATTACGGTGACTATAGTTAACAGTAATGTATTGTACATTGCAAAATAACTAGAAGACAGAATTCTGAATTCTTTCTCCACAAATAAATGATAAATATCTGAGGTGATGGATATGCTAATTATCCTAATTTGATTATTACACATTGTAAACATGTATGAAAACATCACCTTGTACCCCACAAATATGTACAATTATTACATGTTAATTAAGAACAAATGGAAAAAATAGAAACCTCAGGCTGTTTCTATAGGCACAACCTGTCATATAGAAGAAAGGCAAAACAAATAAATTAATATTTGTTTGATTATTTAGCTGGAGAGTTGGCCATTGTCATGGCATTGTAAATTAAGTACAGCCATATGGTTAGCATATTTTATTTAAGTGCTACCATTAAGATCTAATCTCATCCATACTCTACAGATCCATTAAAGGTCATGTTGCAATAGAGTCCTGTTGAGGGCTGATTCTTCACGGTCCTTCTGCATATTCTATATCAATATTTATTTTGAACTATTTTCTTAATATTATATATATAACAAGCAGCTTTGGAAGATACAAATTGGGCCTTTCTCTGGGGCAGAGGGCAGAATTAGCTCCTGACCAGGATGATAAAGTTCATGTCTTCCTCTGGGATAATGGTTGGAAAGTTTTGCTAGTAGCCGTTTTAAAAGATTTGCATTTCCGAAGCTCAACATTCCTTACATATATACACACATATGTAATCACTTTATATGTAGCATCTACTTGTGTCTCCCGTCACACCATTTCAATGGGACTTGGAGAGGTCAGCTTACGTACTTGGCTGTGCCATGAGTAATAAAGCTACTCTTTGTCTCAAACTCAGGACATTTGTGTCTTCTGTCACCTCTTATGAAACTTTGGCAGGCTAATTTGATAGCTTTCAAGTAAAGTGTCAGACTCTCCACAATTCTCAATAGGCATTCCCATGTGACTATGTAGAAATGATAAGTTTGTCATATGGTACAGAAAAAAATATACATGAAATGCAGAGTCAGAGATAGTGTGTTAGCTCCTTTTGGGCATGCTGCCTTCTGTGTATGGACATATTTTTAATCTATAAAATAAGCAAATATGGTCACTCATATTGCTTCATCACACATAAGATCAGTTGATAATCCACACAATTCCATACAATTTTAGCTATAACTCCATCCTTTTTTCCCATTCCAGTAGATAGATGTAGGTAATTAAGTGAAAATATTGATTTATATTTGTATAGTTTAAAGAAAAGTAAATTAATCAAAGCCAACTATTTCTAGGTATGGATGACTTGTAACTGACCTTATAACTAGTTATGACACATCACACCGTAGTTTCCTTGAAATTATGTGGATGTGACAATTTCCAAGGTTTCTTCCAAGGCTGTAATTTCTCCAAGTACTAGCTCGGAGTAGGAATGCAATCACATATTTCCATGTTATCCAGACAAATGTATCTCTCCTCATACTTGCTAGCAGAAAGTGACTTCATCACTGGGGCAGATCTGTCTTATTTTGTAGTTCATATCAAACACCTTATGTAAGTCACCACATTTTTCTCCTATGAAATATATGTGGAAGAGTCACTTAACTAGCCTGATTAATATCTCACATCTTTCTATAAATACTAATTTCTAAAAGGCATACCAAACATATTCCCCCACTGAGTTTACCTCAGTGGTTACTCATGTAATCCAGAGCCCCTTTTCTGTGACTATGAACTAAAGATTCAATTTTTATATTAGTCTTTAGATGAGTGATAGTGTTAAAATCCAGCAGGCAGTACATGAAGAAGTTGGGCAGTACATGAAAAAGTCAGCTAAACATTGTTTCTTTTGGAATAATAGAGTTATAGGAAGAAAAAAAGTTACTAAAAGCTAAGGTTAAAAAAAAAAAAAAAGTCAGTGCAGTCTGCAGGCCTGGAATGGTGGCTCACGCCTGTAATCTCACCACTTTGTGAAGCCAGGATGGGTGGATCATTTCAGGCCAGGAGTTCGAGACCAACCTGGCTAAAATGATGAAATCCTGTTTCCACCAAAAATATAAAAATTAACCAGACATCATGGCGAGCGCCTGCAGTCCCAGCTACTGAGGAGGCTGAGGCAGGAGAATCGCTTGAGCCTGGGAGGCAGAGGTTGCAGTGAGCAGAGATCGCACCACTGCACTCCAGCCTGGGCAACAGAGAGACTCTGTCTCAAGAAAAAAAAATAATAATAATCTGAGATTTGGGACTGACATCCCTCCCTGGTGTGCTAGGCTCTTTGAAGTTCCCCAATATTAAGTACAATTCTTTGTATCATTCATATGCTTGCTTATGTCTCAGGCCAGGTTGCTAGGATCCTTTTCTTCAATAGGGTTTCAGAGGGAAATGTTAGCTAGTATGAGTAGACTACTGGTTATTGAGTGCTTTCTAACAGTATTTAATAGCAACCTGGCCCTCTTAGCAGGCACTCAAGCTTTTTCAAAAATATGAGCTGAACTACTGCTCAGAACATTTTCTCTTTTATTTTGTTGATTATACTGTATTCCTGTTGTTTGGATGATAAATTAAGCTGGCAAAAGACAGACTTTTCAGAAAGGAAGAGTCTTGTCTTCAATTTTATACTGTAATTTCTTGTCTAAAGCAACAAATATTGTGTTCCATTTTCATTTCATCATCCACCTATGATGACACAGGCGTCCTGTTTTGAACATTTCTTTTTCTCCAATGAAATGCACTTTAATATCTTATCAGTTAAGGTTCTTTTTGTTTTCCAAGGTGACATAGATAACTTATTAATTATTTCTGCACTATCTTTTACCAAGAAAAAAAAACATAGTTACAAGGATATGAATAATAAAACAATACAAAAACACTAAGAAATAATGAAGAAAGAGGAAACACTCGGAATCCATGAATGGGAAAGGACATGGTGCCAACTGGAGCTTCTCTACAAATTATGTTTTATGAAGTTTGCTCTTACATTTTGTTAGCAGTCACTAGGTGGGAGCTAACACAGTGAATAATAGATTTTATAGAATCCATGAGGTAAAATGAAAACTCACAGAAAGCCTAATTGTTTCCGATGTGAGAAAAAGCAGGAATGCTTCCTAAGTGTTCTCACGGGTAATTAATATACATATATACACACACACACATATATATACATATATACATACATATATATACATATATATAAAATATACATATATATAATGTAACACATGCACAATGTACTTTTAATATAGTTTAGTATTAAAACATAATGGAGGCCCTAAAAGCCTGAGGTCAGCTTTTATTTCTAGCAGTTAATTTAAAAAGAAGTATTCTGAAGATAATGGTTATAAATCTAATAATTGAAAACCAGAGAGAAAGAAGGGGAATCGAGTCCATATTTACGGGTAAAAGGAAGTTTTGTGACAGTCTACTTGAAACTTCATAATTATTTCCCATAAGTAGAGGTTTTAAATGTGTTTGATCATCATTCTTTTATAATCTACACTTAAGGTGATAGATTTGCCCCAGTTTTTTGAGGTTAGCATTGAAAGGCTTACATTTGTGGAAATTTCTTAGACCTGTGCCAACCGGGATGGTTGGTCACAGTGACCAGTACCAACCTGTGTTATTTGCCTGAAACATTTTTCTGGACTTTTATTTTTATTATGGACCATCAAACTAGCAATTTGTAGGTATTCATTAAAGGCTCAGTCATGATAGCGTATACCCATACCACTTGCATTTTCATAGATTTTAGCTTACAAATCTGTTGAGCATTTATTTTATTCCTGTATGTATAAATCTGACTCTATCTCTGACTGAGTTCAAGGTTCACATTGTAACTTTTAGAATGCAAAAAAGTGTTTTGCACGGAAAAACTATTCCACAAGGGCTTGATATTAATAAATTAAATTCATTAATTTATGCTAGAGTGTATTTATTTTAAATATATTAAGAACTATTCTGATTAAGCATTTTTAGAAGAGTTGTCTGAAGCTAGTTGTATAACCTATGACTGCATAGTGCCCTGGCATTGCAGGCCATTTTTCCTTTTACACTCACAGGAGGCCATCTATCCATGAGTGCTGTAATTTCAGCTTGTGAGAGAAACATGCAGATGTAGGATAAGCTAATAATTCATAAACAGCTATTATATAGTAATTTTGTGGGATTAATACCACCACTAGACAATGTATACTACATAAGACCTGAGAGTGAAGAATTGTACTTTTAAAAATGGCTATTCAGCAGGACACGGTGGCACAGACCTATAATCCCAGCACTTTGGGAGGCCAAAGTGGGCAGATCACTTGAGGTTAGGAGTTTGAGACTAACCTGGCCAACACGGTGAAACCTCGTTTCTGCTGTGTGTGGTGGTGTGAACCTGGAGGTTCCAGATACTCTGGAGGTTGAGACAGCAGAATTGCTTGAACATGGAAGACGGAGGTTGCAATGAGCCAATATCGTGCCACTATATTCCAGTCTTGGTGACAGAGCAAGACTCTGTCTAAAATTAATTAATTCATTAATTAACTAACTATTCTCACCAAAACAAAACAAACAACACAAAAATAAGATAATAAGTGCTGGTGAGGATGTGAAGAAATTGGAACCCTTTTGTACTGTTGATGGCTGTGTAGAATGGTGCAGTTACCATGAAAAATAGTTAAAAGGTTCCTCAAAAAATAAAAATCAGACTTACCATATGATTTAGCAATCCCGCTTCTGGGCATATAGCAGCAGAAATTGAAATCAAGTTTTCAAAGAACTATCTGCAGCTTCTTTTTATTGTAGCATTATTCACAATAGTCAAGATATGATAACAACTCAAATGTTCACCTACAGATGAATTAAAGAAAAAGTTGGTTTATACATTCAATGGAATATCATTTAGCCTTAAGAAAGAAAGTTCTACAACTTTCAACAGCATGGATGAACCTGGGGGACACTGTGCTAAGTGAAGTAAGCCAGTTACAGAAGGACAAATGCTGCATGATTCCACTTATAGGAGGTGTCTCAAATAGTCAAACTCATAGACTAGAGATTGGTAGTTGTTAGCGGGTGGGAGGAGGGGTAATACGAAATCATTGCTTAATGGTTATAAAGTTTCAGTTATGCAAGATGAATAATCCCAGAGATCTGCTGCACAGCATGGTACCAATAGTTAACGATATGGTATTGTGCACGTTAAAATAGGGACCACGGCTTGCATATAGTTTGTATTCATCAAAACTCGTGATCAAATTTGATCCCCAATGTGGTGGTGTTGGGAGGGAGAGCCTAGTAGCAGTTGTTAGATCAATGCCCGCCTGAGAAGGTGAGTGAGTTCTTACTCTCTTAGAAATGGATTAGTTCGTGCCAGTGCAGATTGTTAAAAAGAACCTGGCTTTCCTGTAGTCCCTCTCTTGCTTCTTCTTCTGCCATGTAATCTCTTTGCACATACCCAACCCCTTTCCACTTTCTGTTATGAGTGGAAGCAGCTTGAGGCCCTCTTCAGATGCCGCTGTCCAATGTTGAACTTTTCATCCACCAGAATCATTAGCTAAATAATCCTCTCTTCTTTATAAATCACTAAGTATCAGGTATTCTGTTATAGCAACACAAAATGGACTAAGACAATACATTAAGAGGATGTGTGTCATGTTAAGTTTTCTTACCACAAAACAAACAAATAACACCCATACAAAAAACATAAGGACATTTTTGGAGGTGATGGTTATGTTTAGCCACTAGGTTGTGATGATGGTAGCACTGGTGAATGCGATTATGTTGAAACTCATAGAAATGTAAACATTAAATATATGGAATTTGTTTATGTATCAATCACACCTCAAATTTAAAAAAAGAAAATTAAAAAATAAAAAAAGGTGCTTACTTCTAGAAATGAAGATACAATGTCTTGTGAACATTTGAGAAAAGATAATTTATTTGAACAATAGCACTATGTAATTTTTTATTTTTCAAACTGGAAAACAACACCTAAAAATATGGACATTCCCTATATTTGCTATATTACACAGTTAAATAAAAAAAAACAATGACTCATTCTTATGACCTCATAAGCCAGGTAATTTAAAATAAATATAATAAATAAGAGAAATCCAAGTCAAAGTCATGGTGACATACCACTTAACACAGAGAGTGGCTATAGTGAAACATATAGACAATGAAAATGGCAAAAAGTATGTGGATAAATTGGAATTCTCATACATTGCTGATGGTAAAGTAAAATTGTGAACAAATTTTGAAAGACATGCTGGGATTCCTCAAAAACTAAGTATGGAATTCCTAATTATATACCCAAAAGTAGTGAAAACATATGTTCACACAAAAACTTGTACATGAATGATTATAGCAGTATTATTCATAATAACACAAAGTGGAAACAGTTAAATATTTCTCAAATGGTGAATAAAAACATAAAATATGTTATATCCAGTAACAGAATATTCAGTCATGACTAGGAACAAAATACTGATACATTCTAAAACATAGAAGAGCCTGGAAACATTATTCTAAATGAAAGAAATCAGTCCCAAAAGATCACATGTTGTTTGATTCCTGTTATATGAAATGCCCAGAATGGACAAATCTAGAGAGACAAAAAACAAATTACTAAGGATTGTGGGTAGAAAGAATAGGAAGTTATTGCTAATGGGTACATGATTTCTTTTTGGATTGATGAAAATGATCTAAAATTGATTATGGAGATGGCCACATGACTCTATGTCACTGAGATAAATACTTTAAAGGATGAATTACAATTTTGTGATTTATATTTCAATAAATATTTAAATGAATAAATTTTGTTTTGCAATTGGCTAAGGAGGTTAAATCTGCTAGAAATGAGTGATTCATTGATAACAGATATTGAAAGTTGAAGTCTAAGGTTACTTTCATCTCTCTGGTAAGTGGGTAAATGAAGGGATAATCCACAAAGACAGAAAATATAGGAGGAAAAGTCAAGTTAAACTGTCGGGTGTAATTTTTCAAGGTCTTCAGTAATCACTAATGTCCTACAATAATTGCCTTTACATAAGCTTTTTGTTTATTTTCTGGTAGCCAAAGTTTTGCTTTGATTTCCAATTTACAAGCCGTAGTATAACCTGTATGAAAATATAGCTATTTAATATTATATTTGTGTTATTGTTAGAATTCATCACAAGCTGTACCACTGTCCTTTAGAATGTGTTTGATAAGCAGAATATTGAAAATATCATATTTTAAAAATAGACCACAGTCAAATCTTTTAGCAATTTAATGCGTGATTTCTGATAGACACAACAGTGAAATATGTCATTCAACCTTTAAAAAGCTGAAGCTGAAAGTTTAATGAAGACATAGTTAGACTCATATTTCTTTACAAGTGCCCTGACATTATAGCCCTTCTGTTTCAACATTTAATTCAGTGTTGCTGCTTGAAATCTTGCTAAAATCACCTTCAATTGTTTGTCCTCTTCCTCCACTTCAGATGAATATAGAAAGAGCAGCTATGAGCTTTCTCTTGAGATTTCTCATGAAAAGGATCTAGAGATGAAAAAGACTCTTGTTGTTTCATAATTCTTTTTTTTTCTTTTTTTAGGAAAGTTTTATAATGTTTAAAGTAAAACTTTCAGTGTATTTCTGTGATAGACCAATGAAACTGATCATTTTTTCCTTCCCCTTGGTGTTTAAGTCTTTTCCAATGACATATGGAAGGTGAGTTAAATTGTCTTTAAAGACATTTAACTTTAATATATCAGGATTTACTTCAAAGAAAGGTATTATATTAATTGAAGTAAATTTCTAGGGAGAAGAAAAATAATGGAGGCACTAGATAATTTTTAAATATAATTTCACAAATTAAGAAGGTTATTCAGACATTAGCGGATAATTAACTTAGAATGTACCACTTACACGGAATAATTTTCTCCTCACAAACCACCCAAGTGCTGTTAGGGGTATATGAAGCAAGCAGAACAGGTACAAAAAAGCGGCCGAAGACAAATGAGGACAGAATGTATTTATTTTAAGTAAGTGAACTTGTTGCTTGACTTATGTTATTGGATCAATGGCTAGTTTTTCTAATATAAATAAATCCAGAATATTCCACATTTGTTTTTCTCTAGACAATGTGATGTAGACTGAAAACGTTATCAAGCTACATTCCAAGTAGAAAGAAAAAAATCCAGAAAATAAGATGACAGTCTTCCCATTTATAGCCATTGTGATTAACCACAGAAATCTGCTATTAACCACAGAAAAAAAAAATGCATTTTTTTTTTTGTGTATTTGAAGCAGTTGTGCAACAGTAAGTGTGGTCTATAATTGATCTAGCTACTGTAAGTAGTATAAGCTAGGTGGTTAATTTTCATAGGTGTTGAAATCAATTTAACTTTTTTTTTTTTTTTCGAGACATACAAAATGACACTCACTCTTTTTGCGCAGGCATGATTCCGGCTCACTACCACCTCCGTCTCCCGGGTTCAAGCGATTCTCCTGCCTCAGGCTCCCAAGTAGCTGGGATCACAAGCGCCTGCAACCGCTCCCCGCCATTTTGTTTTTGTATTTTTAGTAGAGACGGGGTTTCACCATGTTGGCCAGGATGGTTTCCATCTCTTGACCTCATGATCCACCCACCTCGGCCTCCCAAAGTTCTGGGATTACAGGCATGAGCCACTGTGCCCGGCCAAATTATCTTGATTTGAATTTTTTTTTTCTTTCTTTTTTTTTTTTTTTTGAGACAGAGTCTTGCTCTGTCACCTAGGCTGCAATGCAGTGGCAGTCTCAGCTCACTGCAAACTCCACCTCCCTGAGATTCAAGTGATTCTCCTACCTCAGTCTCCTGAGTAGCTGGGACTACAGGCAGCACCACCACGCCTGGCTAATATTTGTATTTTTAGTAGAGATGGGGTTCACCATGTTGGCCATGTTGGTCTCCAACTCCTGATCGCAGGTGATTCGGCTGCCTCGGCCTCCCAAAGTGCTGGGATTACAGGCCTGAGTCACCGTGCCTGGCCCCTTAGTTTGAATTTGATAGTTATGTGATCTAGCAGATTCGTCTGTTATGGTTAGTACTTTTTGTGCTATAATTTATTTAAATCTATGCAATATTTATATAAAGTCGTTCCTGTGTATTCTGGGGGAGTTGGTTCCAGGGCCCCTTGCACACACCAAAATCCGTGGACGCTCAGAGTATTTTATATAAAGTGATGTGGTATTTGTATATAACCTATATGCATCCTTCCATATACTTTAAATTATTTGTAAATCACCCATAATACCTAAAACAATGTAAATGTTGCATAGGTTGTTGTTTTACTGTATTGTTCAGGGAATAATGACATGAAAAAAATCTGTTATTATTTTTTTCGACTATTTTCAATCTGCGGTTGGTTGAACCCATGAATGTGGAATTCACAGACACAGAGGACCAGCTGTATTTTAGTAGGATAATTTTAATGTTATTGTATATAAAGCAAATTGAGGAATATCACATAGATTTGCACTTCCATTTGTTCAATGTTTAAGTTCTTTGATAGAAAAAGATATTCCTAAAACTATCAAATTATAATGAAATTTACTATATTCTCTTTTCATCTTGAGAGACAAAATGGAAATCTTCAAAAGGACTTCAAAAGAGTACTTGATCAGGGAAATGAAAGTTTCAGTTAATATGTTTCTAACAATCTCTCTAAACGTATTACCTTTGCTTCAAGATGAGATAAATAGTGTCTACGTCTTCTATACACAGATTTTGTCTCTTTTCTCATTAGACCTGTCCCAATACGTGATGAAAATAAAGAATATACTTCTAAAACCATAGATCAAAGGGTTAGAGAAAATATGCCATTCATTTATTTACTTATCCACATATTTATTAAACTGCTTAAAAATAATTAATGGGTCTGTGGTATGTCTGAGTCATACTTCTTAATGCTAAGAAAATAAAAGTCGAATACTTATAGAAGTAGACCGTGAGGGGCAAAAAGAAATAAGACAAATTATGATATTCCAGAGAGATAAATACAAAATTAAATGTATGAAGAAAAGAAAATGAAAGTAAAGAGAAGGTTAAGTAATTCTGCTTGAGGAAATCATGGAAAACTTAATAGAAGTCAAGGTTCATCTGACAAAATCTTGTTGAATGAATAGGAGTTAGGTAAACACAGAAAGAAGATGAAGGTACTAGTGCAGAAGAGTTGTGTGCACGAAATTACATAGGTATCATGGTTTTAATGAATTCAGGAAATAGTGATAATATTTAGGCAGCAGGATTGTACATTCTAAGAGAATAGAACTGTATGGAGTAAGAAAGTAAATTATAAAGAGTTTAGATATTATTCTGTGAGCAGGAGAAAGCTAAGATTTTTTTTTCTTAGAATAGGGACTTGATCAGATTTAGTTTTAAGGGGAACAACGGAGAAAAATCCAGTTGAGGGACATGACTATTCTGAATATTCCATATTATCTTTAGATATATTTAGGCATTGATAATATGACATTATTTTAAAATCAAATTATATTATGTGTATTTATTGTATTACCAAAAGAATATTTTAGATTAATCTTTATAGAAGCTTTATCATATTCAAAACTTCAGCCAAAACATTACTTATCATATAGTCCCTCTTTAAGATCTTATTTTCTTTTTGCTAATGACAGAATATTGGTTCTCCATAATCATCAAATGACCCTCAGGGTTATACAAACTTCAAATTATAGAGGTATTTTTCTTCAAATAAGGCATCTTATTAAATTTTTTAACAACATACCTAATTGTGAGGGAATTTTTCCACATATAATACTCAATATTCTCGCTTTTTTTTTTTTTTTTTTCTTTTGAGATGGAGTCTCTCTCTTGTTGCCTAGGCTGAAGTGCAGTGGCTCAGTCTCAGCTCACTGAAACTTCTGCCTCCCAGGTTCAAGTGATTCTTCTGCCTCAGCCTCCTGAGTCACTGGGATTACAGGGGTGTGCCACCACGCCTCGCTATTTTTTTGTACTTTTAGTAGAGATGGGGTTTCACCGTCTTGGCCATGCTAGTCTTGAACTCCTGATCTCAAGTGATCTGCCTGCCTTGGCCTCCCAAAGTGCTGAGATTACAGACATGAGCCACTATACCTGGCCTCAATATTCCCTTAATAAATGTATGTTGCTATTTTTTGTGTCTGCTGCATGTATTAGGACTCATTTAACAATTGTTCTAACAGAAATCCTCATTTATCCACAGGAAATATGATTCAGATCTTTGTACATATTAAGAATGCAAAATTTTTTGTGACCAAGTTGAATTGTTGCTTTCCTCCTTTGTTTGCTTTGTGGCATTGGATTAAAGTTAAAATAATTAAATACAACAATTTCTCCCTATCTGTTTCCATTTAATTCTTAGAATATTTCCTGATAGTCTCATAGGGTAGATGAACAATTTCTGTAATCTTCTGAATAATTTCCCACTTTGTTAAAAATACTACATGATCAATAAGTACTTAAGTTAGAAAAATTAAATACTTTTCGGCCTGAACTAAATTGTCCCAAGTATTCTTTACAACAGTGTTTACATACCCATATATTCATATATAGAGAAAGATGCTCACATACATGTGACAATAGCTAATTCAGTATTTGTGGTTTGGTGACTATGGGTCAGTCTCTGTATTTTGCTGGTATGCATTGGATTATACAGTCTTTATTTACTATTAATTAGTTTGACAATATTTAGTCATTCAATACATTGATAATTCATCATCAATACATTGAGGTCATCATACCTGTTTAAACCATGTAATAGGGTTTGATTAATATATGAATGAGATAACTAATGGAATAGGATTTGGAAAACCACAAAATTCTATAAAGATGCAAGGTTACATGCATCCATAACCATCATGGAAGGTTCACTTCTTGGTGATAAATTGAATATATTATTCTGAAAAATAAGTATGTGACTGTTTGGACATAACAAGTTGCCTACGCAGAATTCTTTTTTCAAGGTGATATTGTTCGGTGTATGAAGTGTGACAAAATTTTCTAAATTAAAACAAAAACACATGCTAATGATGTTATAGTGTATTTGTCAAGGTTTTTTTTGGTTTTTAGTGAGAGAAACTCACCTCAAACTAATCTAAATTAAATGATATATTAGTTTTAACTATCAGAATATGTATCAGAAAACTATGCATGATCAAATGAGGCTGATTCCAATAGCTCTAATGATTCGTTAATATTCAATCTGTTCCCATTACATTGTACTGTCTTCTTTGCTTGTTTTATCTGGTGGCAGCTTGAAATATATTTAAGTGCTACATTGTTGTATTAGCGTACTTTCACATTGCTATAACATACTACCTGAGACTGGGTAATTTATAAAGAAAAGAGGTTTAATTGGTTCATGGTTCCACAGTCTGTACAGGAAGCATGGCTGGGGAGGCCTCAGCAAACTTACAATCATGGAGGAAGGCAAAAAGGAAAGGATCACATCTTACATGGCCAGAACAGGAAGAAGAGAGAGGAGAGAGGTGCTACATTCTTTCACACAACCAGATCTTGTGAGAACACACTCACTATCACAAGAACATAAAGGGGGAAGTCTGCACCCATTATCCAATTATCTCCCACCAAGCCCCTCCTCCAACATTGAGGATTATAGTTCCACATGAGGTTTGGGTAGGGACACAAATCCAAACCATATCAATTATCTTCAATGAAAACAATTTTAGAAGGAAACTACTCTTTGCTGATAGATCCTAGAATACTTTAACTGATTTCACTCTGAGCTCATCATTAATCCAATCACTGTGACCAGAACTAAAATCACTATTGTATTTAGGCAGTCCTGAATATGTGCTCTCTCCTATACCCAGGGATGCAGTAGGTCTTGTCAGAGTCACATAAACTATAGAGGATGACTGGCAGAGCTAAGTGATGTTTGGCAGAAACACACACAGACACACACACATGAGTACAGAAATATTTGCACATAATAAAGTAGAAAATAGAACAGCATAATTTGAGTTTGTTATATCCCCAGAATTCAAGGAATCTCAGGCTATACAGAAAGAGAAGCATTGTTCTAATTTTGTTTCTGCCGATGCATTGGTTATGGTTCTCCAGAGTAAAAGAACCCATGAAATATAACTGTTCTACATTTACCGATTTCATCCTTCTATAGCTTTTATTCTAAGAAGGAAGCCTCCAAACATTTAAGAAGCTATTCATTACAAAGGCACAAAATGTAAGCATGTGTTGATCAACTCTAATGGTCGTTAGTTGTGAAAAGGCTCTTTAAGGCAATTTAAGGTGCATTCACTACTGTTCTTTGTGGTGACAGACTAACCTGACAACAACAACATTTATTTACTTTAACATTTAAGATTGTGTATCATTTAACTGTATTAGTCCATTCTTATACTGCTATGAAGAAATACTCAAGACTGGGTAATTTATACAGAAAACGGGGGTTTAATGGACTCACAGTTCCACATAGCTGGGGAGGCCTCACAATCATGGGAAGGTAAAGGGGGAGCAAAAGCATGTCTTACATGGCAACAGGCAAGAGAACGTGTGCAGGGGAGTTGCCCTTTATAAAACCATCAGATCTCATGAGTCTTACTATCATGAGAACAGCACAGAAAATACCCACCCCATGATTCAATTACCTCACACCAAGTTCCTTTCATGACATGTGGGGATTATGGGAGCTACAATTCAAGATGAAGTTTGGGTGGGGACACAGCCAAACCATAACACTAACAAAATCAATTAAGAAGAAAGAAAAAAGAAATAGTTGACATGGCAACTATGAGGTATATTGATTGTAATGACAAATGCTATAAGAAATTATTAAAAGGAAATGACAAAAAAATAAGTAAAATTATGTAATAATACTAATTACATAATTTTTCTAACATATTTTCTAGCTATATATGTATGTAGTATTAGCAAATATATATAATACATATTTAGACGCAGTCAGAAAATATTTATTGAGTAGCTTTTTATGTTAAACATACAAGTTTCACAAATGCAAAGATTAAGGAACAAAACGTTTGCCCTTGGGGAGCTCACATCATTCTGCAATATACACACGGTGAGTTATCTGACTAGATTTTTCTTTAAGTGTGATATAGTAACATTTGTGAAGCAACACATAAGCAAATCCCCAATACCTTTCTCTAAACAACCAGACGGGCAAAACTTTCTAGAAGTTATAGTAAACCAAGACACTATTTTTTTCCTCTTAACGCAGCCTAGAGGCAGGATAATGAAAGGAGGGAGCAGTGAAGACATTCCTGTCCTGAGGCAGTTTCAGGCTACTGGAGGCTAAAAACCAAACTCTCCAGAAGCCTCAAGGAAAGAATGTTTGCAAAACCAGCCCTTCAGAAATAATTTGGTACTTATTTTTACACTCTAAGTGTTGCAAAACATCTTGCCCTTCATGGAATAGAGATTTACTGGTTTTGTGAAGTTTGCTTATATAATTTTTTAGTATTTGGAAGCATCTGCACTCTTTGCAAACAATTGAAACCATGAAAATGTGGTGGTAATTCTTGTATTTGTTCTTAATCAGGAGCACTCATTCATGTCAACACATAATTTTTGAAATTTTATTGTGTATGAGATCACTTTCTGTACTTTAGTCAACTTCTTTTCACCCCATTGGAAAGGGAGGGATTTCTGCCCTATGATTATGGGGATGGTCAAACACATACAATACCTGGCACTAGACAGATGAAATTAACAGCAGTTTAATAGTCACCTATACTCACAGTTTATGGGAGGTACATGCTGACTGCTACAAAGGACAGCCCGGAGGTTGCACTTAGAAGCAGTGACCAACTGGGGACAGTGGGAGGCTGACTTCATAGTATTAAGAGGACAGAGGTGACCCATGAAATAATATGAGTGACTTATTTGAATCATTCCACATGCTGACAAGGAAATAAAACCTGCTACTCAAGTGCCATTGAAAAGGAGGGATTTTTGGCTAAAAGACCTTATCCAGAGCAGAACGGGGAGAGGAATTTGTGGTTAGGGCAATCAAGGTCCAACCAGATGTGAAGACAGCAAATAATATCAAGCCTTAATTTTAAGTCTTATACCACAGCTTCAAATTCTTTGTTTATTTTCTCTTAATTTGTATTCCATATCAGGTGTGATCAAAAGTTATTTTAAAAAATGTGTAATGTGTGACGTTTCACACTGTCTACCTTCAATTAGGTTAAGGCTGCAATTGTGTTTGTCCAAAGCATTAGTAAAATGTGGAGTTTGAGTATTTTTAGTTAGAGCATGTCTTTTTCAGTTTCCCACATTCGTTGTGTTTCTCTAAAAGAAAATGCTTTTTAAAAAATTTTCTTTATATGTGGCTCACCAAATGCATTTGAATTGGGGAACATTGGTACCATTTATAAACTTGTGACCCATATGACCAAATTCTCATTAAGGTGTGTCAGTCAAAACAACATTAAACAAATAAACAGATTTACTTTCCCAATGGTTCGAGTTTTCTATATTGCCAAATAACTAGAACATATATTTCCTATGTTGCCAAATAACTGGAACACATTGGTATTTTTTTTTTAAACACATGACACAGGATACCATAACATGTAGTATAACTCCTTCAGATCCTCTAGCTTTTTAAAATCAGCCTAGTAGTTTATGTCCCTTTTCTTCTATTTTCTTCCCCAAACAATTGGCCACCGACCTTTTATTCAGAATCTTTCAGCTGCAAGTCCAAAGGAATTAGCTAGCAAGGCTGACCTTCCTAAGAGGTTGGCAGAGAGGAGGAAATAGAACAAAGAAATCTTAAATCCTCTTTAGAAGCAGAGAAAATAAAAGACTGAGAGAACTTAAAAGTTAATGATGAGAGTGGCTTTTCATGTTTAATTATGATTTTAATTAGTTCTTATTAGGAACTAATTTTTATGCTCTGACAGGTAACTGAGGCTCCTAAAGGCACTTACATACCTGTGAGATTCAGAAGGTAAAAAACAGAACAGAGGAAACAAAAAGAGACAAAGCAAAGACAAAAAGAAAAGAATAATAATGTTAAAAATAAAGAACAACAATGTAAGAAAGCACAAAATGAATAAAGTTTCAATACCCTTTCCCTGCTTTATAACTGAGGAATTAAATGAAAATCTTTCAAATGCAAATGTTACTTTGTTCCCCTCATTTTACATCCTACATCAAATCCTGAGGAAATATAAGGTGTTCTTTTTTTCTAAGGGTACATTTGAAAGACACTATTAAGCTCACTTGCAGTATTTTGTGAATTCCAAGGTGCATATTTTTCACATTTAATATCTATGACATCTACAAAGTCTGACAATCACAACCATCTGGGCAGTCGTTGTGAGGTGACGAAGCAGGTGCTTGCTAATCAAAACTTGCAGAATAAGTTGTATGAGTTAGAAAGAACTTTCTAAAGAAAATGGCAGTGCACTCATTTAAGACACTCTATCCTATAGATGCTTTGATGCCAGAAAGGATGATGTTACATGGAAAACTTGACATTTATCACTCAGAGAGAGCAGGTGACTCAGAAATAACAACCTTTCAATGTGCAAACGATTTAGGAATACTTCAACCACTTTATTTCATTTATATGTCATATTACATGGTTTCAAGTTTGATATATGATAAAAAGTATATCTTAAAATGGGTCTAAAAGATCATTAGATGAAGAACAAGAATTTTCGATGAGAAAATATATTGTCATATTTTAATTGTATTTTAGTTTCCTTTCTGAGCATCACATAAAATAAGTCACAATATTAATATTGTCTTCTATTTGATAAAAAACCAGTTATTTGTGCCTTCGTCTTATACCTGACTTCCTATTTGCAGATTAAAATTAAGATATTGTCAGACTACATGAATGATCTTAAAACAATAGAATGTCTACTATATTTTTGAAAATACATTTTTTATTCTGTGAGATCTAGAAACAATTACATTTCTAGAATATTTGTCCTTACTGCTTATCTAAAATTATTTCTATCTGAAAATAGCCACACGGCTCCCAAATTGCTTTTATCATTACTCCAGAAGAAACTCAAGTTGTAAATGTTTGCAAACAGGTGTGTGTATGTTGCACACTTGTTGCCCCCTTTCTTTACTTTGTGTGTGTGTCTGTGTGTGCACGCACACGTGCCTGCATGTCTTTGCCGAGCTGGATACATCTTGTTTCTTACTAACTTTAAAACATTTCACTCAAAATGTGTTTTTCTAAAGGTGGCTTAAGGAATGCAGTTGAAAACTAGAGATTATAATGACAGGAATTTATCTCTAACACTTCTAACACATTCCCCAAATCAAAATTGCCAAAGTAATTTTTTCCATGGTCGGAGAATAAACGCTTAAGTTTTGCTGAGATGAAAGCCATGTGTGAGAGACACTGGGGAATTTTCCTCTGCATCCTTCACCTTCACAAGTCCTTGTCCCCTGCAGCAGTTTCTCTCCGATCCCTCTGCATATGATCTACCAGCTTGTTCTCCTCACTGCTCTTGATAAACACTACCCAAACAATGGTTAGTACTCCTCAAGAATGATTTCTCTCTTCCCATTTCTGAAACTAGCTGAACATCAATAGACATTCTCCTGCTAGAACCCTGTAATAAAGTGCCATATTCTCTTTGCTTTCACCAAGTCAGAATGCAAACTGTAGAGTCTTTTTATGCCCAATAGTTGCCAACAAAGACTTATGCTAATAGTATTCTAGTTTATTTTCTCTCAAACTTGCTATTTTAATTATCAAATAAAGCCATGTTTGCTATTTAAATTTAAATGAATTTAAAGAGGATAATGCACATAAAACACTTAGCCCAGTGTATGGCACATACTAATCATAATTATGCATATAACTGAATGAGCTGCATTCTATGAGGGTTAAACTGGCAGTAACTATTTGCCCTTTCATATGACTGCTTTATTTCCCTTGTGGATCATCTTATTGCTTCCTTTTCACCTATTCAGTTCTACTCCTATTCTTATAGTCCCTTGTGACAAAGACTCTTTATCTGAGCAAACTTCAGTCAGAATCCTCTGAACCTTCTTTTAAAATAGGCCTCAATCTTGGGCTCTATCTTCAATCTGCCTAATTCAGTTATAACAAGAATCATGCTAAGTCCTTTGAACATGAACTGCCCCACCCCACTTGTGATATCTAGTCTCTCTGGCCTGCCCTTCAGCGAAAATAAAGTTAATTTGGTTTAGCAAGGATACCCCTACCCTTAATGTCTTCGGTTAGTAATTTCCCATCCACTGGTCTCTTGTACTCTGCTTCTTGGGTATCAATTCCCACTTGCCTTTGTAATATCCAGAGTGAAACATGATCTCTCTCTCTCTTAATGCAAGAGTGTTGACATCTACAATAGCAATCTTGAATAAAGTCTTCCATATTGCTTTACTAAGTGTCAGAATAATATTTTCCTTAGCATTGGAATGTCTCATAACTTTTCTGATTACCTTCTGTCTTAATCTGTTTTGTGCTGCTACAACAGAATACATGAGACTGAGTAATTTATAAAGCACAGACATTTACTGATCACGATTCTGGAGGCCGAGAGGTCCAAGATCAAAGAGTTGCATCCAGTGAGGGCCTTCTTGCTGTGCCACAATGCGGTAAAAGGTATCATATGGCTAGAGGGAGAGAGAGCAAGAGAGAGCCAAGCTTGCTTTTACAATAGGCCCACTTCTGCAAAAACAACATTAATCCATTCATGAATAGCCTTTATGACCTAATCACCTCTTAAAGTTACAACCTTTCAGGATTGTTGCATTGGGAATTAAGTTTCTAACACACAAGCTTTGAAGAATACATTCAAACCATAGCACTGCCAGATAATAAGCAAATCTTCCTCTTTTCCAAGAATATATTTCAATCCAGCAAAATATATAAACTTCATGATCTCATCCTTATGCTATCCTTCCGGTAAGCATGAGTCAACTTCAGCATGAGAAACCTATAGTTAGGAATAAAGCAGAGTTGGCTCTCTTTTTTCTCTACTTCTCAATTCATCTGTTCTTCCTCTCACTTAGCTGATGTTTAAAACAATTCCTGAACAGAGGTTGAGCACAGGAAGAAAAAAGTAGAAACAAACATTCTTTCTGGACGGCTATAGTTATAATCAGGGCATTGCTGGTAGCAAATGTGGAAATCTTATTTCAAGAGGAGTTTATATAGTTTCACACACATAACACATCACACATACACATGCTTATGCTGCTGGGGATCTTTTGACACTGAGGTTACCACCTCAGCTGTCATCTTACAAACTGTCTTCTCTACATCAAGTGCTCAAGGAATCAGACTGAAAGTTTGTGTCCCTTTAAAATTAGTATGTTGAAATCCTAACTCCCATTGTGACAATAATAGGAGATGAGGCCTTGTGAGGTAATTAAGTCATGAGAATGGAGCCCTTCTGAATAGTGTTAGTGCCCTTACAAAAGTGGCCGCAAGAGCTCTCTCATCTTCTTTCCACAACGTGAGTATTCAATAGGAAGTCAGCAGCCTGCAATAGAAGAGGACCTTCACCAGAATCAGGCAATGCTGACACTGTGATCTCAGACTCCCAGCATGCATGCAGCACTATGAGAAATACATTTCTGTTGTTTATAAACCACACAGCCTATCGTACTCATAGCAGCCAGAACAAACTAAGATGTTCCACCTCAAGTCACTTTCTCTTGAGGTCACAAAGCATCATGAATCTGTCTATAGACAGAGCTTCTCTTCCTCAAGAGTAAACCACAGTAAATTTCGGTATATATTTATCCTGGCAGAACCTGTAAATACAGGTTTTTTAAATTTAATTCTCTTTTTGTTCTGCTGACTTTTGCTTTGTTAGGCTGAACTAGTCAGATTACCTGGTTGAACCTTTCTCCTAGTATAAACCAAATACCACTCCCTGCTTCCTCACACTCTACAAAGGTGTCACAATGCACTTCAATAACTCTCTCTCTCTCTTTTTTTTTTTCTTTTTTGACATGAAGTCTTACTGTGTCACCCAGGTTGGAGTGCAGTGGCGCGATCTCAGCTCACTGCAACCTCTGCCTCCCGGGTTCAAGCAATTCTTGTGCCTCAGCCTCCTGAGTAGCTAGGACTACTCGGCCTCCCAAAGTGCTAGGATTACAGGCGTGAGCCACCGCACCTGGTCTGCACTTCAATAACTCTCTACAGAAACTCTCACTATCAGTTTGTTCAATTTTCTGATTCTTTGATATTTCTTAGGTGGCCTAGAATCAGGTAAATGATATTACTAGCAGAAGTAGTTTTACAGTCTTTAGGTGATTTTTTATAGATATTTGGGCCCCTAGTTTTAGGATGTGGAAATACTTGGCATCTACTGAATTATTTTGATTCCACAGAAACAATGAAGCCACAGAATACACTGTCATACATCTCTCATAGCTAGATATCTAGCTAGCTAGCTAGATAGATAGATATACATTGCACACACCTGTGCAAGTATCTCCTTGAACTTTTTGACCCTCATTGGGCTTCAAGATATTTCAGTTTCTTCTGATCCATCATGAGATCTTTTTAGAGATTTTCCTCAACAAGGAATTAGGACTTTCATAATCACACCAAAGAATGAGACAGTGTGCTGGTTGACAATGACAAATGGCCAACAGGAAATCTTTAGGCTCCAGGAGGAAATCCCAAAAACCACTCTGGCAGGAGCCTAGTAATGAATCTAAATAATTAACATAATGAAATAGATTACTACTGGAAAACCAAAACCTACTTCACAACTGGCCAGTGAGAATTATTCACACAAGGTCATTGCAAAGCCCATAGTTGATAATGCATAAATGTTGAGTACATACTATGTATCTCTGGTCAGGCACTTTGGGAGGCTGAGGCAGGAGGATCCCTCGAGCCTAGGAGTTCAACAGCCTAGGCTACATAGTGAAACCTTGTCTCTACAAAAAACAAAGCAAAACAAAGCAAAACAAAACACCCCAAAATTAGATGAGCTTGGTGACATGTGCCTGTGATCTCTCAACTATATAGGAGGCTTAGGCAGGAGGATTACTTGAGCCCACGAGTCTGAGACTGCAGTGAGCCATGATCATGAAATTTCACTCCAGGCTGGGTGACAGAGGGAGACTCTGTCTCCAAAATATAGATCCATATATACATATGTGTGTGTGTGTGTGTGTGTGTGTGTGTGTATTTCTTGAAGACTTCTACCAATAGAGTATTATCTTTTCTATGAACTTTCTATAGCACTCCATACTGAGAATGTTAAAGGTAAATAAAATTTGGTCCTTGCCCCTAGAAATTGTAGTAAAAGTGAAGTAAAGAATTAATATAACATAATGGTTAAGACATTCTTTTATCGTGTGTCTGTGTTTATTAATTGGCATTGGTTTTAGCATTTGTAGTTGTTTTCAGTTTGGTGGGTCATGTAACCATTTTATGCCTTAGTTTCTTCTATTGTAAGATGCAGATAATAAGAGTAACTTTCTCGTGGTGTTTATTTGATGGGTTAAATAAAAATCAATCCACAGAATTAATTCATTGAATGAAAATGTATGTCAATTACTTATTTTTATATTACAATTTTTCAAAAAGTGCATATGATTGCTCTTTTATTGATAGTATTGTCTTACTATTCCCCATTGGCTTTATGTGGTGATTACTAGAACTGAATTGGCTTCTGGGCTGGGGAATGTCATACCATGAAAAATAAAATAAAGGGAAATCCAGAAAAAAAAAATTACACACAAAAGCTAATTCTCATTTTTTTGATTTGGTGTCTATCCAAAGAGTGAAGAAAGGAAAATTTTGTGCTCGCACACTTACTTATGCTTATTTATGAAATTACTTTTAAGAGTAATAACCAATACTAACTTACAGCTTTTCCGTTTTATATATTAATAGTATTTCTCTTGAAATGCTAATCCCTGTGGATATCTTGTTAAAAGCTGGGAATAGAATTATATACACAGCGCCAATTTATTTCTGATTCTATTCCATAGCGTCTCATGTGAAAATGAAATCATGCTTAAATCAAAGAACTAATTTGATTGCATCCAGACCGAATAGAACAGCCCAGACACATTTTGCTTTAATTTTAACTTCCAAAAAGTGAAAGAGAAGGAAGAATTTCACTGAAACGATTATCCCAAAGCCTCTTTCACATTCGTTCATAAATCAAAGAATATCAGGCAGGTACAGTTTTGCTAATATGGGGTAATCTGATGAATTTGGAATCCTTATTAAATGGGACACATCTTTCCAAAAAGTGTGTTTCTTAAGACACTGCGTCCTGCTTTTGAGAGCTTGTTTCTCAAAATTATTTTACAAATGAAAGATATTATTTACTTCGTAAAGATCTTAAAAGTTGCATTTTGTTATTTTATCAACATTCACCTTTTATTTGTATTACCATTACACTGAATACAAATTAATAAAGTATATTTCTAAAATAAAATATGCTGGATTGGATAACAAGAAGATCAGTCCATGCATATTTACTTTTCCTTTTCAATTAACCATTTTAATGCTTCTTAGCATTTATCAAAAGTTAATATGAGTCATTTTAATGGTTTCACATTTTATGCACATTGACCAATACTCAGCTGACATAGGTGATTAGCTTACCTGAGAAATATGAAAAACAACATGCTGTGAAACTAGAAAACGTGAACAAAAAGTGTATCTCTTATAAATAAATGACTAAGTTATGTATTATTTATGTTACACAAATTTAAACAATGTATAATACATGAGGAGAAATTTACTATATTTGGAGCAAAAATAACTGAACAGTCTCTCAGGACCTTTATTAATATTTCAACATCAGTATTATTCTGCTGTATAATTAATTTTTGAAGAATATTTTGCATATGTTTTCTGAAATCTAATGACTGAAACTCAAAAATGTTAGAGTATGCATAAGCTTGATATCACTTGTTTTGGGACAAGCTTCAAATCTGAGGCCATGCTGCAAGCTGTTGCCAACCTGGCAGGCATTTTTACAGCTTTGAGAATCATCACTTTTCAGAGAATCTCTCCACAGGTTTATATCCTTCACCTCATGCTCACAACCAAATTCATGAATAGTAAGAAAGATCATAGCCTGTTACTATTCCCTGTATTCCAAACTTCATGCTTTTTTTATTTTCCTTCTTTCTTTCCTTCTTTCCTTCTTTTCTCTCTTCTTTCTTTTTTCTTTCTGCCTTTCATGTTTCTTTTATTCTTTCTATATTTCTGTCTTTTGATTAATTATTTGACAGCAAAAAGTGAAACAGATTTCAAATGACGTGGCTTTGACTAATAATCTAGAGCACCGAATTTATAAATAATTCATAGAGACTTTTCCCCCTTAAACCTGGATTTTGATATCCCTTTTGAACTATCGAAAAGCAGGTTCCCAATGTTTGCAAAGTTAAGGTAAAATGCTTTTCTGTAAAAAGGAGCTTACTAAATATGTGTGAAAAAATATCTAAGAAAAAGAAATTACTTAACTTCTACTCAGAGAGAGACATTGTGTTGTTTTTTTTTTTTTTTTTGAGTATGTTCATCTTTTTATTATTATTATTATACTTTAAGTTCTAGGGTACATGTGCACAATGTGCAGGTTTGTTACATATGTATCCATGTGCCATGTTGGTGTGCTGCACCTACTAACTCATCATTTACATTAGATATATCTCCTAATGCTATCCCTCCTCCCTACCCACCTCCCCGCCCACAATAGGCCCTGGTGTGTGATGTTCCTCTTCCTGTGTCTAAGTGATCTCATCGTTCAATTCTCACCTGTAAATGAGAACATGCGGGGTTTGGTTCTGCGTTCTCGCCATAGTTTGCTGAGAATGATGGTTTCCAGCTGCATCCATGTCCCTACAAAGGACATGAACTCATCCTTTTTTATGGCTGCATAGTATTCCAAGGTGTATATGTGCCACATTTTCTTAATCCAGTCTGTCACTGATGGACATTTGGGTTGATTCCAAGTCTTTGCTATTGTGAATAGTGCCACAATAAACATACGTGTGCATGTGTCTTTATAGCAGCATGATTTATAATCCTTTGGTTATATACCCTGTAATGGAATGGCTGGGTCAAATGGTATTTCTAGTTCTAGATCCTTGAGGTATCGCCACACTGTTTTCCACAATGGTTGAACTAGTTTACAGTCCCACCAACTGTGTAAAAGTGTTCCTATTTCTCTACATCCTCTCCGGCACCTGTTGTTTCCTGACTTTTTAAGGATTGCCATTCTAACTGGCGTGAGATGGTATCTCATTGTGGTTTTGATTTGCATTTCTCTGACGGCCAGTGATAATGAGCATTTTTTATTGTGTCTGTTGGCTGCATAAGTGTCTTCTTTTGAGAAGTGTCTGTCCATATCCTTTGCCCACTTTTTGATGAGATTGTTTGTTTTAACAGACATTAAATAAAACAATTATTTGCAAGTCTTTATAATAAGACTGAGTGATAAAAACATTAGTTAGCTTTTATTGAGCAAGCATACAGCCAGACATTCTTTGTTCTGGCTTATCTCTATGAACCCTCAGAACACATCTGTAAGGTACACATTTATGTTAGTAGTAGTAGTATTCGGTTTCTTTTACAGACAGATGATAAGTATTAGACATAAGCTAAGTAATTAAGTAATACATCTAAGATCTCATAATATCTAAACCTGTGTACTTGAGATTTGAACATGGGCAGTTTTGTTCTAGAAGCTATTTGTTTATCTACTGTCTTTTACTCCTTCTCATATCATAGAATTTTTTTTTTTTTTTTTTTTTTTTTTTTTTTTTTTTTTTTTTTTTTTGAGACGGAGTCTCACGCTGTTGCCCAGGCTGGAGTGCAGTGGCGCGATCTCGGCTCACTGCAAGCTCCGCCTCCCGGGTTCCCGCCATTCTCCTGCCTCAGCCTCCTGAGTAGCTGGGACTACAGGCGCCCGCCACCGCGCCCGGCTAATTTTTTGTATTTTTAGTAGAGACGGGGTTTCACTGTGGTCTCGATCTCCTGACCTTGTGATCCGCCCGCCTCGGCCTCCCAAAGTGCTGGGATTACAGGCTTGAGCCACCGCGCCCGGCCAGAATTGTTATTATCTTTCCACAGATAAGGTAACATTTGAAAATTTCAGATTCTAGTTCAACATAACAAGATCATGAATAAATAGGTCAGGATTTGGAACCCAATTCTATCCTATTCCACAGAAAAATACTTTACTTCATTGGCATAAATGGAAAGACACTGAAGAAAAGAAAAAAAAAAAAAACGCTTCTAATGTATGCTCAGGTTTTAAATATTAAAGTTCTGAATCATAAATCTAATTATGAAAATTCAGACATGGTTACGTCTGTCTAAAGGAATATTATTTCAGAGAAAGTTGTTACAGTTTCTAAAATTACACCGTTCAGATTTTTGTCTCCTCTATATATTTATAAGTTTATGCCTGAAAAGAGTTGCTTGTGCTAGGGTATTTTCAAACTAGGAGTCAAAATAAACTTACAAAACAACTTGAGATGAAGACCTAAGAGTAGCAAACAGCTTTATCTTAATTTTGTAATGGGTTTTGGAGAATACCTGTTTATAGTCTGGAAAATTCTAGCAAGATAGTACTTCCTATCTTGCTTCTTTTCAGCATTATTTATTTTGCCGTCATTTATTTATTAATATATTTATTCAATAAATACTTATTGAGCATATATTCTAGGCTAAGCCTTTTTTCAAGCATTGGGAATTCAGGAACAGGCACTAACCACAAAGAAATTTTATTTCCACTGGAAATACAAACAAATGAATATCTTTGTGTGTGAGAATAGAGCCAGGATAAGGTCAAGTTCAGAAGCACAGTGTGTTATGGGAACACAGATAAAAAGCTCACAGCCTAGATACGGGGACAGGACTAGATACGGGGACAAGAAAAAAAAAAACAGAAACAAAAACTTCCAACAGCAGAAGTAGAAAACATTTAAAAAAAAAAAAGAAAAGAAAAGAAAGAAAAACCCTGAAGCTTCTAAAAGCATAAAATATTTTTAAAATGAAATGGAAGTACATGTGGCTTGAGAAAAGGAAATTTGAATATGGAAGTAAGTGAAGTTTGAGAGATGTAAAGAGAACAGACACTGTTGGTTTTTGAGATGAGCAGTGAGCTTAGCCCTGCATCTTTGAAAGCTCCTTCTGACAGTCATGTGGAACACTGGAAAGCACTAATGAGGTTAGAAGAAACTGCTTAAGAACAGGGAATGATAAAGAGTAGCATGAGCCAGCCAACAGCATGTGATCACAAAGATGCCTTAGGAGTGCATATAAATGAAGAATCATGAAAATTAGAGTGGTAAGCCTGGTAGATAGACTGTTCTTGGGAAAACAGTTTCAAAATGTTGGCTATCTATTTCCATAGCACGAGATACACCCTTGTGCCAAAATGACTATATAAATATATATGTATCTCCTTTAGAGTAATATGAACATTGTTTTGTACATTATCCAACTATGTAAGTCAATACTTCGTGATTTCAAAACAGCATTTTTCATAGAATAGTTAATATATCTATTTTAACAATTTATCCTTTTGATATTAACTAGCCCTATGAGAGGATAAATACATTTTCTAGTATAGATAGAGATTTGGGGTGGAGACATGACTTTTCTGTCCTTTATTTTTCTGTTATCATAAAAGGTAGTTGATCATATGTTGATAACAAGATAACCGAGATAACAAGAGTACTATTATCATTTTTTTTTTAAGTAAAATATAGAAGAAGAGAACCGACTATAGCATTCCTGCTTCAGCAAAACCTAGTAGTCACTGTAAGCTCCTGACTTGAAGCCAGTGCTGATGTGCACCACATATGCACTTGTGGGTGCTGCTCTGTTATTTAGAGTTGGTAAGCACTCCAAATGATAAACATCTATCACAACCAGGTTGTTAAATAATTTCCATATCATCTCTATCTTTCAATTCAGGACTGCTTTTCCTTATGTACTCGAAAACATCAGTTTTAACCTTACTCCTCTTCCCTTTTTGAAAAATTTCAAAGTTCTTTATTCTAAATCTATTTTGTATGTAGAATAAGAAACTGTGGTAGGGATATGTTTAGTGTGCCAGAGACAATAAATGCATGGCAATTTATGAATGACACTTTAAGAAAACACAAACTAATTACAAAAACGTGTCCAGGCATTTCTAATAAACAGTTACTTTTTTTTATAAGAAAATTAACACAGTAGTTTATTTTACTCTCTACGGGCCCTGGATGAAACCTGAAATAAGAATAAAGTAATACCATATTTACAAATCAGAAACAGCATTTCTTTCATATTTTATGTCATCTCCTGAAATCTCACATTCAAACACTGAGAGGAATTGAGCCTACTCAGCTACTAAGACTTGGCAAGATCACAGCTCAAGATCCTATGCCTTTAGAAAAATGATATTTTCTGACTATCCTTAGCACAAATGTCTCAGTAAAGTTCTCCAAGTTTCCATTTCTCTCACTGAAGCTTCTTAATCCTCTATATGATTTTTAAGAATGAATTGTATAGATAGGCAGCCCAAGAAGTCAAAATCCCCCCTAAAAACTACATTTTTTAGTATGTCATTCTTAACAGCTTATACTCCTGGTGTTTAATTTTTTTTTTTTTTTCTGAAGACTGCTAGTTGAAATTTAAAGTATCAATAAAGGAGAAAATACGCATAAATAGTATTATTTACACACGTAACCATTCGCAGAGATATTCTTAGATCCTTGCCTGAGTTTCTGTAATAGATTCCATTTCTAAAGACTCTTCAAACTGAAGCTAGCACTAAAATACTTTAGCATGGAGGTAAATCTGCTTTATCCAGTATACTTTAGATGATTATGAGCAATTTTGAAAGGCCAAATAAAAACATGTTCTCTAGTCCTAAAGCACTGTATATAGTTCAAAATATATTCCATTTTGAGTTTGAACTTTGGATGATTATTATTAAACACAATGAAAATGAATATTTGGAGATTATTTTAACATAATGTTGGAGAGATATAGTTTGAAATCCAAATTGAGGAAATGTTCTATTATTTCAACACTTTTGGAATTAGTGGTGTCTCACAATTAGGAACTGTTCTCTGATTTCAGTAATCTCCAATATCATACATAGCAACATCTCTGTGGGTTTCCTCTGTTCTCTCCAAACGGGGTCCTATTGGATCAGGAATCAGGTTGGAGAGTGGTGGCTAGCATGGTCTCCAGATCTATTGTTATATACTGGGCAAAGACCCTTAATCCATGGTTAAATGAGGTCCTTTTAGAACAGATATTCATGTTGAGTCCATCAGACTATGATTAATTACAGACTCATCTATTTGTGAAGTTTCATTCAGTTTTCTTATAAGCAAAGTTTTGACATAAGCAAGTACTTTAAATACGAATGCAAGTATAACAGAAAGACATCTGAACATCTGACCATTTAAATTTACATGAAGAGGGAGTGATAGATCTATTGTTTTTTCCTGCCGTCTGCTGAATCAAGAAATTTGCTTAGAATATCTATATTCTTATAAAACTTTCTGGATTCAGAAAAGTACTGGCACTAGCTTACATATAGGTTATAAGCTCAGAATTCTTGAAAACTTTGAATGCAGAGGAGTATTAAAATACATTACCACAGTTTCTCTGCACTGGATAAAAACATAGAATGCCTGAGATTAGGTTAACTCTGGTCGGCATCATCTGTCCTAAATACTTAATTCCTAGCTACTACCAAGTATGCCCATTTTTCAAATATATGAGATAATTGTGAATAGTTCTTTTCCCTTTTTTGAGTGACCTTTAATAATAAATAAACAAACGAAAGATAAATTACCAGCTCTGCCTTCATGGTTTTGAAGGAAAATGGGCCACAGGCAGTCTACTATGATTTTATATGTATGAACGAAGTCCATAAGCAGAAGTCAAGGAATGTACCACAAAAAGGTAATTACAGAATAGAGGAGAATAATATGTGGTTGTTTTGCACATTCTATTTCATAAGTGTCTGAAACCCGAACAAAACCTAAAAGTTTTTGTGGGCAGGAATTTTTCCAGATTTACAATAATGCTAAACCACAATACAAGAATGTCACTAACATTGTGTCCATTGTTCGCTCTGGAACATAAGCTCATTATAGTTTTCAACCAGCAATAAGGAATAAGGAAGCATGGGTAATGGGCTTCTAATTTTTTTTTTGTTAGTTTGTTTTTAGTAAACCGTTAAGTTGGCCTGTATTGTCTTCTAATGGATTAAAAGAGACAACTAAAGTAGAAGTCATTTTGTAATGACTAAAGAGAGAAAAAATTAGATGTTATTATTATTTGCTTTTATTCTCTTGGTGTCTCATAAATAGCTCATGTATGTGCGTTATAGAGGCAAGCTCAGTCTTAAATGTGAAAGTTTCTAGGGGCATAAAATGGAAGTAGTGATTTGATTAGGTTACTGAAGTTGCAGATGAGTATTTGTGGTGGTCAGAAAGAAATTAAAGGGTGGGATGGATGAAGGCTATGAAGAAGGGTCAAGGATGTCTAGGGCTTAATATTTAGTAGCCAGTTTAAATCATTGTTACATCATACAAAACTAATTCAGGAAACTTTGGTGCAAAAACGGTAAGAGTCATGTATACCAAAATCTCACACATCATTTTGACAAATGAATACATTACCTGCCTTTTGTATCTTTATTAAGGTAATATTATTTTTCCATAAGCATCCTTTCCTAACCAGTTGCTAATGATGCTGTACAAATAAGTAACTATTTAAAAAGTACATATATATATATATATATATATATATATATATATATATATATATAAATTCTCCTTGAACTGTCTTCAGGCTTCAAAACAATTGTGTATGCTTTAAAACACTGAGTAAAGAGGGTAAACCAGTATACTTGATGGTGAAACTACAGAATTGACTGAAAC
This sequence comes from Macaca mulatta, assembly GCF_049350105.2. Taxonomy (NCBI): domain Eukaryota; kingdom Metazoa; phylum Chordata; class Mammalia; order Primates; family Cercopithecidae; genus Macaca; species Macaca mulatta. The sequence goes on along the minus strand of NC_133410.1, from coordinate 28,108,218 downwards.
TTCTAATTGCTCCTTTCTCTCATATTCTCCTCCTTTAGCTCAACATAATTAATGGCTCCATCTGAGTAGTGATTGTGCACTAGATTTCTGCTTTCTTGATTGCACAAAGCTTGAGCAAGTTTGGATTTTAGAGTACCACAAGGAATGAACATCTGATATGGTCATCACTGTTTCCTGCAGGTAGGGAGGAATATCCCTTTCTGTTTCCCTCCTACTCTAGCGCCTGTTCTTCAGAGAGCCAGCTGATCTTATCAAGTTTATTTGATAAGTGCTCTATTATATTCTTTCAAAAACAGGCAGTAAACAAATATAGGTGGGTTTGTAAAGATTTTTTTTCAAGGCCTTTAATTATTCTGTTGTATATTGTGGATATCCCAAAAGGAGAAAAATCTTAGGTATTATCTTCCAAACTATTTTCTTCTGCCACCCCAAGATTAGTATTTTAAAAATAAATCCTTCAAATATCTTTAAGGCTAATTATCCATGAAATATATTTTAGAAAACCATTGCACTGATAAATATCAGACTCTATGGCATGCCGTCTCTCTCTCTCTCTCTCTCTCTCTTATTTCTTAGTCCCTTTCCTCTCTCTTTCTTTGATATCATACCCAACAATGTGATAATTTGAATCAGTGTAATGATCAAGATTATAACAAAATGGACATAAACTTACTGACAACTAGAAAGAATTCAGTCACTAATTTTTAGCCAGTCTCCAGAGAGGATATTGCAAAAGGTCATCATTTAGTCCTATCGCTTTGGGAAGAACCCCCAGCCAGCATTTAAAAATTTTGTAGAAACTCTGTATGTTATCCAACTTCCCAGTATGCTTTAGCCAACTGTTTGAAATGTGTGATTTATTACCAAAATTAATGTAGACATCATGCAGTAGGTTCCTGGATATTCTTTAGAGAAGTTTAAGCATATGCACGATCCATAAATCATAGCGTTAAGAAGAGAGAAACACGATTCTGGCATGTAGTCACTGACTCTCAAATACCATCAGATGTTTTCACTTTGTTAAAAATAAAATATTGCTTTTATTGTCTTTAAAGATGCCTTTTGACAAGCAGTATAACGTAGAAATATTAAGACAGATAGGGTTTTTTTCCCCACTGATCAATAGCTCAAAAAGTTTGCAGAAAAATTCAGAAGTATGTGAGGAAACAATTTTGTTTCTAAATGGAATTTGCTGTGATCAAGAACATGCTTTAAGAATTGAAAGAGAAAGGTAGAAAGTCAGGAGAGTGATCACCAGTGGTTTTCGATTCAACATGATTTGAGCATCAGTAGCAACTAGCCACAAGTGTTGCATGCCCTATATGAACACCTTTTGTCAAAGTCACTTTAACCTGTTTCAACCAAGAGATGAAGTTTATTTCTCCACTCCATATATGTGTACTTGACCATATTACTTCCTTTGACCCATGACATGTTACAAAATGTGACACAAGCAGAGATTTGAAAATACCTCAGGGCTCATTCTCTGTGTGCTTGAAAATCTGAGATTGCCATGTAAACAAAGCTGGCATAGCTTACTGGAAAATGAGAGACCACAGATAGCTGAGATGAGCTATCCCACCTGAGGATCCACCAGCCTGCCAGTAGCTAGTCACAAGAGTGGGGTCATGTGATATTACCCAGCATCCAGATGAGCTGCCAGCTAACCATAGATAAGTGAGAGGGCAAGGCCATCAAAACTGGCCCACTGGCCAGGCACGGTGGTTCACGCCTGTAATCCCAGCGTTTTGGGAGGCCAAGATGGGCAGATCACCTGAGGCTGGGAGTTCAACACCAACCTGGCCAACATAATAAAACCCTATCTCTACTAAAAATACAAAAATTAGTTGGGTGTGGTGACGCATGCCTGTAATCCCAGCTACTTGGAAGACTGAGACAGGAGAATCGCTTGAACCCAGGAGGCGGAGGTTGTAATGAGCCACTGCACTCCAGCTTGGGCGTCAGAGCAAGACTCTGTCAAAAATAAATAGATAAATAAATAAATAAACAAACCTTGCCCAAAGTGACAGAGCAGGAGCATCACTATCTTGGACAAGCACCATTATTCTAAAGTTCATCTTGATCAAAATATTCCTAAATCCAAAGGGCATCAACCTAATGGCCAAGGTCAGCATCACCATAAACCGTAAATGACATCTCCAACCAGAAACGTTCCAAACCCCTCCTTGACCAGAGACATGCGTCCCAAGATAACCTTCCCTCTGGCTGGAGAGATGATGTCAGCCCCAAGCTAACCTACCATCCAACCAGAGACATTCCAACCCCACCATAAACTTCTTCCCCCCACAGAAACATTCCAAGCTTATGATAAGCTCTCTCACCCTGAAACCAATTGCCTTAGTCTGTAAGAGATAGCACTACTGACCAAAATCGGCCAGAAGCCCCTCTCAGGTTTATTCCCCAAAATAAATCCATTTTTAACTGTTAAACCACATTTTATGTTTCTTTTCTCTTTCTTTAACTTTTACACACACCACATGGAAAATCAAGATGACCTACAGAATTGAGCACTAATAAACCTCATGACTGTTTTAAGCCACTACATTAGGGATTGGTTTAATATATGGCAAAAGCTAACTGAAACACCTCCTTAGCATAATGGAGATGTCAACACATGTTTACCAAATACCATTTCCTTTTCCTTTTCCAGGATTCAGAGAGAGAGTAAATTCCCTACCCTCTTTTGTTGTTAGCTTGGTGCTGGCTAACGTGGTGATTTCTAGCAAATGTCTTCCACCATTGCTCAAATTAATAGTTGCATTTTTTGGCTGGGCGCGGTGGCTCAGGCCTGTAATCCCAGCACTTTGGGAGGCCGAGGCGGGTGGATCACAAGCTCAGGAGATCGAGACTACGGTGAAACCCCGTCTCTACTAAAAATACAAAAAAATTAGCCGGGAGTGTTGGCGGGCGCCTGTAGTCCCAGCTACTCGGGAGGCTGAGGCAGGAGAATGGCGTGAACCCAGGAGGCGGAGCTTGCAGTGAGCCAAGATCGCACCACTGCACTCCAGTCTGGGCGACAGAGTGAGACTCCTTCTCTTAAAAAAAAAAAAAAAAAAAAAAAAAGTTGCATTTTTGTGCTTATGTTTCTCAATAGTTACCTCTATTTGAAAGGAAAGTTAATTTAGGTAGCTTTCATGCTGTTGGATATAACACTCTGGTATAATTAAGAGTCTATTTTAATGTGATAATTGGCCCTTTTCACAAGTCAGTTTCTGCCAAAGGAGCACATAATTACTATCTAGGAATTTAGGCCCCAGGATCACTGGAAGGCCCGGGGATTTCTATTGACTGTGATAGGTGTTTACCCAAGGTAGATTTATCTGATCCAACTGGTTCAAAACTAATTTAGGACACTTTGCTTATTCTGTTTACTTTTATTCAGTCTAATGTGGAGTAAAAATACTTAAGAACTTAAGGGGCAGAAGGCTCATCAAACCAATACAAGGAATCTCGAAGGATTTGGGTAGCATTTCAACAAAGAAGGCTACTCCAGTGCATAGACATACTGTCCTTGGAGGGTGGAGTGACCGGGCCAAGGAAGAGTTTCAGTTTCCCTTAGGGATAATTTAGAACAGCTTCTTAACTAAAGAAATGCTAAACCTATTCCCTGATAATTATCAAAACTTTCAATAAATTCCTTGCTAAAGTCCAAAAGAAGGGAAAAGGACTTGGATGTATAAAAAACATGAATTTACAGAAATAATGGAGCTATAAAAATTGAAAAGTGGAATCCTTGGGGAAAAATAAAAATTGACTTTGAAAAAGATTTATTTTCGGTTCCTTCAATTCAGCCACAAAATATACAGATCAGACACTGGTTGCAGTAAGAGTTTACAGAAAAAGATGGGGTTTTAATTGAAAATAAATACTGCTTTCCTGATCTCAGGATTTCATATAGACAAGATGAAAGACAGCAATTTGGGGATGGCCATGTACAAACAGCCCATTTGTAGTCTCTCGTAGTCTCCTTTATCAGATGATGTTGGTCTCCTCATCATTTCTTAAAGGACTAAGTTCTTAACTTCGTTTTCAATTTTTGAACTATTTCAGATCCTATTTCATTTTCTAAACAGATGTCCAGAGTTGAACATGTCCTGTGTTTTAATAAGTATTTGGAAGATCTGTAAAAAAAAATTCACATAAAAAATAATAGCAATCATAAGTAACCCAAACTGCATAATAGTTTTTGCAGAAAAAAAAATTTTTTAAAGTGTTTGGATCACAAAAGGCATAAAGAGGGAGCTTGGAAACAATTTGAGATACATACTTTAAAATGTACATGTTTTTTATTTTAGGAATTTCCATTTTCACTATTTTTATAGGTGATGTTTTGTAAGACATTAGGAGTGAATAAAAATAAAATGTATTTCACATATATTCTGCAATTGGTAGTAGATTTATCATGGCGTTAATCAAGCTTAAACTTCTGGGCCACTATTTTACATTGGCCATTTGCAAGAAAATGACCCACACTTTATATTTATTATTTTTTATTTATTTTCTCAAGGAAGATAACCAGAATTGTATGAGCCTCTGGTCTACAAAGCCTTCATCTTCTCTGATTTGTAAAGAATGACCAGTTATCAACGCCTTTATCTGTTCTACCACTAATCTGCCTATTTGGATCTCTTGCCACTGCAAACTCTAGAACTCCTGTGAGTATTTTGGTGCTCTAAACATTTTGAGGTTCCAAGTCTGTAGACCGTCATCTTTTCTTTTATTTCCCCTTATAGCCACATGATACTCACCCTCATTTCCAGTCTATGATCCTACCTCTGTCCCATTTTCCGAACAGCTACCTTTATAGCAGTTAAATATCATCCTCAAAAATGGTGTCTGCACAAGGAAAAGATTAGTTCACTGGTAATCATAGATATACTTCTACTCAAATGCATGTTCAAATTTAGCTATTACTGAGAAACTGCTCACCCTATGATGTGTACTCAGTTACCTGGCTGTGGTGCTCACATAGTTAATCTGCACAACTCCTGCTGCTATTGTCATTAGGAGGTATTTGATAATGTCAAAATAAGCTGCTTTGACCTCACCTTAGATATATATCCAGAGTCTAATTTCTCAATACATTGATCATGAACACCCCAATCTAAGGAACCATTAGGTCTTTACAGGATTTTCATCCACTAGCACTCCTCCTTCCGCCCTGGACCCTTTATAGTCTCTTTACCCAGCAGGCAGAAACGATGAAGGTACAAACTGAATCAGATTCTGTTAGTCTTCCATTAGTAATCATGCAAAGGCTAACTAGGAGAACAGGGAAAAGGAGGAGAATGAGGAGGAGGAGGAGGAAGAAGAGGAGGAGGAGGAGAATGAGGAGAGAGAGGAGGAGGAGGAGAAGGAGAATGAGGATGAGGAGGAGGAGGGGAAGGAGGAGGAGGACAGGGAGGAGGAGAATGAGGAGGGGGAGGAGGAGGGAGAGGAAGAGGAGGGAAGAGTGGGAGGAGGAGGAGGGGTAGGGGGAGGTGGAGGAGGAGTGGGAGGAGGAGGATGAGAATGAGAGAGAAAGATTAAGAGAGAAAAAGGAATATCTCCACCACTAAGAGGCAGGAAAAGAGATGTGAGAGGCAGGCTTGGACTTCGATTTAGAGTGTATGACTTCAACTCTGCTTCTGATCTTATGTTTGATTATAGTAAATCATTGAGCTTTCTATGCTTCAGTTCCCATAAAATAAAAATGGGGATAGTGTGAGTAACTGTTGCATGTGTTATGTATTTATTCTTTCATTTATCATAATTAAAATCTTTAATACACAATGTGTCTGACATATGGTGATTACACAATAAGAGTTAGCTATTACTATCTTCAGGATAACAGTTTACAGAGCATAATAAAGAAGGGAGTAAAGCTCCTAAAAGTCAATTCAGATAAGCTTGTTCAATAGCAATGGATCAAAAACACCTCCTTCGATAACTCTTATGGATTTCCATGATAGAATTGTGTTAACAATTGTAGTAATATCTGATAATTTGTACACACACACACACAGAGTTATCTAATATGTACACACACTAACTTATTTAACCTCTATAAGAAATTTAGGAAATAATTACTAGTGTTTTCCCCAACTTTACCAATGAGAAAATTGAGCCATAAACTATTTAACTTGTCTAAGCCAGGATTCAAACCCAAATAGTGCAGTAGCATCGTATGTCTACTAACTTCTTAATGACATTTAAGATTATCTGACTGGGACTGGAGAGATAAAAACAGTGGATTGTCTTACAGACGATGATTTAAGATTGATTATGTCTGTCCATGTGTAATACACCTACTCTTTCACAGATATAGTACATTCAGCCAGTCTGCCCTTTTCTGTTGTCTACAACATTTCATTAGTGGAATTTTAAAAAGTCATTGTTATCTGAATTCTGCAGAAAGACAGAAGTAGAAGTACATTGCAAAACTGCATTTGGATAGTTTCCACTTCAGATTTTACTTTCTCCTTTGTGTAGTTGTTCATATTCATTGGATCAATGATGATTCATTAGACACTCTAGTGACTACCTTATATTGTAAACATATGCATATTTATTCAGAATCATTGCACAATTGTTACCTAAAGTTAGAATGCAATTCTGTCATCTTTTATTTCACAGTCTGGGAAAGTTTAACCTATGCATGTAGGCTTCACAAGATAGGCTACCATTATTCTTACTAGAGCGGGTTGATTTGATACTCCTTTTCACCTCCTCATCTCACTGTTTCTCTTTGCTTCTTGTTGCTTAGGCTTACAAACTACAGAGTTGTGTGAATACTTGAGACAAATTTTAATCTACATAATTTCACCAAGGCTATATGTGTGATTCTAAAAATCTCAGACTTTATCTAAGTTCTAAAGAAACTATTTAACCCACACTACTATTTTCTGTATATATTTCTTTGTATGGCAAAAGTAGAGGCATGTTTTCTCACTTTTGTGGTATTACAGAACCCCCATTTTCTACACCATGAAAAATCTTAGGCAATGTATGTAAAATAACTCTATTAAATAAAATAAAGTTATCAGTACCTGCATTTTTCAGTTTCAAGTATTAGCAAATTTTAGTTGTATTGACTAACTTACGTATTCTTTATATCATTATTGATGATTATTGAGTAATCATCGTGATTATTGGTTTTATGGAGCTTCCAGATGAGTCATGATTAAAGAAAAGCTGCTTTTAAATACAGCAGCCACCACTTATCTGCAGTTTCAGTTACCCATGGTCAATCAGGGCCTGATAACAAGTGAATACAGTACAATAAAATATTTTGACAGAGAGAAATAGATTATACTCAATAATTTTTGTTATAGTTTATTATTTTAATTGTTATGACTTGTTATTAGTTACTGCTATTAATCTCTTATTGTGTCTAATTTATAAATTAAACTATATCATAGGAATACATGTGTACAAAAAGCATAGCACATATAGGGTTTAGTACTATCCACGGTTTCAGGCATCCACTGAGAGTCTTGAACTGTTCCCCCACAGATAAGTGGGAACTATTGTAATAGAAAATAAAATTGCCGTGAAATACACATACACACACACATACACACACACACACACACACACACACTCAATTGCTCAGTTTTGTGAGATAATAAAATTTTCTGAGGGCTATAAGTTAAATAGAAACGAGCCAGACAAAGGTATACGGAAAGGTGGGGGAAGAAATTAAAACTGAGTGGGGCATAGAGGTATCTGTTTAGGAGAGAGAACAAATGCAGACAGCTGAGAAAGACAATATCACAGTCAAGGATTAGAAGTTTACGAAATTCGAGAGCGTGAAGAAAATTCACTCACCCTACTAGTTCCTGAGACAATTCTGACAAAAGTGGAAAAGATATTAAAAGCCCAGTGCCTACATTTTGCTGCCCAAACTCTAGTTTTCAATGTGTCTAACCTGAGTATTTAGTATCCACATGACACCAAGCTGCACTTTCTTCCCCAAATACACTGTGTCCAACATTTATATTTGTTACACAGCCATTCACATGTCTGCTGCTTTTATTCAACCATTCACTCACCTTTTTAGTAAATAAAGCAAATACTGCTTGAGTTTCTACTTTGGGCCAGACAAGAGAGAGAAAATTTCTGCCTTCATGGAATATTCTAGTTACAGAGACTAACATAAGCATGTACACATAACATATGCACATGTGATTATATGATGACTTTGTAAATATGTATACATATATAAATGTACTCATATATTATTCTGGTCTTCCACTTCATATAGAGAACTGCCTTAAATCTCTGTCAATGAGTAGACCCATAACACCTTCTCTGCTCTTGCCATTTTCTGTTCCTAAGAGGATCAGCTTCTTGAAATGAAGGGACACCTTGAAACCATAACCGGCATTGAATAGATGGTTTTCCTAGTTTGAACTTCCTTGGTTTTTGACATGGGCCTGGTTCAGTTTATGATGAGCACCAATGCTAAATATGCCCCTCTACCTTAAAAATATATCATTATAACCACCACCATTGCATTTTCTTGTTGTTTTAACTACTCAGTCTTTGTGTTCCTCAAAGTCTAAACATACTTAATATCCATATATGGTCAGGTTCATTTAGAATAATTTCTCTCTGTAATACTCAACAAAGATTCCCCCCCCCCCCCCCAGGAATAATGCTTCTGTCACTTAGGCAAACTTAGTTATGTTACAAAGCTAAGTTAACTCCTTAATTTCCATGACATAATTATCAGAATTTATTCTTCACTAAATCTACCTGTCAAATTCTGGTTAGTGAGGACTTTTCTTCACTATTGAATCAGGGATTCAAGATAACAGAGGCTTCGTCATCTTGTTACACCAGCATCTTAACATAAGAAAATATCCTCAGTAGGGAAAGAAAGAATGAAATGTCATGCCTGCTGTTAGCCAGAAATATGTATCTTCAAAAAAGGTCTAAATTTAGGCACCCACAGTTTTATTTGAGACTCAACATCTTTGACCAATACATAATTATCAATTTGTTATATTTGCATAGTGTTTAGAAAGCATATTTCTACATTTTATTATATTTTTCCTTACTAAAAACACTGTCACCAAATAATTATTATGTTTATTTTGAGAAGAGAAATTGCACTATCATAAGACTTAAGTTACAAATCTAAGATCACAAAGCCAGTAGGGAAGACATCTAAGTAGGCTTAAAACTCCAAACCAGGTCTTTTTCTTTTAAATAAATCCAATTCTTTCCTTCATTATATCATATATACCCTACCTGGAGTTTGGTTATTAACATATGTAGCACCACAGATTTTATGAAACTCAATGAGACTTTTTAGATAATCTTATCCAATATATTTATTTTACAGATGAAAACATCATAGGTAAGAAAGGTTAAATGGTTCACCCAATGTATTCAGCTAACTTCAACTCATCTAACTTCAAAATCCTTGCTTTTTTCTACTACTCTACAATACCAGTAGGTTAAGTGTTATTAGGTACGAGACACTCAGTATATACGTAGTGAAAGGAGGTTTTATAACTGATGTATTATGAAGCATTTTCACTAGCTTGGTTGGAGACCTTCATTCACTCCTTATGATATTTCCATCGTCACTTTTGTGCGAAGGTTATGGATGAAATTAGCGTGAAAAACCTACTGTTCTTCTCTTCTTCTATCCTTAGGTACCTTAGAAACCTCTGCCCTACTGATAGCAGCTTGCCTGTACGTTTCTGTTTTAAATTGCCTTCTCAGTAAGTAGTGACTTATTAATGATTGCCTTCCTAGTATTTCAACTTGCCAAGATATAAGCAGTCGAGTCTTTTAGTAAGAAGATTTCCAAAAGAGTCTATACCACCAGAGACAAATGAGTGTTTACAAAAGTCACATCGTGAAAAAAGTCGAACTGTCCACTCTATAGCTAGTACTAAATTGTTTTCTTCATAATTTCAGAATTACTCCAAACTCATAGTTCCTGGTACAAACAAAGGTGGAAAGATATTTGAAATCCTCTACCTAAAAACTAAAATGCTCAAATTCCAAGGTTCTCCAAATGTAACTTTGTTTCAGTCAAGGATGCTAAGGATGACAGTTCCAGAATGTAGGTTCATTTTTTTGCTTTCCTTTTCTTCTCTTTTTTTCTGTAGTTAACTCTTTCTCACTTGGAATGACTATAGAGTTCCCTTCAAGTAAAGAAAGAAACTTGGTCTGTAACTCACTGTTTTTCTCATAATGTTGTTTATCTATAACAAACTGTATTGAAGTATTTATGGTATTTATAGTATTAAGGATTTATAGTATATAGGAAAATAATATGAAATTTCTACAATAATTTTATTTTAAGGCATTAGTATTATTATTTAAAAGGCATGCCATATACCATTTCTTTCGAAGCAAACAGAAAAATGAACATGATAAAAAGATACATTTGAAAGCAATTGATGGTATTTATTGGGATTTTTATTTTTGTTTTTTTGAGACAGGGTCTCACTCTCTCGCCCAGGCTGGAGTGCAGTGGTGCAATCTCAGTTCACTACAGTCTCCAACTCTGAGGCATAAGCAACCCTTCCTCCTCAGTCTTCTGAGTAGCTGCGATCACAGGCATGCCACCATGCCCAGTTAATTTTTGTATTTTTTTGGTAGAGACAGGGTTTTGCCCCATTGCCTGGGCTGGTCTTGAACTTTTGGACTCAAGCCATCTGCCCTTCTCAGCCTCCCAAACTGCTAGGATTACAGTGTGAGCCACCTCACTAGGCCTTATTGGGAATTTAATACTTTATTCTTTGCAGGTAAAATTTGATGACTAGTCTTAAAAGAGTCTTTTGAAGTTGGGTTACTCTAACTCATATATATTGGACATTATTACATAGAAATAATATATTATTGTTCCTAATGATAGCTTTTACTAGATTTTATATGTTCTCGGACATATATACAAGTTATTTTCATGAAATAAATATGAATGTTGGAAAGTTCCCATCTATGTCTTCTTTAGAGATCAAATTGCAGATCTAATTATAAAGGCTGCATTAATTTAAATAGTGTACAGGACAATGTTCACTAAAATCTGGCTAGGTATGTAATTAGTTGCTACCCATCTGGCTTCACTGTAGATTGGATCTCACTGTGTATTAAGTGTTACATAAATAAGTGCTTATGAATAATTGTTAATTGATTTAGCTTTCATTAAAAAAAAAAAAAAACTGTAGCAACAATACTGTAGTTGTCAGTGTAGGTAAGATAATAGAACGCCTTGAGGACTCAGTGAGAGTGGAAGCCATTTCTACTCCTAGGCCTGAAGGAAAGTTGAGGGGAAGATAAACAAAGACTTACAGCTGTATAAGAGAGTTAATGGGTAACTTTTTAAGGTCTAGCAAAGCAGGTTAGGGCAATAAATGTCTGAATCTTGCTGTCTTCCCACCTATGCTCTCCCATAATTGTCTCCTATTAGCTGAAGCCAACCAAATGCCAGAGGACAAAAGAGGTTGACTGAATTGGCCCACAGAGCTCAGCTTCCTGGGGACTGGAGGATGGAAAACGTTGAAAGCAAATTAGCCATACGATCCCTATTAGCTAGAGAGGTAAAATGAAACTATCTAGTCATTAAATTTATAGTTTTAGGATATCCTGATTTGTTATGCTTATAATAAAAAAAACTTTATTAACTTTAGTCAGAAGGCAAACAAAATCATTTTCTAAAAATTTTACTGAACATTCTAGCTGTGAAATTTGAGAAAAAAGGTGTTTGTGTGTACATGTGTTTATGGGTTATTTTATATTTGATAGTGGATCTATTCTCTTATTTCCTTCTTCAAATTACTTTATTATCTATATTTGACAAATTAAACATGGGAAAAACTAAACAGGGTATAGATGTGTTTTTTTTACATAGTTACTCTCTTCTTTTTTATTATACAATTTATAGTTTATATATAAAACACTTTACTCGACAACTGTAGAACAGACATAATTTTCAACTACCTATGGAAGTTATAAAGATGTGTCACATAGTTTGGGTAACTATACAGACCGGTTTGCTCAGGAAAGTCCTTGTTTGTACCTATTGTCCTTAGGAGTCATCTGGTGAGCAGGTGTTTTATAAAACTCAAAAGTGTGACAGTTTAAAATAATAAATAATTTTGTCACCTTACATGTACTGGAATATATAGTAAGTCACACAAAAAAAATCAAAGACAGAGCATGTTCTATAACCACAGTACAGCAGAAATCAATAACAAAAAGCTAATGAGAAAGTCTGCATTTCTGAAACTGAATATTAACACTTCTAATACATTAGTTTGGGGACAAAAATCACAATAAAACTTAGAAAATGATAATAATACATGATTATTAATTGATTTAGCACACATTTGAATGTTAAGGGCTAGAAATAAGATAGGAGTGAAGGAAAATTGAATCCTTAAGCTTACATTAGAAAACTATAAAATCAATGTGCTAAACGTTCATTCAGGAAGGTGAAGAAGACTAAAAGACTATAAAATCAATGTACTAAACATTCATTCAAGAAAGTGAAGAAGACTATTACCAAAAAGATAGTAGAAGAAAAAAAATAAAGAATGCAAAGCAAATAATGGAAAAAAGAAGTGGACAAAATGTAGTTAAAAAAAATGAAAAAGAAAAAAAAACTCAGAAATCTCAAACATTAAAAATGTTTCAAAACTAAAAAATTGTAAAAAGATAAAAACTTTGAATATTTAAACGAAATACACAAATTACAAAAGCAGACTGACTCAATAAACAGAAAACCTAAAATGTATACATTTATCAAAAATTACGTGATAAGGCAAGTAATTAAGAAAAAAGTTATAAAAATTTGAGAAAAAGAAATGCAACAATGTTCACAAATGATACAGCTTTGCACATAAAAGTTCCAAAGCAATTAACAGATAAATGTAGTAAAATTCATGAATACATTGCTGAAAAAAACAAAGAAACTTACAAATGAATGCTACCTTCTACCAATTAAAAGTTTAGAAAATAAAATTTTTATGACACCATTATAAACACTGCAAAAATGTCAAGTAGTGATGAATAAACTTATATTATATTTTTTAAAAATATAAGACTTTTATTAAGAAAATTATAAAACATTTTAGAGAAATTCAAAACCAAAATAATTTTTGTATGAATTAAAGAAATGTTAAACTCATTATTGGAAAAAAATTCTGTCCTAATGCATGTGTAATTTCAATGCAATATAAAGTTAAACTATTATTTAATGAAAATTAGTATGCTAATTTTACACTTATTTGGAGTACAAGGGGGCAAGAATAACCAAAACACACTTTAAAAAGATAAAATGGAAAGACTTGACATTACAGGACAAGAATAACCAAGACACGTCATACATTGAGTGCTGAAATTTCTGAGATAGAGCTATAAACTTTTTAGATGTTAATATTTAATAGGAGAATATTTTCATAACCTTACCTTGTGACTAATTTTTTTCTTTTTCTTTTATTTCATGTATATATATATATTTGAGGCTCTTGCCCAAGCTGGAGTACAGTGACATGAACAAGGCTTATCGTAGCCTCTATCTCTTGGGCTCAAGCAATCCTCCCACTTCAGCCTCCTGAGTAGGTGGGACTACAGGCATGTGCCAGCATGCCTGGCTAGCTTTTTAATTTTTTGTCTCTACAAGACCCTCTACCGGGTCTTGCTCTGTTGCACAGGCTGATCTCAAACTCTTGGGTTTAGTGATCCTCCTGCCTTGACCTCCTGAAGTGTTGGGATTATAGGTGTAAATCATCATGCCCAGCCCATAACTTCACTGTGAAAAAGAACTTCTTAACTAAGACCAAAAAGTATTAACCATATATTAACAAATATATTTGATTACTTTAAAGATTAGGAGTCCTTTCATAAGTATTATAAAGAATGTAAAAAGTTATGCTACTTGGTAAAAATATATATGGGAAACAAAAGACACATAATAAAATATACAAAATGACTTGCAAGCAAGAGAAATAGACAAATAATCCTTTAGAAAACAAAACCAAAAAAAGTGGCTGAAAACTTACCTGGGCACTTCACATAAGGGGAAATTTCAAATAATGAATGAAGACATAAAAATATGCCCAGCCTCCTTGGCAATCAGGTAAATATGGTAATATTGCAGACACAATAAAACATCATTACACATCATTTAAGAAATGTGAAAATAGCAAATGTTGAAGAGCTATGACAAAACACTGGCCCTGATTACTTGTCCCTCCCTATTTCTGCACCTTTTGTTACATCGTCAGGTAATATCTCCCACTAAAGGTAAAGTACATTTGCTTACTTCTGACTTTGGGATTATCCACGTGGTTTGCTTTAGCCAGTAGGATGTTAGAAGATACAATGTTAGCAGAAGCTTCAAGAGCATGTGTGCCATTTGTCTTGCTCTCTGCTCTCTCTATTACTACCATAGGAAGAACATGTCTCTGTCATATGGTTTGGCTGTGTCCCCAGCTAAATGTCATTTTGAATTATGGTTCCTATAATCCCCATGTGTTGTGGGAGGGACCTGGTGGGAGGTAATTGAATCATGGGGGCGGTTACTCCCCATGCTGCTGTTCTCATGATAGTGAGTGAGTTCTCACAAGATGTGATGCTTTTAAAAGGGGCTTCTCTCATTGCTCGGTTCTCATTCATCTCTTTCCTGCCACCATGTGAAGAAGGACATGTTTGCTTCACTTTCCACCGTGAGTGTAAGTTCCCAGAGGACCTCCCAGCAATGCCGAACTGTGAGTCAATTAAACTTCTTTTCTTTATAAATTACTGAGTCTCGGGTGGATGGGGGCGGAGCAAGATGGCTGAATAGGAACAGCTCCAGTCTCCAACTCCCAGCGCGAGCGACACTGAAGACCGGTGATTTCTGCATTTTCAACTGAGGTACTGGGTTCATCTCACTAGGGAGTGCCGGACAATCGGCACTGGTCAGCTGCTGCAGCCCGACCAGTGAGAGCTGAAGCAGGGCAAGGCATCGCCTCACCTGGGAAGCGCAAGGGAGAAGGGAATCCCTTTTCCTAGCCAGGGGAACTGAGACACACAACACCTGGAAAATCGGGTAACTCCCACCCCAATACTGCGCTTTAAGCAAACAGGCACACCAGGAGATTATATCCCACACCTGGCCGGGAGGGTTCCATGCCCACGGAGCCTCCCTCATTGCTAGCACAGCAGTCTGCAATCTAACTGCAAGGCAGCAGCCAGGCTGGGGGAGGGGCGCCCGCCATTGCTGAGGCTTAAGTAGGTAAACAAAGCCGCTGGGAAGCTTGAACTGGGTGGAGCTCACAGCAGCTCAAAGAAACCTGCCTGTCTCTGTAGACTCCACCTCTGGGGACAGGGCACAGCTAAACAACAACAAAAGCAGCAGAAACCTCTGCAGATGCAAACGACTCTGTCTGACAGCTTTGAAGAGAGCAGTGGATCTCTCAACACGGAGGTTGAGATCTAAGAAGGGACAGACTGTCTGCTGAAGTGGGTCCCTGACCCCTGAGTAGCCTAACTGGGAGACATCCCCCACTAGGGGCAGTCTGACACCCCACACCTCACAGGGTGGAGTACACCCCTGAGAGAAAGCCTCCAAAGCAAGAATCAGACAAGTACACTCGCTGTTCAGCAATATTCTATCTTCTGTAGCCTCTGCTGCTGACACCCAGGCAAACAGGGTCAGGAGTGGACCTCAAGCAATCTCCAACAGACCTACAGCTGAGGGTCCTGACTGTTAGAAGGAAAACTATCAAACAGGAAGGACACCTACACCAAAACCCCATCACTACGTCACCATCATCATCAAAGACCAGAGGCAGATAAAACCACAAAGATGGGGAAAAAGCAGGGCAGAAGCTGGAAATTCAAAAAATAAGATCGCATCTCCCCCGGCAAAGGAGCACAGCTCATCGCCAGCAACGGATCAAAGATTGATGGAGAATGACTTTGACGAGATGAGAGAAGAAGGCTTCAGTCCATCCAACTTCTCAGAGCTAAAGGAGGAATTATGTACCCAGCGCAAATAAACTAAAAATCTTGAAAAAAAAAAGTGGAAGAATTTATAGCTAGAGTAATTAATGCAGAGAAGGTCATAAATGAAATCAAAGAGATGAAAACCATGACACGAGAAATACGTGACAAATGCACAAGCTTCAGTAACCGACTCAATCAACTGGAAGAAAGAGTATCAGCGATTGAGGATCAAATGAACGAAATGAAGCGAGAAGAGAAACCAAATGATAAAAGAAGAAAAAGAAATGAACAAAGCCTGCAAGAAGTATGGGATTATGTAAAAAGACCAAATCTACGTCTGATTGGGGTGCCTGAAAGTGAGGGGGAAAATGGAACCAAGTTGGAAAACACTCTTCAGGATATCATCCAGGAGAACTTCCCCAACCTAGTAGGGCAGGCCAACATTCAAATCCAGGAAATACAGAGAACGCCACAAAGATACTCCTCGAGAAGAGCAACTCCAAGACACATAATTGCCAGATTCACCAAAGTTGAAATGAAGGAAAAAATCTTAAGGGCAGCCAGAGAGAAAGGTCGGGTTACCCACAAAGGGAAGCCCATCAGACTAACAGCAGATCGCTCGGCAGAAACTCTACAAGCCAGAAGAGAGTGGGGGCCAATATTCAACATTCTTAAAGAAAAGAATTTTAAACCCAGAATTTCATATCCAGCCAAACTAAGTTTCATAAGTGAAGGAGAAATAAAATCCTTTACAGATAAGCAAATGCTTAGAGATTTTGTCACCACTAGGCCTGCCTTACAAGAGACCCTGAAGGAAGCACTAAACATGGAAAGGAACAACCGGTACCAGCCATTGCAAAAATATGCCAAAATGTAAAGACCATCGAGACTAGGAAGAAACTGCATCAACTAATGAGCAAAATAACCAGTTAATATCATAATGGCAGGATGAAGTTCACACATAACAATCTTAACCTTAAATGTAAATGGACTAAATGCTCCAATTAAAAGACACAGACTGGCAAACTGGATAAAGAGTCAAGACCCATCAGTCTGCTGTATTCAGGAGACCCATCTCACATGCAGAGACATACATAGGCTCAAAATAAAGGGATAGAGGAAGATCTACCAAGCAAATGGAGAACAAAAAAAAGCAGGGGTTGCAATACTAGTCTCTGATAAAACAGACTTTAAACCATCAAAGGTCAAAAGAGACAAAGAAGGCCATTACATAATGGTAAAAGGATCAATTCAACAGGAAGAGCTAACTATCCTAAATATATATGCACCCAATACAGGAGCACCCAGATTCATCAAGCAAGTCCTTAGAGACTTACAAAGAGACTTAGACACCCATACAATAATAATGGGAGACTTCAACACTCCACTGTCAACATTAGACAGATCAACGAGACAGAAAGTTAACAAGGATATCCAGGAATTGAACTCATCTCTGCAGCAAGCAGACCTAATAGACATCTATAGAACTCTCCACCCCAAATCAACAGAATATACATTCTTCTCAGCACCACATCGCACTTATTCCAAAATTGATCACATAATTGGAAGTAAAGCACTCCTCAGCAAATGTACGAGAACAGAAATTATAACAAACTGTCTCTCAGACCACAGTGCAATCAAACTAGAACTCAGGACTAAGAAACCCAATCAAAACCGCTCAACTACATGGAAACTGAACAACCTGCTCCTGAATGACTACTGGGTACATAACGAAATGAAGGCAGAAATAAAGATGTTCTTTGAAACCAATGAGAACAAAGATACAACATACCAGAATCTCTGGGACACATTTAAAGCAGTGTGTAGAGGGAAATTTATAGCACTAAATGCCCACAAGAGAAAGCAC
Source organism: Macaca mulatta (assembly GCF_049350105.2). Classification (NCBI taxonomy): domain Eukaryota; kingdom Metazoa; phylum Chordata; class Mammalia; order Primates; family Cercopithecidae; genus Macaca; species Macaca mulatta. The sequence continues at coordinate 28,090,394 of NC_133410.1, read as the reverse complement.
GAAAGATCTAAAATTGACACTCTAACATCACAATTAAAAGAACTAGAGAAGCAAGAGCAAACACATTCAAAAGCTAGCAGAAGGCAAGAAATAACTAAGATCAGAGCAGAACTGAAGGAGATAGAGACACAAAAAACCCTCCAAAAAATCAATGAATCCAGGAGTTGATTTTTTAAAAAGATCAACAAAATTGACAGACCACTAGCAAGACTAATAAAGGAGAAAAGAGAGAAGAATCAAATAGACGCAATAAAAAATGATAAAGGGGATATCACCACCGACCACACAGAAATACAAACTACCATCAGAGAATACTATAAACACTTCTACACAAATAAACTAGAAAATCTAGAAGAAATGGATAATTTCCTGGACACTTACACTCTTCCAAGATTAAACCAGGAAGAAGTTGAATCCCTGAATAGACCAATAGCAGGCTCTGAAATTGAGGCAATAATTAATAGCCTAACAACCAAAAAAAGTCCAGGACCAGATGGATTCACAGCTGAATTCTACCAGAGGTACAAGGAGGACCTGGTACCATTCCTTCTGAAACTATTCCAATCAATAGAAAAAGAGGGAATCCTCCCTAACTCATTTTATGAGGTCAACATCATCCTGATACCAAAGCCTAGCAGAAACACAACAAAAAAAGAGAATTTTAGACCAACACCCCTGATGAACATCAATGCAAAAATCCTCAATAAAATACTGGCAAACCGGATTCAGCAGCACATCAAAAAGCTTATCCACCATGATCAAGTGGGCTTCATCCCTGGGATGCAAGGCTGGTTCAACATTCGCAAATCAATAAACATAATCCAGCATATAAACAGAACCAAAGACAAGAACCACATGATTATCTCAATAGATGCAGAAAAGGCTTTTGACAAAATTCAACAGCCCTTCATGCTAAAAACGCTCAATAAATTCGGTATTGACGGAACGTACCTCAAAATAATAAGAGCTATTTATGACAAACCCACAGCCAATATCATACTGAATGGGAAAAAACTGGAAAAATTCCCTTTGAAAACTAGCACAAGACAGGGATGCCCTCTCTCACCACTCCTATTCAACATAGTGTTGTAAGTTCTGGCTAGGGCAATCAGGCAAGAGAAAGAAATCAAGGGTATTCAGTTAGGAAAAGAAGAAATCAAATTGTCCCTTTTGCAGATGACATGATTGTATATTTAGAAAACCCCATTGTCTCAGCCCAAAATCTCCTTAAGCTGATAAGCAACTTCAGCAAAGTCTCAGGATACAAAATCAATGTGCAAAAATCACAAGCATTCTTATACACCAGTAACAGACAAACAGAGAGCCAAATCATGAATGAACTTCCATTCACTGTTGCTTCAAAGAGAATAAAATACCTAGGAATCCAACTTACAAGGGATGTGAAGGACCTCTTCAAGGAGAACTACAAACCACTGCTCAGTGAAATCAAAGAGCTCACAAACATATGGAAGAACATACCATGCTCATGGATAGGAAGAATCAATATCGTGAAAATGGCCATACTGCCCAAGGTAATTTATAGATTCAATGCCATCCCCATCAAGCTACCAATGAGTTTCTTCACAGCATTGGAAAAAAACTGCTTTAAAGTTCATATGGAACCAAAAAAGAGCCCGCATCTCCAATACAATCCTAAGTCAAAAGAACAAAGCTGGAGGCATCACGCTACCTGACTTCAAACTATACTACAAGGCTACAGTAACCAAAACAGCATGGTACTGGTACCAAAACAGAGATATAGACCAATGGAACAGAACAGAGTCCTCAGAAATAATACCACACATATACAGCCATCCGATCTTTGACAAACCTGAGAGAAACAAGAAATGGGGAAAGGATTCCCTATTTAATAAATGGTGCTGGGAAAATTGGCTAGCCATAAGTAGAATACTGAAACTGGATCCTTTCCTTACTCCTTATACGAAAATTAATTCAAGATGGATTAGAGACTTAAATGTTAGACCTAATACCATAAAAACCCTAGAGGAAAACCTAGGTAGTACCATTCAGGACATAGGCATGGGCAAAGACTTCATGTCTAAAACACCAAAAGCAATGGCAGCAAAAGCCAAAATTGACAAATGGGATCTAATTAAACTCAAGAGCTTCTGCACAGCAAAAGAAACTACCATCAGAGTGAACAGGCAACCTACAGAATGGGAGAAAATGTTTGCAATCTACTCATCTGACAAAGGGCTAATATCCAGAACCTACAAAGAACTCAAACAAATTTACAAGAAAAAAACAAACAACCCCATCAAAAAGTGGGCAAAGGATATGAACAGACATTTCTCAAAAGAAGACATTCATACAGCCAACAGACACATGAAAAAATGCTCATCATCACTGGCCATCAGAGAAATGCAAATCAAAACCACAATGAGATACCATCTCACACCAGTTAGAATGGTGATCATTAAAAAGTCAGGAAACAACAGGTGCTGGAGAGGATGTGGAGAAATAGGAACACTTTTACACTGTTGGTGGTATTGTAAACTAGTTCAACCATTATGGAAAACCGTATGGCGATTTCTCAAGGATCTAGAACTAGATGTACCATATGAACCAGCCATCCCATTACTGGGTATATACCCAAAGGATTATAAATCATGCTGCTATAAAGACACATGCACACATATGTTTATTGCGGCACTATTCACAATAGCAAAGACTTGGAATCAACCCAAATGTCCATCAGTGACAGACTGGATTAAGAAAATGTGGCACATATACACCATGGAATACTATGCAGCCGTAAAAAAGGATGAGTTTGTGTCCTTTGTAGGGACATGGATGCAGCTGGAAACCATCATTCTTAGCAAACTATCACAAGAACGGAAAACCAAACACCGCATGTTCTCACTCATAGGTGGGAACTGAACAATGAGATCACTTGGACTCAGGAAGGGGAACACCACACACCGGGGCCTATCATGGGGAGGGGGGAGTGGGGAGGGATTGCATTGGGAGTTATACCTGATGTAAATGACGAGTTGATGGGTGCTGATGAGTTGATGGGTGCAGCACAGCAACATGGCACAAGTATACATATGTAACAAACCTGCACGTTATGCACATGTATCCTAGAACTTAAAGTATAATAATAAAAAAAAAATACCGAGTGTCAGGTATGTCCTTATAGCAGCATGAGAAACTCTGCTACTCTCCTGTTCTAAGTGGAATGAGGGACACACCTCGTAGACTCAGACCTACATACCTGCAGTGTGAAGCAGAGACAATCCAGAGATTGATGGGAATAAACAATTGCTGTGTTAATCCACTGAATTTCGATGGTTTGTTGAGCAACATTATGATAATAATTAACCAATCCAGATTTAATGAGAATTCTTACACACTGGTGGTGGAAGTACAAATTGGCACAAACTTTTTGAAAAATAGTTGTTCCTTACTTATAAATGTCTATACAGTTCCCTACAACACATAAATTCCACCAATAGGTAAATAACCTGGAAGAAATCAGGATGAATATAAAAGAATGTGCATAAAATAATGTGTAATAATAAAAACTGAAAAAAATCTTAGAGAGAATAAATATATAGTAATATATTCATAAAGTGGAATAAGTGTGTATACACAGTCATATTCTCACAAAATGGAATAGAGTATCACTTTGGAAATAAACCTATTTGACTACAAAGGCCGGTATGTGTCTCACAAGCAGAATGCTGAACAAAAGAAGAATGTTTTCCAAAAAACACACTTTTTTTCCAGTCTATGATATTCGAAAACAGAAAATAATACTTCAATGTTCAGGAATGCATACAAAAACACATATATGAGATATTTGCCATAATCTTGGTTTCCATCTACTTAGAAGGAAATCCTGGTTTCCTTCTATTTAGAGAATTTTCCTCCATGAGAATCTGATATATAGAACTCTCAGATGGGAAGCTGAATTCTTCCGCCACCATTCTAACATCAGTGTCATGAGTATATAATCTAGGCTCTGTCAATTAACATATCCTTCCTGGAACTTCCAATCTTAAGTACAAGTAGGATAGTGAAGAATTTGTGTTGCAGCAAAGCACATTGTTCTGTGTGACAACAGTCCCTTCCTTTGGTAAAGGTTTGGCTATCGCTCTAGCAGTAGCTTCCTTTCGGTTTTGATGCAATTTTTTATGTTCATTTTGTTTTATTTTTTAACCCTAGTTCACCAATTTCCTGTTACTTCTCTGTGTAGACCATAATTTTTTTTGTAGTAAACTCTTGTTAATGAACCAGTGGTGAGTTCTGGGGCTTGCTGCTAAGAAAACTAGGAGACAAGCTAACAGATCTTAAGATGGTCGATGACTGTCAGGATCTTTCAAGTCTTGGGCCAGAAGGGACTTAGAAAAGAATATGTCCAGCTAAACATATGCATATCTTTCTACTAGGTGTCTGAGGCCCTATGTAAATGCGGGTCTGTGATTCCATTTTTCACAAGTAGACACTATTTTCTGAGTTATTTTGAAACTGTAATCTCCAGTGAGCAAAGTGGCTGCTATTTTCTGTGTAGAAGGTGCCAGGAAGTTTGCTCTGTGCTCTCCTGTCTCTCCACTGGAAATTGCCTCATTAACTTCTGTGACATTATAAGAGCTGCTGTATTACCTCATAATGTTGGAAAATATGTCCAATTGCCATTCTATTTCTTTACTTTAGCATCCTCTGTGACTTCTAAAAGGGAATTTGTCCCTTTGAAACTATCATATCTTTTTATTTTTCATGTTTAGTAATACAAAACCTTTTGTGAAACCTAGAAGGGTTTATAAACCATGATAATTTTTAACTAACAAAAACATGAAAGAAAAATGCCGTGCAGAACAGAGTAAATTCACATGAGATGCTGGTTATACATCCATTCTGACTCTGGCAGCAAAATAAGAGCACCAGAGAATCAACAAAGGGAAAATAAAAGGTAGAAAAAAACCCAAAAAGCTGACAAAGAATTCTGAACATGAAATAAAGGCAGAAACACAGAGAAAAGTAAACTCAAAGAAGGAAAAGGAAATCTAAAATAAATAAAGGTAACCCATCATGAAAATAATTGACAAAGACAAAAAATAAACAAGCTAATACCAAGGAGAAAGAAAAATGAAAGGAAGAAAAATGAAAGGAAGAAAAATTCCAAATTCATGTTTAATTTTCTCAAGTAAGCAAAAATACACCAAAACAACAAGGGAAAACAGATCCTAGAAAAATGGAAAGAACAATATACAGTGTGCAAGTTCTACCTCATAAATCTTAAGATGTTGGAGAGACTTGAGATGTACTCATTCTTTATTAAACACATATAGAGAAATATTTTGCTGCTTGCAAAACTACATTCACTCACTGCCCCTGTTCCATCTTTACTGCCTTAGGAAGTAAAGGGCTCCAAAGCTGAAAGCATTTCAGGTTTATTTATCAAGGCTAAACTTCCGTAAGTGATTTTGTATAGACATGAAACAGGTTAGAGAAGAAAGGCATGGCCACACATTTTGAAAATCAGTATTCCCTTCAGTCTACACATCTTTTCAACAATTTATTCAACAACATATTTACCAGACATTTTCCTTCACACTCATTGGGCTACTCTAGTCATAGTAATTTCCAAGAGGTCTATCTGAATAATATTACATTTTAAGTAGATATTTGCAGTGCATGAGGCTTTTCAAAGGAATTTTATAGATGCTAAAATTCCCTATTATGATAGGTTCCTATATTGGTTTTGCATAGCTTATAGGAATAGGGAAGAGGTATGTAAATTAAATATGGAGGCATTTTTTGGCCCTTCTCAACTGGGGTTTGTGAGAGAATAAGCCCCATTGAAATTATTTGTAAGACTATTGTCAAAAGTACCATTCCAGATGAAAAGAAGTCAATTGATTATACATAAGAGATGACTAAGGGCAATTGTTTTCAAATGACCTCAGCATTATATAAACAATTGTCAGAAATGTAAATGTTTGGTCCTCATCTTAGATCTACAAAATCAGACATTATATTCACGAGGAGAGACCAGGCAATCTGTGTTTTAATAAAATCTACACATGATTCTGGTCCAGTCTGAAATTTGAGAATTACCGCCTTAGTGCATTCAAGCCTAAATCCCTTTGGGAGCGAGGTTAAGACAGTTGTATCAGACTGTTCTTTCATTGCTGTAAAGAATACCTGGGGCTGGTCAATTTATAAAGAAAAAAGGTTTAATTGGCTGATGATTCTGCACGCTTTACAGGAAGCATGATGCTGACAGCTGCTCAGTTTCTAGGGAATCATCAGGAAGCTTACAATAATGGCAGAAGGTGAAGGGCAAATGGGGGATCCGCCCCATGACCCAAACACCTCCCAACCAGGCCCCACTTCCAGGACTGGATTTTGCAATTCTACATGAGATTTTGGAGGGTAGAAATATTCAAACGATTATATCAACAGCCTATCAGCTTCTTGAGGACAGAGATTTGGAATGTTTTTCAAATAGTCACAATGTAAAATGATAAAACTAGTACAGTAGACATTTTAATGTTATTCTCTTACATAGATGGATAGCCTTAGGAAAAAGCCTGCTGTGGTTTTATCAGAAATTATCCTGATAATAACAAAATTGTAAATATCAAATTTCGATGGCAAGGTGGAGTATTTGATAATCTACTATTCTGAGTTCATCATCATGTAAGCAAACTTACTACAACAATTACTACCACAAAGAGATACATAATGAGAATTACTAATAATAATACAGACCTATGGCAACTGATGGTCAAAAATCCAAAAACTACTTACAATTCTATGGAGGAAATATAAATGGAAGGGAAAAATCTTTCTATGTGTTTGCATGTGTATGTGTGTGTGGTGGGAGGTGTTTGTGTTAGTAGGTGAAAGTGGCAGTTATATAGAGTTTCATTTGGTTTGTTTTTTAATGAGATCAAAGAAACATGCCCCTGAACTGCATACAAATAGATACTTTAGTATTTACTTTGATTTACACACACACACACACACACACATGCGCACACATGTACTGCTGTAACTTTCTTTTTGTTCTCCATTTTATGCTATAATAGTCTATTTTTCTTTTTCTACTGATGAACAATACAGACATAGCAGGAGAGAGTTTTTGCAGAAAAAGGCAATGCGTCATCAAAATACAAGAATATTAAAAGCAAATTTCAAATCAGGAAAACATTTGAGCTTTATGCACCAATTAGATTTGGGAACTAAAATGTATTTCAGATTTAGTATTATTTCTTCTACTTTTTTTTAGTTTTCTTCCTTTTTACTTTTCTTTTCATCCTATATTTCTTTTGCTATTCTCCTTCTTTGCTAATAAACTTCTGCTTCTTCTACCCAAATGAGTGAAATATAGCCAATTGGGTCTTCATTTTCACTTTACATGTTGAAGTACAGCAATCCTCTTCAGATGGTTTGATCCTCTTCTCTCAATATCAAGGACAAATTATTGAAGATCAATACTGATGCCAAGGGACATAGTCTTCTAGTTACTGCAACCATATAGAGAAGAGGGCAATAATATTTGAATGGAAAGTGAAGTCACAAATAATTGATATCCACTACAAAAAAAAAACACAAACCATCATTTCTGTCACAATATTATTACTTATTGGTTCACCAATTCTGAAAGCAAAAAGTACTGCTGAAATAAAATAGTAACTAAACAAAGTATTTTATCTGTAGTCACAAATTAAAATTATTCTATTACATTTAACTGTTATTTGATAAATGTCTGTTCAGTACATGTGAAAGACAATATGGTAGATAACATATGCATTATTTCTTAGCTTGCCTATATGTAGGTATTAGTTGGTGGACTTGTTAATATGCATATTTCTGGCCTCCATTCAAAGAAATTACACCTCATTGTTATGGGGAAAGGGCTCAATAATTTATTTTTAACAAGCTCCAAAGGCAATTTTCATGTTTTAGGACAAACACTTGCAAATGCCCTGGGAACAGAAAATTGGAACAATGTCACTTTCCTCAAAATTCCTAAATTCTGAAGCATTTGAAATCATAATCATCTTTTGATGTTGGTGCACACATATAGTGACTTCAAATACAAAATAAAATATGTTATATTTTATAAAGCATAGGCTCAGCTTCAAGGTTCAGGTTCAACATGTAAAATGCTTATAAGTAATCTCTCCTGCCTTTACAATAGCAAAAAGCTACAGAAACTGAAAGTCAATAACTTTTATTGGACCCATCAGACAACTGAGGTCACAGGGTAAATAGCAAGCCTAAAATCTGAAGAGAAAGGGAACTCCAGATAGTCATAGCTGAGATCAGCTTACCTGGAGCAGATGCCGAGGAGCCATAAACTGGTAGGCAAACTTAAATAGTAATTTTAACAAACTGCCCAAAACGAAATGTAGACTAGCTTGAGTTGGAGAAATTCCTAGGGCTGCATTCTAAAAATGTCCTTCACGGTTTTATGGGTTCTACTTCCAGAAACTCACCAGATTCTTATTAGCAGAGGGCCATGAAAGAGCCTCTCAAGGATCTGGCAAGGTTGGGGAGGTATAATCATTATAATATATACACCTAGAGAGTTCTCCATTAAAACAAAAAGCAAAACGAACAAACAACAAACAACAATACCTATCTCCATTGGAAAAAACTTTACCAGAGCCTTATCCTATGTGGGAAAAGAGTATTTCTTCAACTTCGGCCCCCTTTAGTCTTCTTGTTTCAACTTAGTGGGGGAAGGATGAAAGCTAAGAAACACCAGTGAAGTGTACAGCCTTGTGACACAGGCCAGCTGAAAGAGTGATATTTAACCATACAATTATAGAATATTTTGCCTTCCTCACAGCCTACCACCTTATCAACAGGGCTTTAATATAATAACACTGCATTACAATAGAAAGTTGCAAAGTATAGATTCTATTTTAAAAGGAATTCTTAGGGAAGCACAAACACAACAGGTGAGAAAATAAATGAAGAAAATAAAGGAATTTGAAGCTTCTGGAACTTACAACTTTAACAAATGTTCAAAACACTCCATCTCCTAGCCTAATTTAAAAGCTCATAGCAAAGGCCTATTTACTTCAGTTCTTATTATCTGATGCAACATATATGGATTTCACAAAAAAATTATAAACCATGCTAAAATGCAAGTAAAACATAATCTAAGGAGACCTAACAAGCATTAGAACCAGGCAGAGTTATTACACCGATTTGAGAATTATCAAATAGGAAATTTAAAATTACCATTTTAATATATACATGTTTAAGAAGAGATAGACAATAAAAGTAGGAGGAAGGGAACATTCAGAAGAGTTCAAAGGGAAATTCTAGAAATAAAAAGTACTGCAACAGAAATGAAGAATGTTTTTTTGACAGGTTCATCAGTAGATTAGACATGGATAAAGAAACAATTAATGAGCTTTAAGGGAAATCAATACAAACTTCCCAAACTGAGAGGCAAACAGAAAGGATAATTAAAAATAAATGAAAAAAAATAACAAAACCAAGCAAACAAAGCACAGAACATGCAAGAACTACAGGACAATGTCAAAAGGTCTCACACGTGCCTATTGGAATATCAGGAAAAGAAGAAATCAGAAATCCCTCGCTACCTTTCACAAAGTCTTCTGGGCCACATAAGCAATACTTCTGTCTTTCTCTCTTTGACAAAAATTTAGTCACATGATGCCAAAAGAAGGTTGAGAAATGCAGTCTTTTAATTGTGCACGCTGATCAGTGTTCTGTTACTTAGGGAAAATTGGAGAATGGTAAAACAGCCTCTATTGTACTCAGCTGGAAGTAATAAATCTGGGAATAAAACAGTTTGATTATGAAAATATATTTGTCATTCTAATATGGAAGGACTTTATTCTTTAGTGTTCTGAAAGGCACACGGTAATTTACTCTGACAAGGTCTATATGAGTCTATATGAACTATATTGGATTTGAGCATATCTTGCCTTAGAGATATTGTTGCCCATTCCTCACATAACTTTTTAGCTAATCGGTGGAAACATGTCATATTGCTGAGCAAATGCAAAAATTGAGTTGAATCTGGGCTAATCCCAGAAGTCCTAGATGTAACCATTCATAGCAGTATTTGTCTTCAGGCCTGTTGAAGTATGAAGAAAGAAAAAATAATTTAATTTGGATGGAATGCCAAGTTCATTAATTAAAAAGTAAAAAGAAAAGAAAAAAAGGACAATGTTGCACAACTAGAGAGGATAAAAAATTTGAAGACTATGAGTAAACTTTCCTGTTATATAAAATAATTTGATTTTATATTTTCTGAATAATGAATGGGAAACCATGAAATTTTAGAATAGGTTGAAAATTCTGAGATGCACTTAAGGAAACAAATTAGAAACATTGTCACTTGCTTTAAAAGAAGAAAAATGAATATACAAAAATCTGGTAGGTGAGTAATGCATTTACAATAAAGGTAAGAGATTGATTGAAAAATAAATACATCCGAATTATATTGAAAACAACATTTGCCTACTTCCCTAATTTAACTGTAAACAACTTTGCAAATATCCAATCCTCCCAAATCTAGACCTCACCAATAGTTGTCCAAAGTTTACTATTTAACAACAGTTTGAAGAACGCATTCTGGAATTTTAGATGCACTGCAAACTTTAAGTTTAGGTTACGAACATGTCCCTCTTTTGGAGTGAAGCAATTGTTTATTTTATTCTATCTTTTTTTTTTTTCCCCAGGAGTGGAAAATATCATGCAATCTGACTGAAATTCAGATTATCTTCAAACAGTTACGCTGAGACTACAAGGTATACTGGGAAGAGAGAGCTCACTGTCTGATCACTTACTCACCAGAAATTTAACATGTTGGAGAACATCTTGTATTATTTGGAATCTATCCATCATTAAACATAAATGAGGAGACTGTGGTACACAAATGTGGTAATACCAAATGGATACATGTATTAAAGACACTGTAACCATCTGGACTCAATATGGGACCCAGAATGTTCCCATTTATCAAATTATAATTCCCATACGATATTTTATATCTGTAATTCAATGTTGATGAAAACATAATTGTTTTCCATTTGTCAGAGTGATTTTCAGCAGTAATGAATTAAGTTAACACATTTATCAGAGAAGGAAAAGATTGGTGTCCAAAAGAGAATTTTACTAAATTCTCTGGTTTTAAAGAAAGAGGAAGAACAGAGACAAATAACAGTCACCATCAGAGGATTATTCAAAAATTTTAAGAATGAACGCATTTTATAATTATTCTTGTCTCCATCTGTTTGAATTAATTTCCTCTCTTAAAAGTGCTCTCCCTTTTCACTGTTTACCGAGATATTAAACAGGTTTCAAGATCCATCTTTTCCATAAAAAAATTTTATTATTACCATCCACTCCATTATACACTGAACTGTCCCTTCTGTAACACAGGAGACATTACTACCGCCACCAAATAACTTTTATCACGGGCTTTTTAATGATCTCCATGCAAAACAGAGGTCTGTCTTCTTTCCTGTCTTTCTTTTTTTTTTCCTATTAATTGATTTCTTTCTTTCTTTTTTCCTTTTTTTCAAGTTTTATCATGAAAAATTGTATAACAAACACCAATAAATAAAACTAAGAAAAATGCAGATATTATTTTTCAAGACATAGAAGTTACCACACTTTGTCTACCAGGACTGTGTTATAGCTGGAACATCTCTATTGGAAACTCAGGATATCTTGATAGACCATTAGCACAGCCTGTAAAAAATATTACCCTCAATAGTTCTTTGATGAATACTAGCACCCTTTTTAGTTCTGGCTATTGCTACTTAGGATAACCAGTATCATATTCTTTCCCCTTGTTCTGAAATAAATGCTGTCAAGAACACTTTCACTTCCAGTCCGTCTAGACTCTAGCTCTTCTAAGAGTTAGTCCAGGAAGGAATCTATGATGGTAAGATTGAAGGTATTAATGCAGTAAGTAAAAGTAAAAACTAATAGGGAGCAATAAATGCCCTGAGAGCTCCTTCCTTCCTCCAGTCTAGACTCTGTTTTCTCCCAAATGTTATTGGGCATCCTGAGTGTTTTTCAATCACCTCTTGTACCTCTCACTTAGCCACATTTTGCTTCTTAGCACTTAGTCCTTGAATCCTATAGTCAAATTTTCATGATTTTCTAAGTATTTTTGCTCTCCAAAGTGTATAATCCTTATTCCGTTATTCTCCTCAGTCATGGCACCTCTGTTCTTCCAGCGAATGAGGTCAAAAATCTTGGAGATATCCTTGCAGTTTCTCAGTCTCCAGAATACCCCTGAAATCTAACATTTTTTTTGGTAATACCACCGTAGCCCAAGCCAACAACATACCTAAATATGACGATTGCAATGCCCTCTGAAAGTCTTCCATTTTCCAGTATTATCAGCCCTCGTACACATATACCTCTGTCTATCTTTTCCAAATGATGATTTTGACATAGGAATCTGTTCATGACATTCCTGCAATCTAAGTTCTCCAGTGGTTTCCCATTAAGCCTAGAAAAATACTCACATTTACTCCTTGGCTTATAAATTCTAACAGGAACTTGTTCCTGACTGCCTCCCCTACTCACGTCCCATTATCCAGCCACACATTTTAATATTTTAAAAACTCGTCTGCCTTGGGACTATTGCACATTGCTCCACTCATCTTATTACTCTAGATAGCCTTATGACAACTTTTTATTTTGTACAAATGCCAAGTCAAATTTATTACCTTCAGAAGTTAATTTCCTAAGTATCTCAATTAAATAGAAGTCCTCCATAAATTGAAAACTTATTTTAAAATGATTTTATACTTATCACTATGTGGCAGCATATAAATAAGATATGTATATACATGTATAATGTCTAATAACAATTAATGTATTTAATATTTTCCCAACTAATAGACTGTAAACACCATGAAGGCAAGGATATTATTTATATAAATAATAGTGCCTGATACATAGGAAATATATAATAAATATTCTGAATAAATGAATAATCTAAAGGAATTATACTATTTTTATATTTCAAAAGGGAATATAAGCATAATTTAAAACAAAATATTGAGGAGGAAAAATATGTTTTACATATATATCAGAAAAAGTAAAATTCCAAAAACTTAACCCTGAAATTCTTCATGAAACTTGGTCTAACAAGACCTTCCCCATTACAATTGATGGCAATTTCCTCTTTCCACTTGCCAATACAAATCCTTGAAGACTTCCTTGATACCATTCTTTCTCCTGGAGTCTCATGTAATCTATTATTTTAGTTACCCATAACTTCAAAATATATGCAGACTCTGATGGTCTCTCAGCACATTTTATTAGCCCTTTGTCCCATGGTTATCTCTATGCCTAAGTTATTGCCATATCCTCGTAAGTTGTGTCTTTGCCTACAGTACAGGCTTTTCATATAACAGCAGCTGGAGTGATCTCTTTCTACTGAAGGATTGAGTACTGGCATATGATGGAACTTTTTCCTGCTTGCACAGCTTTCCAATTATTTTATAAGTTAGCGGTGGTTCTTTGAAGCTCTGGAAAATCCTGTTTTCTGAAGCTGTCATCATCACCAATAAATATTCATGACAGTGTTGTTTATTGTATGAATTGCGATGATTCTTTCTGGAGTTACATGAATTTGTGTTTGAAACAGAAGCCTACATAAGCCTTGGATTTTTAACCCAATATTCTTGAATCTCTACCTGTATTGTTATGACTGTGATGAATGTCATGTAGACAATCAGAATTCCAAAGGGGTGCAGCATCAAAGTAGTTTCTCTCGTCAGACCAGAGAAATTCAAAATAGTCTTCAAGATGGAAAAAAAAATAAAAATAAATAAATAAAAAACTTGAGTAACAGTAGGCTATTGGTAAGAAAACTTCGTTACTACCTAACATTACATCTAAAGATAAGATAAATTTGGGGCATGTTCTTGTGGGGTTTTTTTAATCAACTATAATTTCTATTTCAGGGATTCAATGTCCTGTTTTAACTTTAGAAAGGAGAAACTAAAATTTAATTTTAAAAGTTTTTATTCCAACATTTATTTTATGCTATTCTTCTGCTTTATAGGCATGGATAAATCTTAAAGGCATACAATAATTGGAAATATATATATATATATATATTTATATATATATATATCACAGTATGTTAACATATATCAGATTACGTTATTATTTCTTTGCTCAAAATTCTACATTTTAATAATATTAAATTCAAATTTTTCCACAATGGTCTCCTAGGTACAATGTGATTTGTGTCCAGGCTATGACACTCCATTACCCCCACTTTGCCTCCAGCTGGTTCTTGCTTTTCTTTTCCTCACTTGTTACTGCATAGTGGCCTTCCAGTTGTTGTTGAAACTGACAAGCACATTCCATCCTAGGGCATTTGCTTTAGCTGATCTTTGTGCCTGGAGCACTCTTCTCCCAGATTTGCAATTCGCTTCCTGCCTTACCTTTGCGCAGATATCACCTTCTTAATGAAGCTGACCCTCACAAATCTATTTAAAATGTTCGGTCTGGAAATCCTTATTCCCCTAATTATGTTCTATTTTATTTTACTTTGTACAGTACGTATATCATCTTCCAGCACAAGTTTTAAGTTCGTTATTTATTATGTCTGTGGTATATCATCTTTTTTTCTACAAGAATGTCAGCTGCATGAGCACAACTTATCTTATTCTTGTTGTCAAGCTAAATAACAGAGAGAGGCTCTCTAAAAGAAAAAAGATATTTATTCAGGAGTAAGGTATTTCAGTGGGAAAACAAGTGCCACAGTAAACTATGTGTGTATTCAGGGAGGTCAAGGAAGACAAAGTTTTTTAAAGGAAAAAATGAAGAGGATTACAAAATTTTTGTCAGGTAATTATCCTTGACTGTAAGGATCAATAACAAGGGTAACAACAATCTGAGAAGAGTTTCTGGGAAGATTTTTTTGCAGAAGTATTTTTGTGTAAGGTTGCAATAGCTTCTGTACAAGGTTGTGGTTTTTGCAATGTTTGTGGTAGTTTTTTTCTCAGGCATACAAACATGAGAACCTTCTCCTCAGGGCCTTTTCTGGCTCTATTTGTCTTTATCTTTTTTTAAAACACTAGTGACTCCCTTCTGATTCTGATAATTTTCACACTGTATGTGAAGCACTACTATTATGCATATACATGGTAAAAGCTTGGAGGGCAAGCTTTAAATTATATTTGTTGCATGAATATTTTAAGAGCTCTTACAAATAAAGATAAAAAACCAAACCTGACAATTGAAGAAATAAAAGTAGAAGCAAGACTATGAAAAAGAAAAATTCAGCTTAAGATCAAAGGCAAATTAAAAGCAAAACTCCATTTTAGGCAAATAATTTAGAAGTAGCTTTTCCTTTAATTCCTGATAAACATGTTTTTTAAAAGGCAGTATAAATAATAGAATCTAGTAGAGAGATTCAGTCATGGTTGCTGCCCTATCTCACATGATTCCTTCTTAAAAGAAACGTACAGTAACCTTCGTGTTCACATTCCAGGGCAAATATTTAGCCATGATTATGATTCCATATGCTTACTGTGTAGCATAAATATCATGCCTATGGATAGAACCCTCTAATGTTGTGATCTCTATTTAACCTGTTCTTCAGAAAAGGTCATGTGACCCATGCCCTCTGGGGCAATCTTGATAACTCTCACTCTCTTTCTCCATATGCAGCCAAATATGTCAAGGGCAACATACTACTTTCCCGTGAAAAGAGACTTCTTTCTTGTCTTTTGTGCTTTTGGTTTTTTTTTTTGGTCTTCTAGTTTTTCCGCAACAGATCTGTATTAAACATCAAATTTAGTTTAGAGAATTGAGGATGATTAAATAGCCCAGCACTCTTATGTATAATTAACTGAAAATTAAATATGGCCGTAAATATGAACGTAGTCCATTCCAGCTCACCAGGGGAACTCTGCTTTAGAATTCCAAGAACAGATCTGGACAGGATAAAATACTATTTTCTTCAATGTTGTCATTTTTTCTTATTTATTTATCTTAGTTGTTTAATTATGGGGTCAGAAGGCTGGGATCTAAAGTAGAATTCTGGTACTGTACTTTAAGTTTCCTCAAACTCCATATAACAGAATTAGAAAATCCTACATTAAACCTGAAGTGTGTGTGTGTGTGTGTGTGTGTGTATTTGTTTTCTATGTGTGCATTGGAGTTCATCTGTTTTTAAACCTAGGATAAAAAAATAAGATAGGGAAACAGAAGATATTTGGTATATTTGTTGATTGGAAAGATGACAGTTACAGTGAAAGAGGTGTATTAGATCTACAACTAAGAAATGAACATTGAGCAAGAAAGAAACACTACCAAGATAAACAGACAAAAAATTCTATCTGGTAATATCATGGGTATTGTAGAAAAAAGAGTATCTTTTTTTCCCATCTTAAGTTTATGGCTGAGTTCTCTATAACAAAAGAGAGATTAGCAACACAAAAGCATACAAATTTATTTAATATAAGTCTTATGTGACACAGGAGTCTTCTGAAATGAAAACATTTAAGTCAATAATCAACTGCATATGTTACAGTGGTCTCATAAGATTATAATACTGTATATTTATTATACTTTTATATGTTTAGATATGTCTAGATATACAAAACCTTACCATTGTGTTATAATTGCCTACAATATTTAAACAGTAAGATGCTGTACAAATTGGCATCTCAGGAGTAATAAACCATACCATGTAGCCTAGGTGTGTAGCAGGCTATTTCATGTAGGTGTGTATAAGTATGGCCTATGACATTTGCATCACAAAATTAGCTAATAACTCATTTTTTAGAACGTATTCCCATTGTTAAGCGATTCATGACTCTACTTAAAAATTTGGAAATTGGAGTGGCAAATCACAGGTGCTAAATTCACCATCTTGGCATAGTCAAATAAACAACACAGAGACTTAGGCACTATGACAAAAGTGATCAAAAGAGTCAAAATTGCCCATGCAAAATGTTGCATATTATAAAGATCATGCCAGTTACTGTTTTCATTTATACGTATGTTGAAAAGGGTGTTTATCTCAAGTTCCTTATCATTGTAAATCAGAGGGAAAAAATGCATAGAAGTGAAGCAGAGGAGGAGGCCTAATATCAGAAACAAGAAGTTGTAGTTGGAAATCTCACAAAAGAGAGATATAAAACAACATATTAAAAACTGGTCATAAGCTATTTTAAAACAACCTATCTACTGTTTTTTTTAATTCAAATATATTCAGCATGTCAGTCATATATCAGTTATATATTTTTTCTTGTTTCAATTCTAAAACTACAACTGACCAGTTTTAGTAATCTCACCAGATAGAAAGAAGAATAATTTTAAAAATTTATATAATTTGAGGTTATTTCACCATAACCATATTGCAATGAAAAATGATGTTTTATTTTTAATAAAAATAATTTTGTCAACAAAAACTTGCTTACGGTGTGATTTCAAAAGTGATAAAGTAATGCATTTAGAATTAACAATTAACTTTTTTTTTTTTTTCTGTTTTCTGAATTCCTGATGCGGTGGCATCTGGCCCTTGCTGACCTGAGACAGATTGTCCCACCCAGGATTAGTTTATTCTCAGAGATAGTAAAGGACTTGCTTGAGAACATGCCTTTGGTATGCAAAACAGCCAATCCCAAATCTATGTCCCCTTTTCCTTCTGTTATCTTTACACTATGGAACGCTTTCCTCCAGGCCTAAGCACCCCAGAACAAGGTCACTGACAACTAGGGACTACTTCTGCACCCCACAGTCCACCAAATTAATCAAAATATCTCATTTTAAACCTACTTTGCTTTGCATCATCCATTCCTCCCTACAAAAACTCCAGTCAAGGCTTTGCCGGTAGCTCTCCTCTCTGTCTGCTCATCTCATGCAGATGCTTCCCAGGCATGGTGCGCTGTGCCTCCTATTTTTAGGAGACCGTGAGAATAATACAAATGCCTTTATTAATCAAAATCATGTTTGTGCCTGTGTGTCTTATCAAACTTAATTAAAACAAATCCTGGGTACCATAAAACAAATCTGTATAAAAACATTAAAAAGTATGAAACCAGGCCGGGCGCGGTGGCTCACGCCTGTAATCCCAGCACTTTGGGAGGCCGAGGCGGGCGGATCACAAGGTCAGGAGATCGAGACCACGGTGAAACCCCGTCTCTACTAAAAATTACAAAAAATTAGCCGGGCGCGGTTGTGGGCGCCTGTAGTCCCAGCTACTCGGGAGGCTGAGGCAGGAGAATGGCGTGAACCCGGGAGGTGGAGCTTGCAGTGAGCCGAGATCGCGCCACTGCACTCCAGCCTGGGCTGGGCGACAGAGCGAGACTCCGTCTCAAAAAAAAAAAAAAAAAAAAAAAAAAAAAAAAGTATGAAACCATTAAGATATAAAGAGTTAATCATCAATTATCCAGAAAGTTTGCTTCACTAGAAAACTCATTGCCAGATAATGTCACATAAAGGAGGTACTACAGTTTCCTGAGTTCTTGTCAAAAATGGAACGTAAAACCTAAAAAAGAAATTAAAGATAATCAGACCTAAGAGCTTAAAAACACAGTAGATTGTTCACTGGCCTACACTGTAAAACTAGAAAATCTGGAGAAGTCATTTAAAATAATGACCAGCCTCACAGGGATTTTATTTGTAATGAAGACTTAATGTATCTGAACCATTTTTAAACTTTATGGATGAGAGACATGAATGAAGTACTTTGCTAAATCACTCTCCTGTCTCTGGCCTCAGGAGGTTAACTGCGATGCTAGCTTTCCTATGAAGACCACAAGAAGGAGAGAGACCAGAATTTTACAGTTTGTTTTGAGCAAAGGTCATATGGAACCATTGCTCCAGGGATCATTGCTTTTCTACATGGATTGTACTCATAACAAACAAATGAGCTATTTTAATACACATCAAAGTGGTCCTGACTATCAGGAAAGTAAATCAAACTAAAGCGACACAGAGACCGCACACACACAATATATATACCAATCCCTGAAGAATAGAATGGTGGAATGTGTCTTTATCACACAGAAATAATACGACGGTTATGACTTTCTGTGAAGTGATGGTTACTGGAACATAGAAAAATAAACAAATAAACTCACTTGGAAGGAGACTGGAGATAGGGCCTACTTACAAGATGAAGGTGAATCATTCTATGACTAATATTGTTCAAAATGTTATTGGAAACTTTTTCTTAAAAAGTTGAACATTATTGGGCTATATTGGTATAGCATTTGCAAATATGTTCTGTATATAAAATCATATGAAAAAATGGAAGTTCAGAGCGACTCAGTAACTTCTCATGGGTTCTTTTTTATGGTGAAGAGCTTGGATACAATTCTCGATCTGAGTTCAAAACGCTAGCTAATGAGTTTTGAAACATTAATATGTTTTATTCATATAAAACATTATCTTGAGTTTTCTGTAAAGAATGTGATATCTTTCTAACATTGTAAAATTATTTACATTTTTAAAACCATTTTTCTATATTACAATGAATGGTAGTGAAAATTGGATGGACTTTAATATTAGCGACCTAGATTTAAATAAGAGCTTAACCATTTGATATTTGTGAATCGTAGAAAAGTTACCTAATCTCTCAAAGCTTAAGTTTTTGAATGTGTGAGCACGGCCAAGATGTGCTCACAGAGAATGGTTTGCATAATAAAGGGTGATGTGTTTAAGAAGTACTGTTAAATTAGAAGTTACAAAATATAGTTCCTTTTTTTTTTGAGACGGAGTCTTGCTCAGTCGCTCAGGCTGGAGTGCAGTGGCGCGATCTCGGCTCAATGCAAGCTCCGCCTCCCGGGTTCACGCCATTCTTCTGCCTCAGCCTCCCAAGTAGCTGGCACTACAGCCGCCTGCCACCACGCCCTGTTAAATTTTTTGTATTTTTAGTAGAGAGGGGGTTTCACCGTGTTAGCCAGGATGGTCTCGATCTCCTGATCTCCTGATCTGCCCACCTCGGCCTCCCAAAGTGCTGGGATTACAGGCGTGAGCTACCATGCCCGTCCAAAATATATTTTCTACCGTAGCACATAACAAGAAAAAAAATTACTTGGAAAAAAAAAAAAATCCCACAAAATGCCTGCTTTGAATTAAAAAAAAAAAAAAAAAAAAAAACATGGAAAATTTATTCTGCTTTAAAAATAAAAATGACACTCCAAATTCAAAAGAACTGCTTTTCTAAATGATGTTGCTAAAGTAGAGTTGTATATTAAAGCATTTTTTAAAAAAAGAAAGTTGCTGATGTTTTTTCAATGTATTGTGTCGTTCACGCCCCCAGTCATCTAGCAATCCTTCTTAGCTATGTATCTAACTCATACTCCATATTTTAAAGACTCTCCTCTGCTCCTGTGGTTTACCTAAAAATTCCAAATTTCAAAATTATGTTTTCCTAGTATACTGTTGAAAGATTTTTTGAGAAAGTCTTCTTCAAAACTAGTTTTTAAAAATTTGAATTAGCATCAAGCCATTGAAATTAGACCTGCTAGCCTCTCTAGAAATGATGTGCTGAGACCTGAAAATGCTCTGTTTCTTTGCAGAGGATGTTTTTGGGTAATTCTCCTTATTACAACCAGATAGCTCTGAGTGTGTTAGAACCAAGCACTGAGGATCTTTACATTATTCTACTTTTGTTGTTGTTGTTGTTGTTGCCTATTCTGAACAACACTGGTGACTAGAACCTATGACTTCCTCAAGGGTAGCATCCTGAAAAATTGCTATCCCAATTCAGAGTATTTATACTTTTTAACAACAGGTAGATCACAGATGCAGATAACCAAATCAGACCTTGTCTCTGTAAACAACTGATATAGCCAAACGTGTGCGTACCAGATGACTATCATGCCTGGTCAAGATTTGTTATCAAAAGCTAAGGTCCTTGAGTTTTCACAAGGTGTGATCCTTGAGGTGTCTTCTGGGTGTGATTGTGGAAAGCTTTCAGTACTTACTTCTAGCTTTAACTTTCCCGCATTTCTAAAGGATGGTTTTCAAACCTTGACATATCCTTCTATCCCCTACTGTCTTTGGTGTTGAGATAACTTGTCTTTGTTCCCCCTAGGAACACATTGAATCCCTTCGCTAAGTACATGTAAAAGACAGGAAAGAATGACAGCATCATGGACTCCTCATTTTTCTCTTTCCTTTTTTATAACACTTTACAATGAATGAGATTGTAGTCAAAAGCCCTCCAAATTCTTCATCTTCCCACTTGTTCACTTGAAAAACGTCATGCTATAAGTGAAAGAAGGCAGTCACAAAAGATCTTATGTTATTCCATTTAAATCAAATGTCCACAATAGGCAAATCTATAGAGATGAAAAGCAAATTAGCAGTTGCTTGGGAATGAAGGAAACAAGAGAGTGATAGGTAAAGGGTCTGGGGTTTGTTTTTGAGGTCATAAAAAATATTTTGAAATGTTTTGTAGTGATGTTTATACATATCTATGAATTTACTGAAAACAATTTCATATTTGTGAATCACATCTTGAAAAAATGGCTAAATACCATATTAACAACTAGAGTCCAGAGAGACAGGTACTAAAATACAGAATTCCAAGTAGTTGCCAATTGATCAAATAGTGGCTGTTTCTCTTTGATTATCATTTACTTAAATGCATTGTCAAAATTTAAAAATGTAGGGATTTCACATAAAAATCCAGAAGAAAGGAAGGAAGAAAGGAAGAAAGGAGGGAAGGAAGGAGGGAAGGAAGGAAGGAAGGAAGGAAGGAAGGAAGGAAGGAAGGAGGAAGGAAGGAAGGAAAGAAGGACAAAAGAAGAAAGAGAGAAGCATTATACCTTGTCTGTTGGGTTTTCATAAGAGTTATTATCTCTGGATAATTATCTCTGAACAATAATAGTTTGAGCCCCCCAGGAACACATTGAATCCCTTTGCTAAGTACTTGTAAAAGACAGGAAAGAATGACAGCATCATGGACTCCTCATTTTTCTCTTTCCTTTTTTATAACACTTTACAATGAATGAGATTGTAGTCAAAACTGGGGACAAGGAAGGTATTTTTCTCCTGCAATAAAAGAAAAAAAACCTCAGTGTCAATCACTGACAACATTTAAAGAGTATCTTCTACTGACTGACAACTTTTAAGACAATACTATATTGCCCAAGGAATGACTGAGATATCAGACTTCATAGTTAAGGATGCTATTTATGAACTCCAGGGGGTTGTGATGTTCTTACTGTTTAACAAGTGTAAGGAAGAGATCCCACAATGCTGCTGCACAAAATCCCTTTGTCATTCCACTTAATCCCCTTCACCATTTCCTCTCCTGAACCTTAGCTTCATGGCCGCTTTAGTTCTTTGAAGTTTGTTTTTCTGCCCCCCATCTGTGTGAATCACTGCAGGCCAAATTCTGTTTTTGTGATAGTCAAGGGGAGCTGCCAGCCTGTATCTAAAGGCTGAATTTAGCACCAGGGGTGGTGGCTGATCTCTAACAAATGTAAACAAATCTATCAGAAAATGTGGCTGAGCTAGACAAGTGTTGGGGAGGGATGTTAGAAGAGTGGGCAGATAATGACTTTTATATGGTTCTACAGAACTGACTGTGTTTTTCTTTCTTTTTCTGTAATTCCAGTTCAATTGTGATCTTATATAATACCTACAGGTTGCATAATGATTGTAGGGTTATTGAAAATATTGCATTTTATACCAGTAATATTTCTTTTTTTACATTTGAAGCACTTTCAAATTCCTTTTTTTTTTTTTTTTTTGGTAACATAGTTAGGATGGATTATCATATTAGATAAAGGTTGATAAATTTTATGTATGATGACAAAAGTGTTGGTTTCTAAGTACTTGTCAACGAGAAACCTAATTCAATGATTATAAATCAACATCTTTATATTCATTTATTATTTACAGATATGTAAAGATTATTTTTAATAGTCTAGTAGGTTTCTCAATTTGCCAATACAGTTTCACTCAATTTCCCCTTGTTAGAATACAGGAGTTAAGGAATGTGCTACAAGTATGACTTCTGTAGAGAGTTGTCAATCTACAGATCATATTATAATAGTTTCAATAACTCTAATACTACATACACATTGCTGAAGAAAGAGATTTAAGTAAAAATTTTAAGGCAAGTAAAAAAAATCTACCTAATTGTATCCATTTTGGAAAGCATATTAATCAACTTTTAACTACAAAAAAATGCCAATTCAGTAAGCTATCTAATGCTTAATCTAAAAGAGGTTGCATTGTATTATAAATTGAGAAAAACTGCATTACAATTTAACATTATTTGTTCTCATCTCTGAGGAGATTCTGAGCTTCTAGGTTCAATTTACTGGTCAGGCTAAGATTTCTGCAGCTGCTCAGTTGCAGTTAAAACTGAATAGAAACTATCAAGATATGTCCCAGTTGATCATCAAAGTGCCAGACATATTCATTCCTGCTCTGATATTTGCCAACAACCTTCTCATGTATAATGATCATGTTCAATTATTACTTTACTATGACTACTCTATTTGTTTCCTGATAATCTTCTAGCACAAGGAGCCAAAGAGTTCATGAGGCAGCTGTGGTTATGTAAGTTTAGTGAATCTCTTACTGTGTACCCAGGAGGAAACATCCCTTCTGCGAGAACTAGGACTTTGGAACTATAGAATTTAAAGTTGCAAGTTTAAGAAACACAAAATTCCTAAGAGGTTCAGTAGGATAGTAGAGCATCCTGATTTCCATCCCTCAGATTCTGAGTCCATGTGGTCTACTAATTTAAGACAGCAGCATAATCTCTTTCTTAGTGAATATTCTCCAGTAGCTATTAGTGTACAAATTAAAGATCTGTACACTTGTGCCTATTCTTATTGCTTCACCCATGTGCATCTTCCCCAAAGTTCCTTGTACCCATATTTCAATGTTGTTTATTACAAGCCTATGGCCAAACAGATAACCCATTTGCTACTGTCTATGAATATTATATATAATAAATTTGAAGCTGGATGTAGTGGCACATGCCTGTAATCCCAGCACTATGTGAGACTAAAGTGTGAGGATCACTTGAGCCCAAAAGTTCAAGGCTGCAGTGAGTTATGATCATGCCACTGCACTCCAGCCTGGATGACAGTGAGAACCTGTTTGTAAAATGAAATAAATAATTAAAATGGTAATATTGGTTTAATTCTTATATTAGTCTGTTCTCACACTGCTAATAAAGACCTACTCGAGACTGCGTAATTTATAAAGGAAAGAAGTTTAACTGACTCACAGTTCCACATGACTGGGGAGGTCTCACAATCATAGCTGAAGGAGAATGTGGATCAAAGTCATGTTTCTCATAGTGGCAGGCAAGAGAGCTTGTGTAGGGGAATGCCCCTTCACAAAGCCATAAGATTTCATGAGACTTATTCACTATCATGAAAATGGCATGGGAAAGACCCGCCCTCATGACTCAATTACCTCCCACAGATAGGGTCCCTCCCATGACAAGTGGGAAATATGGAAGCTACAATTCAAGAGGGGATTTGGGAGGGGACACAGCCAAATCATATCATTCTGCCCCAGCCTATCCCAAATCTCATGTCCTCACATTTCAAAACCAATCATGCCTTCCCAACAGTCCCCCAAAGTCTTAACTCATTTCAGCATTAACTCAAAGTCAAGTCCAGAGTCCAAAATCTCATCTGAGACAAGGCAAGTCTCTTCTGCCTATGAGCCTGTAAAATCAAAAGCAAGTTACTTACTTCCTAGATACAATGGGGGTACAGGCTTTGGGTAAATACAACCATTCCAAATGGGAGAAACTGGCCAAAACAGAGGATCTACAGGCCTCATCCAAGTCCAAAATCCAGCAGGGTAGCCAAATCTTAAAGTTCTGAAATGATCTCATTTGACTACATGTCTCACATTCAGGTCACACTGATGCAAGAGGTGGTTCCCATGTCTTGGGCAGCTCTGCCCCTGTGGCATTGCAGAGTACATCCTTTCCCCCTGCTGCTTTCATGGGTTGGCGTTGAGTATCTGTGGCTTTTCCAGGTGCACGGTGCAAACTGTTGGTAGATCTACCATTCTGGAGTCTGAAGGATGGTAGTCCTCTTCTCATAGCTCCACTAGGCAGTGCCCCAGTGGGGCCTCTGTGTAGGGGGCTCTGACCCCACATTTCTCTTCAACACTGCCTTAACAGAGGTTCTCCATGAGGTCTCTGTCCCTGCAGCAAACTTCTGCCTAGAAATCCATGCATTTCCATACATCCTCTAAAATCTAGGAAGAGGTTCCCATACCTCAAGTCTTGTCTTCTTTTCACCCACAGGCCCAATACCATGTGGAAGTTGTCAAGTCATGGGGCTTGTACTTTCTGCAGTAATGCCCTGAGCTGTATGTTGGCCTCTTTTAGCCAGGGCTGGAACTGAAGCACCTGGGATGCAGGGCACCATCTCCCAAGGCTGCACAGAGCAGGGGGCCCTGGACCTGGTCCATAAAACCATTTTTCCCTCCTAGGCCTCCAGGACTGTGATGGAAAAAGCTGCTGTGAAGACCTCTGACATGACATGGAGATGTTTTTCCCATTTTCTTAGTGACTAACATTTGGTTGCTCGTTACTTACGCAATTTCTACATTGGGCTTGAATTTCCTCAGAAAATGTATTTTTTCTTTTCTATAGTATCATCAGGCTTCAAATTTTCTGAATTTTATGCTCTGCTTCCCATTTAAACATAAATTCCAATTCCAAACCATATCTTTGTGAAAACATAAAGCTGAATGCTTTTAACAGCACCCAAGTTACCTCTTGAACACTTTACTGCTTAGAAATTTCTTCTGCCAGATTCCATAAATCATTTTTCTCAAGTTCAAAGTTCCACAAATCTCTAGGGCAGGGGAAAAATGTCACCAGTCTCTTTACTAAAACATAGCAAGAGTCACCTTTATTCCAGTTCCCAACAAGTTCCTCATCTCAGATAGAGATGTTCAAAGAGCGTTTGTTCAAAGCCAGTCAACAAGTCTCTAGGAAGTTCCAAACTTCCCCAGATCTTCCTGTCTTCTTCTGAGCCTTCCAAACTGTACCAATATCTACCTCTTACCCAGTTCCTAAGTTGCTTCCACTTTTTTGGATACCTTAACAGCAGCACCCCAATACCTGGTACCAATTAACCGTATTAATCTGTTCTCATGCTGCCAATAAAGATATACCTGAGACTGAGTAATTTATAAACAAAAAGAGATTTAATAGACTCACAGTTTCACATGGCTTGAGAGGCCTCACAATGATGGCAGAAGACAAAGGAAGAGCAAAGGGACATTCTACATGGTGGCAGGCAAGAGTACAAATGCAGGGGAACTGCCCTTTATGAAACCATTAGATTTCATGACACTTATTCACTATCACGAGAACAGCATGGGAGAGACCCACCTCCTGATTCAATTACCTCCCACCAGGTCACTCCCGTGACATATGAGAATTATGGGAGCTACAATTTAAGATGAGATTTGGGTGGGAACACAGCCAAACCATATCGATTCTCTTTTGTCATAAAATGGACAACAAGATGTACATGCCAACCCTATATCTATTGAAAAGATTCCTTCTCACCATTATGTCTCATAGCTATCACTAGAGACGAACATGGCCAACCTGGTGAAACCCATCTCTACTAAAAATACAAAAATTAGCTGGGCATAGTGACAAGTGCCTATAATCCCAGTTACTCAGGAGGCTGAGGCAGGAGAATCACTTAGACCCAGGAGGCAGAGGTTGCGGTGAGCCTAGATTGCGCCATTGAACTCCAGCCTGGGTGACATACTGAGACCCTGACTCAAAAAAAAAAGAAAAAAAAAGTTGTACTACAAAAGTCCATTTTTGGCTCATACAATCATACTGAGGTGACCTTACTCATGAGGTAAGTTCTGTACTATTCTTCCTCTGCCAGCCATTAAAAAAAAGATCCAGCTTGCGAAAACAGATGTAAGTATAAAAGAAGGTACTGCTCCAACAGTGGTGGGTGGCATCTGATACTGTGACATTCATTTATGTATCTTATTTTTACCCATGAAACTTGAGATTGATCCTAGATGTACCACTTCCATCTTACCATCGATTCTAGCTAGGTCCCACTGACTATATGACTTTTGAAGTCTTCTCACACCCAGATCTTGATAAGTAATACTCATTCCATAGTTTCTTGATATGCCATGGTCAGATATTCCATCTTTACCCGTGTCCAATAGCATACTTAGAGTCGTTTTTCAAATATGCTTGCATCTCTGCTGCAAATGTCATGATCTTTCTTACTTCTTAAGCCTTGGAGTTTGAACTACAGTTTTCATCTGAATCTGTATGTTAGACACCACATAAAACATTTTCCCTAAATCAGATAACCTTAGTTCTATGAGATCTTCTAGTTGCATGGCTCAAACAACATCTTGGATCTGTTTCAGAGTCTTTTCTAGTTCTAAGTCCCACTCAAAGCCATTCATGTTACCTAACAAATGTGTCAGAATAGCATTACATGTAATAGCATTATTGTGCAATAAATGTGTCAGAATACAATTCCCAACTATGGTATGCTGCACATGACTCCCAAAGAGGCTTATGAATGATGTAGCTCATTTATTAATATATTGGCCTGCTCTGGATTCCTAAAAATTTTGAGAAATATGATAGGCACGTGAATAATTTTAAGGATTATATTTACCCTCTACAGCATGGTATTCAGACTAGTAGCCATTTTTTGTTCATCAGATCAATCAACATGATGTCCTTAATACAGTGGATCAACTTTATCTCCTGTAGTTTGTTTAGATGGTACTAGAGTCTACTGGTATATTGTGTCAGCAAGCTAGAGAAATAAATTTATTCAAGAGAAAGACCCACAATGTTTGTTGTCATACATCCATTGTGAATGTGACTGTTTCTTATTCTCTTTCTCAGTGGGTATGTAAAAGAAGGCACTCACTTTATCAATAGCTAATAGTATATATCAGAGACCCTTGTAAATGTACCACATCTGGCACGACAGCTGCAATTAAGTTTACAGTGGTCCTGCTTCATAAGCCGGACCAACTATATTTTAAGGGATCGTGTTGTGAACTAAATGGTGATATCATAAGCCAGACCAACTATATTTTAGGGGATCATGTTGTGAACTAAATGGTGATATCATGGGGATCACAATCCCTGCATCTTTTAAGTTTTTGTGAGTAGCAATAATCACTCTGTGATATAATTTTGTTCAGGATTTACTATATTTTATGGAAGAGATCAGTTTCAGAGTCTTCCTCTTGGCATTTCCTAATGCAGTTGTTCTTATCCCACAGAAACCAATGTGTGGGTTCTGTCAACTACTGAAGATTTTCATTCAAATTATAGATTGTGAAAATAGGGCTTGTGGATGTAGTGGATCTTCTGTGAGTCAGATCCGCGCCAAGACTCCCTTTATGACTGGAGTGTACGTGCTTATGGTCTACCATAGCAGAGAGAATGAGAATTTAGGTATCTAGTATCTGTGTCCATAGCATTTTTTTCTAACTAGCCATTGAAATATGAGATCTTCCTTTACCTCTGTGTAAAATTACCCAAGTAAATTGCCATACAAATGTGTTTAGTAAAGGAAGGTGAAAAATCACTACTGTGTATACTTGCTGTGCTATCAAAGGGTCTTTCTTCATGGGGCCCTGCTCCCCCCACAACCAGTTGTTCCTTGGGCTAAAAAGTATATAAGCTACGAAAAGTGGGGAACGGGCCGTGAAAGCTCACTGAGGTAACTGACTTCAACCTTTTGCTCATTCAGTCTTGATATATTTTAATCATAGATGTTAAGAAATATACTTTTCTGTGTTTTTTTTCATCTTGGCCCATGTGTCTCCATGTTTTTTTAACATTCTTTACCTCAACCTTGCTGTCCATTATGGTATTGTCTCTCTTGCCTCTACTCTTTGTCATCTGGTATTTAAGAATCTTATTATCCCAAATGCTATAAGGGAGCCTAGCTTTATAACAGAATCTCCTGTCATTCTCAGCTTACCTTGAACGGTCAATACTGAACACATCAGCAATACTGGAACGTTTTTCACTTGCATATTTATTACTAACTTGTTAAATAAAGTGCCTCTAGGACAATGATTCCCAGCTTGTGGCAATGGTCTCCACTGCACCACAGGGTACAATTGATAATGTCTGGATACATGTTGGTTGTCACAACTAAAAAGGCTATTGAGGTCTAGTGTGGAAGGGATACTGTCCAATATTCCACAAGGCACAAGACATCCCATCACTTCCACAGTAAAGAAATTTCAATTCTCAAATATCCATAATGCCAAGGTTGAGAAATTCTCACCTACATTATCCAAAAAATCATAGTCAAACATTTTTAATTCCCCAGAGCTATATAATAGATTAATTTAGGAAGACTCATTTCTCTTAAACTTTTTGCTATTTTCCTCCAAATCTTACTATAGTAGATCTGGCATCCTATACTGCCTTTAACATGAACTTTTTTCAAAGTTCCAAGAGTCATCTCAACAGTATATTAAAAATTTGTCCCAGGGATGCTCACTGAGATGTCACATCCTAAGGCATGAGGTATTACATTTATCAACAAAATCTCCTTTATCTGGCTTTCCTTTCATTCTGCCTTTTATTGGGCACCCTAAAGAGTCTCTTTCAGTCTTACTCAGGAGCACCCTGGCAGTATATGTTAGCTGTGTCCTGCAGCTTATTTAGTACAAAATTACTCTACTACTTTATCAGGTTCAGCACTTTCCCAGTCAAATAATGCTGAAATTTAATGCTAGTTACTGCTTTTAGGCCATGAGAAGAGATGGGAGCATATCCTTAGGAAAGTAAACTTTGCAAAGCACTTGCCTCGTTTGAAACTTCCCCATAGTCTTTAGGCAAAGGGATTGAAGAAATCTTTCTTTTCAAACAAAGTAGAGTGAATCACTTCTGCAATCCCTTCTGCAAACTAAAGATTCAGGAAAATCTTTAGTTTTAAGTTTCTCAAGTGACTGTCCCCAGACATATCCTTTCTAATCTCATTTCACTTCTTCCCTCTGAAGACCCTGATTTTGGCATGGACGACTTGATTAGTCTAAGAAATTCAACCTTTTCCGAATTTGTTTCAATTTTACAATAAGGAACATTATTTTTTAGCTTCATATGTTTTAATAGAGAGTCTGAATCTAGGTTTGGAAGTTTGATTACTGACATCTTTTATGCCTAACCCCTTCCTCTCCCTTTTACACCCCACATCTGAGATTGCTGGTAAGAAAGCCTGGGTGCTCCCTCAGATTGTACATATGGGAAGTTTAAATCACATGCTATCACTCTAAGCCTGGCCCCACCTCTAATTACCATAAAAATCCCAAGCCAGTCTTTTCTTTCTTTACTCTCTCAAGATATTTTAGACTTGCTGGAGTGTTACACTCTCTCTTCAGAAAGCCCTATTGTGTGAGTAATAAACCTTCTTATACTCTGTGGGTAAATGTGTGGCATCACCAGTTTTAACTGGCAAACCAAATGTTGGATAGAGGTACATTCTATTTCTGTAGAGTGCCTGCACCATCAGCTTCAACCTGGAGAAAACTAAAACTTGCTTTAAAAGTTTCCAACGAGGTCCTCTGACTTAAATATTTGTGTATAATAGATAACAACACATCTATGACTGTGGCAGTATCTACTCAGTTCCGTAGTCCTTGTGGTTATCTCCTTCAGACCTCTCAAATATCAGAAACATTGCATAAACTAATGTGTCTTTTCTATTTGTAGTTTGTCCTTCTTTCCAAAAAGGGACAGCTTCAGCAGTCATCCTGTTAGAACTCACCAAGGACAACCCAAATTCCACCTAACACTTATCAAGGGGATCATTGCCATCCAGGCAACATGTTGTGTAACTCTAAACTTTCACCCTTAACGTCCATTTCTTTGCATTGAATCTTGTACCAACTATCTTAAATCCATCCTATTCTTTAAGCAGTGCTTCAGATGATCATTTTTGTGCAAGAAGTTTTCTTTGAAGATGTGATTTAAGTGAAAGATGAAAGGAGGGAGGAAATCACAATAAGCCAAGATAGGAAGCTAGGAAAAGTGTGCATCCTCAGACTGATTACTCACAAAGCTCTGGACCATGAATGGTATCACAGAGTGTTACCTCTTTGAGACAAGGGGGCTAGTCTTTTACACCCTTGTATCAATCAGTCATCAGGTATGGGCTATCTTTCCACGGAAAGCATAATTGGGTAAGATGATTTCCATTGCCAGGGATAACTCTCCAGGGTTAACAGACAAAACCCCACAGTAAATGTGTATGGGTGCAACATTCTGATAAGGAGGGTCTGTGCGAGATTTTAAAAACATGTATATCAATTAGACAAATGCAAATGAGAAGACTACTCCAGTAGATATTGCAAAGGTACGCACTTAGCATATTCCAGGAACAGAAAGAACAGTTCTGCTGTAATCTGGTGGGTTAGAAGAGTGATTTGAGATGAAGTGTAGGAGGTAGGTAGGGGCTAGGTCAGATAAGCTTTTGAAGGCCAGGATAAAGAGTTTAAGTTTTATCTTAAATGGGAGTGGAGAGTTTTAAAAATAATTTAAAACAGAGAGTGGAATAATCTGATATTATCCTTTTAAATTTTATCTTTTTAAGAGAGTTAATAAACTTCTGTTATTGATGTCTCAGTCTTACACTAAGTATCAAAAAGAAGTTTCAAAGTGGACAGGTGAGTGTGAAAAGGGGTGTCAAACCCTTTCCTAAACTCTGTTAACGTATCTGTTTTAAGATAAAAGTGAAGGTAAGGAAAGAATACAAAATTGATTTTTTTAAACCTCAAATGAACTTCACACTCATGTTAGGAGAAATTAGAAAAATTATTTGATTTGAAATGACATACTTAAAACATCTTACTTTTTTGCACATTGTAAGTGGTAGAGCAAATCCCATTTATTATATATGTGAAAGATACGTTTAAAATTTGTGCCACTCTTGGAAGCAGCATATGTTGTTTCATATGAAACATTAAGAGAAGTTTTTGGCAGTGTCTTGTGACATAAAATAATGCATTTCATCATGAACAGTGTCTTGCACACAATCAAGTGTCAATATATATGTAAAATTTGTAGATAGACTTTTATCTCACAGGTGACAGAGGAAAATCATATCCTGAAGTTTTTCTATTATTTCACTTCATGACTCTCATTACCATACAATTTCTTTATTAAACTGAATATTATATTGACTAAACATATTTTTAGGAAGACCATCATATAAGTGAGAAGTTTTAAATGATATGTCCAGTTGAATAAATAACTAGTTTTAATAGAAAATAATCATTTTAAGTATTTTTTACTTTTGTCCTAATCATTTGGAATACATCAATAATCTTACTTTTAGAAAAAAAGCTCAATATTCTATTAGACAGGATAATAAACTGTTGAAGTAATTATTGATGGTGTATTAAGTGTTAGCCACTAAATAAAAACTAAACCAATTAAATTTGGGGGAATTTTATCTGAATGATTACATTTGTGCTTTTAGAAACATTCAATAAGCAATCAATTTCATGTTTAACAATAGAATTATAGTAGAAAACAAAATGAATATATGAAAAAGTACACTGTGTTCTATTTAAATTTTAAAGATGCAATTCTTTTTTTACAACCTTTGTATAGTAGCATTCATATGTCTTACCCATACATCCAAGATCATTACAATTACTACAATAAGTTTTTGATTTAATTGCAACCATTATATTTTTAATTACTACTATTTCTCATTATTACATTCCAGCCTATTAAAATAGATAATAAAAATAAAAAAGAAATAAAGAGCCTTTTTTCACCCAGAATATTGGTCTTCTGAACTTAACGATTCTAAAGGAATACAGGCATCACAGGTTGCAAGCCGGTCGATGATCATGAATCTGACATCTAAGCTATAGGACTTTGAACTGAACTGTGAAATAGGTGAAGTTTCGCAGATAATGAAAAGAAAAAAAGTGTATTTTGGAACTACAGTTTTTTCTGCAGTTCCTCATTATCACGCATGCACTGATTTTCCAACATTATGTAACTGCTTTAGGAATGAATTGAAATTTCACTACCTAGAGAAATGGCTGAGATTTTCAGTTCAACCAAAATTTAATGTAACTTAGCATTATAGAAAAAGAAAACATCCTTCTAAGTTGATTTTTCATAACATATATTCTAGACAACAAATTTGTCAGCCAGCTTTCCACCTCTTATGGTTTAATTATACAATTTGAATGTATTTCGTTGAACATAACAATGAATAAAATACTATTTGATTTGTGTTAGCAGAGTTTGCAAAAGGTTTCAAAGAAATACTAAGAGTTATGGGTTGCCTTTTGTATCCTCCACAAAAAAGTTCTAACTTCCAGTACCTCAGAAAGTGACCTTACTTGGAAAAGGTTTGTAACAGAAGTAATCAAGTTAAAATGAGTCCACTAGCAAGGGCCTAATCGGATAGGACTGAAGTTTTCCTAAAGAGAAGAAATGTGAATGCAGAAACACACAGAGAGGGAAGATGATGTGAAGAGACACAGGGAGGATACCATGGGAGGACAGAGAGAGACTGGAGTTACGCTGCCACAAGCCAAGGAACACTGGGGGCTACTACCAGCTGGAAGAAGAAAAGAAGGCATCTTACCTTACAGACTTCAGAGGGCTAAAGACCTACTGACACCTAGATTTCTGAATTCTAACCTTCAAATGTGGGCGACAATAAAATTTTCTGTCTTAAGTCACCCAGTTTGTGGAATTTCATGATGGTAACTATGGGAAGCTAATACATATGAGTCTGAGAATTAGGTGAGGTTCTAGCATAATCCAAAAAATTAACCAAAACTATTAAATTATCATTTGGTTTTGCTTAAAACTCTGAATAAGTTAGTTGAGATATTATCTATATTTTCAAAGTAAGAAATGCCCAAGAAATTATCTTGGGCATGCCAATAAACCCTTATCTATATTCTTATAATATAAGAAAGGAAATATTGTCTGAACATTAACACTAGCTAGTCTTTCACTTACATTTGTATATACATGCTGTTGGAAAAACTCACAAAAATTGTTAAACATTGAACCTGAAAAGTTTAGCCAGATCTCCTACTTCCCTAGCCTGTGACTTAATTATTTTAAACACATAGTATCAGTACGTGCTGAATAGGCACTCAGATATCTGGTGATGAAAATATCCCTATGTGTAATCTTTAATACACACTTCACATGACAGACTTAGACAATCTATTCCCAGACGTCTAGCTGTCATTTAAAGATAAATACATAGATCAATAGATAGACGAATAGATTAAAAGAAAACTTGCTCCTAAGGAAATTCCGTCTAGTGAATTACTTTGGAAAAAAATAAAAAATCAGAGACATTTGTCACTTTTTGGAAAGGAGATGGGTAAAGCTTTTCAGAATGACTTGATGGATTTGACATAAATGCAAAAAGAAATGTATTATAGGATTTCTGACTAAACACATCTTTATCAAATAAAATTATTCTCAGAATATTAATTTTTATCATTTAAACAAATGCAATTGAAAAAATACAATATGAAATATTTCTCCATTTTAGAAGCAGAAACCATGCAGAGTTGTTAACCTGTGAATATAAAAGTTTGCTTTTATAATTTTAAACCAATATATTTATTCTCAATGCATAATTCAGTTTTACTTTACAAATGTCAGTTGGATCAATAGAGATAATTATTGTCATCTGCAGTAATATTTGGGATTTCCAAAAATGTTTATATGACATCATGGAGGCCTTTCCAGTCAATCAGGTAAGGAGCTTGGGAGTCTCCAGTTTGTTCTTAAAACAAAGCGAAACAAACTGAACAATAAAAAACTCTTCTTAGATTCATTAAAAGAAGTGATATCACAGGGTAAACCGATGCCTCCCAAATCGGAGAGACAGGCAGATATAAAAAAATTACTACTTCCCAGAGCAGAAACCTATAAAGAGAAACCTCCTGGGATCTAGTACCGTGGTAGGAAAATAGAAACTGTAATTGAAAAACTTCCAGAGAATCAGTGTGGAAAAGTTTGTGAGCAAACTAGGGAGGCCTAGCCATAGGTGGATCCCCACACGTTGTGAGTTTTACCTCCAGATGCCCTAGCAGGTTACACAGTGACTGTCAGAGAAAAATCCCCGGATGATTCAGGCAGGGGGAGAAGGAAAAATCACCATTTGAAAAACAAAGCCAAGCCTCAAGAAAAACTATTTTATTAGCCTAATTAATTGAGGTTTTATGACAGACTAGCCAACCTTAGAAAAGGAAAATTTACAAAGAGCAATGAAATGTCACCACACATCTATTAGAATGACCAAAATCCAGAACACAGAAAACACCAAATGCTCATAAGGATGTGGAGCAAAAGAAACTCTAATTCATTGCTGGTGGGAATTCAAAATTGTACAATTTAGTGATTCCTTACAAAACTGAACATTTTCTTACAATACGGACTTTTCCCAAACAAGCTGAAAACTTACGTTCACACAAAAACCTGCACATGGATGTTTACCGCATCTTTACTCATAAATAAACTTGGAAGCAACTGAAATATCTTTCAGTAGGTGAATGGATAAATAAACTGTAGTATATTCAGATAATGGAATTGAGAGGTGAAGCCAGCTGGACTTCCTGGGTGGAGTGGGGACTTGGAGAACTTTTCTGTCTTGCAAGGGGATTATAAAGTGCACCAATCAGCGCTCTGTAGCTAGCAAGAGGTTTGTAAAATGCACCAATCAGTGCTCTGTAAAATGGACCAATCAGCAGGATTCTAAAAGTAACCAATTGTGGGGAGGATTGAGAAAAGGACCTTCTGATAGGATAGAAACAGGACCTAGGAAGGGACAAATAAGGGAATAAAAGCTGTCCACCCCAGCCAGCAGCAGCAACCTGCTCCGGTCCCCTTCCATGCTATGGAAGCTTTGCCCTTTCGCTGTTCACAGTAGATCTTGCTGCTTCTCATTCTTTGGGTCCATGCCACCTTTAAGAGCTGTAACACTCACTGCAAAGGTCCATAGCTTCATTCTTAAAGTCAGAGAAACCACGAACCCATCAGAAGGAACCAACTCTGGACACAGAACGTTCTTCAACGCTAAAACAACTGAGCTGTAAAGCCATGAAAAGAGATGGAGACGCTTTAAATGCGTATTACTAAGTCAAAGAAGCCAATTTGAACAGGCGACATACTGTATGAGTCCAACTTTATGACATTTTGGTAAAGGCAAAACTCTAGAGGCAGTAAAAATATCAGCTCAGACTTCTGGTCCCAGCCATTTGGTAGGCAGAGGTGGGAGGATTGTTTGGGGCTAGGGGTTTGAGACCAACCTGAGCAACATGGTGACACCCCAAACTCTAAACAAAAAGAGAAAAAAATTAAATTTAGCCAGACATGATGGCAAATGCCTATGATCCCAGCTGCTCAGCTCAGAAGACTGAGATGGGAGAATCAGTTGAGCCCAGGAGGTTGAGACTGCAGTGGACCATGATCAGCATCCCCTGCACTCCAGCCTGTGCAACAGAGTGAGATTCTGTCTTCAACTGTGTGCAATATATATATGTGTGTGTGTGTGTGTATATACACATATATATATAATCTACATATACATATATATATATAGAGAGAGATATATATATCTTCCATATATACTTATCTGCAGCTGGGGGGAAAGAGAAATGAATAGTCATGATCAGCCCCTACCACACTCCAGGATGGGCAAGAGAGAAACTCTGTCTCAAAAAAAATAATAATAATAATTGTGTGTGTATATATAAAGAGAGATGAATAGGCACGGCACAGGAGAATTTTAAGGCAAGGAGACGATTGCATATGACACTAATGATAGATATATGTCATTACATATATATCCAAACCTGTGTAATGCACAACACCAAGAATGAACCCTTATGTAAACTCTGGACTCTACATAACAATAATGTGTCAATGTAGACTCACTGATAATAACAAATGCACCACTCTCGTGGGGGATATTGAGAGTAGAGAGGCTGTGCATGTTGTGGGGCTGGTAGAGGTTTGTAGAGAACCTCTGTACTTTCTGCTCAATATTGCTGTGAACCTAAAACTTCTCTAAAGAATAAAGTCTATTAAAAAATGAGACTCAGGGACATGTCATCATGGTTTACATTATCTGAGTTAGAGCTTGGGTTTCTGAAACTTTTATATTGTTGAGTAAATTAAAAACAGAAGCTAAGTGACAATCTGATGATTGAAAACTATAAACAAAACAATTATATTAATGGAAAATAATATATTATTTTAAGGAGTAAAGAAAGAGATGTGATGAAGATTTAAGAAAGGAAAATGCTTTTTCTTTTAGTTATATGGTTGGTGGAAGAAACACAATTCTGAGCAAAAATCTCTTTTTAAAATTTAATTCTGAATTGAAGACAAATGCAGTACCTTTCCATTTTTAGCTTTTCCGTGATTTGCTAATCTGTAAGGCAAAGGTGAAATTCTGTATACCTTAACTACGAAACGTCAACCATAGCTTCAGACCGTTTCAGAACTGGTTAAAATTTCATTCAAACATAGGTTTCTAAAACATCCTTTTAGAAACCTATGTTTGAATATTAACCTAGATTTAAAAACTGTATCCATAGTTTTTTATGGAAACTTTAACAGTTCCAGTTGGGTTGAGTCTCATTCATAAGTATAGAAGGATTCATTAAATATGTGTGTAAATAGAAATAAATATACTGGAATCATTTAGACAAGGGTAGAATTGTGGCCACTTTTGACTTTTTAAAAATGTTCAGAGACCTATTTGTTCAAAAGAAGTCTGAATCCATGGTTAGTTTTTATTTCTTTAGATAAATGGCATTGTCTCGAAAAATGCCATGAAAAACAGAACAATAGAAAAAATAAAATATCAAATGGAAAATTCTGGAAATAAATATTTCATAAATTTCATATTGCACTCTGTTCTGATCATTGTGATAAAATCTTGTGCCTTTCTGCTATGTCCTGCTTGGGAACATGAATCATCCCTTTGTCCAGCATATCCATGCTGTCTAAACTCCCCTTCCCTGAGTCACTTAATAGCCTTTTTGATAATCAGCTGTCACTGTATCACAGTGCTTGTGTTCAAGTAATGCTTATTTTACTTAATAATGGCCCCAAAGCACAAGCCTACTGATG
Organism: Macaca mulatta; assembly: GCF_049350105.2. Lineage (NCBI taxonomy): Eukaryota > Metazoa > Chordata > Mammalia > Primates > Cercopithecidae > Macaca > Macaca mulatta. The sequence continues at coordinate 28,052,257 of NC_133410.1, read as the reverse complement.
TTAGTGTACTGTTATAATTGTTTTATTTTGTTATTATTGTCCATCTCTTTCTGTACATAATTTATGAATTAAACTTTATCATAGGTATATATTTATAGGAAAAAAATAGTGTATATAAGATTTGGTGTTATTCACGGTTTCAGGCAGCTACTGAGGTTCTTGAAATGTATATCTCAAGGGTAAGGAGGGCATTACCATATTTCAAACCCATACCCTTTTTGCCTAATAGTCTATTCCTTTTTTGTTCTCCTGGATAACTATATTTTATTTGCTATTATCCTATAAGCTATATGTGAATTTTTTTCTGTAAATTACCATAATCCTTTTTTTGTGATTATGAAATTACTTTATTAACGGCGGAATTTGTCTATTTACTCACATGTGAAATACTATTAATGTAATATTTGCTACGTTAGAGGTAGAGAAAGAACCATGAAACACTGAAAAGCATCTCCACATAGACCCAGATGAGTCTTCGAAAATAAGTGTGGTTGATCATACATTACTATAGAGTAAGAATGGGCAATAAGAATGTCATCCCATGAACCGAAGTCAAACATCAACAATTCTCCCTTTGTTTTCTCTTGCACAGAATCCCCAGTGTAAATTATGGTATGCAAGTCGTAAAGGTAATAAAAGAATACCAACAAAGTAGATGGGTTGAAATGCTGCTTGCTTCTCCAGGCTAGACATAAGCATTGCATTTTCTACTCTCTTGCAACCACCTGACGTCACTGCCCCAGATAAATGTGCTCTGAAATTATAAGACACACAGTGTGATTTCGAATGGCAAGTTACTGCAATAGTAGCAACAAAGATTCTGAAGAAATTAAAATTATTCATACACTTTGATGGAGGCAAGCTGGTGAGAGGATAGTCGGCTAATTTTTTTTTTTTTTTAAAGGTCCAGATTACACTCGAGAAAGAAAACAAATAATGGGGTAAAATATTCACAAGAGGTAAGGCGCTGTAAGATATTCTAGGATTTAGGAGTGAGTAGAAGAGGAGGGAGAAAGGGAGAAGTTTCTTATAATACATTTCGGTTTTGGCCAAATGTTATTAGCAGTCTCCTGTTAGGTTGTGGTCATTATTGTTTATATATTACATAATTAACAATTTGTATGTATAAAATATATGTCATATAACATAAACGTGTTAAATACTTCATTTATCCATATATATTATTGTACCTCTGGATTGTGTTTTTACAGTTGTATAGTTTATGTTATATATTACTTATAATCATTTTACTTATATCTTCTATTTCATATGTTTTATATTTTTTACTGTTTACTGTTAAATAACCAGAGCAATCTTCCAAGAAAAATCCTTTTTAAATGTTTTTATTTGTATTGTAATGACACAGCCCTTATGTGGGTGTGAAATACCATTCAATGTATTCAAACTGCTTTTTCTCTACGTTGCTGGGACATTTTGTTTCACTGTTTGAATTTGAAAAAATATATATAATAAGCGTACTTGACTAAGAGTCTTTCATGTGTAACATGAAGGTGTTATATATTTGGATATAATCATCATTGTGAACATTTTGGGAATTAAAATTATTTAACGATGCCATGCTTTGTATTCTTTTCAACTCTTAATAATGATAGTGCAATGTTGAATACCACAAACTATCTCAAAATGCAGAATTTATTATCCTATTTTAAAGAGGAAAAAACTGAGACCTTTCCAAGTTCACATAGTAAACATATGGATCAGGATTAAAAACTTACAACATAAATTTTATAAGGTGCCATGTAGTATATAGCACAGTACCAAGGGATACAGACACTTAGGTCCAATACATCGGAGTCCAAATCCTGTGTTTTTCCTAACCAGATGTGTCCATAATCAAAGTTTTTAATCTACTTAAGTTTCAATTCCTTCACCCTTATAAGTGAACATTTACTGAACAAATCTTTGTTCTTTACTTCTTTCCTAAATAAGTTAGAATTCAGTTTATTATTTGCCCAGGAATCTAAGAGAATTTACTCAGCTGCAGAATAAATATCAAATTCTCTTTAATTTTCACCATCTGAGTGAATTGTATTGACTTCAGAGCAATATAGTTTTAAATGCATGAGGTTTTTTTCTTATTTAAGTTATTTTTAAATTGCTAGAATATGGATTTTTTCCAGTTTGTAGTTAGGTTAATAATGCCAAGTCCATTGTTTGTCATTTTAATGGCTTTTAATTGTCCTTTAGTCAACACAAGCATATGTTAAATGTGATTTACTTGCAGTTTGTCCACATGTAGCATTGTAATCGGAACCTTAAAATATGCAGAGAAAGCTGAATAGCAAAATCATAACTAACTGCTTTCTGTCGACGCTTTTACTATTGTTTAAATGTCACACATAAAATAAGTCACAGAATTCTAGAAATAAGTGGTCTCAGAGAAACCACCAAATCTATTGTCTTCATTGTATAGAAAACAAGTAGATATATTAAATGTAGAAGTTATATTTACTGACAGAATTAGGAGAAAAATACAGAATTATGCATTTGTGGATCTGTAAAGACTTCCAGTACTTCTTTTATCACACATATCAGATTTCAACAATTTACCCACAAGTCTGCCATAAAGGGTTTTGGTGAATTTACATTAACATATTACTTTGATATTTCCCTACTAAAAGGAAATATAGCTAAAATAATGTAACATATATGTATGTGTATACATATGTGTGCATATGTATGTATATATATGTGTGTATAAGCATGTGTGTGTGTGCGTGTGTGTGTGTATATATGTGTATATATATAACTTTTGCTATAATATTTGTTTAGCTACAGATATTCACCCTGTATTGCCCAATAAGTAGGTCATTCTTCCACATAACCGCAATATAATTAACCCCTTACAATATACTACCAGTCCTCATATGCAGTCTATACTCAACGATCTCTATTTTTTTATTAAAGATGATCTTAATTAAAGGAAAATACTTTCATCTTAGTTGCGACGTCTATTGAGTTATTTTAATCTACAGTGATTCACCAAGAAAAAATTGTTTTTATTTTTATTTATATATATTCGTTTTTTGTCTTTCATGACTCTGGCTTAAAAAAAAAAAAAAAATCCTAGGCCAGTTGAATTACAGCCTCCATGGATTCTTCATCATTATTCAGGCTCCATCTAATAGGGCATGCATAGGATTTTTTCACACACAGACTTCATTTATCAGGATTTGTAAACTCTTTATAGTTAATTTGTAATGGCTCTGTCTTCATTTTTCAGCTTTATTAAGGTTTAATTGAGAAATAAATATGTATATAGTTATGAAGTATAACATGAAGTTTTGATATATGTATACCTTGTAGATTGATTAAATCAAGCTAATTAACATTTCTATTACATTACATACTTATCATTTTTGTAGTAAGAACATTTCACATCTATTCTATTAGCAATTTTTATGTAAAACATACATTATGATTAACTATATTGTAAAGCATGATCACCATGCTCTACAATGAATTTCCATGACTTACTTTTCCTGTCTGACTGAAAATGTGTGCCCTTAAACCAACACCACGATACTCCTACCTCCCAGCCGTTAGTACCCACCATTCTCCTCCGCTTCTCTGAGTTTGGCATTTTTAAATTCCACATATAAGTGAGATCAGGCAGGATATGTCTTTCTGTGCCTAGCTTACTTCATTGATCATAATATTCCCCAGGTTCACCCGTGTTGTCACAAGTGACAGCCTATTTTTATAAGGTTGAGTGATATTTCACTGTATATACATTTTCTTTATCCATTTATCCATTACTAGACACAGGTCGATTCCATATCTTGACTATTTTGAATAACGCTGCAGTGAACATGGGAATGGAGACATCTCTTCTACATATTAATTTCTTTTTGTTTGGATATATCACAAGTAGTTTTCTCTTATCTTCATGGTATTTGTTCTAGTGTTTTCAGTTTATAGTAATTGCTTAGTGCTTCATTTTAAATAATGTGAAAACAAAAGTAAACAGAAAAATAAAAGTAGGCACAACACGCGTGAAAGTAAAGAAACTATCTGTAATAGATCAAGGTTACATACATTTCTATAGCACTTTGGAAACCTCAGATTTTGTATTTACATTATCACTGTTTGCATAATATTGTTTATTTTAGCATGTTTTCTCCCCTAGTCTCTGTTATGGCATATTCTTCCACATTTCATCTACTTTTTCATTCAGATTGCACTTGTTTGCATTTTGATCATGCAAATCCTAGTCAAAAGACTAGGCAGAGGGCCCTGGTCCAGAATTTTATGATTGAACTTTGCAGTATAACCTGGGACTTTCAATACGACATAATAAATTAAATGTGAAGGTCTTTGAGTACACCCAGTTTATACCCATGTCCTTTTGGAAGACACTCCAATTTTAATTGGTATTTTGTTAAAATAAACTTAGCCCATCCATTCAAGATCAGAAGGCTCATCTATCATTTTAGAACTTTTTTCAAGGGATGAATTTAGCGCTAATGCTATCACAAGTGACATACTTATGTATAATATCTTGCCAATGCAGCTGACTCTTCCTTTTACCTGACTGTGATGAAACATATATTTGGCATTTAAGAATGGAATCAATATACCAAACATTTACCTCAAGTACGGGCGGTATTACAGATTTTTATATAGAACTATCTGAAAATAATATACAGTTAAGCATCAATCCCTGTTAAAATTTTCTTACTGATGAAAGGAAAATGTTTTTATGAAATGGATAAGTAGACGGGATGAGAAGTTCTTGCAGTTCATCATATTTAATCTTTGCCTCTCAAGACCACCCTGGGGTTTAATTTTAACAGATAGGCTCCTGCTATCTTCAAAATGCTGGCTTTCATGTAAGGTTTGTTGCATTGCTGCTATTTTTAGTCATGTCTCTCTTGTGTTGCCTAGCCCCAAACTTTTCTAAAAAATGTAATAACCAAATGAATGCACTTTCTAAAGATCTAGAAAGTGTAGAGTTCTAATAAGTCAGTCTAGAGACATTTGAAACATAAAATAATCATAAGAAGCTTACATTGGTATCTTGCTTTACAATTTTAAAAGTACTTTAACAAATTTTGTGTCATTTGATTCTTGAGTTAAAGCTGAGAAATGAACAATGTATTTCTCATCACCTCAAAGAAAAAAGTCACATCAGTGACTTTTTCAGTCCTAAAATATACACAGGATTTGTTTGACTAATTTATTCCAAATCTCACTTTTTTTTTTTTTTTTTTGGCCACGCTGCCTTAATGCTAATTCTTTTTACCTCTGTACCTAAAATTAAACTATTTTTATGGACTTTTAAGTTTAAAATAATTATGAAAATATAATTTAATAATTTAATTTAGGAATAACCACTTTTGCCATTTATTTAGTTTTTGACAAGTTCTTGTAAGTGTTCGTCTACATTATTTTATTTTATAAATACAACATCCCTTTGAAGTTATAATTTTAATGAGAAAACTGGAATTTGAACATATTAAATGTATTAGAATATACTAAATGTATTAACTAGTAAATTGTAGAGTTAGAATTAGAACATCAGATTCTGTAATTCCAGAGTCAGAGCTATAAACCACTCAATGAAGTGGTCATAGCATTTAGGTTCATGAAGGTCCAAATTATAGATTTCCTGGATAAAATATTATTTATAACTTATTATGTGTATAGTTGTATATGTGCAGGAGGCACCATGGGTAATTAATAAGTATTAATTAATAAAGGTAATAAATTATTATTCATTAAACACTACCCACAAATAAAGTATGGCTAGCTATCTAATTTTTTAAATAATTTTTCTCCACTTTTCCCAGGAAAATTTACAGAATACAAAATCTTTTTATTTAACATAAGTTTTTAAATATTTACAAGAAGTAGGAGAAAACTCAATAGAAAGCTAAATTAATCTTAAATAAATATATTCTATTAGGGTTGACCCTGTGTTTTACAAAAAGTTTATCACTGAATTATAAATCTAGGAGGACTCAGAAAGTTGAATGAATGGTGAAACCAAACATTTTCATACCAGCATATAGAGCTCAGCTCTAAACCTCAGTATATAGAATGGGGAACACGACCTACTTATCACTTTCAAAATGACACCCTTTTTAATTGCTATGGTTTTGATGTGTCCCTCAAAATGTATATGTTGGTAACTTAGTCCCCAGTGCAACAGTATTGGGAGGTAGGGCCTAATAAGAGGTGACTGGGTGATTAGCACAAAGTCCTCATGAATGGATTCATGTAGTCATCAGTTTAAGGAGTGTGGTGCTGTAAAAGTAAGCCCAGACCTTTGGGCTCTGTCTTTTGCACCCACTTGCTGGCCCTTCCACCCTTCTGATGTGGAATGACACAGCCAGAAAACACTTGTCAGATGCCAGCCCCTTGATTTTAGACTTTCCAGCCTTCATATTGGTGAGTTGAATACGTATCTGTTTATTATAAATTACACAACTTGTGGTATTCTATCACAGGAGCCAGAAGAGATTAAGAAACTAACTGAAACTTACTTCCTGTAACTCATCTTTTTCATCTGTTCTAAAACTACCACGGAAATTACTCTACTCATCTCTCAATCAGATACCTCATTGCCTCCTGCCTGGTCTAGAGACAACGGAACCTCATGATCCTTGGAAGAATGATTGGACTCACTATCTGTTGTAAACCCTGGTCCAATAATGCGGCTATATCCTCTTATTTGCATGAGTCCTATTTATTTTTAACCTTAGTTGTGTAATGTATCCATTAGGTTGTGGCCCCAGATTATTTTACCATTTTGCTTTATCTTTCAGGGATCGCCCATGGTGCCTCCTGCACATATACAACTATACCTATTTTCTTTTTTATTATATATATTTAAGGCTTACAACATGATGTTTTGATTTTTAAAAGTCAAATACACATTCCCTTTTAATTGTTGGTTATCTTACACTCTTTTCTGCATCTTCCTTTATCACTTAAAATATTCCTTGTGAACAGTTCCCCTTCCACATACACACAATCAACTGATACAGTTCTCAATTATTTTTAATCACACATAAAGTTTATACATATGTATATACATACATATACATGCCATAATGTGAGTAACCATTCTTGTATTGATGATCATTTGTTTTGTTTCTTCTTTTTTTCTAATAAGAAAAAGTCAATGTTTATATGTGTATGTGTGTATGTATAAATCTCTTTTTTATCTATTTTATCTCTTTTGTGTGTGCGCATATATGTGTTTATATATAAACATATATATAAAACATTATATAAATGTTGTAATATATAAATACATATGTTTATATATCATATGTTGTTTTATATATTATATATTATGTTTTATATATAATATATATCATATGTTTTATATATAATATCAGACATTCAGATCTGTGTATTTGTGTGGGTGTGTGTAATGGTAATGCCTAATGGTAGGCAGTATGTGCTTGGCATTTTACAAAATTTTGTGTCTTGCTATATTTTCATAATATAAAACTTCTGTAACCTACTAATTCCACTAACAATTAAAATTTTCCCCACATTCCTTATTTCTCAAATCTTTGTCAGCCAAAGATACTCACCAGCTATTTGTAACTGAATACCTTCACATATTTTGGCCTTTGCAGGGCAATATCTTAACTAAGCTATCGTGCATTTGTTTGGCACTGAAGTCCTGCAGTAGCAGAGCAATGATGGCAACACACCCAGAAAGGACTCTTAAAACAATGTAACATTTCAGTTAAGATAATAACTTCTTTCTGCATTCTTTATGTGATTTTTTGCCAGAGCCCTGTGGTATAAGGAAAGCAACATGGTTATACCCTTTTTTAAGATAATGCTGAGAAGGAGAGAAATCAGTTCCTTGCATAAGGTCAGAGGAATTGGGACAAAGAACCAAAACTTTCTGTGTACTTTACAATCAGATTTTCCAGAAATAAAAGTAGCCTTATTGAGTGCAGAAAATAGAACACTACTTCCTGTAAAATTTACATTTTATTCTCAATGCATTACACGTTTCATTTTCCAGTCTATATAATATATGTTGAGAAATAGCTTTCCAATTACTCACATAATATTAAACCAATCAGAGACCCAAGACTTGTAGTCTACTTATTAAATTCTACCTATGACAACATGAAGGATATAGAACTTTAATTTTTTTCCTATGTCCTTTAACTTCTCACTGGCCCACCAGAATGTTTGTTTCCTGACTTGAAGCCCAGTGTTTTTAATCCTATCCTCCTACTGCATTTTGGTTCTTTAAAAAGGAAGCTATTTCAATTCGGACTGGACTAAGTGATTAACCCTGTCAGAAAAAGAGTCGATTTCATGTCTAAAACATAGTGATGGATTTTGATTGGTAACCTAAAGGGAAATGGACCACAATTCTATTGCTAATCTAATGAACTATACATTACTACTCTAGACAAGTTTTATCATATTTTAATGCAAATCAGTCACTGTTCAATACTTCTGCTAAGTGTGTGTCTCACAGCATTACCTAGTTGACTGGACCATTACATAAATATGAGTATTTCATAAAATTATAAACGAAATTTGCTGCAAATGACAAATGTCATTATTTTACAGGCTATAGTTTTGATTTCTCAAGTTCTCTCTTTAAAACAAATATATGCAATGGGCTTATCTAATTCTACATTATTTCTGGAAAAGGCATAGTTGAAATTCCCCAACTCTTTAACAACTTAACAGTTTTGAATGCCTTCTATACATCTAGGGGTGCAGACATGTGCCCTTGGTTCTGTGTATCAGGTGTTCCCATGGAAAAACTCAGATCCTCCAACCTTGTGATATCCTTCCTTATAAAGGATGCAGGGAGAGTCTATTTTTCAGAGGCAACAGTAGCCAAGGTCCTGGCAGTAACATTTGTGGTGTGTGATTTTAGGTGTCTGTATGTAGCAATAGCATCTTACTGGGCCCCACAGGAGCAGCCTGACAGTATGATTTGGCTATTATTCCTGGCTGCATGACCCCCAAGCTTATTTCTTTGTCTTCTGGGAAAGTCTATGAGCTATCTAACATTCTTTATTATATTCACTTTCTCCATAAAACAGCTGTAGGGGATTCTGCTGTTTTGCAACTAAGACCCCTAATTGATATGAAGAATAACAAATCAATGCACTGTGGCCCTCAAAGCTGTCATTCCAGGTCTAAATTTTCAGGCAAGCTGTGGCAAGTGGATTCATTAATCTCATAAACAGCAATAGGCTTTTGCAAGGTTCTATGTTTAACATGAGAATAACAACACAGAATAAGAAAGATTTCAGTTTTCAAATTGTTAACAATCTAGAAAAGTGGACAAATACATGTATACTGATTATACAGCAAAATGTGTCCTAATATGACACAAATATTAGTGTATTATGAAAGCATAGAAGATGCCAAACATTCTGGCTGATTTTTTTTGAAACTGAGTACTATTTCACCAGGCACAAAATAAGAGGAAACGCATGTTGAGAAAAGAAAGCATGAAAAAACTCACACAGATGGAAAGTAAATTATATATTCACAGTTCGATGTGTAGTCATGAAATGTAAAAGTCATTGAATACAATTATTATGGAAGGGACTGATGGGACAGCATCCAAAGACAGCTTGAGAGAAGATGATGAAGTTCCTTAAAAACATGACAAAATTTTGGAATATATATGGTGGTAGGCTGAATAATGGGCCCCTAAAAGATGTCTGTGAATTTATAAATCTATGAATATGTCACCTTATGTTGTACAAAGGACTTGCATAAGTGATTAAATTAAAGAGTCTGAAATGGGAAGATTTCCTATATTAACCAAATGGTCCCAATATAAACACAAGAATCCTTCTGAGAGCAGAAGGATCAGTCTTTGATAGGAAATGTGACTACAGCAACAAGTGGCACCAGTGATACCAGGAGGAGGCCAAGAGCCAAGCAATGTGTTCTGCTTCCACAATCTGAAAAAGATGAGAAATGGATTCACCTTTGAAGTAATTCCAAAAGAAATACAGATTTGCTACCACCTTGATTATAGATTTCTGACCTCCAGCATTACAGGATGTGTTGTTTTAATCCACTAAATTTGTGAAAATTTGATAAAGCAGTAATGGAAAATTAACACGTGTACCCTAGAAGGAAAAGGAACTTTATTAACACTTGGAATGCAAGTGAGAAATATGCCAAATCATCATTTTAGAAAGCAGAGTGAAGTATAAAGGTTTAATTAAAGAAAGAGAGAAAAGTTTAATGTTAGAAAAAATAGGTGGCTTTTGCAATAATTAGTTTAAATTATCCATCAATGAGAAAAGAGATGAAGAGACATTTTAGAGAAAAGGCATTAAACCAACTATAGTTGTCAAATTGGTTGAAATAATGGATGTGTCATGTTAATGAGAGGGAGATCTCCAAGATATTAAATGTGATATATAAAATATAATCAACATTTGCTATGTGGTATGTATTGTAACAATAACTTTGCACGTATTGTGTTGATTCTTATACCAGCTATGAGCTGAAGATAAGTATTTTTATGAAAAGAAAAATGCGAATTAGTGAGGCAAAGTAACTTACCCAAGTGACAGAGCAATCGAACTTTAGTGTTAATAGGCTATTATTGATAGGAATGAAAAAATAATGGCTCAAACAATAGTGCCACTGTGTACAGAAACACAGTCTTATTTATTTAAGGAAAGGATAGGAATATCCAAATACTCTAAGGATTTGGGTCTGCATAATGTCTCCCTTGCTAATACAAATACGCAGAAATATGTAAGTTTGGGGAAAATATCAGTCTCCAGAAACAGAGTCCCCAAGGACTGCCAAGCAATCATAAAGGCAGTATTTATCCCTTATGCCTGGAGAAGTTGTGAGACAGTGAGTGTCTAGGGAGTGACATAGTAAAAAGCTTCCTCAGGTTCCATTATGTGACACACTAGCTAATCCACACTTAAAAGTCATCTTCAGTTGTGAACTCATAGTGCACTGGGGTCATATGCAATGCCATACAGAATTTTGCATTTAACACACATATTTTTCTGGAAATGAAAGATATTAAAGAACAATCAAGAAAGAGGAAATCTATATGGTTTATCCTCTAGAACAAGGTTGTGTCAAGATTAAAGATTTAATAAAACAGTAAATACATTTTAGTATCCTAACTTCCAAAGAAGCACATAGCTAATCATTGGCAGTGAGTCTCTGGATTTTGTTCAAGACATTTTTGTGGAATAAAGACTGGTTAAAAACATATTATAAAATTAATTTTATTTGATTAATTTGATTTGATAGCAATTTGTCTATAAATCTTCTATAGTTTTGCTCTCAGAGGCTAAAAATATTAAGTAATAAAAAGATTTTAAGAGCATTTTGAAATTTTTATAGAATGTTTTTGTAAGTTTAATGTTTATAGTATAAAAAAGGCTTGATTTTTTTTTTTTTTTGAGACGGAGTCTCGCTCTGCCGCCTAGGCTGGAGTGCAGTGGCCGGATCTCAGCTCACTGCAAGCTCCGCCTCCCGGGTTTACGCCATTCTCCTGCCTCAGCTTCTCGAGTAGCTGGGCCTACAGGTGCCCGCCACCTCGTCCGGCTAGTTTTTTGTATTTTTTAGTAGAGACAGGGTTTCACCATGTTAGCCAGGATGGTCTCGATCTCCTGACCTCGTGATCCGCCCGTCTCGGCCTCCCAAAGTGCTGGGATTACAGGCTTGAGCCACCGCGCCCGGCCTTGATTTTTAAAATATATTGATTTGTCATATTATGGAGAAAAACATCCTATGTATTTGTGACCATAAGGGGGATGCTTATGAACAAATGTATAGAATAACATTTAATCTAGAAATTTTATTTCCGATTAATCAGTTTTAAGGACGTTTACATTTTGGCCAAATGAACCCGAGTGAGCACTTCATGTTTTCATGTAAGTTCTTAGTGACAAAAGCAGGGTATATGACCAGGACACATCATTCGACTAAGGCAGGGATATAACTTTAAAATAACACAAAATATTTTTTAAAAGTTATTAGTCTTATGTGTCACCCAATAAAATATCTTGGATAAAGTGATGGAAGGATTTCACTAAATACATACAAGAACATATGACAGTTAATTTTATGTGTCAGCTTTACTGTGCTATGTGATACCCAGATATCGGGTAAAACGTTAGGCCTGAGTTTATCTGTGAGGATGTTTCAGGAAAAGATTAGCTTTTAAATCAGTGGACTGAGTAAAGAAGAGCCCATCTCACCAATGTGGGTGGGCATCTTACCATCTACTGAGGGCCCAGACAGAAGAAACAGGTGAAGGAAAGGTAAACGACCTCTCTGTCCTTTTAAACTAGGACATTCCATCTTATTCTGTTCTTGGACATCATACTTCCTCCTTCTTGGGCCTTTGGCCTTGGATGGAGAGTCACACCATTTGCTCCCCTGCTTCTCAGGCCTTTGGACTTAGATGGAATGAAACGATCAGATTTCCTGGGTCTGCAGCTTACAGATGGAAGATTATGGAACTTTCTGGCCCCCACAATTGCATGAGCCAATTATCATAATAAATTTCCTTTTAAATATCTCTATGCAGTTTACTGGCTCTTTTCTCTAGAGAACCCTGATTAATACACAGCAATTTGGGACAAAATAATATTCTGACCAAAATGACTTGAACATTGTGGTAGATTCAGTTCAGCTACAAATTCTTCCAATGAAAGATGAATATTTTGCCCCATCCCTTGGAAAATGCAAAAGGATTACCTTCCATCTGACATGGTTTGGCTGCATCCCCACGCAAAACTCATCTTGAATTGTAGCTGCCATAATTCTCATATGTTGTGGGAGGGACCCAGTGGGGAGGTCACTGAATCATAGGGGCGGTTTCCCCCACACTGTTCTCATGGTAGTGAATAAGTCTCAGGATACCTGGTGTCTTTATAAGGGGAAACCCCTTTTGCTTGGTTCTCATTCTCTCTTCCCTGCCGCAATGCAAGACCGGACTTTGCTCTTCCTTTGCCTTCTAGCATGACGGTGAAGCCTCCTCAGCCATGTGGAACTGTGAGTCCATTAAACCTCTTATTCTTTATAAATTACCTCGTCTTGGGTATGTCTTTATTAGCAGTGTGAAAACAGACTAATACACCACCCTTTCAATGTGTGAATCCCTGAATAAGTAAAGCACACTGGAAATGATGCTATTCCAGATCTAGACCCTAGGCAAGTTCTGTCTTGCTCTCCTAGAGCTCTGAGTCACTGTGTACAGAGGCTGATTTACCTTCTACAGAGACCAGGAGGAAAGAATATCAGACTACATGCGGAGAAATATAACCCATTTGAGCCCTTTCTCACAGTTGTTCCCACAAGGCACTAGACTTACGAGTGAAGTCTACTTGAAGCGATCAAGCCAGGCCAGCTTCCAGATAAATAACCAAGTGACTATAATTTACATCATATGAAACACAAAGAAATACCATATAATCCCTGCTGATATGACCTACAAATTGTGAAATAAAATGGTAGTTTTTTTTTTTTTTTTTTTAATGCCAATGAGTTTCCAGGTTGTTATGTGCAATCTTCTTGACTTCTCTGCTTTTCACTTTCCTCAGCTACAACATTGGCTTAAGAATCTTGTAGGTTTGTTAAAGTTATTATTTCAACTGTGTAATAATACAGCTTAGATTGCCATCTACTGATTGTTACCATAGCACCTGGCACATAGCAGTAATAACTGTCATTTATTGGGCAATCTCTAGCTGCTAGGGACTGTAAAGACACTCAGGGGACAGTTCTTCATGCAGAAAAAAAACACTGCTTAAACTTGGATGTGTGAACACTTTCAATTTTCTCCACTTGCAGAAGTAGATTTACATTGATTCATCTGTGTTCAATCATTTTTCCCTACTTCGTAATAGTGCAACTTTTTCAATACAGTCAATCAGAGTTACAGGAAAGCTTACTGGTTATATTCATGAACAAATGTATGACTTTGACTATATGAGCAAAAATATATTACATTCATGAGGCTCACAGTTTATAAGTGCTTTTTAAGCATGTCACATGTTTTGAGTCTAATAAATCAATTCTGTGAAGCATATAGTGGGGAATTTCTACCCTCATTTTGCAGATGAAAATCTGAGTCTTAGAGATGTGACACGTGACTGTCAGTATTAAATGTATGAGATGATAAGAGACCAAGTTCAGACATTTTTCTGACATTGGTCTATATTCCTCTTTTGCAGGACAATTTCAGCTAACCATACTGTATTATACCTTTCAAATGATTTTCCTCATTTTGTTGATATTCTAATTATTTTCTTTTAGAAGCCAATATAAAAAATTAATATGAAGAATGCACTTGTCTTTGTTTAGAAATCTCCAATAAATACAACATTTGGATAAATGTAAACAAATAAATTTTCAAAAACAATACTCAGATAAAAGAATCTAAGTAAACAATTGCCAGCATTTCTTTTATGAGTGTGGTACAAAGTTCTTTAAGAGGAAAAGAACAAATGATTTCACTTAAAGTATTTCGACACTGATGCTTAATGTGCAACCAGTGTCGTTTCCAGGCAACCTCTAAAGTTGCTATTTAAAATTGTACTAGCTCTAAAATGTGTGACCAGGCCATGGTATGAAAATTAAACCATTCTCTTGATAAGACCTAAAATTGAACCCATAGATTTCCTTGGGCTGATAAACTGATTCTAAATGTGCATTTGTAATAGTAACAGATTATCCTTTTATAGAAGAAAAAAGTATAATCATGTCAGGAATAGGAATGCTTCTAAATGTAGAGTCGATAGGCATGTGATCTCAACCTAACACAGTGCTTAGTGGATAGTAGATACTCAATTCAATATTGATGGACTTAAATGCTTCTAACAATTGCAATAGCAACAACAATCTTAACACTTTTTATTCAATGATTACATTTTCACATATTTTACATGTAAGCTGTACAGTGGCCTTGATAATTAGACATTATACCAATTCCACATAAAATTAAAAGTGAGGGCCAAAGGGTTTACAAATTTAAAAAATAATTCGCAGTAAATAAGATACCAATTTTTGTATGTGGAAGTTGAGGGAAATAGGCAGAATGAACTTTAAAAACATTCTTTAGAAAACATATTTTGAACATGTATGTATGAGACAGACAGTAGATAAGATGAAAATAAGAAATAGGATAATGTATTACAGGCATCTTTATGCCATCATGGGGGACCTCATTCAAGTACACTAGATTGCAGTGGCTTAGAAAGCTATCAGAGTTGGTTGTCTGCTGGTTGACACTACTTCCCCTCCCTTGGAGGATATAACCTCACTGATTCCAAGTTTTATTAAGTATCAGTAGAGCTGCATGTCTGTACAAAGATAAAGAAAAGATACAATGAAGTTGTCTGTTTCTGAGACAGGATATTACTGTGAGTGTCCCTAGAACTGCATGTCTGGAAGTCACCTCACTTCTTGCTGAGGTTTGTCCTGTTTGTTTCGTTTTATTCTGATAAATCAAAATCATAAAGTGCATGTCTGTATGGGCCTCTGTAACAAAAGGCACCTACCTGGAGTGGTTACCTAGGTTTTTGAAATGTTAGGTTGTACACAGATATGCTTGGGATAATTCATGAAACTGCTGAAATTCCAGGTAAAATTGTTAATATATTTTTAATAAAGCATTTTTAAGGAAAAACTATTTTTAATCAGAAGCTAAAAAAAAAATGGTAAACCAAATATGGTCTACAGGAAGGTACATAGTGATAAAAGCCTTCATGGTATAGTACATGAAATAAGCACACACAAGTTGCCATGGAATTTGAGATTATCACCTGGCACAGACAGAGACATTACAGAACAATTCTAGCAAAAGATAATGGTCAAAATTACCTTTAAATGATGAGTGGGAGTTAACTGGTTCCTGAAATATGGCAAGAACATTTTTAGTGAGAGAAAAAAGTACCTGAAAAGAGACTGAATTACTGAAGAGTTTGATTCTTCATGAAAATAGCAAATCATCCAATATAGTTCAAATTAAAAGAAGAAAGAGAATCACTGTGAAACTAGTAGTTCATTTCCTGGTTTACCCACTGAGTTATCCCAGTTCAAGTTCTTTTAAAACACTTTCTAAACAACAGACTCTCTTGCCACCTGATAATCAGCCTGTGGCTTAAAATCTGAAATTGGAGAACAAAGAAGGACAGGAAATCAATAAGATACTCCTGTTGATTTGGTAAAAGATACTAAGTTTGAATAAGATTTCATCACTCAATGAAAAATAACAAAATAAAAACTAAAGTATAGGTTATAAAATGATTCCAGGATGATAAGGACATAAAACAAAGCACTCTTAAAAGACAACAATAATAATAAAAATAACTTGGAAAAACTTAAGTAAAACAAAGTTTCTGATTTGTGCTTTCATTAATTTGAGAGAAAACATGAAATCTACAACATAATTGTTGTAGACAATATGACAAGATCAAAGATTTGATTGAAATGATATTAGGGGAAGAGACATAATTTATTTAATAAAACTAAAATATAGTAAAAATAGTTTTTAAATATTTAAAGATGTTAAGAATAAAATAAATAACATAAAAACTAAAATATGTGATGTAATGAACAAACTTCTGGTCCTAGTTGAGAATCCAAGAGGGGGAGACGAAAAATACAGATCAACAGAAAAAAGAGGATGAAACCTCAATGGGTTAATGTTAGGAAGAGAATTAGAACTGAATTCAGAATTAGTGCAAGTGTTGAGTTAAAGTTAGGTTTAGAACTCTATTAGCCAATAATTAAAATTACTTTGAGACCAGCCTGGCCAACTTGGTGAAACCCCATCTCTGCTAAAAATACGAAAATTAGTCTGACATGGTGACATGTGTCTGCAATCCCAGCTACTCAGAAGGCTGAGGCAGGAGAATTGGTTCAACTCGGGAGGCAGAGGCTGAAGTGAGCCGAGATCGTGCCACTGCACTCCAGCCTGGGTGACAGAGAGAGACTCTGTCTAAAATAAAATAAAATAAAATAAAATAAAATAAAATAAAATACTTTGAATAAGGAACAAATGAGCAAATAAACTATTCAAATTATTATAGAGAAAATATTTTCTAAACTGAATTACTGACTCTGAAGGCAAAACAAAACAAAACAAAACAAAACAACAACAACAAAAAAGTGCCCTTGGTTTATATGACAAATTATGTTAGAAAAAAAAACAAAACACTGTATCTTAGTAAAATACTTGACTTATAAAGGAAAGAAAGAAATCACATGTATTTCACCAACATACAGGGAGGAATATAGTTTATCAAAAAGAATTGCAAAACAAGCACTAAAGTCTGCACTATGATTTTTTATGGAATCAGTTTATTTCCTTGTAATGTATGTACTTACATGATTATGGAATATATGGATATCTTTCCAATGTGTTTTCTGAAGTAAGCATAGTCCTCACACCAAAAGTGGTTAATAGTAAATGCTTTGGAACCAACCTGACTGGATTCCATCTGTCTTCATTACTTATGTGCTCTGTAATATTAGGTAAGTCATTTTTCTTTTTTGTTTCTCACTGTATTCGTGAGCCCAAAGAACCATAAAAAAATACCATAAACTGAGTGGCTTAACCAACGGGGATTTGTTTTTTCACAGTTCTGGAGGCTGAGGCTGAGATCAGAGTAGCAAGCATGGTCAGCTTCTGGTGAGGACCCACCTCTTGGCTTGCAGACGGCCTCCTTCTTGCTGTGTCTTCATCTTGCAGCGGGAGAGCCCTGATGTTAATACCATCATTAGGGCTCCAACCTCATGACTTGACTATTCATTAATTCATCATTTGGTATTCATTATTCATTAAACCTAATTATCTCCCCAAGGCCCCAACTCCAAAAACCATCTTGTTGGAAGTTCCAGAGCTTCAATATATAAATATGGGGAGGACACAATGCAATCCGTAGCACTCAGCATCTGTAAAATAGAGGTATTAATAGAATACTTTCTTAAAGGCTGTTCTGAAGGCCAAAGGAAGTCATAAACGTAAGAGAGTTATCAGAGTTATAGCATGTGGTCAGTGCTACATGAGTGCTGGCTAATATCGTTATTACCTCCAGGCCACTTAAAAATAGATATAAACAAAATATTTAATGAAATACAAGCAAATTCAGTCTAGCAATAATTAAAATAGATGATAATAGAAATCGTTTCCGGAGTTCGGGGATTTTTTTTTACTATTATTTTTTAACAGTACAATTCATAATATTACTATATTCAACAGACAATATCTACATTCTCACATTAGGGGATAATAAAAATGTTACTAAAAGTAATAAAAATATTGCTTTAAAAATCAATCAACCAATAAAAATGTCAGAAAGAGAGAATATTAGAGAATTAAATGTGTAAACCACGCATCATGCTAAAAGCTTTGAGGCATTCTAGTGGAAACAGAAATAAGGCAACTCGTTTGCCATGAGCTAGTATTATCTAATTCTGCTTCAAAAGTGACAATACCTGAAACAATAAAGTGCCACTGTATCTCTTTAAAAAATACCTGGAAGCGCCAGGCGCCGTGGCTCACGCCTGTAATCCCAGCACTTTGGGAGGTCGAGGCGGGTAGATCACGAGGTCTGGAGCTCGAGACCATCCTGTCTAACACGGTGAAACCCCGTCTCTATTAAAAATAGAAAAAATTAGCAGGACGTGGTGGCGGGTGCCTGTAGTCCCAGCTGCTGAGGAGACTGAGGCAGGAGAATGGCTTGAGCCCAGGAGGCGGAGCTTGCAGTGAGCCGAGATCACACCACTGCACTCCGGCCTGGGCAACAGAGCAAGACTCCGTCTCAAAAAAAAAAAAAAAAAAAAACCTGGAAGCATAATCATTAGTAAGTTGAAAAATTCTCATTATTTTCAGATGAAATAATTTTTATCCTGGGAATCATATTAAATTTTCAAATTCTTAGGAATAATGAAGAAGTATTATTAAATGAATTAAAGTTGTTTTAAAATAAGATTGTTTTATAATTGATGCACATACATTTTTAAAGTACTGACATTGATATATATGCATGCATGTATAATATGCACATATAATCATTATTTTATAATTGATGCACAAATATTTTTTAAATTATCGACATTTATATACACATGTTTTTAAAATTACTGACATTTATACATATACACATATATATAATTTTAAATTTCTGATATTTATATATACACATATATAGACATTCATATATACACATATATAGACATATATATACACACATATATAGACATTTGTATATATACACATATGTTTATTTTAGTCATATATAATGTAACCTATTTTCTTCAATTCTAAGATGCAATGATTTAACAACAGAGTAAGGAAATCAGAAACCACCTTCTATCACTTCTCTAGCAAATTATTACAAAAGTAGTGGATGAAAACAACACATTTATTATTTGACCATTATGTAGTTCAGAATGGGTGCCACTGGGCTAATCAATGTGTCAGTAGGGCTGTGTTTCTTTCTGGAGATTTTAGAGGCAAATTCATATCCTTCTCATGTCCGGCTTCTAGAGGATGTCTGTAGTCCTTGGGCAAGTGTGGAGTTCAAGATAATGATCCTCTTGAAAAATACTCTACAATTTCCCTGAATGATATAATTAAGTATTATGTCCCATGAAAGTTATACTTTTAATGCTATTTTAAGGAAGGTTTATGATTATCATCCTTGCATTTGTTTTAAAAAATATATTAAAAGAAATATTTATTCATTTGATCACAATTTTAAAAATTATATATATATTTTAAATCGCCACAGGGTATTGATTCTCTCTTTTTTTCACCCTGAGCCTTGTTTAAAACTCCAAGACTTGAACAGCTTTCTAGAATCTCTCTGGAAGGTAACTCTGAGATTACACAGATGAGTCAACTTTTTTTTTTTTTTTTTTTTTTTTGAGACGGAGTCTCACGCTGTTGCCCAGGCTGGAGTGCAGTGGCGCGATCTCGGCTCACTGCAAGCTCCGCCTCCTGGGTTCAGCCATTCTCCTGCCTCAGCCTCCTGAGTAGCTAGGACTACAGGCGCCCACCACCGCGCCCGGCTAATTTTTTGTATTTTTAGTAGAGACGGGGTTTCACTGTGGTCTCGATCTCCTGACCTTGTGATCCGCCCGCCTCGGCCTCCCAAAGTGCTGGGATTACAGGCTTGAGCCACCGCGCCCGGCCGAGTCAACTTTGTTTAATGGAGTCACAGGTATGGAATGTGATTAACTGCTGTCTCTACAGTACACTGTTTTCCAGTTTCTCTCAGGAAGTCTAAGCACTGCTGCTGTTCATTTATTTAGCTCCCCATGAGAAGGATTCTGATGACTAAGCTGCTAACCATCACTGAAAATACCCAACTGCCATCACGCCACACTGCATTAGAAACAGCGGCAGGGGAGAGTTGTGTACCTGTTGTCTCAATAAGATGAGCACGGGGACAGAACAGCATCCTCCTTGGAGTCAATAAGACCCAGAGATTACTACCCTTAAGGGAATCTAGAGCTTGATGAAGAGTTTTCTACAGGGGAAAACAAAAATTGGAAACTACAGAAAAAGAATTTTTCATTTGTCACAATGTTATCACAATGTAGTTACAGTTAATACATATAATATTTTAACTGTTATAAAACCACTCAGGAACTTGACAATACTTTGGTTCCAGGGATATGCAGCAAATAGTGTATATATAACACATTTGCCTCTAGGAAAGAAGAGTCAATTTTACATGAATATGAAAATCATATGGAACAGACTGTTCACTTTATTTATGATTGAAATATGGCTTTATGTAAAGGGAAATGACTGCCATAAAGAATGAAATTCTTTTTCTGTCATTTTGTTTTTTGTTCTATTTTCTGACTTTTCAAACTATAGGACAAAAACCTATTTAATAAGAAACATCTCAAATATTTGAGGAATAAACATAAAATTGTATATTGTTTAACCTCATTAGGTTGATTTGAAGAAAAGGAAGTATTGAAATACTAGATTTGGTATCTAGATGTCTACCACTAAAAGAAATAGCTAATGTAAAGATATTATCTCAATTATGCTTGTTTGGACTAGGGAGTTTATGAAACAGAAAAGACAGTCATATAAACATTTACAGAACTAACTTTTATAAACTATTAAGTAGTCTCTATTTAAATTTGTATTTATTTATTTAGAGACAGTGTTTCTTTCTGTTGTTCAGGCTAAAGTGCAGTTATACTTGGGCTGTAATGCTCACTGCAGCCTCAAACTCCTGGGCTCAAGTTATCCTGCTAACTCAGCCTCCCAAGTAGCTGGGACTATTTTTAAGCCAAAGTAATCATGTATTATGATTATGCTAAATAGCAGAGTGAGAATAAAAGGGGAACAAAAATTATTTTGTAAGTGAAACTGTGTTTCAAAAAATATGTTCTGTATAATGTTTAGTATGTTTAACAAATAAATTAAGAAAGAAAATAAAATGCAGATTTGCAAAATAGTTTTATTTTTACTTTTTCCATGTATTTTCATTAATGATAAGGATTAAGTACCATGACCTTCTGTCTTACATTACAAAGAGATTAGTAACATAATATAGGATTGTTCATTGCTATATAGTACTTAATCAAATTAACAAAGCATGATAAAAGATTTTCCTATATATGCTAAAATCTTTCATGTTAATATTAAATTTTTAAATGATAGAAAACAGAATTAAGAGAGTAACACACTGCTATATGCTAAATCAACCAATAACAATTGTGATTATACAATATCTCTCTAACATATTAGATAAGGCTTTCACTACATCTTGCCATAAATATGTTCCTTATTTCGACTCCCTTGGTTTAGAATTGTCCTCTTGAACTCTGTCAGAGTTAAATTCACAGAAAAAAAAAAATAACATTTTGAAATAAAATTAAAACTATTAAAGGCATTGCTGGTCTCACTCCTCTCCACCAAAATCTCAAATTGTGGCTGTCACCAAACCCACAAGGTCACTTATTGTTTGTCCTTGGAAAACCATTCAGAGCTTGCAGACCACTCACTGTTCAGATGGCGTATGCATAGGGTCCGGTATAATTTCACATTTGTTTAGGTCTCTGAGTGTCTTTTCCTAAGCTAGAATGAGAGGACTATTTCCTCAGCATGAAAAAGCCAAGAAAGAAAGTAGAGTCTAGCCTTTTCTTGGGGCCTTACACTTTTTATGTAGTTAGCCAATTCCTTTGGGTTATGAAGTTAAAGATGTTACGTTTACTGACATTGTGGATTAATAGAAGAGCTATCTCAAAGTAAAAGAGTTTTGAGGTGGATGATTAATAAAAGGACTAACTTTTATCAAAGCAGCCCAGACAGGAAAGCAACTACAAGAAATAGCTGGTAAGTCACATATGTTTCATAGTCAAATCATGTTGGTGTTTAAATAAAACAAAACAGAAAAGAAACCACACAATTCCTGAAACTGACTAATTTATAGAGGACTACTAGTACCTTTGATAATTGGATGAAATTTCACTCAATAATTATGTCGCATGCCTTGCTAATTTACATTTTTTGTTTGTACGCTGGGTTAAGGATCTTTGTTATCTGGTATTCGCGTTCATTAGAATGTTTCATGTCTATTAAAATTTAAAAGAATACTCTTTGATTGATTCTTTGGTCATGCACATTCATTACTGGGGAAATAAAATTTTTGTTCTGTGATGTATTATTAAGTATAATTTAATTATTGAAAGCTGAATAATTCTGAAAAAGGAAAATGTGAATGTGTGTGCCAATGTGTGTGTTTCATTAAGTAAATATATTATACATTTCCTCCTTTGCAAATTACCTAATTTTATTTTTTGTAATAAAACTGTAAGCACAGTTTCAAACTTTTATTCTAGGATGCTTACTGACACAAATAACAATAGAGTTTGAACTACACTGATTTACCTATTTTTAAATAATTACTAGAAACATGCTGTGAAAATTTTTATTTCTTATGACTCAGTTTCAGGGGGCAATTGTGGTAGATATTCAAACAGCATTTACCTTCTCCTGAGACTTGTTAAAAGGCAGCACATAGAAAAGAGAAAATTTGTAGAAGTAAATTAAGGAAAAATATTTGCGGTGATAAAATTGTATATAGTTAAAGAAAATACATATTGGTGTGATTCTCATGCATGAGAGCAATTTTATGGCAAGTATAAATTGCAAGTCTTCTGCAAGCCTGCAGGGGGGTTAAATACTTATGATCTTCTCTGTACAACAATGTGTTTGTCTTAAAAAAAAAAAAAAAAAAAAAAAAAAAGCCCCGTCTATATAAGGGAAATGTGGAAAGGTAGCTACAAGCTGTAATGTAAAGGTTTTCTACAATAAAATGCCAATCAAACTTTGAAACTGGTACTTCATGTTGAACCTTTTTATACGCTCTTCCAGTAGATGAGTAGGCTTCAATAAATGTTGATATGACATAATTTACCACTTCCATCAGGCCTTTATCAACTAGAGTTTCTCTTTTGAAACAAAGAAAAGAGATGATGAATTCCATAACTATGTTCTCAATTACCCAACATTTGATTCCATGACTATGTTCTCATTTCCCCATATGGTTGAGTAGTAACTAATATCACACTAACTGTATAGGAGACAAGTTAGTAATTTTTATATATAATGGATGTCTTAGGATATCAAAGCTTAATTCTCTTAAGAAACACTAGCTAAGAATGGTTAAGAGCTCCATCCTTAAAGTGACGCCGCCGTTCATATCCCTTGCCTTTTTTTATATAAAACTATGAATGGTAAAGGCGATACTGTAGGTCTTGAATAGTGTAGTCCTGGCCAATGAGAAAGAGACATCTACTACCACTCTACAAAATTTGAAATATGTGTCATTTCCCTCTTAATATTATGTCTGTTTATTCTCTCACCAAAAACTGCAGTTGCTAAAACTGAGATAGTTTTGTGATTGATATAATTGATGATCTACTCTTTATTGTTAGGGTGTAAATGGGAGGCACAGTTTGATGAGTTTACAATCCCGTGTGTGGATTTTTTTTTTCCCCCTCAGCCTCTACTAGAAATCTTTCATTTATTCTTTTCAACAAATATTTATTACACATACACTAGTTGTGCACGGTTCTATGTATTGAGGACTTAGGAAGCAAATAAAACAAATCTCTGCTTATCTTCAAGGGGTAGAGTAGGAGTGGAGACAGAGACTCTAGTAGAATAGAATGTATAAGAGCAAGGATAGAGGCAAGAGGCTCTAAGAGTTTAATGAAATTCTGACAAGGCTAATTGTGACTTTGGGTAGCCACTGAGGTCACAATGAACAATCAAAAGTCAGATATGTCAAGAAGCTGAAGTAGACAAAAATTTCTGGTACACTAGAGGTAGGTTAAGGAAGATGGAGATAAGTCAAGTAAACTAAAAGGGACTTTGAGTATAAATTGTTTCATACCTCAATGCGTATCTTCTATGTAGCAGCCAAGAAGACATCATATAGTTACTCAATAATTGAATCATGATCAACTAGAATGAGTAATGACAAACAAAATGTCTTGTCCCAATTATTTTACTATTTTATTTTACAAAAAAAAAAAAATCAACTTTTAGGTTCAGGTAGTACATGTGCAGGTTTGTTGCATGGTGTATTTTGTGACGCTGAGGATTGGGACAAAAATGATCCCATCACTCCAGTAGAGAGCACTTCACTCAATAGGTAGTTTCTCAACCCTTATCCTCCTCCCTTCCTTCTCCTTTTTGTGTTCTCCAATGTCTATTTTTCTCATTTTTGTGTGCATGTGTCCTCAATGTTTAGCTCCCACTTATGTGAGAAAATGTGGTATTTGATTTTCTCTTCCTGCATTAATTCGCTTAGGATAATGGCCTCCAGCTGCACCCATGTTGTCGCAAAGGACATGATTTCATTCTTTTTCATAGCTCAATTCTTCTTGTATTATAGATTCTCTTACACATGGGAGTGCTAGAGAAAAAAGTGATGTTTAAAATTGCAAACATTGTGTCCTATAAGAACAAGATGTCCTAGTGATTTCATTTGATCATTTTAACTTGAATCTCAGAATATAACAGCAATCTAACAAGTCTCTGAAGTTAGCATTGTTACTATTCCATCATTTTTGTTTCTAAGCTAGCCTATATACAATTAAAAATTCAATAGTTCTCAGACTTGTTCTAAGATGATCTATTGTGGGATTCTACAATTAATATTAATGATAATCTTACTGTTATATACACTGGATAATAAATGCAAATTTCAGAATATGACACATTTTTAAGAACTGAAAGAATAATAAATTTTAGCAAATAGTAAAATAAATGAATAATCAATGATTTCAAATAAAAGTTAGTTTCTTTCTACGTACGAGTTCCTTCACTGTCCCTTTAACCAGCTGCTTGCTGATAGGAAGAGAATGTATTTAACGACATTTGCTTCTGTTGGAGTGGAAAGGTGTGGTGCCCTTACTCAACATCATAAGGGGAACTGCCAACAGTCCTATAACATAAAGCAGGTAAACAAGGACAAATATAATAAATGTATTTAATCAAAAAATTTTTTGTGACACAGGGCCTTCAGAAATGAACACCTAAAGATCCAGGAAAAACTGGCAATTGTTATGCTTAGGTGTGATGAAGAATGAACAGTCATGTGAAAATGTGATTGGACAAGATATAATCTATTAGACTGAAGGGGAAACTCCAACAAGACTTATCTATTAAGATTCTTTCTGGTCATTTTGGGTGAGATTCCTTCCTCCCAGGTATGGGGTAGCATCCGTGTAGAATAATGGTCTTCAAGGGAGAAGGAGAAGAATCACCTTTCTAGGTTTTATGGCTTGCTTTGTGGGAGAGAAGTTCTTTCCTATGACTCATCCTGTAGAAGCAGAATTCCGGTTTGTGTGACTCGTTTCAGGGGAGAAAGAGGCTTGGGAGACAGGAAGGTTGGAGAAGATCGAAGAGACACATTGCCTCTGAGGCCTTCCAATCAATCTCCTTTAGTCGAAAGTACTCAGCACACCAAAGTGCATATTTTGGAATTTTGTTTTTCTGAGCCCCCAAACCTCAACATTCTTATTTATTTTTCCAAAAAGTTCAAACCTATCGTCATTAAACTCAGAGTCAGCCTTCCTCATTTGAATACTCCTTTTCTTACACAACATGCTTTGAATTTTAGCGATAATCGTGAATATGCTTGTTAAGGCCTCATTGGTGAAATCATCTTCAGTGAAATTGCAATTAGTAAACTAGTGTATTGGATGTTGTGCATATTGGTGGCATTTAATATAAAGACTAACATTAAAAGGGTGAAAATACAACATGAATCAGGCAAGATGCAACATTAAACACTCAGGATCAATTGTGTGATAAATCATATCTTGCAGTCATTTCTTTCTTTTTCCCTTTTCAGTAACCTTGTCTTTGTATCAATAACAGCATTAACAAAACTCATCAATGAGTGTTTCTGAGAATTATCAGACAGAGGCCAAATATTAGATAAACCAAGCGATGAGAAAAAAAGTCAGATGAAAAACATAAACTAATAATCTTCAGTTTTAAAATGTTGACATAATATTCAAGTGGTAAGTGATATATTTGCTTCAAATTATAATCTTTTGGTCTAGAAAAAATGAAACTGCCATTTTGACCCTACAAATAAAAAAGAGACAGATAAATTATATATTCATTCATGTACTTACATTAGAATTCATTTAAAAAATACATATAATATGTTTAACCATAAGTAGGCTGATGATGCAATAAAACATAATAGAACTAAATTCACAAAGTTACAAGGTTTTGGTCAAGAGGAGACCCACAGCTGTATTGTTGTGCATGGGTGTGTGAGATATTGTATTATGTTTCTCTATATTAGCAATAAATAATCAGAAACAGATTTGAAATGACACCATTTGTAATAGCATCAAAACACATCAAATACATTGAAATACATTTGACAAAACAGATGCTAGATTTATATGATGCAAACCATAAAATAGTGATGTGAGAAATCAAACATCTAAGTAAGCAGAGAGAGATCTTTTGTTCCTGATCATAAAAATCAATATCATAAAATTATCTTCAATTCTCTCTTATAATATTGTAAATTATTTCCAAATTCTTTACAGGGTCAATGCAGGTTCAATTCAATCAGAGCAACATATCTTTTTTCTAAAAATTGCCAAAATGGTTCTAAAATTTATATCAAAAAAAAGGGCCTACAATAACCCAAAAATAGTTTTTAACATGAGGAATAATATTGGGTTTGTATATTGCCCGATTTCAAAATATCTTATAAGCGTACAATAGTTTATACAAGAGTAACATATAGAGATCAATGGAGTAGAATAGGGAGTCAAGAATTAGAACCACATATTTGTTGCCAGTTAATGGCTAGATGGAATAATCTTTTCAACATACAGAGCCAAAAACATTCAAGTATCGATACACACGCACACACACACACACGCAAACTCTAAGATATACTTAACATCACACCCCATGTAAAAAAATAACTTGAACTGCATTATATATCTTGTTATATAAAAAAAATAATAACAACTATTTTAAAAGTAAATAAATGGAACTCTCTAAAATCGAAATTTCCTGTGGTTCAAAAGACACTATGAAGAGAGTGAAAAGACAAGCCACAGAATACAAGAAAATATTTGTGAAACACATATAAGATAAAAGGCTTATGTCCAGAATATATACTGACATCTCAAGGCCTAATAATAAGCAAATAAACAATTCCATTTAAGAATAAACAAAAAACTTGAACTGACAGTTAAATATATATATGGATGACAAATGGTTTCATGAACATATTCTTGTCATTAGTCATAAGAGATATAAAAATTCAGTTTTGCATTAATTAGTACAAACCCATACAGAAGTAATACAATACATAACAATGTTTGCATACAGTACACAATTAACAAGGATTGTTTGCTTTTTAACCTTTAATGAAATACAATTACACTTATACCAAAAATACTACTCCTGACACTGGCACTGCCATGTGCTGGCAAAGATGTAGAACAGCTTGTACTTTTCAACATTCCTTATAGAAGTAAAAATGGGAGTCTAACTCTCTTTGTAGGTCTCTTAAGAACTTGCTTTATGAATCTGGGTGCTCTTGTATTGGGTACATGTATATTTAGGATAGTTAGCTCTTCTTGTTGCATTGATCCCTTTACCATGATATAATGCCCTTCTTTTCGTCTTTTGATCTTTGTTAGTTTAAAGTCTGTTTTATCAGAGACTAGGATTGCAACCTTTGCTTTTTTTTTGCTTTTGCTTTCCATTTGCTTGCTAGATCTTCCTCCATCCCTTTATTTTGGGTCTGTGTGTGTCTTTGCATGTGAGATAGGTCTCCTGAATACAGTACACCAATGGGTCTTGACTCTTTATTCAATTTTCCAGTCTGTGTCTTTTAGTTGGGGCATTTAGTCCATTTACATTTAAGGTTAATATTGTTAAGTGTGAATTTGATCCTGTCATTATGATGCTAGCTGGTTATTTTGCCCATTAGTTGATGTAGTTTCTTCATGGCGTTGATGGTCTTTACAATTTGGCATGTTTTTGCAGTGGCTGGTACTGGTTGTTCTTTTCCATGTTTAGCGCTTCTTTCAGGAGCTCTTGTAAGGCAGGCCTGGTAGTGACAAAATCTCTCAGCATTTGCTTGTCTGTAAAGGCTTTTATTTCTCCTTCACGTATGAAGCATAGTTTGGCTGGATATGAAATTCTGGGTTGAAAATTCTTTTCTTTAAGAATGTTGAATATTGGCCCCCACCATCTTCTGGCTTGTAAGGTTTCTGCGGAAAGATCCACTGATAGTCTGAGGGGCTTCCCTTTGTGGGTAACTCAACCTTTCTCTCTGGCTGCACTTAACATTTTTTCCTTCATTTCAACCTTGCTGAATCTGACGATTACGTGTCTTGGTTTGTTCTTCTTGAGGAAATGCCCATCAATAGTAGATTGGATAAAGAAAATGTGGCACATATACACCATGGAATACTATGCAGCCATAAAAAAGGATGAGTTCATGTCCTTTGCAGCAACAGGGATGAAACTGGAAACCATCATTCTTAGCAAAGTAACACAAGAAGAGAAAACCAAACACCGCATGTTCTCACCTATAAGTGGGAGTTGAACAATGAGGATACATGGACACAGGGAAGGGAACATCACACACCAGAGCCTGTCAAGGGACGGGGGACTGGGGAAGGGATAGCATTAGAAGAAACACCTAATGTAAATGACAAGTTGATGGGTGTAGCAAACCAAAACGGCACATGTATACCTATGTAACAAACCTGCATGTTGTGCATATGTACCCCAGAACTTAAAGTAATAATAATAATAATAATAATAATAAAAGTGAAAATGAGACAACCCCTTTGAAAAAGTTTGGTAGTATCTTGCAAAATTAGACATATACACTCACCATACTGTCAAGTAAACCTGTTCCTTTTTATTATCTAAGATAAATCAAAGCTCATGTCTTCCCAAAGACTTCTATACAAATGTTTACAACAGCTTTATTCATATTTACCAAAAATCAAAATCAATTCAATTTCATCATGAATGAACTATTGTGAAACTGAAGTACATCCATAATATGGAAATCTGTTAAACAATTAAAAAGAACAAACTGCTAATAAGTGCAACAATATGGATACATCTCAAAAGTATTATACCGAATGTAAAAAGCCAGACAGAAAAAATGCTACACACTATGTGATTCAATTCATTTGATATACTAGAAAAGACAGAGATATAAGGAAATAAATAAAAATATTCTGTAAAATATCTTTATATGCCAGGAAATGCAGCATGTTCTGTTAAATGGAGAAAGGGATGATGGCACATCAATAAATAAAAAATAAACTTCATGTCTTAAATGAAACTGTGCCCCTGGTTTTAGAAGATGTAGCTTATAATTAACTTTGTAAAAAAATTTTTACAGTCAAATTTTAAGAAAATTAATCAATTTAGATTTAGCCTTTGCTGAAGACTGACTAATCAACACTTCTAATACTTAAACATTCTGTTCTATTTTTATTTTGTAACTCTGCCATAGAATGATACCAGTTTGTGACACAATTTGGCAGCTATAAAACACTTGAAAATTAGTTGATTAACAAAAGCTACTTCTTAAATAATTTTTAATTTATAAATCACTTTTAAAATGTGAATGTATGAGAAAGTATCAGCATTAATGTTATAAATTAACTCATTTCATAAAGAATTGTGCAATATCAAAAGAGAAAATACTCTGTATTGAGATTTTCTTTGTAGAGTGATTTGAAATATATTTTAAAAATTTTATTTATACCTTATTACCAAATATAAAGTTATTTTTAGATTATAAATAAGATTTCTTAAATTGAAAAATATATTGGCGTATAACATGTTTTATGCAGCTTTCTCAAAAAACCTGTTATGTATTTCATTGTTTCTATTTCTCTTTCTGCAAATAATCTAATACAGTATGAAATATCATGAATAGTAGATATTTACTTATTGATTAAATAGTTTGAATATATTTACTATTGATTAAATAGTTTTTTCGAACAAGAGTTTACATTTATCGGATCCATGGATTATATCACAAAATCAGTGTTGTGCTGAAGCCAGCTCATCTTGGCTCACAAGAGCCAATCATTCATTTTTCAGTCATTTTGCTTTCTAGTTGTTAAATACAGCCATCATTAAAGATTAATTATAGAAACTTATGATTAAGCATATAATATTTAAAAAGGAAATGAATTCTCAAAACCCATCATGTCCTAATGGTTTTCTATTCTTTATTAATATTTGTGTCTATGAAGTTGTTTATATCTAGTTGCTGTATCTAGTGGAAATAATATCTACCATTGGCAGTCGAAACTATGCTATGTTGGGAGTATTTACACCATAAGAAATTCCACGCAATTTTTTTTTCTACATTAATTTTATTGGATGAACAGCCATAATTCCCTGAAAATCTGTGGTTAATTTCTCAGGTTCAATTAATGTATTAAGAAAACATCAACATCTTAGCTGTTATGTAGCTATGTTTCTTTTTAATTTTTTTTCTTTTATTTATTTTTATTTTTAACTTTTATTTTTGGTTCAGGGATACATATGCAGGTTTGTTATACAGATAAACTGCGTGTCATGGGGGTTTGGTGTACAAATAGTTTTGTCACCCGGATAATAAACATAGTACCCGATAGATACTTTTTCTGATCCTCTCACTCCTCCTACTCTTCACCCTCAAGGAGGTCTCAGCGTCCATCGTTCCCCTCCTAGTATCCATGTGTTCTCTTTATTTAACTCCCACTTATGTGTGAAAACATGTGTTACTTGGTTTTCTGTTCTGGTGTTGGTTTGTTTAGGTTAATGGATGCCATCTCTATGCTGCAAAGTAGTTGTTAAACATGTACCAGCACACAGCCACATGAAACTCTGCTTTTAGACATCTGCTATATAGTAAGCATGTACATTGAAAACATGTATATTGAAGCATGTATATTGAAATAAGGCACATTGCTTGCCCAGGAAACCTAAAACGATATAAGACCTGCAATAAGCAGTGATCGCACCACTGCACTCCCTCCTGGATGAGACAGCAAGAACCTGTCTCAAAAAACAAAACAAAACAAACAATAATAACAGCAACAAAAACACTACAAAAAAGAACTGATTGCAGACACATGGGAAATGAACTCCTCCAGAATGCAGGGATAGACTATACAAAACAGGTGAGTTTGGAGATGGACCTTAAGAAGTAAGTAGAAGCTCATCATTTAGAGAACGTGAGCAAGGTTATTCCTGTCATGGAGAAAAGCATAATCGAAGTAAAGAGACATAAGATAAAAAGCATGTGTTATTAGAAACCCTAACATTTCTAAGTCTCCAGAATAAAAGTTATGTTATCTCTCTTTGCCTGTTTTATAAAGAACACTTATGATGGTATTAATATTTAGGGACCATCCAGGCAATCCAGAATAATCTTATCAGGACCTTTAACGTCATTGTATCTGCCAAGACTCCTTTTCCCAATAAGGTAACATGAATTTCAGAGATTAGAACTTAGTGGTATCTTTGAGTGGCCATTATTCAACCTCTTACAGGTGCAATGTACATGGTAGTGATAATTCAAACCAAAGTAGTAGAATAATTCACAAAGAAAAAGTTTATAGAGAAAAAAAGGAAAAGGACCAAATTTAGTATTGCTGTAGTCACCAAATTACTTCGGTAAGCAGATGAGAAACCAATGAGAGACACTAAAATGCCAGGAGACATTTAAAGGAAGAAGGTCAAGAAATAAACATGGGATCCAAGCGAGTAGGAAAGATACAAGGAGAAAACTGACAGCAGCTACGAATACCCGCACTTGTATGTTCATCGCAGCACAATTCACAAGAGCAGAGATATGGAATCAACCTTAGTGTCTGTCAAGTCATAATTAGATAAAGAAATTGTGGTATGTACACAAAGTAGAATACTATTCAGGCTTAAAAAAAAAAACACACACACAATGAAATCATGTATTTGACAGCAACAGGGATGGAATCGGAGGCCATTATCTTAAATGAAACAACTCAGAAACAGAAAAAACAAATACCACATGTTCTCACTTACAGCTGGAAGCTAAATAGTGTATACAGTGGACATAGAGTGTGGAGGGATAGACAATAGACTCAGAGGCCTGTGGAGTGAGAAGAGGGCGGATGATGAGAAATTAATGGATGCAAAGTACATTACTTAGGTGATGGATACACTAAGAGACATATAAGAAAATTACACATGTATCCCATAAATTTACACATATTTTCAGAAATTAAAAAAAATAAATTGCAAAATACAAAACGCTTGAATATTTACCCATACTAATTGCAATCTTAGATCAATTGCATAGGCAATCTAGTATCTTTCCAGTTGTTTACAGATGAGCAATTGGAAAAATATGACTCTCACCCCTGAAGCTAACTTTAAAGCCAGGGGTTTAACTAGTAAACTTAGTGCTAGAGAAGCAATATTAAAATCACACTTGTAACTTATGAAGTAGTTCACAGTTGTGAAGTATTAAAATTTATACCATCAAGGGAATTTCTACTCAAACCAATCACAGTTACTAAGTAGTTGCTAAACTCAATTGCTTTTAAACTGTTGAAGAAGTGAATATGCGAGTATAAAGACATAATTAAATATTAGAATATTAGAATCTCCTCGATTATTGTTGAAAGACTTTATAATATTTACAGTTTTGTTCATTGGAGCAAAGCCATGTAACCTTAATTTAGTTAAAGCTGTCCTTAGAGATTAAGGTTATTCTAGCTTCATTACTAACTACATAGGTCTGTCATTTTTCCAGATATCCAGTTGTTTTACATATCCTGTTTTAGTTCTTGTGTTCCAGTAGATGTAGAAATGTGCTTAACCACTGTTTAATTCTGTGTGGATTTGTAAATGATTGTATTTGAGTTTGTCCTGAAATTAACTCTTGCATCTTTTGCACAGTGCTCTTTTTGCCCTGATATTTGAATTTTGGTATTACAAAAAACAAAAACAAAAAAAAGAAAGAAAGAGAGAGAGAGAGAATTGACATTCTCTTAAATTAAGTCGTTTGTAATTTTTTCAAGATTTTAAAATCATATTGAGTGTCGGCTTTCAACTTCTCGAACTGAAAAATCCTATTTTCCTTTTTTTAAAATTTTATAGGTTCTTTCATGTTATCAAAATTAAGGCCATATTTTAAACTTTATTTATATTATTCCTGTTCACAATAGGATAAAACATACTGATCTTTTTGACCAAAAATGTCTCAAATCCGGAAAAAAATGAGTCATTGGCTCCTATGAAGAGGATCAGATTGGACACAGCAAAATGTTTACTGGGGAGACGGATCATTCAAAGAGCACTGTGAAAATATAAGCTAATTCTATGTATCTCAAGCAGAAAGAGATTCACACGTTTACAGCACCTTGAAAAGTCTAGGTTTATGAAGTTTAGAAAGTCCCTGGAAGTTTCCGTCAATTACCTTATTTGTCTACAGTTCCACACTGAATGGTCACAGGAAGCACTGCAAAGCCTTAGCAAAATCCACTATTAGAAAGCTCTGTAATCCACATATCTGTCTGTGGCTATGCCTTGAGAATAATGTTTTGTTTTTAAATCCCAAGTCTCAAATTTTACATTAATCACTTTCATTGGCCTAACATGAGAACTCTTCTGGCAAAGAAGTTAGGGAAATACAGTTTCCAGGCTTTTAATCATTGAAGTACAAAGGATAATTTAGAGTATTCAGCACAGATATTTGACATGATTTAAAATATGATGATTAAGTGTGTATAGTTTAGTCACAACAAAGAGTTAATAGTTCTCATTCGTTATGATTTGTTTTCTTGATAAAATTATGATTGTTGTATTTGTTATATTACAGAACAAGTACAACTGTGACACAGATTAAAATCATAAACTCATTGTACTTTTAAGAGTTCTGTAATATTTTTATTATGTACAACTTTTTCCTACTCTGGTGTAGAGGAGGGTGATTGTGCCAATTCTCTTTATCCAACTGCTTTCCCGCAAACCTTAATTTCTCAGCTCATGAAATCTTCCTAGGTTTATTTATTTACTGGTGTTTATGTATTAGTGTCTATTATTTATTTTTTATTTTAGTTTTATATACTATTTATGTAGCATTTTGTTATTGGCAATTTTGTATGTTCATCGTCTCTGTTTATAGAACCATTATTGAAAATCATGTATGATATTTAAAATTATATATAATTCAAAAAACTATAATTTCAAAATGTCACTGCATTTGGTATCACATAGTAATTTAATTTTAAAAATTTTACTAATTTAGCTATTAACATTTATGAGATATGGATTTATCTTTTAAATGGCTTCAGACCCCTTTATTTTTCAGTTAATGTATGGCTTATTTTCAGGTAATAACACAAAACTTAATGTTGCCAGTGAAATGAAAAATATAAAAGAACGTTAAACCGTGAATAAATTTGTACATGTTGCTTTGGAATCTTAGAATTATTACTTCCTTTCTCACTTCAAAATGATCTCTAATTTTTATTAATATATTGAGGAGAAATATGAATTCTGTTTAATTTTTTCTTGATTACAACTCAAATATATGAGTGATGTGTATATATATATACACACACCATATATAGGTACACGTAATTATACATGTATATACATATAATTACAACTCATATACATAGCTGGTATATATATCATATATATGTGTATATGTATATATACATATATGTGTATATATGAGTAGTATATATTTATCTATGAAAATCACCTCTACCCTACAATTTATCATTAGCCACAGAAATTAAATTATATAAAATAAGAAATTATATATCTATTATGATCATAGAGTCATGATTACTTGTTTCCAAACATTTTTGAGACCCAGTTTATAAGATATACATTAAATCCCAAACTAGAAGAAGATCTGATGGCTTTGTAACAGAATACACGTACACGTTTCAGCAATTGTTTTTTCTCTTTTGGTTCTAATTAACTAGTCCAAATTTCAAGACTAACAACCTAAATAATTTTAGTGCCGTTGCTCATGCAACTTTTACCACAGTTACAAAAGTATAACAATGTAAGGATTATTTTCTTGACAGTTTGCATTTTCTTATCCTGTTTGATCTTATTGAGTGACTAAAATATCCAGTGGGATGTATGAAAGTTGAAGACAAAAGAAAAATGATAGTTGATTAATAAGGAAGACACATTCTCTAAATGAATGGATAGATTTCATCACATGTGAAAAATATTTCGCAGCTCCTAATACTACCCAAATTTAATTTTCAGTTCTGAGCAATTTTATGATGCTCATGCTTTAAAAAGTCTGAAGAATTGCTATTAATTACAGTTTTATTTTTCTCTCTCCTGTTTCTCCTATATGCAATCAAAAGCATTGTGGTGCTGTACAAACAACATTAATCTGAAGTTAAAAGGTTACAAGACCTGTTTTCAAAATGTGATTCTGCTCCTCAGATGACCTTGAAAAAATCACTCGTTTTCTCTCCAGTCTCACTTTAAAGAACCACCATAAATTTCTAATGAGATAATGTCTTAAACTACTTTATAACTATGGAATATTTAAAAATGGAATACATATTTGAATTTACATGGTCACCAGCTGGACCCAATGGAAGTGGGTTAACAACTCATTTTCAATATATATCTGGTGTAAATAATGAAGTAAATTCTTAGATTTGAGGATTTTATGTCATGACAGAGATACAAGAATTTCACACAATGTAAGATGAATTAGATAAAACAAGGAACCCTTGCAAAAGCCACATGCTATTGGTCACATCTGACTCTAACCTGCTAAAAATAAAGTGTAATTTCTTTAAATCTGACTCAATCTTCCGGGGAGTCAGAATGAGTAAAATACTTTCTCAAAGCAAGTTCTTCATACTTGAAAGGTAAATTGCCTCTCCTGAGGCACAAGAAGGAACTAATATACCCAAGCAAAGGTAATTTCTCAGGGAGTCTCTTCTGGAATAATTGTCTAAGCAATAGAATATTTTACATATGTAAGCTCCTCATGAAATCAAGTTCAGTATAGACGTAATTTGCACTTTTTTCCTCCAAACTTAAAATCTAAGTTTTCCTTGTAAGTCTATGCTTTAACGTAATAATAAATTGATTGACAAATTTACTATTTCTTGAGGGCACTGCATGTTCAAAACACAGTGCTAACCACAGTTGTAACACAGTTGTAACGCAGTGCTAACCACAGTTGTTACGCACTTGAATCATGCCTAAATGTTGTTTGCAAATGCCTTAAAAGTTGTAAGGTCAGGTTAGGTCAGCTCAAAGCACCGTGGTCTTTATATACACATGATACACACATTGCACATCAGAAATAATCAGTTGCTTCCTTATAACATGCTAATTGTCATTGTGTGATACAATTGCTCTATGTTCTGTTGTCTTGATTTTTATAAATTTTATGGTCTATAATGTACAACACGATGTTACACATATAGATGTATAAATAATAAAGTTGCTACTATAGTGACGCAAATGAAGACACCCATCATCTCACCTAGTTACTCTTATTATCATACCACATTAGCAACTATTGACCTCATGTTGTACATCTCTAGAATTGCTCAATCTACATAACTGCTACTTTGTATCCTTTAGCCAACATTTCATCATTTCCTCCCTGCCCCCTCTTCTCAGGGTAAAAATTGTTTTATTCTCTGTTTCTGGATATTTGCCTTGTTTGGTTTTACGAATCCCCATATGATGAGATCTGCAGTGTATTTCTTTTTGAGTCAGGCTTATTTTACTTAACAAAATGTCCCCCAGGTTCACCCATGTTGTAGTGGCACATGGCAAGATCACCTTCTTTTTAAAGGTGGAATAATATTTTATTTTATGTGTATATATATCACAGCTTCTTTGTTAATTTGTTGACAGACACATAGGTTGTTTTCATATCTTGGTTATTGTGAATAACACTGAAAGTAACAGCCAGGTGCAGTGGCTCACATCTGTAATCCCAGGACTTTGGGAGGCCATGACGGGCGGATCACGAGGTTAGGAGATCGAGACCATCCTGGCCAACATGGTGAAAATTCATCTCTACTAAAATACAAAAAAATTAGCCGGACGTGGTGGTGCGCCTGTAGTCCCAGTTACTCAGGAGACTGAGGCAGGGGAACTTCTTCAGCCCAGGAGGCAGAGGTTGCAGTGAGTCAAGATCACGCCACTGTGCTCCAGCCTGGTGACAGATCAAGACTCTGTCTAAAAAAAAATTAAAAATAAAAATTAATTAATTAAAGTAACATGGAAGTAGAGATATCTGTACAATGTGGCAATTTCATTGCTTTTGGGCATATACCCAGGAGAAGAATTGCTGAGTCATAATATAGTTCTAATTTTAATTTCTTTAGAAATTTCCATACTATTTTCCACAATGGCTATACCAATTTACACTCCCACCAACAGTATTCAAGGATTCCTTGCTCCACACTGTCGCCCACACTTGTCTTTTGTCTTTTTGATAATAGTCATCCTAAAGCTATGAGATATCTCACAGTGGTTTTGATTTGCATTTCTCTGATGATTGCTGATGTTGAGTGCCTGCTAATATATCTGTTGGCCATTTGTATGCCCTTTTTGGAGAAATATTTTTGATCTTGCATGCATCTCTTTATCTTCCTGCTAATAGTTTTAAGTCTTGCCAAAATGCACTGACTTAACCGATAAATAACAATAATTTGTAAGATTTCTGCATATGATTATAAAACATATAGGCAGATATATGCTTACCTATGTATGTATATATAAACACATAAATATGTATATACAGGTGTGCACGCTTTCAAGCCACAAAAATAAATCTTCTTTGTTGGGGAAATAATTCAATGAACAAATAATTTCTGGAAATATTATGTATATTTTTTCCTAGTGATTCAGAAAGCCTATTAAGACAAATATAAACAATGTTTATTGAAATACTGAGATGTTCTAAAATAAAGAAATGTAATTAAATTAGACTGACTCAAAATTTTCTCAGCTTAATTGACTAAAGTATTGCATACAACATATATTTATATCAAGACTTCAGGCCGAGTCCACAGATTTTGTGAAACCCTTTTGTAGAGTCATAGGATTTATCTTCAAGCAGCAAACTGCTCTGTGACAAGGCAGAAACATTGTATATTTCAAAGTATATTAAAATACAATGCAATTTGGCATATTAAAGATCTAGATGAATATTCTAGACTACCACCTCTCAAAGTAATATGGAAAAATGTATTACTGAACCAAAATTTTCACAAATGAAAAGAGCAGTTAATAATACATAGCTCAAATGTTTGTCATTATATCTGTTGATTATATATGTAAAATCTATTATTTCAGTACCTAATACTCAGCAGATAGTAGTATTCAACAGAAGTTGTTCATTTATCCCTCACTTGACTTGCTAGATTCTTATTTGCCATTATCACATTATTGAATTCTGCCTCTGCATAAATTCCCTCACAGTTCTACTGTACATTCCACCCAGTAAACAGGGAAGTATGAGGGTTGAAGGAAAAGAGATAAGACTTGAGCAAACTCACCTTTGAGAGAAAGTTTGACCTTAATATTTTAATTCTTCCTAATTCATAAAAAGATAAATTACATGGAAAATAAATGTCAACTCTAAAATATCTGGAACATGCCATTGATGTATAAAAAGTCCCTTACACACATAAAAACTGTACTTTAAAAATATAATACAAAAATAAATATATATAAAGGATAGGGATAGGGACACACACACATACACATAGGCACTCAAATACATGTACTTGGCCGGGCGCGGTGGCTCAAGCCTGTAATCCCAGCACTTTGGGAGGCCGAGGCGGGTGGATCACGAGGTCAGGAGATCGAGACTATCCTGGCTAACATGGTGAAACCCCGTCTCTACTAAAAATACAAAAAACTAGCCGGGCGTGGTGGCGGGCGCCTGTAGTCTCAGCTACTTGGGAGGCTGAGGTGGGAGAATGGCGTGAACCCGGGAGGCGGAGCTTGCAGTGAGCCGAGATCACGCCACTGCACTCCAGCCTGGGAGACACAGCGAGACTCCGTCTCAAAAAAAAAAAAAAAAAAAAAAATACATGTACTTGAGGAAACCAGGTAGGTAAAATGTATAATGTGTTGTAAACACACAACATAGAAAAAATAATATCCACCATACAATTTTTACATTCCCATATTCTG
This sequence comes from Macaca mulatta, assembly GCF_049350105.2. Classification (NCBI taxonomy): domain Eukaryota; kingdom Metazoa; phylum Chordata; class Mammalia; order Primates; family Cercopithecidae; genus Macaca; species Macaca mulatta. Next base: position 28,012,518 of record NC_133410.1, on the reverse strand, counting down.
TTTATTTTGTCTAATGTTTGCGTAACACCAAGGGAATAGAAGTTCCGTTTCCATCTGGTATATACCACTGACTAGGCAACCTTCTAGACTTGGGCTTATGTATTAAGTTGATACAAAAGTAATTGCATTTTTTTGTCATTAAAAGTGATAACTATCTATCTAGGCCAATATTCTGTCACAACTGTGTGAACACGAGAGCTCGTGAAGAAAGTCACAATGGTTAAGCTTCATTATTATTTACTTCAAATGTTTTAGAGATTTGCCTTGTAGGCTAGAAATTGTTAGCTTATCTCCCAATAATTTTTCTCTCCTTTTCTTATTAGTAAGAAAATGTTTAGCTCAGCAAATAGATAACACTGTATTTTCTTTTTCCATTGAAACTGTATTTCTGTGATGAATTCTATGTGTGGAAGTACTGTGAACAACATCCTGATTAGATTATTAGAAGGAAGTTTTCTCTTTTCATCCTACTTACTGGTAACAATAAGTACTTAATGTTGAGTCATAATGGTTCATGAAAGAAAGATAGTAACTTTGCAATGGTGGAGAAAAAAGATAGCCACATCTTGGATCCCTGGGAAACCTTGTGGAGCAGAGCCATTATTCCACCTGTTCTTCCTACTTCCAGATTGATATTAATGAGAGATATAAACTTAACTTAAACCAGAGCTATTTTTGCTCACGGTTACACATACAGCTTAACATATATCTTACCTAATAAACAATACCTCATCTTTACTTATCTTTTATTAGTAATTAATATACACATTTAACCAACTTATAGGCAGTGTACAATAAAAGTATAAATGTGGGCTTTTGAAGCTTCTGGTTCTAACAATTCACAGAAAATAAGAAGTATAGAAGAACTTGTAAAACAATTCTATGATGTATTCAGAAACATTTGCAATATTGAAACTCTGCAAATTAAATCACTCAGTTTAGTGAATAAATCAATGATAAGAATTTTTTAAAAAGTAAGGATGAGGGAGAGGGTTTATAGCTGCAGAGATTGAAAGACACAAATTAACAAAATGTCCTAAGTGGATCCTGTTTGGATTTTGAATGTAGTAAATCATCTTTGAATTTTGTGTGAGACAATGGGGGATTTAAGTAATTACTAAGCATAGGAAAATATAAAGGAATCATTGTTTGTTTTCATTTAGATGTTATCATGGTACCACTGACACTTGAATAGCATGAGTGTGAACTGTGCAAGTCCTCTTGTGGGTGGATTTTCTCCCACCTCTGCCACCTCTGTCACACCAAGAGCAACTCTCTATGTTTTTCTTCTCCTCAGCTTTTTTTGATTATAAAGATTAATGAGTTTTATAATCATCCACTTCCATTTAATGAATAGTAAATGTATTTGTCTGATAATTTTCTTGATAACTATTTCTTTTCTCTAGATTTTATTAATGTTGTAAACATACAGTACATAATATAAATAAAATACAAATTATGTGCTCTTTACTTTTTCTTTTTCAACTTTTAATTTAGAATAAGTATGCACATGTGCAGGTTTGTTGTAAAGATGTATTGCATGATGTTGAGGTTTGAGGTACAACCAAACCCTTCACCCAGGTAGTGAGCCTAGTATCCAGTAGGTAGCTTTTCAGCCGTTGCTCCTCTCCCTCCCTCCCCCTTCTAATAGATCACAGTGTCTATTGTTCCCATCTTCGTGTGCATGTGAACTAATACAGAAACAGAAAACCAAATACTGCATGTTCTCACTTTTAAATGAGCTAAGCTTCTACTTAAAAGTGAGAACATGTGCAATTTGGTTTTCTGTTTCTGCATTAGTGCACTTAGGATAGTGACCTCTAGCTGCATCTACATTGTTGCGAAGGACGTGATTTCATTCTATTCTTTTTTTATGCCTGTATAGTATTCCATGGCACTGTTGATGGGAACCTAGGTTGATTCTATGTTTTTGCTATGGTGTACGGTACTGCAATAAACATATGGGTGCATGTGTCTTTATCATAAAACAATTTATTTTCCTGTACATATATATCCAGTAATGAGATTGCTGGGTCTAATGGTAGTTCAACTCAGTTCTTTAAGAAACCTCCAGACTGCTCTCTACAGTAGCTAGACTAATTTATATGACCATCAACAGTGTATAAGTGTCTCTTTGTGTTCACAGCTTTGCCAATATCTGTTATTTTTGTTTTGACTTAAAAACAAAGTCATTCTGACTGGTATGAGATGGTATCTCATTGTCGTTTGGATTTGCATTTCTCTGATGATAGTGATGATGAGTATTTTTTTTTCTTAGGTTTGTGAGCCACTTGTATGTCTTCTTTTGAAAAGTGTCTGTTAGTGTCTTTTGCCTACTTTTTAATAGTTATTTGTTTTTTGCTTGTTAGTTTAGTTCCTTATAGATTCTGAATATTAGGACTTTTTTGGATGCATAGTTTGTGAATATTTTCTCCCATTTTAAGCTGTCTGTTACTTCCTTGATCATTTCTCTTGATATGCAGAAGCTCTTTATTTTAATTAGGTCTCACATGTCAATTTTTGTTTTTGATGCAATTGCTTTTGAGAACTTAGTCATAAATCCTTTGCTAATGCTGACATCAAGAAAGGTATTTCCTAGGTTTCTAGGATTTCTATAGTTCGAGTTGCTACCTTTAGGTCTTTAATACATCTTGAGTTAATGGTAATAGGTAGGGATTTGTTATTGGTAAGGTTTCCAGTAAACAGTGGACTTCCAGTAGTTAAGTTTCAGGGAGTAACAAGCTATACACAGACTTTGAACTGGATGTGGTATTGGCACCCTAAACCCTGAATTGTTGAAGGGTCAACTGTATTGTAACAGTGCTAAATAAAGTCCATGTGTTTTATAGAGCCACAGTGAAATTTCAAGTTGAAATTGTATGATATGGGAGATCTTTCAAAATAATACAGATGAGGTGGAGGGAGATGTTTTGTTGGGAACAGGCTCTCCAAAATCTGGCCATAAACTGGCCCCAAAACTGGCCATAAAGAAAATCTCTGCAGCACTGTGACATGTTCATGATGGCCATGACACACATGTTGGAAGGTTGTGGGTTTACTGGAATGAGGGCAAGGAACACCTGGCTCACCCAGGGCGGAAAATCGCTTAAAGGCATTCTTAACCCACAAACAATATCACCAGCGATCTGTGCCTTAAGGACATGCTCCTGCTGCAAATAACTAGCCAGACGCACCCCTTTATTTCAGCCCATTCCTTCGTTTCCTATAAGGAATACTTTAAGTTAATCTATAATCTATAGAAACAATGCTTATCACTGCCTTGCTGTCAATAAATACGTGAGTAAATCTCTGTCAGAGATCTCAGCTCTGAAGGCTGTGAGATCCCTGATTTCTCACTCCACACTTCCGTATTTCTGTGTGTGTGTCTTTAATTCCTCTAGTGCCGCTGGGTTAGGGTCTCCCTAACTGAGCTGGTCTCAGCAGGTTTCATGAAGATACAAATGGAACAACACTGGTCATAAAATGAGAAGTTTTCTGAAGCTGAGTGCTGGCTATATAAGAGGTTATACTTTTATTCATACTTTTGTACATCTTAGAATTTATTTATATTAGAAGTTTTTAAATGGCATGAATTATATGATTTGGAATAAGATCCAAACTTCCTAGTCTTAGTTCAACCTCTTGCAAACTGATAAACTTGGAAAAATTGACTACCTCTGTATTTTTTGTTATATATCAATAAAATAGGAATAACAGTGATTATATGTGCTAACAGTTGTTAAGAATAAAGCCCATATTTTAATGTATTTAGCATGTTAGGAATCAATAGATGTTAACTCTGATTTGCATTTACTCAGTGTTTAATATGGTTTGGCTCTGTCCCCCCACCTGAATCTCATCTTGGTGGGAGGTAATTTAATCCAGGGGCTGGTTAACGTCATGCTGTTTTTGTGATAGTGAGTGAGATCTCTGGTTAACGTCATGATGTTTTTGTGATAGTGAGTGAGATCTCACGTGATCTGATGGTTTTATAAGGGGCTTTTTCCCCCTTTTGTTTGGCACTTCTCCTTACTGCTGCCATGTGAAGGACACGTTTGCTTTCTCTTCCACCATGATTGTAAGTTTCCTGAGGCCTCCCCAGAGATGCTGAACTGTGAGCCAATTAAACCTCTTTCCTTTATAAGTTACCCACTCTTGGGCATGTTCTTAGAGCAGCATGAAAACAAACCAATACAGTATTATTTATAGGTATTTTGTGAAGTAGTTTAGCAAGCTAAATAGCATTTATAATATTTTTATGAGAAAAATAGGTTATTAATTCAAATACAAATGAATTTGGGGATCATGGTCTATTTATAATTCTGGAATTTCTAGCATTATTGTAACTAGAAATGCTCTGTATTTTTGCATGTAAATAAAAACCTTGATAGATTGGAGCTTCCTTGATTATCCCAAGGCAAAAATAAACAAGTCTCTTAGCAGAGAGATTTTTTTTTTTAATTTAAAAAAAGGATTGAATAAAACCAATGATGAGAATATTTTAGCAGGAGAGTCATGTAAATTTCTGTGCCATATATGTTTAGGGAATTTATAGTAAATAAATGCACTTGATATTCTCTCTTTCTTTTTGTTTTGTTTTGCTTAGTGTTATGTAGATTCCACAGGATCTACTAATCATCCAAAAGGTTTAGATGAGCATATTGACAAAGTATTCATTGATGCACATTTGATAAATTTACATTAAATGATTGTGTCTGAATAAGTTTGTTTGTTCTTTATAAGCATAAAAAATGCAAATTTGTTTTCCTTTTATTAAAGCAGCACTTTTGAGAGTCAATTAAACAAATCGTCATGTAATTGCAAGATTTTCAATAAACTATTTACTTCCACTTTCAATAGATATTTTCAAGCCTTTTCTTATTTAATTTGTGAAAATAATTTAATCCTGAAAGTCTTTCTGGAATGCATTCTTCTCTTGACCTCCATATGATCACCTAATTCTTTTCTTTTGTCTTATTTACTATTTCTTCTGCTTCTTTATTTTGCTCTTTTTTATGGCATAATCTGGTTCTCCTGTGTTCCTTCTCTCAACTTGCTTCCTGAGAAATCCAATCTGTCTATGAATTTAACTAACATCCAAATGTATATGCCTGTGGCCCCACATTTTTATCTTAACCAGACTGCTTCTCAATGTTCAAAATCACATATTCAAGCATAGTTCCCTCAGCCAAATTACAAAATTCTCCCTAATACTTCTACTTTCAATGTGACTTTTTCAACTTGGCAAATACTAATAGCACATCTCTTCATGCAGTTGCTCAAGCAAGGGGACAAGAACACAGACGTCTTTGACTTCTTGACTCTATTAATTTTCATGTCTAAACACTATTGAATCATAATTTTATACATAGCTCACAGCATTGTCTCTTCTGTATTGTCAAGACCCCATTCCAGGCCTCCATACCCTTTTACCAGAATGCAGTACCTTCACAACTGGTCTTTCTGATTTCTTTCTTACCCTTTTCCTATCTGCTCATTGCTGCGGGAGTAGTTTCTCATAAGTATAGCTCTGTTACTTGTCTGTCTTACCAGCCTTTCCTGGTCCCAAATTGCTTTCAGAATAAGGTCAAAACATTTCAACCTTATATTCAAAACTTTAAACAAACAAGCTCCTGAATTCCCTCCAGTGCCGTAGAATCAATAAGACCCATTTGTCCTCCTCTGAATACACGTAGCTCGTTAATATTCTTCTGCCTTTTTCGTGCTACTGAATTACCTAGAACATCTCTTTTCTTTTCTTTGAAAACATTTGCATTTTACTTAGAAGTAGCTCCAACAACATTCTTTCCCTGGAATATGTGCTCATATCCACCAAATACAAGAGGTCACTCCTATGTTGTTCTTCTCTGTCTGCCTGTAACACAATGTTGTCATGATACAAACATTATATTCATTATAATTGTTGACTTTTTTCTGCTTCTTCACACTAGACTATAGACATTTCGAAATAAAAATATTGATTATTCATCTGTAAACAGTTTTCAAGATTGAAATCTCATGTGATCTTATGGTTTTCTAAGGGGCTTTTCCCCCTTTTGCTTGGCACTTCTCCTTGCTGCTGCCATATGGAGAAGGACAAGTTTGCTTTTCCTTCCACCATGATTGTAAATTTCCTGAAACCTCTCCAGAGATGCTGGACTGTGAGTCAATTAAACCTCTTTCCTTTATAAGTTGCTTAGTCTCCGGTATGTCCTTGAAAAGACTGAAAAGTATCTGACTTAAAGTAAGGCCTAGTCATGTTTGTGGATCTAGAATTTATCACAGTATGGTTGGCAAAAGATGTATTTCCTTAACTAAGATAATTCAGCCAGGTTCCAAATTCTTGCATTCAATTTACAAGATCAAAGAGTACGTTGTAGTATTTAGATTAAAATTCTTATATTCAACATCTTAGTTTGGCAAATCTGCCATTTTTATCATCCCTTTTCTCTGAAAAGTTTTGGGATGGTTCCTGTGCTTTTGTTCTTCTTTTGGTGCTATCTTTTTTTTTTTCTTTTAACACTAATGATGGCCCTATAGATTGGTTTTATTTCTAGCTGAAATAACAAGGGCAAGTTATCAAAAAGTCTAGCACTTTTCTTTGAATTGCCGAGTTTAGTCATTTTTACATACTCTATACAATGTTACAGATAACTTTGGATATAAACCAACTCTTCAATAAGTTTTGGGTAAGGGTTTATAGAAAATGTGTGGTCAGTGTTCAGTCTTAGCTACTAAGTTTGGAATTATCTGTTATCTTTGGTCATTTTACCAAAAAATAAAAATCAATCTGATTCAGGTCCTCCAATAAGGTAGGAGAAGAACCTCTCATTTCAAAACACTTCCATTTCTTCAAATAATAGACTGATTTAATGGCAAAACTCAGCTAACTTTTTATAAAATTTATATCCAAACTTTCTTTCACAAAGTTATTTTCAACACATGCAGTCTTTTATTGAACATGAAAGCAGTAGAAAACACATGAAAAATAGTTTTTAATTAACCTCACCACTTTCCATTAAGTTAGCTAATATTTCTGTTTCTGTATAACAGGAAAATTTTACCTGTTTTGAGTTATTATCATATAGTAATAGTAATACTTTGTGTGGTATTACAAGCTACCCAAAAGGTAAAAACGAAAAGGAAATCTTAAATTGTTTGAGTAATTGATGTAGTATTAAAATGAATGTGTATCTTCCCATGGTAGTGATTTTTATGAGTAATATTTGTTAACATGTTTCTTTTAAAATGTGGCCTCATTATCTACAGCTATTTTTTTATGTGTAATAAACATTTCACTCTAAGCATTTGGAAACAACTTGTTGCAGAAATGGGCTAAGTGTTGTTTGCGTGTTTGTTTTTGTTTTGTGTTTTTTTGTTTGTTTGTTTGTTTTTGTGTGAACCAGAGTAGACTACATATCCCATTTTCCTTACAGAAGTCAGGTAACTGTGTTCTGCCACAGATGACAAGTGTGGATATCTGGCACAATGATTTGTTCTTATCCCTCCTATGCTCTATAGAAGAACCAAGGGTGGACTTTAACCCCAGTGGGGAAGTTCCATGATTTTCAAACAATAAGATCTGATCATATTCAAACTCCCAAAGTGATTCCTACAAGACAGCCATCTTAGAGAGTTTCCCAGAAGTAAGATAATATTTTGTTAATTGACTGACAATGCAGGATTTTTTGCTATATTATTTAACATATTTTGACTAATACAGAAGCAGGATACTAATGTGACCCACAAAGAAACAGAAATATACACTAAACCATATGATGAAACTCATCTAAAATGACTTGAATGTCAGACCATGTGTCCACTGAAGTGCTAGGGGCAGAGGATAGAAACCAGAATGTTGGAATGTGTGTTGGTTGGTATGATGTGTGTGTTACATGGTATAATTACATATGATTTGAAACGAACTGGCCAGTTGGAAAACAGAAATGAAAGTGAGTAGAAAATGACCAGAAATATAGGGCCTTGAGAGATTGGAAAAAAATATTGTTTGTAGACTCCAAGCAGTAAAACATAAGACTGAAAATGATATTGAGTTACAAAATGCTGTTAAGATTCAGCTTTGGATCAAAGATCAGATTAAGGATGTGGTTTTCCCACTCAAGACTATCTTAAATAACCTCCAGATAACACTTAGATATATCACATAACCTCAAGGTATATCCTTTAAGTACAAAAAAAAATGTAGTGAGATGAGTGCTAATAAGCAAACCAATCAATCGATCTTGAAAATGCATCCTAGGAAAAAAGTAAAACCTTCAGGTATGATGACTAGAACATAAAACTGATTTAAAACAGCTAATTTCAGTATATACTAACATTCAGAGTTAAGTGTCCTGCCCCAAAAGCACAAGGCCATTATTTAAAAAGCCTTTGTTTATCTGAAAAGCAATCTTGGGGGCCCTGAATTTGTTCCACCAGGAAATGCTGTGCCAACACAATGCAATGTCTTTGGAAAGTTATTTCACAGGGTTTGCTTCTGAAGGAGCCAAATAGAATGATACCCAAGGGCGAAGTCACAGGTCATGGAGAGCAATGAGCAGAGGAGTTCCTCACACAGAGTGACATCAGTTTCTGGTCTTAAAGTGATAATTTATATTGACAAATAATAATTGTAGATATCCATACGGCACAATGTGATGTTTTGATATACGTATGCATTTTGTGTGATCAAATCAGGGTAATTAGCATATTCATCACCTTAAGCATTTCTTTGTGGTGAGAATCGATCTGACATTCTACTGCACAGTTGAGTGACTGTAGTTAATAATAATATATTACATATTTTAACACTATGTCAGTTTTTAATCAAATATAAGATTTTCACATTCCATACCCAGCAGGATTTCAGAATTGCTATGGATCAGTACACACCCGTATATTTCCCATTCTTCCCCTTGTCAAACTGGAGTTTGAAATCGTTACGTGTTGTCTGCATGAGTGAGGGTATGGATAAAGATAATTTGCCTTTTTAGTCCACATGATGCCAAACCAAAAGAAGCAATATGTGAGTAATCCCTACAAGACGTTAGACTTTGAAATGATTAAAATGGTTGCAAAAGTTGATGAAGCCTTTTTTGTTCTGAGGCCAACCACTGTCTCTTGATGGCTTGTAAGTTTTCATTACGTTTTCACTTTGTTCCTGTGCCATACAGGCAAAACACTCAGAAATTATATGTCCCAGTCTCCCTTGCCAGGGAGAACTGGGTTAGGTTCCACAAATAGTAAGACACTTTCATGAGAAAGGGAGATGTGTAAGGAGAGAGCAGACATGAGTTTTGAGCAGCTTTTGAGTTAGCACACACAAATCCCTGGGGTTACAGGCAACTGCAATCATGAAAAAGTCTCTCCGAAATGCAGAAGAATTCTGATTTTGCCACAGTGAACAGCAGTTTTCCTGGATTTTTTCTTTTGGTAGATTTTTCCTTTTTTTAAGCATATAATTCCTTGTATCAAACCCCTTCCTTTTGTAAATTCTGTAGAGGTTTTTATTTCTTGATCATCACTGATTAGTATATATCCCAAACAAATGGCATCTATTATATGTGTGCAAGAAGAGAGAAGTAGACATTGTATGTCAAGAAAAGTGAAATGTGACAAAATTTGGCTAACTGCTCACCAAATCATTTGCCTTTTGTTTTTAGACACAAAACTAATTTACATTTCCCAATTCCCCTTGTAAGTAATATAATGATGTGACCATCTTTTGGCTAAGGTGGTGTATTGGCCATACATACAAGATTCCCTGGAGGACTACAAGATGCAGGAGAATGGCAGAGGCAATGGGTGAAGCAAAACTGAGCCTTTAAGTCACTACTTGAAGGACAGCTACCCAACCAGAAAGGTCTGTGTTGAACTCTGTATATGTAAAAATATACTTTTATACTCCAATTACTTTGTTTTAGATGTTACAAAATTTAGTCCACCATGTGCAATACACAGCTATTGAATATGAATTTTGTGCCAGAGTTGAAATATAAAATATGCATTATTTCCATTGTTTCTATGAATGATATACCCATTAATTGTGCACACGCTCACAGACAAATGTTCAATGATTTCTTAGCACAGCATTGCCAGAGAGTTGAGAGTGAAGGAGGAGGAATGGGGAAGTAGCAATGACTTGAAAACACTGGCCTCTTTCCTGAACCAGCCTTGACTGAATGATGAACAGATTCAGAGACAGACATTGCTACAAAAGTCAGATTACTATATCTCAGACCAATCATACTTCCTGCATTCTGATGTTCAGGCTCTTTATTCTTAATTTTTGCTGTTCAAAATCATGCTGCCTTCCTGACTTTGTCATATGCATGGAACAATGGCACAATGGAAAGAGCAAGACATTTGAACTGTAGTGTAGTATGTCAGCAAATCCTTGATACTAAGGATTTCTAGCTTCCTTTTCTGCTACATAAAATACAGCTGGTAGTGTACACTTTCAGTGTATTATAAAGGTTTGAGTTAAAATGAATTAATGTGTGCCTGAAATAAATGGATCACATTAGAAACTCAGGGAATAATAGTTTGTTCTCTTTTCATTCCTGACTTGCTTCCATTGTTTTCCATTTGACTATCACACAGGTTAGAACTTAGACATCTATTGCCTTATATTAATGATCATTTTACCAATGCCAGTATCATGTACTAGATATAGAGTCTTAGATATGTAATTTAAGGATATGCCCTTTGAATATAAAATAATAAGTCCTGCCTTGAAAATGAAAGATAAATAGATAATAGAAAACTAACAAACATATGTGTCCTTAATTTTATTATTAATTAAAAGTTTTGAGACGATAAGCAATGTCTAACTATTTTCATCATTTTAATGCCCAGAACACTGTTGGACTACAGAGTAAAGAATTTAATGAATGATTGAGTGGATGTAAACTGACTGATTCTGAGCCAAACTACTTTGCTAAGATTTTTGCTTCTTTTTATATTCCTGTGTTTCTATATTTTGATATTCATCTTACTTGAAGTCATGCTTTCCAAACTATGAAGAGTTTAGTTAATTCCTAGCCCAGCATTTTATAAACTGTGCTGCATATCACAGTTCTTTAATACGTTCTACGAAAAAAAAAAAAAAAGTAATCTGTGTCCAATTAAGTTTAGTGTGTACTCTATATGATATTTTACTCTTAGAGACTGATGGTGTACCTGAAGATACGAGGGACTCCATCAACTTTAGCAATAAAGAGACATTTTTACCTTTTCTTGACTCAGTGTTTCTCTAATGCTTCTGACAAATGAAATGTCCCCACCCTCACAAGCTACCCCAGTCTTGATCACGAGGTACTTATTAGCAACTTTTCAGAGCTAATATAATATTGAAATACAACCGAAAATCTCCATATTAAGCCTAGAAGAGTCTACTCTATGAGAAGTTACCTTTCCTCAGTAATGTCACAATTCTCTCAAAGACCTGGTCGTCTCCTAGGCTGCCTGCCTATGCTCAGTATGTGTGTGCACCTGTGTGCAATTGTCTGGCAGTAGAGAGTAGCTAACCCTACAGCTTTAGGCTTTTCCTTCTCATACCTAGGATGGCGCTAGGGAAGACAAAGGCTATCAGAGCCCTCTATGCTAAGAACAGCTGATAAAATAACTGCCTATCTACTTACCAACCAATGTAATTGCTCAACATTTTATTTCTGTCTCAAAGTCTTCACCCGCTGGTGTTAGAGATGGGTATCTCACTGGATGCTTGTGTTGTCTTCCTGTTTGTGTCTTGTCATAGAACCACTCTGTGTGATCTCGTATAGAACTAATCTTCCTCTATCTAGTTGGCTATCCCACCGCCCTGGGTTCTTATACTCAATACTGGTTAGACTTCCCATGTCCTGAATTCTGGTTTACATTACACATCTTGCTCAATAAAAGCAGTCCTTACCTATTCCTTCAATTTTGTCTTTATTTAGGTTTTTTTTTTTTCTCCTCTCATATATCTGTAATACCCTTATTTCACAAGAATTTGCAGAGAAAGAGTTTTCACTTTTATGTTGTCAAATCTGTCAGGTTTCCTTCATTAATTCTAACTTTGGTTTGATTAGTAAAGTCTTCCCTTTTCTACCCCAATATTATTAAATTTTCTCCTGCAACTGCTTTTAGTTTATTTAAAGCCAAATATGTATCCCAATTAAAAAAAAATGTAGGAGCAAGTTAACTGAAGCTGTCATTTTGTATTGTGTGTTTTTATAAGCCTGAAGTTAATCACACTCATAATATTGCCTTACGATTTTCTTGATTGTATCGAATTTTTTCCATATAATGTCTCAAAAATGTTTGAATGTTTTCTCTTTTTTGCTCATTTACTGTGATTTTTTTTCCATTCAGGCTTCTGGTCTTGAAATGTCATGTCTAGAAATCTTTATTCAAGTCATATATCCTGGTCTGACTTTCTGAAGAACAGTTATTCCATACCTTCCTAAGACTATTATCCCTAGTCATTTTTTTTTCTGCAACTACAGTTCACTGATAGTACATTTGCAAACTATTTCATATAGCATGAATGAGCTACTTGGACTAACTACTGTATCAAAAAATATATAAATATAAAAATAGAAATAGACATTCATATAATTAAGATTTTGATTTTTAATAATTTATTATATAACAGTTGGGGATAAAAATAATGAAAACCAATTAATTAAGTAGTACATTTCCAGTGTAGGAGAAGCTATCATAGCTATTGCAGCTCTTCAATTTGTAGAGTAGAATTTCACCCATAGGCATAACTCTATCTCTGTTTATTTATCTATCTGTCATCTACTGTAAACACCAACATTATAGCATATCTAGGGCCCCATTCGGCTGGAGGTCAGTTTATTTTCCATTTAATGAAGAAAAATATATAGCTGCTTTCCCTAGTCCTTTAAGTGAAAAATTTGAAATACAACTGCAACCCCGTGGCAGAATGTAAACTAACCTTAATAAGTTCATGTAGAATTCTGACCTGTAGCCCAGTATTCCTGGCATACATTCTGCAATAGGCCTAGTCTACCTGGTTTATTGCTTATGGACCTAGTTAATTACTGAGTTTGTAGCTCTCTTTAATTAATCAGTACTGTTTCCCACCTCACTGTTCTGAGGTGCTGGACTTTCATGAATATCAAGCAATCACGGGCTGGATGTTGTAGTTAATACATTTTAGAATGACTCTCTTTTTCTCACTTAATGCTGTATAGTTCCTGCCATTTATTCATCAGTTTCTGTGTATTGAGTCTAGACTGAGTTTCTTTGGTTTACCGTTGTGCCCAATTCTGAGTTTTGTATAAGCCTTTGATTGTACTCTGGAAATATACCTCATAAGAAGTAGTTTCAGTGGGTTGCTTGTTTACTCTCCCACTTTTTCTTTATCTTCAGGCATTTAGGAATTCTTCCCATTTTCTCCACCATATCACTGAAGGCTTAGCATATATTGCATTGTGCTATAATCAACATACAAAGAAAGAGGTCCTATTTGAAATTACTTTTACTTTGAGATCCAGATATTTACCTTTTTCACTGATTTATAGTAAGTAAAATTATGTATTAAATATGGTTTTGCACCCATTCATTTATTCAACATAAACTTATTGATCACCTACTATAGGCTGGCCCTAATGATTCAACAATAAAACAAGACAAAAACTTTAATAGTCAACTGTGTGTTTTCTGATATCGTGAAAAAATAGTTCACATACACGTCTAAATTTTATTAGATGCTAGTGTGTTTTCAAGTTCTAGATAAAATACACAGGCCAATTACACAATGACAAAGATTGTTTTCCATTTACTCAGGTCACTGAAAATCATTGATCACTTTGTGCTCAAAGTAGCAGCTATCATTGCTCTTGGGTATGTAGGAAACTAAAGCAAACTATGTAATTCCCAAACTATCTATGTTGCCCTTTGCCAGCGCTAAAGTGAAAGGAGATTGATGGCAGTTTTGTCAACTATCTTCACTCAGAGACTTGGCAGCCCTTGTGATAAAAGACATTTCAAGTCCTTCTTTTTATTTTTGCCTAATGAAATCCTCCCTTGCCAAATGAATTGCCCCACCCGCTTCTATTTCTATGTCTACAAAACTGCACCCTGTTCAGGTTACAGTTTAAAACTCACAACATGTTCAATCCATCTTAAAGTCTTTATTCTGTAGCTAACATTAAACTTGGCCCATTTAATATTTTATAGTCCATACTTCCTATATCTCCCATACTTGCACTATGGTTATAATTCTAATAGCAATTAGATTGTAAATTCCACAAAGATGAAAATAAATAGGATGGAAAACAAATTGTAATACTGCCTATACTTTGAGTAAATATATCTTTATTTTACATACCTTTTTGTTATTTGCAAAATATGTTCTCATACACTTGTAAAACAGCTACATGTAAGCATTTTATCAATTATCACCTTAAGTTAGTATTATGGAATATTGCCTAGAGGCTTTTTATACTTTCCTAATTTTTCACAAATGTTTAAAAATTTAAAAATTAGCCCCCCAAAATTGTATCAATCCATTTAAATAACAAAAAGCATTATATAATATGCATCAAATGCGATAGAAGTAGTATGAGTACTCCAGAAGTGTGTTCAATTACTCATTAGAGATGTTTAAGCACCTCAGTTCACCAGAGCTTCTTGCTTAACTCACGTGCAAATATAACACTTTATGCTTTTTTGTTTGTTTATTTTGTTTTGTTTTGAGACGGAGTCTTGCTTTGTTGCCCAGGCTGGAGTGCAGTAGCGCCATCTCTGCTCACTGCAAGCTCTGCCTCCCGGGTTCATGCCATTCTCCTGTCTTAGTCTCCCGAGTAGCTGGGAGTACAGGCACCCACCAACACGCCCCACTATTTTTTTTTTTTTTTTTTTTTTTTTGTATTTTTAGTAGAGACAGGGTCTCACCGTGTTAGCCAGGATGGTGTTGATCTTCTGACTTCATGATCCACCTGCCTTGACCTCCCAAAGTGCTGAGATTACAGGTGTGAGCCACTACGCCCAGCCCACTTTATGCATTTTTTATGTGATTCAAACTTCTCTTTTCCTTTGTTCACTGATTAAACAAATATGGAGAGCAACAGCGTTCCAGAAACCATGCCAAAAATCGGAAGTAGGATCATAAACAGGAGATCTTTCCTTGATTAAACTTACAGATTAAGCTTCATTAAGACTTTATTAAGATTATAGATTAAAGAAAAATATAGCCAACCCACATAGCTACACGTGTGATATGTTCTCATGGAGTAAAGGCAGCTGGATGGAGACAAATAGTAGGAAGGACAGGAGTTTCTTAGGGTAGGATGGCAAGGAGGGGAGAAAGGGCAGAGGTCAGTTAACAGATATAAAATTACCACTAGGTAGGAGGAATGAGTACTGGTATTCTGCAGCATTATAGGGTGAATATGGTTAATGATGAGTGACTGTATTTTTTCCAAAAGCTAGATGGGAGGATTTTGAATGTTCATAATATAAAAAATGTATAAACGTCTGAGGTGATGATAAACTAATTACCCTCGTTTGATCATTACACATTGTATACACATATCCCAATATCACTTTATATCCCATAACTTTGTAAAATTATTATAATTTAACTAAAAAGAAAAAAAGAATGAAAAAAACTTTCTGCTTTAGAGGGGTAAGGAAGAGCTCAGAGCCAAAATGATGTCTAAAATGAGATGACAGACTGAGAACCCAAATGTATGGGAGCCAGACTTGCCAGAAGATGACGGTTCATTCAAAATGTATTCAAAGTAGAGGGAAAAACAATTATGACAATCAAAAAATAAAATATTCTGGAATGGTATACTCAAGTAATACAAAATTTTACCTTAAAAATTTGCATTACAGATTGGAAAAGGCTAAATAATGAGTCAGGTAATCAGAGTACAAAATGCATACTATCAAATTTGGACTTCATAGCAAATACAATGGGAAGTAACTTCGGATACTTTTTTTCCCCCATTCATTCATGTGAAAGATTATAGTGCGATTAATTATGGTAATGACATTGAAAGTGAAAAACCATTAAAGGATTCATGAGTTATGGAGGAGTTTCGTTATGTAGGTTTTGATTATTTTTCAACCATAGGAAATCAGAAATAGCAAAGGAATGAGAGTAACAATTAGGTTTATGGCCCAAACAAGTTGATGGACCTGATTCATGATACCATTCACTTAAAGTGTGTCATATATCTTATTTTTTTGTGTGTGAATGTTATCATGGTTTATTCATTCTGATAATATTGATTACATTGATGGACAATTGGATTTTTGCCCTGTTTTTGCCAAGAACATTCTCACCCATGTCTTCTGTTTTATGTATATAAATTAACCCATAAATAAAACCCAATTCTTGCATCTATTTTATTTGAGATTTAACTATGGGGGATAATGTTAATCCATTTTTTAAATGTTTGCAAACTTTTCTACTCCAACCATTAGTATGTAAGAGATCCTGTGTCCTGTAACCTCTCCAATACTTGGTATTATCATAACTTTTATTTTTCCCAGGTGATTGCATGCATATAACATGATATTGTATTGTGATCTTGATTTTAATTTCCCAGATCATTAATATCCATATATATATACACATTCCATTAATGTTCATTGGCAAATATAGCTGGAGTTATTGGATAATATAGATCAGGTCTTTGAGCTTATGAAATTTCTCTTCTCATAGGGTGTGAATGCTTGACCCTACTCCCTGTAGTTAAATGTTGAAATTTCATCACCAAAGTGATCATTTTAGGAGAGGAGGCTATTGGGAAGTGATTAGCTCATGAGGGTACAGCCCTCATAAATTAGATTAGTGCCCTTCTGAAATAGGCCTAAGTGAGCTGGTTTATTCCTTCCACCACATGAAGACCCAGCTAGAAGGCACTATCTATGAACTAGAATGTGAGCTCTCACCAGATACTGAATCTGCTGTTGCCTTGATCCTTGACTTCCCAGTCATCAGAATGGTGAGAAATTAATTTCTGTTGTTTATAGGCTACTCAATCTTTGGTATTTTGTTTTAGCAGCCTAAACACAATAAAAGAAATTCTGTAAGATCTAGTAAAAAGCAAATTACTAAAACATCAGTTGGATGTAAGCACTTTCAGAGGTAAAGAGTGTTGGAGTGGTATGTTGTTTTAGATATTGGGACTTGGGCTAGGTCCTCTTGATAACTTGATATTTGAGTAGCGAATTGAATTATGGGAACAGTCCATTCGGATATATAGAAGAAGAATGATTCAGGTCTAGGGAAGAAAAAATACAAAGACTATGAGATGGGCATGAATTTAGTGTGTTTTAGGAACATCAGAAAAAAAATAGCATAGCTTGACTACTATAAGAAAGAAAGAAATTGTGATAGATGAGTTCAAGGAGAAGGACAGTAGCATTCATAAAACAAACGTTTATTCATTGCCACTCATCTATCCGACATTGTCTGTGTGTGGGAAAAACAGACCTAGTGTCTTTTCTCAAACAGTTTATTATGAAATAAGTAAATACACACACACACACAAAATCATTTTCTTAGTGGGTTTTTTCAGTGTTTTCTCTGCACATTACTTTGTAATATCTTTTATGCTATTTTTCTCAATTACTATAATTCTGGGTAATATTTTATTTCCGCAATGATATTGTTGATGGAGAAAAGCGTATATTATTATTCTCACAGATGGATGAACAGAAATAGATTGATTACTAATTCTGATTAGGCCATAATTAGTAGTGACATGGAAATAGAAATTAAATCCAAGCCTCTGACTTTATGGACAAGCTGAGAGATTATCTTTGGTGAAATATCATTGCCAAACACAAACTTATTAGGGCTAACACATTGTAGGCTATGAATTTTTCTGGAACGAAGGTGGTTTCACTGAACATCACACTCTGTGTGCAGGTAGAAAGGGAAACTAGGTTGATGTACATTTTTTTTTCCTATGGCCACTATACTCTTACCCCCTTTATTCTAAATGGGACTTCATTATAAATTTAGAATTATAAACTGTCAAGTCCAATATTTGGAGAAAAAGTGTCACATGGATTCAAACACAACTTAAGGGTTTTCACTTGTTTGATTTGGTTTGTGTTTTGTGGGGTTTCATTTTGGTTTTTTTTTTTTTTTTGGTTTGTGGTTTTGTTTTGTTTTGAAGGGGTTGGGGAGCATTAAATAGGGAAGGTATATTAAAAGTCAACATGCATAGTTTGATGAATTATTGAAGTCACTAGGTAGATTTATTCTAAATGTGCTTGTTTAAACATAGGCACACATACTTAAATACACGAATTTTAAAAATACAGATGTTTAGTATGCTAGTAATAATCTAATAAAATCATTTAATAATATGAAATATATATACTAATATTTTATCATATATTAATCAGCTACATATGTGGGTATAAATAATGGTCACTACTTAGAACACTGAGTTTTTCTTAGCAGTGTTTATGGGGTTCACAGTACGTGCTCTCTGGGCAGATGGGAAACAAAAGTTTATTGGCTGGGGAAGTCTGTAAACTACAAAAAAAAAAAAAAAGGGATGATGTAGTACAAAAGATGTTTCACTAAATCAGCTAAATTTTCAGTTCAGATAGCTCAACTATCCTTCAAAACAATCTTTGAAAATTGACAAGGCCGGCTGGGCGCGGTGGCTCAAGCCTGTAATCCCAACACTTTGGTAGGCCGAGACGGGCGGATCATGAGGTCAGGAGATCGAGACCATCCTGGCTAACACGGTGAAATCCCGTCTCTACTAAAAAATACAAAAAAAAAAAAAAAAAAAAAAACTAGCCGGGCGAAGTGGCGGGTGCCTGTAGCTCCAGCTACTCGGGAGGCTGAGGCAGGAGAATGGCGTGAACCCAAGAGGAGGAGCTTGCAGTGAGCTGAGATCCGGCCACTGCACTCCAGCCTGGGTGACAGAGCAAGACTCCGTCTCAAAAAAAAAAAAAAGAAAAAGAAAAAGAAAAAAAAAAGAAAATTGACAAGGCTAAGAAAAGTGATTGACTTTTTTGTTATAGACTATGAGAACCTTAAATCAAGAGGGTGTCATTAAGAGTTGTCTAACCCTAAATCATTCCAGATTTATGAAATTCTTGTTTACTTTCAGAGGCTGGTAGAGAAAATTTTCCCTAAATCTCTCAATAGACACATGTTAAAGAACTCACATGATTCTACAGTAATGAATGGCTGCGTCTTCACACACAGACATGGAGACAAGCTGGATCCTTGGAAATAGACCTGGAGAGAATGACTGATTTGGGCAAAAACGATGCACTTTGGGGATTTGTAGTTTTCACTTTTGTCTTTGTTTTACATGTATTTCTTCTAAGATTGGTAGGTACTTGTCTAATACTAAATGAAACATAGTGAAAATACGCCTTAAAGAAAAGTCTTTGTGAAAAAGTATGTACATAGTATTTCTTGAATGATGAAAGAGTCTTATGTTGAATAGTGAAGTAAATTAATGACATAATTTCTTTTGCTAAACAAATACTAATTTCAGAAAAGCAAAAAACCTCTAGAATTTCATTCATATATATATATATACACACACATATATTTAATTAAACCTATGGGAGATTATTCAAACTAAAACAAAACCATATCAGGACATATTATAAAGTAATTGAAAAAGAATAAACCTGAAACCAGATAGTTTTCTCAAGTACATTGTTATCACGTTTCCAACACCTAAAATTACCCTCATCGTGTTTTTTGTTTCTTATAAGCAGCATGATAATGACGCATCTTTGACCTAAGCCCAGAAGAAGAGTTGGGATGTTATGGAATAATTTCATTTTCTTAGAAGAATGCAGTGAAAAAAGTTGCAGCTGGGAGTTCCTTGTACACCCCTAATTCTGTAAGATGTTGCTAAAATGAGTAACAACTATTACTACAGTCAAAATAACACAATATGTTACTTGGAATTTTTTAAAAGGTTGAAAAGGAGCTGAGAATATCCAGTGTTTAAAAATTTATTTTGGACTGACTAAAACAGAAATTTATGTATTCACTTCCCTGGGCGGGGGGTGGGGGGGGGCGTCAATCCTGTAGAAATTATCTGTGGCCTTCTGTATATTTCAGGACATACAAGGTGACAGATCTTGTCTCTGCTGCAGAATAAGCTAGTCAGCTGCAAATTTGGGTGGCCTGAAGAATACATTTTGCTTCATTAAATATATCTGGATCAGCTTGTTCCACTGGAATAGGACAGAAAGAAAAAACTAGCTGTGCCGTGGTTGGGGGCGGGGCAGGGGGAAGAAAATGGAGATGGATTCACAAATGACTCAAAGCAGATTTTTTTGTTTTGTTTTGTTTTGTCTTAATCAGATTGAACGACCTAGTCTACTTTTGCCAAATAAGATCTCTTTCTTCTTCTCCCTTTTTTTGAAAGGATATGGACAAGGATGTAATGACTAAGGATAATAACTTGCTCAAAAAGACACTGAAATGTTTTGAGTCTAATGATGCCTCTGCTTCCATTTGAAACAATGGAAATTCCATGCAGGTTCTATTACCTGGAATGATCAAGCCACAGGGCAAAGCAGAGCGCTAGTACTCTGCATTGTCAGGATAAATGTGGGAAAACAACATTTATTTTGTACCAAATCTTATAGCTGAAAATAAAGTACAATTCTAGATTTCTGCCTGAGGAAAATTCAAATTAGAAAGACTAAGTGTATTTTCTTAATGATTCAGCATATCAGGAATACTTCCTAATGATCATTGTGAACATTGGTTATCACTTAGAATAGTGCAGCATTAGAAATGATAGGAAGTTGGAGTGTTTGCATTTTCAATGAAAGATGTAACTTACATATTTGAATTTTTTTTCAGTAATTGACACGTGCTTGGTCCCATAAATTTCTCTTCTATTGTCAAATAAATGGCTGTAAAACTATTGTGATTACTTAAGTCATGGAGAGTCATCTAGTGTGGAATTGTTCACCTGTGATGACCTATAAGTTGAATTCCATACTTGCAGTATAACTAAGAAACAGTCAAACTAGCCAAGAAGAAGTGCTTTATCCTCACGTATTCTCCTTAATTTATTAACAGGAGTTATTGCTGTTCTACTATACTTACAGGACACGGCTAGGCTTACTGAACACTGTGCTCAAGCTTATTATCTATTAGATGTCAGTCATAATGTATTATTCCATCTAGTGCTCATAGCATTGCAATGTTAACATTATTTGTAATATTTGTTTGGTAGCAAAACAATTACAGAAAACCAGGCATATCCAATTCCTAAGATGCTTTTTACCATATTATCTTTATACAAATAAATATATATAAAATATATATTATGAAATAAGAAGGAAGATGAGAAAGGAAGGAAAAAGAAAAGGAGAAGCAGGTGAGAAGAGAAAAGTCAGAAAAAGGAAATAACACTATAGGGTATGTAATATGTGGTAACTATTGTTTTCATGGGAACTTTTTTTCTGGAAATTCTTGGGATATTTATAAATTTTTACTTCTGATTCCTGAAAAAAATGAGAAATTGGAAGAAATTATTACAGTTTTTAATAATTTAATAATATATAATATATAAATTATAATATTTCCACAGTAATTAAAGCTAAACAACCAACTTAGAGATGTTACTGGTTCAAGGAATGTGTTGATCTCATGTCTGAAGCAAGAACAGAAAGTATGCATTCCCTTATACAAGCAATGGTTCCACCATGAGCCCTGACACCTGCACCAGATACATTGAAGAGACTGCAGATTTTGCTTTCTTCATCACCCTCTTTGCAGTATATTCAGTCATTAATTAAGTTTTCAGTATTTGCTACCTTAAATAAGATATTTTTTATTTCTCTTTCTCCCCTTGCAGTGATAGTGTCAGATTCTCTCACCATGAAGAACAATAAACTCTTAATCTTAAATACCTGCCTTCTGAACTCCCAAGTAATTTTGGAATACTAGAAATTTAATTTATTATATTAATATTTCTCTTTAAAATGTGAATAATCATTGAGTCTCTGTGATAGATTGTATAACTATTCATAGAACACTTTATTTACCTTGCCGTGGTGCCCTTTCCTTCAGGGAATCAGTAATGACCACATGACATGGTTTGGCCAATTAAATGTGAGACAAAGGGTCTTGTGCCATTTCTAGATAAGGGTATTAAGAAACAGTGTGACCATGATAACTAATACTGAGCCAGATAGATGTTGTTTCACGAGACTGAGTAATGAACCATGGTAGCAAATGGCTCTATTGGATGTATTTTGCAATAGGAAAGATAACACTTGACTTGTGAATATAGGCACTGAAAATAGAGTGCTTTTTAACTTTATTTTATTTTTCCGTAAGTTATTGGGGTACAAGTGGTATTTGGCTACAAGAGTAAGTTCTTTAGTGGTGATTTGTGAGATCTTGTTGCATCTGTCACCCAAGCAGTATATACTTATATACTGCACCATATATGTCGTCTTTTATCCCTCGCTCCCCTCCCACTCTTCCCCCCAAGTCCCCAAAGTCCATTGTACCATTCTTATGCCTTTTTGTCCTCACAGATGAGCTCCCACATATCAATGAGAACATATGATGTTTGGTTTTTCATTCCTGAGTTACTTCACTGTGATATCTATCTATCTATCTATCTATCTATCTATCTATCTATCTATGTATCTCTCAGCCATAAAAATGAATGAATTAGCAGCATTTGCAATAAGCTGGATGAGATTTGAGTGTTGTTTTATGTGTCAATATAACTTAACCTTCTACATCTGCTAGTCTACTACATTGCCCATCACTCATAAAAAGATCTTTAAAACACCTATAGTTTGACGTGCTGGACCCTTTATCATATAATTCCTGCCATCACTTCCAGTTTCATTTCTATCCTACTTTCCTATGTCCTTCTACTCTCAATATCATTTCAAATCTACAATGCTTCTCTACCTTCCATGCCTTTATACATGTTTTGGCACCTTTCTCTAATACTCATTACACTTCACATTTCATCTCCTCTGTGAAATCTTCCCTGAAGCATCTAATCCGGAACACTACTAACCCTGTGTTCTCAAAGTGGTCCACACATGTCCCAAATACTTTATTAAATGGATAGTGTTATAATATGTTTCACATATTTATATCCTTGACTAGATAGAGTGCAACCTGTTGAGGACACAAAACTTACTTAATTTGCTTTTGCATAAACAGTGCCTAGCATGGTGTGGTGATTGTGTAGTTATTCAATAAAGCATTATTGAACATGTAAATGATCAATAAACAATGGATTTTGAGGTTAAGTTCTGATTTTTATTAATAAGCAACATTAAAATATAATAATGCTTTCATAGCTATGGATATTGACTACAGAAAGCATAATCAGATTTTGAATCATCTATTATGCTTTAAAAAATACACATACTACGTCTGCCACTTTCCTTTAAAAACATTCACAGCAGATGAAGGGAGCTGGCATGCCATCATTTTAACTTTATTCAGCAATGGCCATTCATCCACAATTGGAAAACTCTTTTCAATAGTTAGGAATTTGATCACTGAACAGGAGGAGTCTTTATAACTATTTTTCTTTACTATACTGTCACAAAATCAGTGCAGTCCATGACAGCCCTATAGTTAATGAACTGGAATCCCCTTTTCAGTGTTTGAGCATTCTTTCTTTTCCACCCTCCCTGAATAATTTTCTTCCTTTTGTTACAGTACAAGTCTGTACAGTAGTCTGCACTTAATCTCCATATCTTATCTTCCCAATTCATCTTGTTGGATAGAATTCAACATCCTATAATTTTACCCTCCATTGAACTAGAATAATTTCTACATTTAGATTATTCAGAGTCATTAAGAGAACTTTGTTTTCCACCAGCATTTAATTCTACTAGAATCCACTGTCAAATACATTAAATAACAGCATCACAGACCTCTCAGGGGCAAAGATAAACTGGCAAGGAATAGAAAGTGTTTAGAAATACCTTTGTGAACCACTGTAATAATCATGTCACTATTATTGGGCCATCATATGTATATTCTATTTTATGTGAAATCAAAATCAGTTGCTCAAATAACAGTCTTTGCTAAAGTACACAATGCTAGTTGCAGCCCCTTCTGAAAGACAGGCTACACAGAGTTGCTCAAGCTTCATGGCAGATATTTTCTATTTGGTATATGACAATCACAAATGCCGATGATTCAGAGCACAATGAATCGCTACATCCTTCTTGTAACTTAATTGGGATGTGAAGTAAACAACTTTCAAAGAGGGCTACTATCCGTTGTTTTCCTCCTTGTGAGTACATGTCATTTCCCTGTGAAAACATGAACTTCTGTCTTCTAGACTTTCAGAGAACTGGCAATGTTCTCTCTCTTTTTGTTTAGAATACTTCTTGGCATCCAGATGCTATGTTTTGAGGCCCAAACGGCCACATAGACAAGCCCACAAGGCCCAGGCCCAGTGGCCCAGCAAAGCTTCCAGCCAGCAGTCACCTCTGACCATGCATGAGACCATTATACACCTTCCATTAATATCAGAGCCACAGCCAGCATCAACTGATAGAGAATTGTTTGGTCAACCAGCCAGTTATGAGAAATAAGAAGCGTTTTTATTTTATGCCACTAAGCTTTGAGATAGTTTGCTGTGTAGCAGAAAGTGACTGGAACAGAATTCTCTTATGCACTGCACTTAGAATTAAACAGCTAGCTATTCTACAGAGAAATTAATGTCGCTTTAAAGAGAGTGGACCTGGAACCAGACTTCCTGGTTCAATTGCCAGTTCCATCACTAACCAGGTTCATGACTCTTGCTAAGCTACTTAGGTTCCATGAATCACACTTTTTTTTTTTCCATTTAAAACATAAGAAGCATAGTTAACGGCCATTTTTTAGAGTGGTTTCCAGGGTTATATATGGGTAAAGCAAGCAAGCATAATGCTTAGAATAGTGTGTTGCACATAGTAAATGTTTATATTAGATATCATCAGCTTCTGGATGAAGATCTGCATCATTTAGCTGCCATTCAAGGTCCTTTGTAATCTACTTCTTTCATTCTTTTGGTTTTTATCTTCCACCATTCTTCCACCACACTAATCTATGTTCTAACCAATCAGAAAAAAAAGTTGTGTTTCTGCTTCTTTAACATTACACTTTTTCCTTCTCTGTTCTCTTTTCCACATTCTACTCGTCCTTCAATTACCAGACGATTTCCTCTTCACTAACATTTTCCCAATAATCCCACAAACCGTATATATTTTTTATCAAATATTTAATGAGCAGCTTCTGTGTGTCTGGGTTTCTAGACAGAATAGTAAAGATGGTCAGATTCACTGCTCTGTTAAGGCATATAATCGAGTGACAGTAGTTTTTTGTTTTGTTTGTTTGTTTTGAGATGGAGTCTCACTGTGTCGCCCAGGCTGGAGTGCAGTGGTGCGATCTCTGCTCACTTCAAGCTCTGCCTCCTGGGTTCACGCCATTCTCCTGCCTCAGCCTCCCAAGTAGCTGGGACTACAGGCGCCCACCACTATGTCCGGCTAATTGTTTGTATTTTAGTAGAGACGGGGTTTCACCATGTTAGTCAGGATGGTCTTGATCTCCTGACCTGGTGATCCGCCCGCCTCGGCCTCCCAAAGTGCTGGAGTTACAGGCGTGAGCCACCGCACCCGGCCGACAGTAGTTATTTTTTAAGCAACCTGGTCTACATTGATCTTCCAAGACAATACTTTTAATCATGACTTGTTTTTAGAGATTTTGCCCCTTATTCTTTTTACTTCATAATAAAGTCATTTATTGAATTCTGAAGATATTTAGCAAACATGTACTCATAACAAATTACAGCATATTTATAATAAGTAATTACAATGTACTTCCACATACTTTATCTCAGGTTGTAATAAAAATGCCATTAACTTCAGTACTGTTTGCTCCATTTTGTAGACACAAACTGAGACAGTAACTCAGGTATGTTAAGCCTTATGTTACCAAGCTAGTGCCTAAGTAGAAATCAAATTAGGTTTCCTGTGTCTGAAGCCAACTAGCTCTCTAATTTAGTTACTTATATTTGTGAGCCCATGTGTTACAAATCCTATGGGAGAATTGTAAATAATTATAACACAAATTCCTAATCTTAAAGAGGGAGAGCTATTGTGATCAAGGTTAGAGGAAGTAGAAAGAATGAGAGTAGGAGGATGAGCCAGGTTTATAGAATATGAACTGTGTAATTTATTTTTCCCCACTTAAAAAAAAGAACATAATTCTATGACATTTATATTTGTAAGAAACAAAAATGTTAGGCAAAATAGGGAACCCTGCTCATTCTCTTATCCTTAATACATATGTATTATACACAGAATAGTTATTTGTGTATACACAAAGCACTCAGAGTAACCTTCGCATTTATTAAAAATAGGTTTTCCAGCATATTGGAATAAATCTTTCCCTCCTTGAGGGATTATCCTGAAAACATTCTTAATATCAATGAATGATTGATTATATAAACTCATATTGTGGTGATTAAGAGTTCAGCCTCTAGAGTCACAATGCTAGACAAGATTATTGGCAAATGCTCAGTTACTTTAAGGCTTACATTTATTCCTTGATAGTTCTGAAAATGACCATGAATTCATTTTGTAAAAAGAAAAGAAAAACAAGTATTTATAATAACTTCACAAGGAGGAAATAAAACCAAGTAACATGGATATATACTTTCAGAGGAAAAGTACATAAAGAAGAATAGAGTATTGCATGTGGGTATGAGAGAAAAGAGGGAGAAAGAGAGGGGAGATGGCGAAGAAAAAAAGAAGTCTCTAGTAAAGCAAATCTAGGCCAAAGTAGTATTAATGCATCTTTACTAGACATTCCATGTATTCCCCATGGAATAAGGGAATCAATAGGGTAGGGTACTAGTTTCTCATTCCAGGACACCCCCCACTTCTGTCTTAGAGGCTCTAACCCACTATCACTTTTGTCTTGGTTCTTTCCAGGAGAACTATTACCATGAAGTCCAGGTATCCAAGAGAGATACCAAGGCTTACAAGCCTTTGTACAGTCACAGCAGTTTTTTTTTTTCTTTTTTTTTTTTAATTGAAGAAAAAAGTCTGAAGTTAGAGTGTTCTATTCAGCCAGAGAGACCTAGGGAATTCTTGGCACAGTAAAATTTTATTCTGCTAATGAGGCAGGGATTTTCTGACAACCGAAGTATTTATTAAGCCAAGGAGGTTAGAGTTCTCCTCATACTTAGATCAGCACATTTATCTTTAGAGAAGAATAATAACTAGTCAGTAATGGCAAATAGATTGCTTGTAAATTTCCAATTCTGGTAGTGTCATTTACAGATGGATTACCTAAGGATTATTACTGTGGTGCATAGCAAAATTTTTCTGAATTTCTTGAAGATTTTCAGACTCTTACCTAAAAACTGATGCAATGCACTTTATATTTGAGATTTCAATTTTTTTCTTTTAAAAATGTGTTAAGTTTATCTCTTCCTTAACTTTCAAATAAAGAGGTATTTAATATCACATTCTAAAGAGGCATCTAGGGAATACAAAGTTGGGCAAAACATAAAGATTGTTTTTAGGTGAAAAATCTAATGATTATAGGAAAGCATCAGAGAAAGTGGGAAAATTTTTAATGGGGGCAAGGAGGGGGTGGAATTGAGAAGTAAGGTCTTCCTAATGCCAAGTAAGCTTTGGAATCAAAATCCATAGAGAGTTCAGAGATGGAGGGAGACAATTGAAATGAGGAGACAGTCTCTCCATATAGAACATGTGCACCAGATTGGGTCCTTACTCTGCATAGCAAACAGGGCGCGTACACACAGGTCAGGAAATGAAGTAAAGCAGCTCAAATTCCCCTTATACCAGGTGCATTGCAGCTCAGTTTCCTACTTAATACCAGAATAATCAAGGTGGCTAACCCTCTTCCCCCTCCTTCTCCACCCTCTTCTTTTATTTTTCATGATCCCCAAGACTAAAGAACGTGCCTATGACAAAACCACAAGCACATCTAGGTATGCACATTAGTCATTGTGACCAGGAATGCCAATTGTCTTTCATTATATTTTTTCTTTCTCCTTAATAAAATAAACCCTACTGTGATGGTGAATTTTATGCATCAGCCTTACTGGTCATGGAGTGCCCATATTAAACAGTAATTCTGTATGTATCTGTGGGAAGGTTTCCAGATGAGATTCACATTTGAATTGGACCCAGTAAAGTACGTTTTCTCTCCTTCAATGCAGGTGAGTGTCATCCAATTCCTTGAGGGCAAAAATAGAACAAAAGGCAGAGGGAAGAGGAATTCACCCTTTTTTGCTTCCTGCCTACCTTCTGGAGCTGGAACACAGCATCTCATCTTTGCCCCCTGACTGGTATTCACACATTAGATCTCCTAGTTCTTAGGCCTTTGGACTTGGACTGAATTTTAGCAGCAGCTTTCCTAGATCACCAGTTTGCAAAAGGCAGGCTGTGGGACTTCCTCACCCTGATAATCTTCTCTCTGTCTCTCTTTCTCTCTCTATCTAGATAGAAATATAGATACAAATGTTTTGTTGGCTTTGTTTCTCTGGATAACTCTTATTAATAAATCCACAATGTAGTTAAATCCACAACAATGAAGACAAACACGAGATTCACCAGCCTCCCTTGCAGATAAATGTATTCATGTGACAGAGTTTGGTTTATGGAACATTCTGCTAGTTCTACTTCTGTGTCTCTTAATGCTTCTCTGACCTTTCCATGCCTGGTGGCCTTAGAATCCCGAGACTTTTTTTTTTTTTTTTTTTTTTTTTGTAATATGGGCTTCTCCACTGACTATCTTTAATACACTGACTTTCCCTATACACTAGTGCCTTCTGCTCATTTTCATAAATAAATAAATAAATAAATAAATAAATTCCTCTTCAGCATTGTTGTAGTCATGGCACGTTTCTGCTTTTCAAAGATGACTCCTTAGTGTCTATAGAATAAAACCCCAATCTCTTAACATAGAATTAAGGATGTTTCATAGTTCCAACTAGACCCTCCTTTCTTATATTTATTCTACTTAACCCTTGTTATTCCAGACACCCTAAGTCGCTTACTATACAGAAAGTAATTATTAAGTAATTATTTTTCCCTACCCATCTTTCCTTGCTGAGCTGTGCTATTTATATGCTATTTACTATTTTTCTTTTCTTTCTTTTTTTTTTTTTTTTTGAGATGGAGTCCTGCTCTGTAGCCCAGGCTGGAGTGCAATGACACAATCTCGGCTCAGTGCAACCTCTGCCTCCCCGGTTCAAGCAATTCTTCTGTCTCAGTCTCCTGAGTAGGTGGAATTACAGGAGCATGCTGCCACACCCGGCTACATTTTTTGTATTTTAGTAGAGATGGGGTTTCACTGTGTTGCCCAGGCTGGTCTTGAACTCCTGAGCTCAGGCAATCTACCCACCTTGGCCTCCCAAAGTTCTAGGTTTACAGGAGTGAGCCGCCACACCTGACCACTGATCTTTTTAAAGCAGAAATTGATTATACACACTTCAATGGTTAAAAACCAATTGCTTCTCATAACACAATTCACATTCCTTAATATGGCTTACATGACCTGACTCCTACTTGCTTTCCTCATCTCTTCTCGTACATAGTCTTCTTCTACCATCTGGCAGCCAAATGAAACTTCTGGAATGCATCCTGTTCTTTCCTGACTCCAATTTGTCACATAAGGTTTCCCAATGGCAAAATATTCTATTCTTCCTCCACTCCGTTACCCTAGTAAACATACTCATTTTTTTACGTCAAATCTTTACTTATTTAATCGCAGAAGCATTCGTTGGCCCTCACACTTCCATCTTAGTCATGTTCTTCTGTAACAATATCTTGTTGTCGTCTTTTAGTTTATATCAGTAGCCAATACCTCTTTCCTATAAAAGGTCAGAGAAAAAATATGGTAGTCTCAGTAGACCTTAGGTCTATATCAATGCTACTAAACTCTGTCATGGTAGCACAAATGCAGCCATAGAAAACAGACCAAAAAAAGAGGAATATAGCTGTGTATAAATAGACAAAATTAAATTCTGCTTTATTCACATTTTAGGCTGGATCATTCTTTGGTGTTGAGGACCATCCATTGTATTATAAGATGTTTTACATCATCCCTAGTATACTCACTAGTTGTCAGCTGCACCCCCAAATTATGACAATCAAAAATACATACAGGCATTACCACATATCTCCTGAGGGGCTATATTGCCTCCAGTTGAGATCTAACAAAATATAATTTTGTTTACAAAAAAGGCTAGAATTCACCTGCAAGTGGAGGCTAGTTAACCACTGATTTGCAGTAAAAACTATAATTTTTTTCACATATTAACATTTTATTTATATGTATTTACACACGTAAGCAAATATTGGATGCGTCTATCTCTTCCACTCATCACCATGTACTCCTTGCTTATAACAGAGCAAGGGGTTCTGTAAGTATTTCATGAGTGAATGAGTGAATGAATGAAATCATTAGCACCTTTTCAGGAGAGTCACTAGGTCAAAAGTCAGAATTTGAGGCATTAAAACAGAGAGAATGTAGCATTTAGGGAACTAAGACAGTCAGAGTAAACCATAGAATATTCAAGGAGAACAACAATAGAAAGAAACAAATGAAAAACCATTATCAGATGGTAAAGAAGGTCCAAGAAAGTAAAGAGGTCTTTTAAGATGAAAGAGATGTGAAAGTAGAAAGGAAAATGATAAGAAAATAAATAAATAAATTAAATAAATAGTTGCTAGCAGAAGGAAGTGCATAAATGCCTAATGAGAGGAAACAGAATTTATTCTCAAGTTCAGGTTGCTCCAAGACCCAACACTAGTGGGTACATGTTTAAAATGAGTTTCAGGCTATGCTTTCTTTTCCAAATCTTTAGAGTCTATTGACTATTAAAAAGCAAAATTTCCCTCAGGCTAGAAAGGCCTATTAAAACCTCCATCAAGGACAGTCCTCACTTCATAAGGCAAGCTGGAGAGGGAGAGAAAATCTGTATCAGGAGATAATGCATTTGTCATACTTAGGACCCTTAGGCCAAGAAGTTTCTGTTGAAGCACTTCTCATAGAAAGAGCCAGGGTCGCCTTAATGCTTGGAAATGTGGGAGGCAATGGTGTGTCTAGATTTGCCTGGAGCCTGTGGGTTGTGTGAGTTTGCATGTTCTGTTCCTTATTTCGTTCACCAACATAAATGCATTATATTTGACTCCATCTCTTCAAGCATCATTATATCTGGAAAATACAACGTTTTTTTAAAAAATTAAACTGCATAGCTGAGTATGCATAGGTATTTTTCTTTAGTTATATGAACACTAACTATGACTATTAAAATTAAAATGTAAATAATTAGTAAGATATCAGGATTTACATAGTAGTATTTCAATATTTTTTTGAATACACCTTTTATCCCAGTCCCTACGTTCCTGATGTATTCGGTTAAGGTTCATTCTCTTTCCCTATATTATATGTTGGTCCCTCCTTTTTTTGTTTTGCTTTTGAGAATATCTCAGGTTGGTAAAATCGAAAGGAAAAATTGTTGTAGTGAGAATAATCAACAAAGAATTTGGAAGCAGAAATAATTATTCAAATAGTGATTCTATTTCTTTCTAAGGTTTTTAAGTCCTCTGCTATTCAGTTATTCATTTTGAGAGAGAGAGAGAGCGCTAATGTAGTTATTCCCTACATTGTTCTGTTTGACAAATATATATTCATCCTTCCATTCTGTCTCATAGTAGGATTACACTTTTAGAGACCCTTGTTGTCTAAGATCATGTAACCTCTGCTGGTTAATGAATTTTAAACACAATGTGATATATCTCACTTTCAGTCAAAGCATTTTGTTGTTACGTAAAACCATTAAGGGCTCTCCTTTTTTTCTCTATAACTATGATGAAATTATGTCTTATTTTCATAGTCTGTTAATTCAGAATTTAGTATTGGGACAATAAGTATTAGTATATCAGCTTACTCCCCAATGTTGACTGTATTCCATTCTTGCATTGTTATAAAGAAATACCTGACGCCAGGCACAGCAGCTTATGCCCGTAATCCCAGCACTTTGGGAGGCCGAGGTGGGTGGATCATGAGGTCAGGAGTTTGAGATCAGCCTGACCAACATGGAGAAATCCCATCTCTACTAAAAATACAAAAAAAAAAAAAAAAAAAAATTAGCCTGGCGGGGTAGCATCCACTTGTATTCCTAGCTACTCAGGGGGCTGAGGCAGTATTGCTTGAACCTGGGAGGCTGAGGCTGCAGTGAGCTGAGATCACACCACTGCACTTGAGCTTGGACAACAGAGCGAGACTCCATCTGAAAAAAAAAAAAAAGGAAGCGTTAATGAGCAGCCGATGCTAGTTTTTCTCATGGCAGCAGTAGTTGAACATATATACAATTGCAGATGATGATCTTATTTAGTCAAGTGAACTGAGAGAAAAAAATGGCTGGTAAAAATGTGAAGTGTGAAGCAGAGAGAAGTGGAGGCCAAAAGCTCTGTTCCTCAGCTTCCGGTAGCTCTCCATCTCTTTTGGAGTCCTTTCCTGGCATTTATTTTTGCTCTTCAATTTCTTGAGGTGCCACAGCATGTTTCTGATATATCTGCTCTTGTCTTATTGCTGTTACTGCTATTCTGTTGCAGTCAGAGTTAGCTTTGTTTGCATGCAACCAAATGGAGACTATTCTGTACAGAAACTATCACCCAGAAAAGAGTATTACCAAGGAAAGACACCAATATATGGACTAGTCAAATGGAGGGAGATTATAGGGTAGTGAAGTTTCCTCTGTTCATCTGGAAAGATGAAAAATCATGTGTAAGTTTTACAATAATTGAATATAAAACTCAGAGGATCCAACCCATTGATATTAACGCCATGTCTTAGATCAGGCAGTAGCACCAAGAATTCTTTCTTACCTAGAATAGAGATTGTGGCTGCTCTGGGGGAATAAACAAAAGAGTAGTGGCTTTCTCAGCCCCCAGAATCACCATAGACTGCAAATGTCCCCCTTCTCATCCAGAGCTCCCAGATGACTGTATTTGGTTTCTTCATGAATACATGAAGGGTTTAACAAACATTGTAAAAATGTTTCACTTCTTCTTTTCCTGAAAATTCAAAATAAATTCTTGCTCTGGAGTGAGACAAACTCTGTATGTTTGTTCTACTTTCTGTATTTCTGGCCACTGAACACAGTGAGATGCAAGGAGACTTACAGGATGCTTTGGAGACATGACTTGATGTCACTACGTTGACATCAAGTAGGATATAAATATCTGTTTTATTTCTTCATAATTTCAGTATCTGTGAAATGCCTTTTGTGCTTTTTTACCTGGTCGGGAGTCATGGTGCGTCTCCCTGACTGTTTCATTTGCCACTGTAATGCCTTGTATGCAATTCTGTGTTTTTTTGGTCTGTTTGTGTGTTTGTATGTTTGTTTCAAAGACTTCACGTATATATAATGAAGTGTTTTAGTTCAGTGAGTATTTCTATATATTGGATGTAACTCTGAATTTGCTGTTAGTCTAGTTCTTGCTGCACATATCTTCCCAAACTTCTGTGATGTAATGTATAGCCCTTCTGCTGTCTTTTCAATCACGACATGTTCCTCTTTTCAAATATACTGACTAGCGTTACTCTCAGCTGAAAAAGCTGTAGTTTTTAAATCTGCAGACATCGCCAGTGTTTCAAAATCGAAAAGGAAAAACATAAGCATTATAATAGTTACAGCTGATAATAAAATTCTTCCAGTATTTCCTCTCTTTGAAAAAAAAGGGTTTTTCATAACCTAATTGACTTTCATCAGTTCCACGGTCTCTCTGGTGGCTGAGCTGTACGTCTTTAAAATTTGCCTCCAGGCTACCATGAAGAGGAAATGTTCTCAACACCACTCATGTTACGGGATATATGTATATATATGAATATGGATAGGGACATTTAAAATAATTATACTTTGAAATGGTATTTAAGAGTCTTTTCCACTTGAAAACCACTAAGATATTTTACACACCTTCAGGGTTTATAATTATGAGTTTTCAAATATAAATAGATATGTAGATAGATGTATAGATTGATATAGATAGCTCTCCTGCCTGCTACGAAGCTCATTTTCTTCCTGAAATAAAGTATGTAATTTCACATCGTTTCCAGGAGTAAAATTATATTTATTGCCATTACTTTATAAAAGATATGCCTATGGTTAAAAGAAAACTACCAAGCTTTAATGAACTTTAAAATAGATATATATGTAGAAACTGTAAGTCCGAATTATAGAAAACCTAAGTGATGATTGTTAAAACATATGTCAATATTTTACAGAAGACGTAAATTACTCTACATATCAGTGACTTTAACAACAAAGTTTTCTGTCTTCTATCTGCATCATGGCTGTTATGGGTTGACTTCCAAGTCCCTCAAGCAGCCAGTGTCTCCAACCGTTACTGACAGTTTCTTAGAATTTTCTAGGCACAGAACACAGAACCAAATGGAGAAAACAGCTCTTACATAAATAATTAAATAGAATTGGCACTACTTTTTGGCCAGGACTGGTCATGTGACCACATTCAGCTAAAACAGGTGCAGAGAAGTTCCTCTTTTCATGTGCTCGCAAGGTAAGGAGAACAAGTGAAAGTAATGAATTATTTACCCAAGGAAGAATAAAATTTGGACTCAGAATTCTTACATTTCAATTTCATCTCATCATTCACTACCTAACTTACATTTAAAAAATTAAAATAGTTTTGCTACTACTTCCACTTTTATAAAACGTGGATGCAGCACCTATTGCAATATTTTGATAATCAAATGAAACCTGCTAATATGCAAGACATTATATGTAAGATATAAAATATTGATTTACAGAAAAATCAAAAGAAAAGGAAGATGCATTTAAAATAAGCAGAAAGAAATTATATTATTTGGTTCATGTATCGAATATTAACTTGAAATCTATGCATCTAGAGAGGAGAAAACAGAAGAAATTGATCCATTTGAGTATGTGGTGACACAGTCATGCAAAATGCTTTCTCTGCCTACTGCATTATGATTATTGACATATGTCAACAATTTAGTTATTTTTCTGGATCTTCATCAGTAGTGATGTAGCAAAAATATACTTTTGCTCATTTAAATAAGAGGTCTCTTTTCACATATTTTAAGAATTGTTATTGATAGTTTATTAGTGAACTTTTGATTTTTATTTCTTATATTTGTATATTTGTGAGCTCACCAAATAGCATACTTAATGTTCTAATAGTTTATAACTGATTTTTGTGGATTTTCTAGGCAGTAATTATGTCTGTGAATTACAGTTCTAGGTTCTAATTTTCACTATTCAATATTTATACTGCTTTATTTTGTATTGGGCCTTGTCTAATTTACTGGCTGTATCTTATAGTTAGGAAAGTTAAGAATGTGAATACTACCAACAAAGACTTAAAAAACTGTAGTTTAGACAAAAGAATGTTTTATTACCTTGCAAAAAAATAAATCCAGAGGAAGACAGCTTGGGGATTAGTATAGAAGCAACGTTAAACCATAAAGCCTAACTCTTAACTCTTTACAGAGTTAAAAGAATTTGAGAATTTGTTTGGAAAAAAAAAATATGCTGATTGACAACACTATAAATTGCCACCTGTATACACTGTTGACTCTCAAATGTGTGTCACTACATAGATCTCTCCTCCGAGTATCACAGAAAAAAACACAACCACCACCATGACATTTTTAGGTATGTAATAGGCATCTCAAAGTTGACATGTTCAAAACTGACCCCCAGTTTTTCCCCTCCTTTGTCATGCTTTTAAAATTATTTTCTTTATCTCAACTAACTGAAATTCTACCTCTCTGTGCCAGAGCAGAAATCTAGTGTCCTAGTTTTTTCAAATAGCTGTAAGAAAAATACCATAGATAGAGTGGCTTATAAACTAAAAATTTATTTATCACAGTTCTGGAGGCTGGAAAGTCCAAATCAGGGTGCTAGCATGGCCAGTTGTGGTGTGGGCACTCTTTGGGATTGCAGATCACTACTGTCTTGCTGTATCCTCACATGACATGAGGGCTAGAGATCTATCTGGGGTCTCTTTTATAAGGATAAAAATCCTATTCATGAGGGTCACTCTCATAATCTAATTACCTCCAAAGACTTGACTCCATAGCCTTTTCACATTAGAGATTATGATTTCAACTTATAAATTTGGAGGGTACATAAATATTCAGTCCATAGTCCTTGTGGATGTACATGACTAGAGAGCTTCTCTCTCACCACGTGATATCAGATCTTGCAGCAAATCTTCAGGATGATTCTTCATTATATATTCAGAATTTGACTACCTCTCATGAGTCCTGCTGTACCACCCAGATCCACAAAGCTCAATCAAACTTCATTTGGATTATTTCCATATTATTTTCCTAACTAGTTTTCCAATGTATGCCTTTGCCCTTACCCTCACAACAGCAACCAGAAAAAAATTACATTGATACCCAAGTCCAATAAAGCCACTTTTATGCTCAATTCCCTTTTCACTCCACTCAACAACTTTTTATACCACTCAAACTTGGGGATTAAAAAAATAATAATTATTATAAAAGTCAATATCTTACTATGACCTACGAGACCTTCCAAAACCTTACGTCTGTAACTCTTTGACTTTGTTTCTCTCACTCTCCCCCAAGTTTTCTCTGTTCAGATACACAGGCCTCCTTAAAGTTTCTCAAACATGTACAGCCCTCCTTGTCTCAGGCCCTTTGTCCCTGTTCTTCCCTCTTTCTGAAAGGCTCTGGCCCTTAATATCACTATGCTTCCTTCCACATGGCTGCAGGCCCATTCTCAAAGTCATTCTTCAGTGCGTCTTTCCTGGCAAACCTATCTAAAATCCACTCCACTTTCTCTGAAAAAAAAATTTATTAATCTTTGTCATTGCTTTATAGGTTCTATGTAGCACTTATCATCCTCTAACATACTATGTATTTTTTATTATTTTTTCATTTCCATCTCTCATCAATATACTGTAGTTTCACGTAGCTAAGGATCGTTGTCTGTTTTATCCACTGAGGAATCTCCCACATCTAGAATAATATAGTACCTAGTAATAAAATGTTACTATTAGATTACCTACTAGGTCTGCCAAAAGTATTTATTGAGAGAATGAGTGAATGAATGAATGAATGAATGTGTATTTATTTTATCTCACCTTTCTGATGTCTATGGTTTCAGAGTGAGCACCTTTACATGCAGTGCAAAAGAAGAAATAAAGGGGCCAGGCGTGGTGGCTCACACCTGTAATCCTAACACTATGGGAGGCCAAGGTGGATGGATCACTTGAGATGAGGAGTTCGAGACCAGGCTGGCCAACATGGAGAAATCCCATCCCTACTGAAAATACAAAAATTACCTGGGTATGGTGGCATGTGTTTGTAGTACCAGCTACTTGGGAGGCTGAAGCAGCAGAATTGCTTGAATCCAGGAGGCAGAAGTGCAGTGAGTGGAGATCGCACCACTGCACTCCAGCCTGGGCAACAGAGCAAGACTGTGTCTCCAAAAAAAAAAAAAAAAAAGAACAAAAGATTGCCTAGTGTTAATGCTAATTAAACTCCATTAAGTAATTTCCCCAAACCCTCATATAATTTCTGAGGAATCACAATGTATTTAAATATCTATATAAAACTTATTGGTATATAAATGTTATTTTGCGGAACTCTGTTTAGACTTAAAATCAGAGTTTAGTCAACTTTCTCTGGGCATAAAAGTTGTATATTCCTTAAGTAGTCTTTCTACCAAAGCTATGACAAAAATTAATTCCTAAGCTATATGCTGAAATCAACCAACATAGATTATCTTTCAAGACAGAAGTAAATGATTTAATTTGAACAAAGTTGCTTTTTTTTATCAGTAGAAAGAAACTTTAACACAAAGTTGTATTCAGTTTTATTGAAATAAACATTATATTTTTTATCGCTTTGTGATAATGACTTCTATGTTTCTAACTCATTCTAACTCACTAAACATCGTTTTTAGTGAACATTGCTACGGTTCACAGAGCTTGCCAAACACTGAGCCAAAATCTACTGATCTACTCAGATATTATTATCCCAAACGCAGTGAAATCTTAAGCAACTGCTTCCCTGTGGCATGTAAATATTGTCATGTGTACCATGAGTCAAAAAGAGTTGGAAAAGCATGGTTCTAAGTATATTCTTTGGATTTATAACCACCAATAATCTCAGTAGGTAGTTCCTCTCAAATAATTTAACAACTAGCAGGGAATGGAATAAAACAAAGTATAGTAACTGAAACCTAAATTTAAATATTAATTAAACCTCTGTGAAGCTTAATGGTTATAGGTTGAAAGAATTATAAAGGAAAATTATAAAGAATTATAAAAGAATTATCTTAATTGTCATACATATAAAAACATTGACAGACAATATTAATAATTCATTTACAACTCATTGGGTGGCTATTTGACAGTCCTAGAGAGAAGTATCAATGTGTCTACTGGATAGTTGTGTTACTGTAAATTAAGTATACCCTGAAGTGAAAAGTAGCTTGTTCTCAGGAAGAACTATTGATGGCAATAGCAATGGTAGTTCCAGGCCTCATTAAGTATCAGGCTTCACAAACTCACCTCTGGGATAGTGGATATTTGTTCAATTCTTTTCATACAAGAGATTCATCACAAATGTCACATTCCTCAGACTCTTATTACTGCCTGTTGGACTGACCACTTCTCTGACATGTATCTTCAAATCATGTTCCCTTTTGTAACATTTCAGTGTGGTCTTGAGAACACATTCTCATTTAACCAGTGCATTCCAGGTGTATTGAAGAGTCATATTTGCTTCATTTCCAGTTAAGAGCTCCTGAGATTTAAAGCTACACAATATTTGAGCAAAGTGCTTTTCCTATATAATATCTCATTTGATGCTTATCAGAACTAAGGAAATTAAGAAACGCATATAAGTCCATTCTGGTTTTCCAGATTAGAATATTGAGACAGTCTTCTTTTTTCTCCCCACCATTCATCTTAACAAGTTCAAGAAACGGTTGTATGATAGCCTCTGGAATTCAAACTCATTTCCAACACTTACTGATTCTGGAGTTGATCCCATTGCTAAAAATCTCTTAGCCTGTATTTTCTTATCTGCCCAGTAAGATTAAAAAGAAAAATCATTTACCTCATAGGGCTGTTGTATCATGTAAAAAATTTTCATAAATATTTTAGAACATGGTGAAACACTCATGGGGTGAAAAGAGTATTACTTTTTTTCACACATTATAAGGGTCACAGCCAACACTTCTCTATTGAAAGACAGAACAACAAGAGAACAGCATAACAAATTTATTTAATTATAGTTTTACAAGACTGAGAGCCTTCACATTAAAGATGCAAAGACACAGAAGAAACTATCTGATTTTACACTTAGGTTTGATGAAGCAGTGTCAGCCTTGTAGAGATGTGATTGGACAAAAAGTGTATGAGCTGATGGAAATAGACTGAGGGGGAGAGCTAGAAAGGTCTCTTTGTTCAGATTCTTCTCGGCCTCTCTGTGCAGCATTACTTTCTACGAGGTATGTCACATGACCCTTTCTGGAATAGGGGTCTCATGACCCTACTATCAGAGACGGTAGGTCAGAGAATTTCTTTATGGCCAGGTCTTCCACAAACAGGTGGAGGGAAGTTAGAGTCGTATTTTTAGGTTTTATGGTTGACTTTGGAGAAATGGAGCTCTAGTTTCTCTGACCTGCCTTGGAGAAGAGGGAGTCCAGTTTCTCTGGTTAACTTCTCGGGGAGAATGAGGCTGAAATACAGGGGATCAAGAGAAGGTCAGAGAGTATCTACTTCTGAGGCTGATCTTGAGGCTTTACTTTGGGGTATCATTTTCTGAGCTGCAACATAATCAATACATAAATGCTGGTAGACACTAGGAATATTACCAGAATCTCCAAAATGTTTCCTCAAATTTCAATGGCCTAATACTTCTTCAACTGCTCAAATCATTTACTTGATCCCCTTCTTCCCCTCCAAATCCCTTTTAACCTACGGATTTTTATTTAGATGTGTCAATAAGTCAAAGCTCCCTCTCAGAAGTTATTCTGTTACATCAAGAAGAATTTGCATCTGACTGATCTAATACATCATTAGGTTGTTAGTTTCTGTCTCAGAACAATCTCATTTTTAGGATGATTGGAACCTCAAGTCATTCTTATTTTAAGTCATTCTTATTTTAAGTTGCTTCCAACCTACACACCATTTATTGCCCATAAGACAGAAAAATAATATTTAGGTATAAAGTGGGATTTGAAAGATAGGTCAGAGGTTAGAGTAGAACTATCCAAAGTGGATTATAATGAGTCAATTCACGACAGAACAAAGAAGACAGGCTGGGATCATTAGATGCAAGAGAAGCGCTAATTCAGTTAGGTGTAAAGACATAGACGGCTCTGACTCATTTCATATAATGTATCAATTTGACAACCAGATAAACCTTATCCAAACTGAATCCAATCACAGGGTCTTAGGAGATTTACCCACTTCTAATTAGTGAAAATAACAGAGAAATATCATGTCCCTAATGCCCCCAGGAAAAAGAAAAAAATGCAGCTTGTTAATTGTCAACTGCCAGACAGCTCTTCTTACGTGTCAGTCATGACAAGGAGGGTAGCTGTGGTCACTAATTTGATTCTTTAGTACAAGAGAAGAGAGGCAGTAAGTAAAAATATTTCCTCTAGTGACTGTTATAATTCCACAGACATCCAGAACAATTCCTGTGAGCAAGCTCAAATGATTTCATGTTGAACATTTACAGCTGGATCAGGGAACAGGATTACATTGGTGCTTTTAATGTTACCAAAGGTGCTAGAGGAATGAAATGAAAGTTGCCCTATGCATGACCTACTTATGATCCCCCACACTAGGTCTGCACTTCATAAATCTACCTGG
Source organism: Macaca mulatta (assembly GCF_049350105.2). NCBI lineage: Eukaryota > Metazoa > Chordata > Mammalia > Primates > Cercopithecidae > Macaca > Macaca mulatta. Next base: position 27,971,604 of record NC_133410.1, on the reverse strand, counting down.
AAATTTATGTAGAAATGCCCTAATGTAATGCTGCAAGTAGGAACAAGAAATACTTATGTAAAGTTGTTTCTTTTCAATAAGAGAAGAAAAACAAATTCTTTCAGTTTACTAAACCTGTGGTCAAATCCTATTCAAACGTTCAAAATGTTTCCAGAAAATGACAGGCAAGTTAGTTCCGGGCTTGGAGATAAAATATTTAAATCAGTGTTATTCTAAATCCATGCCCATCAACCTCAGTTGTACCTCCAAAACTACCTTCCAGTCTACTACATTTTCCTGGTAGGTTGTGGTCCATTCATCACACCAACAATTTCAAACCTTTTCTACAGTTCACCCCCAAACACTGACTCATTTTCTCCTCCAGCTCTCAGCAGATAATCATGTCTCATAATTCACAGAAAAAAACCTGAAATTGTTAGCTTACCACCTCTTCAACTTTTGGCTGCTAACTTATGAACTTAAATCTTAAATCTGTCTCGTATCTAGATGTTTCTTATAATTTAAACATGCTTTAGTTTCTCCCATGTAAAATGAAATTAAACAGAAACCATGCTGAACTCCTTATGCTCCTACAACTGTTGCTAACTGTTACAACTGTATATATTTGCTAATTTTACTTTTTGAAGTTTTATTTACTCTTTAAAAGGCTCTACCCTGGTTTCAGTCCTTATCACGTAGGGCAACTACTAGCTCTTATTTTGTTCTGAGTATGGCGGCTAGAGGTGCTCTGCGCACTAACTCATCAGTGGAAACAGCCATAATAGATGAAAATCACAAAATGAAAACAAATAAAATCCAAACAAACAAAACAATCATTTAAAGTATATTTAAGTAAATTGCCATAAGGATATACCACAAATGGAGAAACAATCACTCATGACAATTTACTAAACCTCAGAAATAATAAAAGTTTGGGACATTTGACCATAATCCAATTCTTGTTATTTCCTTAGGTCAGTTAGATGGAAGCTGTACTATGAAAGGGTTCACCCAACAAACCAGAGGGCTCTCTCCACAGAAAGCCCAATTTGGGGCTATAGTTTCTCACTGGAAAAGACAGAATCCCAGTATTTATACCACCCTTGCCTTCCCACCAACTCTACCTAAAAATATTGCCAAAAAATAGCAAATCTCCTCAAATTAATCGACACATTCAACTCAAGCTCTATCAAAATCTCAACTGGCATTTTTGCAGAAACTGTCAAGTTATATTAAAATTCATATAGAAATGCAAGGAACCAAGAACAGCCAAAAGAATCTTTAAAAACGAATAAAGATAGAGAAATAATACTTCCCAATTTCAAAATTTATTACAAAGCTATAGTAATCAAGAATGTATGGTACTGGCATAAGGATAGACATGGACAAATGGACAGAATTTAGAGTCTAGAAATAAACCCTTATACTTTTGGTTAACTGATCTCCAATAAGGATGCCATGGACACTCTACATACACCACACACAAAAATTAATTCAAAATGAACAATAGAAGTAATGTATGAATAAAAACTATAAAACTCTTATATGAAATCATAGAAGTAAATCCTGACTGGGGTTAGTGAGAGTTTACTAGATACAATACCAAAAGTACAAAAGAAAACTTA